>NC_056749.1:487675376-488388698 GCF_019279795.1 Protopterus annectens | reverse complement strand
CAGTCTCTGGGTTGATTCTCAAAGCTGAGGATGTGTGGAGGCAGTCAAGAAGTATTAGGGCTGGCAAGCCGTCCCTGTAAGACTGCTGTGGCAAATCCAGCTCTGGATATGGAAAAGACAGGTAGGTGGTAATGCTTGGTGAAAGTGTATACAGAGTTCCAGGTTGCAGCTTCCAGGATGTCCATGGTAAGGACTCCCCTGAGAAAAGCTGTACAGGCTGATGTAGCCCTAGTGGAATGTGTTCTGATCCCTTGTGGGGTAGGCTTCTCATGGTATTTGTAGCAGAAAGGGATGTAGTGTGCTATCCATTTAGAAAAGGTTTGCTTTGAAATGGCTTTGCCCTCTGCCTTACAGCAAAGCTGACTAGCAGTTGGTCAGATTTTCTGAAAGGCTTAGTCCTGTCCAGATAGAGCAGGATCCTTTCCCCTTAATTCTGAGGGTTACGGAAAAAAGTTGGCTAATGAATGGATTGCTTTAAAGCCACACCAGACACCACCTTGAGCATAAAAGATGGGTTAGTTCTGAGGGAAACCATGTCCGCATGGAAGATAATGAAGGGTTCCTCGGCCATAAGGGCCTGCATTTCAGACACTCTTCTTGCTGCAGTGATGGCTAGAAGTAAAGCTCTTTTCCATGAGAGGAATATTAACTCTGCTGTAGCCGCAGGGTCAAAGGGTGGAAGCATGAGCTTTTCCAATACAACGTTAAGGTCCCAGGCTGGAGTGCGAGTTCTCCTGGGGGGGGGGGTCTTAAATTTTTTGCTCCTCTCAGGAACTGTTTGACCAGAGGACGAGAGAGAAGAGGGGTGGCTCAGTATTATAATGAGCTGAGACGGCAGAGGTATGTATCTTAACTGAAGAGAAAGATAGGCCTTTGCGGTGCACATCTGTTAAGTACTGTAGTATACGAGGTAAGCTGGACACAGTTGTGTCCATTACGAGAGACTGGCTCCAGGAACAGTATCTTTTCCACTTTTCCGAACAGGATTTTGTAGTACTAGGCCTCCTTGCCTCAAGAATGCCATCCAGCACCTGCTTACTGAGGGATGCTGGTGATGAGTTCACAGGATGAGCCAGGCTGCTAGGTTCAAGGACTGTAGCAGAAGATGCAAAATCTGGCCATCCTGCTGGGACAGCAGGGAAGGGGTCTGAGGCAGGTGCCATGGCGGCATTACTGTCAGACTGCCCAAAAGAGGGTACCAGTGCTAGCATGGCCAGTCTGGTGCAATCAGGAATGTCCTTGAATTGTCCTGTTTGATCTTTAGTAGAACCTTCGAGAGGAGGGGCAGAGGGGGAAAGGCATAGATTGAGGTGCTTTCCCAGGTAAAGGACATAGTATCCACTTTCCAAGCTTGGCTGTGGGGAGTTCTGGTGCAATATTTGCTCAACTGATAGTTTTGAGGGGAAGCAAAGGGGTCCACCTGTGGTGCCCCCACCTGTTCCTCAAAAGCTTGAATATTTTGGGTTCCAGTTTCCACTTGTTTGGGTCCATGAGATTTCTGCTCAAGTCGTCTGTAGTGAATTTAGTCTGCCTGGCAGGAATTGAGCTTACAGGTACACTTAGTTGCTCAAGGTTGTGTTCCACAGAGCCATGGCTAATCGGCAGTGTGTGCAGGAATGGGTTCCCCCCTGCTTGTTTATGCACCACATAACTGTAGTGGTGTCTGTCTGTACCAACAGTTGTCCTGGAAGAATAAGGCCTTTGAAGGCTGTCGGAGCATTCTGTACAGCTAACATTTCTTTCTGATTGATATGCAGGTGCATTTGTTTTGGGCTCCATTTGCCTTGAATGCATTGTCCTGCCATGTGAGCCTCCCCATGCATAGTCTGATGCTTCTGTTAGGGTTTGGGCGGCAGGGGGATGAGTGAAAGGGAGTCCTTTGTTGTGGTAGCAGGCCTCTGTCCCACCAAAGGAACTCTGTCCTTAGGCAAGGAATGATAGGAATCATTGTTTCCAGGTCCTGAGAATGCTGACACCAGAGACATTTTAAGTACCACTGAAGTTTCCTCATATGCAGTCTTGCATATGGAATTAGTAGAATGCAAGAGGCCATGAACACTAGGGCTTGCAGTATTTTTCTTGCAGATTGCTGGGTTTTGGTGGCCAGTAGAGTGAAGTAGTTTGTCAAATAAATTTGTTTTTTCTGGAGTGAGGAATGCCATCTGGGAAGTTGTGATCAAACTTGCTCCCAGGAATACAATCTGTTGGCTGGGTACCAGATGTGATTTCTTTTCATTGATGGTGTACCCCAGTGAAGTTAGAAATCTCTTTATAAATGTTAGGTGCTGTAGTAGCAATTCTTGCCCGTCCGCCTGAATCAGGCAATCATCCAAGTATGGGTAAATTTGAATCCCTCTCTGCCTGCAATAGGCAATGGTTGGAGCTAGGCATTTTGTGAATACCCTGGGCACAGTAGATAAGCCAAAGGGAAGTGCAGAGAACTGATAGTGCATAGAGCCTGCTCTGAAACTTAGGTATTTCCTGCAAGATTCCCTTATGGGGATGTGCAGATCAGCTTCTTTTAAGTCTAGGGTGGCTAGCCAGAAGTCCTTGGCTAGCATAGGAAGCAGCT
Organism: Protopterus annectens; assembly: GCF_019279795.1. Lineage (NCBI taxonomy): Eukaryota > Metazoa > Chordata > Ceratodontiformes > Protopteridae > Protopterus > Protopterus annectens. The sequence continues at coordinate 488,386,126 of NC_056749.1, read as the reverse complement.
GTTTGAGAGTAAGCATTTTGAATCTTGGAACCACCAAGAAGATGTTGAGAATAGACAGATCCAGGATAGGATGCCAAGAGTTTTCTTTTATGGGTACCAAAAACAGTCTGAATACACCCTCAGAAGCCGGTGCCTGCACAGCAGCTCCTAGACCCATCAAAGGTAGAGACATCCGCAGGTTCCATAGTCTAAGAAACATCTTGCGGCATACTGGACTCCGAATGGGTCACAGTAGAGGCCTGTGAATCTGTAGAAGCGGGCATCAGGGGCTGTGAAAGCGCCTCACTGAGTACTGGCGGACTGGTGACTAGCTTACTAGTGACTAGGCGGCAGTTTTGGACCTATGCGGTCTGCCTCTGTCTTTATCCTTACGTTTTTTCAGAAGATCGGTAGTCGGATGGCTTATCGAAGGCATTCTGAAATACGGAGATAGAGAACGAAAGAATTTAGTGACAAAAATAGCCCGACGACGAATAGTTCGGGTGTTGAAAAAAACACAAAACCGACAGCGAGAGACATCGTGGTCTGGGCCTAAACAGGTGACGAAGTAAGAATGAAACTCTCTGTGAGGTACTTGCTTTCCACAGGCAAGACAGTCATTTTTTTCTGACATTGGTTAGAGCAAAAAAAAAAAAAAAAAACAACGGGGTACTTATCTTTTTGAAGACTTCAGGTCTGAAACTCGAAAAACGAAAATTTCAGGAGGCGGCCGACCGGCACTTGCGAACTGCTTCTGCTTCGGGCACCGCACAGCAAGAAAGACTGATGTAATAGCGTCTGCTGCATGTTTTATACCCCTGACGACCTGACATGGAAGAAGCGAAAGCATCCGATGCAGAAATCCCAAGACTCTGGTATTCAGGCTGGTTGAGGGCTACCTGCAGGCAGATAAACCATATGCGATGGCTGCAACACTGAACCATTAAGAACATCAGGTAATACTTATGCCATACTTCAAATTTTAAAAACTACTCTGAGATTTGAATTGTGAAACAGGCTCACCAGTTTGAATGTCAAGCTTACAATGTACTCACTTTCAGGAAGCTTGAGTGGCTATAAATTCATGTAATTTTCTTGTTGTCTTCTGATCTGAAAGGGAAGCCTATTTCAACATTTTGAAGGGGCTATGTAATACATCTAAAACTTTTTCTACTAGTTCCACAATCTGGTGGTCAGCTCTCCAAGTGGTACAACTGGGTCTGACAATGCCTTACAGAACAGGCACAGAACTTCTAACTAACCTATATGAAACAGAATATAATGACAATTCCTGAAGCCTTTACAGATAAATCAATATTTTCCAACCCTCTAAGTAAGGGATCACTGCAACTTTGGAAACTGTGTCAGGTTGCTTATTCAATGGTTACAAAAATTGCAGCATTGTATTCAAAATTATGTCAGTATAAAAAAAAAACATAGTTTTTGACTAACTAGACAAGTCCTATAAAATTACACAAACTACAAAATATGATTTTATAACTCTGGATGATACATAACTATTTTGCCTAGTCTCATGATGCTACCCTAACATTAAAGGCGAGATCATTACTAATGAATAAAGTGCACGAAATTGGAGACTACCATGGAAATCTCGGATATGTTTAACTGTAGCAAATTTGTTAACCACTATGTAATTGTCAGTAAAATCTGGTTGTGAATGGCTGTTCAAAGTTGGAAGTGAAAGAAGAAGCACTTACAACAAACGGGTGAAAAAAAGTAAAACAAATTTCAATGATCTACATTTAACTCTATATATAAAAGTCAAAGGTTCATGTAAACCAAAATCTTTACATGCTTCTTGGAAAACTGACCAGCAGTAGTCTCTCTTGCCAATTTCCTCGACCTTCTACCCTTAATCTACATTATTTAAAAATACATAAAAATACATTTCTTGTATGTAGTGCATAATAAAGTATGCCTATACAGTATTTTTTCATCACTTGTATTAAAAATGGCATGATGCTTATTCTCCTTATCCCACAGTAAACCAACACTCTATAGCCTCCACCTCACTGGGACTCTATTTTCCATACTACATATGGCATACATCTGTTCAGCAAAAAGTAATGTACAAATGTGCACTCAACTTTGCAGCAAGTCTTGTACATTTCTGATAGTGTGAAAGTTTTTTGGAATTTTGTTACCTTTCTACTGTATGTCACCTGGACTGTGCCTAAAAGTAGTGTACTACCCTGGTAAGCAAACAGATATGTTCATAAATCTTGCTGGCTAACTGTAGCTGTTCTTCCAACATATTCATCACAGCAAGATGTACATTCAACTACATAAACAACACAACACTATCAGAACTGCAAGGGAAGTGACTTTGCAGAATAAGTTCTTTAGTAAAGGGTTACAATACTAGGGACAGTTTTTAATAAACCTGTAGTGCTTACAAAAGACATGTCTAAATCCTAATGTTCATACTGGGAGCCACAGTGCTGGGTAACTAGACATCAGGTTTGTAATCTAATATCCGTCTTAAATTATAATCCTTTTTATCAGAAAATAAAAGTGTTTCCCAAACATGTTTTCAAATTCTGTAGGGTCAGTGAAAGCCACCAGTTGTTAGCTACAATTTGCTATATAGCCCTTACTCCATTTGGTAAGTGAGAACCACTCTCTTAAGAAGACAACTGCCACCTCCATTCTAAACTTGGAAAATAATGACTGTCTCTTGCTCATTACTTCTAAAATTAGATATTTTAGAACACTCTAGGGGTGTCCTCTAGTTGCAAATCTGTTATTCAGAATAAAGCCTTCCTTCTTAAGGTCCGCTTCACCTGTAGTTAAATATATTAATATCAACTGAAATTCTGCTATATTACTTTTTATATACAGAGGGTGCATATTACTGAAGTGCAAGAAGTTATTAGCTATGTACTTTTCAAACCTCTAGAATTACACCTGTGTGTGTCAGCATTCAAACAAACATTTATTTAAATCTAAGAGTACGATAAAAGAAGAGTTGTTATAAAGTAATTGTCTAGCTCAAACACTCAACAAAAAAATATAGTGAGCTCTATCACATCTCCCTACCAATGTCAAACTGAAAATAACTCAGAAGTTCCTCCACAAATAAAAGGCACCTCATCTTACCCTCAAGTTTAGGACTCAACCAAGGGCCCCACCTCCTCTCATCAGCTAAATGTCATTGCTTCTCATCCAATCATATCAGCTAAATGGAGATGCACAATGATCATTCTAACTAGTAACACACTTAATGTCCCCTCATACAAGACGTTATATATTGCAGCACCAATCTACACTTCTCAGGTCACAGTCATCTAATCAACTTAACTTCTCCTTCCAGCAACTCTCAAACTAACATTCTTCACTCAGCTCAACTTAGACAGCTGTAACTCTCATATAGACATCTCACTTTCTAAATGCAGCTTGTCTTGATTTACTTTAAGTAATGAATACTTCAACTGTATATACTAATTTTTTTTTTTTGGTTGACAATATTCTATAAATGTATATTTCATTAGTCACTCTCAGTAAAAACACATCAAAGATTTTTAATATTAATGTTTTTTGTAATTGTATCAGTGACTGGATTATTTATCCTGCTGTTTGCACTTCAAGAAACAAACGAAGGCTCAAGGACACAAAGTCTCCAAAGTGAAAAAAAGTTAACACAGGTTTATTACTTTGCAACTAAAATTACAGTTGTGTACAGATCCTGCACAGCCAACATCTGCCACTCTACTCTAAATCCAGGGCAGGCTTTGCTACTGCAGTCCTGCAGGGCCTCATAGTCGCTCCTACTGCATAAATGTAGATGTTTGCATGTATTCACTGTTGCAGTCATTACATTTGGGTAATCCTGCTTGCAGGCTGCCCTCAGCCGGCCTGAATTCCAAAGTCTTGGGTCCTGCGTCAGTTGCTGTTGCCTCTTCCCTGAAGTCAGGTCGTCAGGGGTATAAAAGAAGCAGCTAACGCCATTTTCTTCAGTTTTTCTTGGTCCAGATGTCAGGTGCCCCCAGAAAGGGTAGCCTAACTTTTTATATATATTCAGAAATACATCAATATAAATTTTACCTTCATTTATAAGCAAATACACCACATAGGTAGTATAAATCAGAGATGGAAAGATAAGATCCAAAAGAAAAAAGGGGGAAGGCGGGTGGGTAACCTGGACTGCAACAGTGAATACACTAACATCTACATTTATGTTAAGTGTACACAACTGTAATATGTTCTTCGTGTTTCACTGTTGCAGTCATTACATTTGGGTAGAGTCACAAATCTATGGTTGGGAGGCTGGAACTAGACAGCAGTAGGAGCGGCTATGAGGCCCTGCAGGACTGCAGTAGCAAAGCCTGCCCTGGATTTAGAGTAGAGTGGCAGATGATAATGCTTTGTGAAGGTGTGCACTGAACTCCAAGTAGCCGCCTCTAAAATGTCTCTGGTTGGTACTCCCCTGAGAAAGGCTGCCGAGGTGGCTGCAGCTCTGGTGAAATGAGGCCTAATGCCCTTAGGCACTGACTTGCCATGGTGTAAGTAGCAGAAACGAATGCAGGGGCCTAACCACTAAGAAATAGTCTGCTTTGAGATAGGATTCCCTTGTGATCCTGCAGCATATATGCCACTAGTAATTGCTCTGTCTTCCTGAAAACTTTGGTTCTGTCCAAGTAGAATCTAAGCTGTTTGTGTACATGCAAAGAATGCAGAATTCTCTCCCCCTTGTTCTGTGGATTTGGGTAAAAGGCTGGCAGATGGATGGCTTGGTTAAGCGCCACACTGGACACTAGTTTAGGCATAAATGTTGGGTTTGTCCTTAGGGAAACCCTGTCTGGATGAAAAATGATGAAAGGTTCCACAGCCATGAGTGCCTGCAACTCTGAAACTCGTCATGCAGAAGTAATTGCTAAGAGCAGAGCTATTTTCCAAGATAAAAACTTCATATCAGTAGTAGCAGCTGGCTCAAAAGAAGGCAGTGTGAGCTTTTCCAAGACATAGTTGAGGTCCCATGCAGGTACTGGTAGTCTCCTTGGGGGCCTTACAATTTTTGGCTCCTCTGAGGTACTGCCTTAATAAAGGGTGAGAAAAAAGTGGTGGCTCTGTATTGTAATGAGCTGAAATGGCAGAGGCATGAATTTTAATTGATGAAAAAGATAGGCTTTTGTCCAGCATCTCAGTTAAGTATTGCAAAATCTGAGAAATATTTGGTACCGCTGTATCAGTTCCTTGTGCCTGGTTCCAAGCACAGAATCTCTTCCATTTTCCAGCATAAGACTTTCTAGTACTAGGCCTTCTGGCTTCCAGAATGACATCCATCACAGCTTTACTGAGTGGTGTTTTTTGTATGACTACATTATCCGCCATGCTGCCAAGTTTAATGTCCTGAGTTGGCTGTGCAGGATCTGATTATTTTGCTGGGACAGTAGTCGAGGTAATTGAGGTAAGGTCCAAGCTGGGTATAGAAATAAGTTCCTTAGTATTGGATACTAGTACTGGCGTGGCCAGTCTGGGGCAATCAGTATTATCTTTGGCTTCTCCTGTCTGACCTTTAGGAGCACCTTGGGGAGGAGAGGCAGTGGATGAAAGGCATATACTAACAGGTTTTTCCAGCTGAAAGATAGGGCATCCACTTTCCATGCTTCTCTGTGAAAAGTCCTTGTGCAGAATCTTTTTAGTTGGTAATTGAGAGGGGAGGCAAATAGATCTATGTCCAGGCATCCCCATTTCCTTGATATCATGCTGAAGACTTGTGGCTCCAGCTGCCACTCGTGGGGATCCAGGAGGTTTCTGCTTAGTTTGTCTGCCAGAGTATTTTCCTTTCCTGGCAGGAATTGTGCCTGCAGATGTACTTGCTAAGTCAAAGCTGTGTCCCACAAGGTCATGACTAGTCTGCAAAGGGGGTAAGAATGTGTGCCCCCCTGCTTGTTTATATACCACATGACCGTGGTGTTGCCTGTCTTTATCAGTAGTTGTTCTGGTTGAAGTAGGTCCTTGAAGGCTGTCAGTGCATTTTGAACAGCTAACATCTCTTTTTTATTGACATGTACCCTGCCTCCAAATTCCACCCGCCCCCACTACTCATACATTTAAACCTAACCAATCCCCTCCACCTTCTCACTTACTAATTATTTCCTACTATCATAACTCAACCAACCAATCTCCTCCACTGTCTGCCCCTCCCTCTTGAACTCCAACTACCAATCACAACCTCTCCTACCCCACTCAAACTCCACATACACTCATTGTCCACCTCATCTAATACACTCCTATCTGCCCCACTAATTCCTCCCTCTAATTCTCATCCTCACCACAACCATGACATATCTTATAACTCAAACAGTTCAAAACCCACCTATCTTCTTTCTATTCTTACTCCCCTTATATCATGCTACCTCATACCATTCTAACCTACTTCACCCCTACCTACCTATTCAACCCCACTCCTCCTCAGCCCACTATAAAACATTTTCACAGCATATCCGCCTCCCTATTCCAACCCAACCTCCTCCACTACTTCACATTAAAGCTTGTCCCCCTCCAACCTACACACCACAAACAAACTACTTCCCTACCATCCACAACTATTAAAAACCAGCTCTAAAATGTCACTACCCTTCCTCAACTTCCTCTGCTTAGCAGGGGACATACATCCATACCCAGGACCAAATTCTTCCCCTTCTTCAATCCCTAATGTTGCTAGAAATAAAACTAGCCACAAACACCTCAAATTCTTCACCTTGCACAAAGTCTAAATAACAAAGTAACCCAATTCCATGCCTGGCTCAACCATAACCTACCCGATATTGTAGCCATCTGAGAAACTTGGCTAAAACCTCACATCCGTGATTCTGAAATCCTACCTCCTGGGTTCCATGCCCTGAGAAATGACGGCTTAAAAAGCAAAGGAGGCGGGGTAGCCTTAATCTACTCTAACTTGCTGTCCATATCTCCCTACCCTAATCCGATCCCTTCATTCAACAATGCTGAACTAGTCTTGGGCCTTCTAAAACTAAATAACCATAACAGCATATGTATAATTGCCCTCTACATCCCCCCAGGTAATATCTTCACTCTTGAAGAAATCCTCCTCTGGACCTCTACCAATATTAAACTTGAAACCTTCATACATGGAGATGTAAATATTGACTGGAATAAAATTAACAACCCAAATCCCACTATATCCATCAATCTATTCAACTTTACCCAACTAACTAATACTATCATCAGACCTAACAAAACCAACCCTCCAGGTACAACTCTAGACTGGATCCTAGTAACCGACCCCAACAAAGTCATAGACTCTGGCACTACTCCTGACCCTACAGGTGACCACTTGCCATTTTTCATCCACAGAGGTACTCACTCCTCTCCTCACCTACACCAATATACCTACACCCGTAACCTCACACACTTCAACCCCAGAACCTTCTTGGATGCCCTAAAACAAACAAACTGGATGCCATTAAAAACACTGCCATTAGACAATGCCGTAGAATTCTTCAACTCTACCTTCTTAAGCATCCTCAACTCCCTAGCTCCTCTAAGAACAAGGAGGGTCAAAATTAAGTACACCCCTTGGCTAACCAAAGACAACAAAAAACTAATGCTACAAAGGGACAAATCTTGGAAAACCTACCAACAAAATAAGCTGCCAGAAACTCTCCTTAGATATAAACAACTTCGTAACCTTGTTAAAAAACATATAATTAGAGATAAAAAGTCCTACTATATTAAACTCCAGTCCAACCAATCTAACAACCCCAAACATTTTTGGAACTCAATCAATTCTCTTCTTAAACCAGGTACCAAAAATAACCCCTGCCCAGACCCAAACAAATCTGACTCTGAAACAGCCTCCCTATTCAACTCCTTTACCAATTCCATCGCTGACCTGACCAAAACCTTCCCTAACAACAACCCACCCTCCCAACCCATCCAATCTTCCACACCACCTACACAACTCTCTGCCTTCAATCCCCCACCTATAATTGAACTTGCACCCATCTCTACCTCCCTCATAAAAAGATTACTCTCTAAATTAAAACCTTGCACCAATGCCCCTGACAATATTCCTTCTTCATTCCTAAAAATAGCCTCAGAAAGTATTGCTCTTCCTGTCAGCATCTTAATCAACAGATCCATACAGGAATGTTACGTGCCCAAACTATGGGATGCTGCCTTTATCCTACCTCTCCATAAGGGAGGCAAAAACAACAGCATCTCTAATTTCCGCCCTATAGCTACCCTCTCCCCTATCTCTCAAATCCTAGAGAAATGTATCCACCTACAGCTTATGCCATACCTATCCTTACATCAACTAATTACTCCAACCCAACATGGATTCCGACCTGGCCATAGCACTACCACTGCCCTGCTCTCTTTCTTAGACACAGTAAATCTAGCCCGTGACTCTGGTATCCCTGTCTCTACAGTTCTACTAGACCTGTCCAAAACATTCAGTACCATTTTCCACACCCACCTCTTAAGCCACCTCTCTAACCTCCATCTCTCCAATAATTCTTTATCTTGGTTCTTAAGCTACGTCTCTGGTAGGTCTCAAGCCGTGAAATGGGGGAAGGGCACCTCCTTCTTCCTTTCAACCCCCACCGGGGTACCTCGGGGATCTATACTTGGGTCTACTGCTGTTCAACATCTTCATTAATGACTTCCACAAAGCCATGCCCAATACCAAAATTGTACAATATGCTGACGATTCCACTTTAATCTGCTGCGCCCCCACCCTCCCTCAGCTACAAATAATACCCCAAACTGCCTTCTCCTCCACTGAACAATGGATGCTCGAAAACCACCTCTCACTAAACGCCAACAAATCCAAAATTATGTTATTCTCTCCATCAAAAGTCTCCTCTCTTGATAAACTTTCTTTCCAAATTGTAAGCCACAACAACACTGCCTTAGAGGTCTCTCACTCCACTAAACTTCTTGGGGTAAGTATTGAAGAACACCTAAAATTAGACATCCACATCCAACAAAACATTAAGAAAACTCGTACTAAACTTGGTCTGCTATACAGAAACATCCACTTCCTTTTCCCTCCCACCAGACAAACCCTTGCCACTACCTATTCTGCTTCCCCCACTTTTATATGGTGCTCCTCTCCTATCTAACATATCTGCATCTCTCTCCTCCAAACTTGAAATTTGCTATAATAAAATTCCTAAATTTGCCACCAAAGCCAAATTCTCCTCCCATCACTGTACTGCCCTTCATTTGTTAAACTGGCTTGAACTCCCCAACCATCTAAATTATCTCCAAATTACTACAGCCCATAAACTAATTTTCCAACCTAAGTGCCCTGCCCTGTCCAATATCCTCCAACTATACTCCCCTCCAAGATCTCTAAGATCATCCTACCAAAACCTAATCACTGTCCGTAAACCCAATCAACCTGCTGGGCAGTATCTGCTATCCTTCTCTCTAGCAAAAAAATGGAATTCCTTGCCATCCTCCCTAAGGACTTGTGAAAGCTCTGACACCTTTAAAACTCTTCTACACTCCTACCTTTCTTCCAAATGGAAATGCAACTGCTCTCTCCCCACATAGCCTCATGCCTCACTCTCCTCATAAACCTTTCTCTAACTCTGAGCCTAAACCTAACCTGACATAACAGCAAAAGTAATCACCTGTACAACCATATTTCTACCTCTACCACCTCTGCTCTCTTTCAATTCTCTTTCCCCCCTTTCCCAGTTGCCTTTTCCTCCTTTACACTTCAAATACCTCCTAACCAGTTATCATACTTCCAGTCCTCTGCTAACGTCTTTAGCTAAACATACAATCTGCAACGACTTACTCCTGTTCTTTACCTTAAAATTACCTTCTGCACCTTCAACTTCTTCTATAAATCCCCTGTTCTTACTCTATATCATACCTTCATAAATACTCAACACTCTGAAACCATATAACCTATGATGTTCTCTGACTCTTAATCATGTTTGATTTGCGTTTCTCTTTACTTTGACTGTAACTATGAACACACTGTGTAACAATTTTATTTAATTGTACTCTTCTTCACCTAAATTGGCTTTTTATGTGTACAACTGGGTATAACTGCATACATATTTTCACATCACTTAATTTGATTTTTATGTGAATAACTGTATAATTTCTATGTAATGTAGATTTTTATGTGAATAACTATGTATAATCACTGTCTCATGCAGATATTTTGTGAATAACTATGTATAATCACAATGCAATGCAGAGCTTTTCTCCCCGGGCCTTCATTGAAAATGGGCTCCCTGAGCCCAGTGGACCTCCCCGGTCATCAAACTGAAATAAATAAATAAAAATAAATAAATGTAGATGCATTTGGTTTGAGGACCATGTGCCCTGAATGCATCTTCCTGCCATGTGGGCTCCCCACGCATAGTCTGATGCATCCGTTGTTAGTGTCTGCCTGGCTGGAGGTAATGTGAATGGCTGCCCCTTGTTCTGGTGACAAGCCTTTGCTCACCATTGAAACTCCTGTTGCAGGCAGGGAATGAGAGTAATGACTGTTTCCAGGCAGTGGCAATGTTGAGTTCAAACACTTTTTAGGTACCATTGAAGTTTCCTCATATGCAGTCTTGCATATGGAATTAGTAGGATGCAGGAGGCCATGAAGCCAAAAGCCTGCAGAACCTTTCTTGCAGATAACTGGGCCTTTGTTGCCAACATTTTGAAATAGGTAGTCAGTTGCCTTTGTTTGTCTGGCGTGAGATAAGCCATCTGGACATTTGTATTCAAGTTTGCACCCAGGAATATTATCTCTTGTGAGGGTACTAGTTTTGATTTCTTTTTTGTTGACTGTGTACCCTAGGCATGTTAGAAGTCTTTTCACAAACACCAGATGTTGAAGAAGAATGTCCTTGTTCTCTGTTTGAATGAGACAGTCGTCCAAGTACGGATATATTTGTATTCCTCTTTGTCTGTGGAATGCAATTACTGGTGCCAGGCACTTTGTAAAGACTCTGGGCGCAGTAGATAAGCCAAAGGGCAGTGCAGAGAATTGGTAATGCATTGAATCAGCCTTGAATCTTAGGTATCTTCTGCATGATTGTCTGATTGGAACATGCAGGTTTGCCTCTTTTAGGTCTAAAGTCACAAGACAAGCATTCTTGTCCAGCATGGGCAGAAGTTGCTGTAAAGTCAACATTTTGAATTTCGGAATATCCAGGAAAGTGTTCAGAACAGAAAGGTCCAGTATCGGCTTCCAGGCCTTGTCCTTTCTGGGTACCAAGAAAAGTCTCGAGTAAAATCCTTGTCCCTGCTCTTGCTCTGGTACTTGTTGAATGGCCCCCATGTCCATGAGGGATGACACTTGTTTTTGTGCCTCTGCCCATTGATTTTTTGGCAGATCTGGCCAGCCGTTTGCCTTTGGCAGAGTATGGAAATGGAACTTGTAGCCTTGTGACACTATATTTAGAACCCACTTGCCCTGGGTTATGATGTTCCAATTTTGAGCAATAAGTGCTAATTTTCCCCCTAAGGGTGCTGCCAGAAGATAAGTGCTTGGTGCAGGCAGGGGGAAGTCATTGGGACTGTTTTCTGTATGTTTGTGATCTATCTTCTCCAGCTTTGGAGGTAGAAGCCCCCCATTGCTTGGGCCTATAAGAACCTTGCACCTGGGATCTGCCCCTAGGGCGTCTGACACAGGGAAGGACCAATTCTTTGTAGGCCGGTGTCTACTAAACCTAGGTGGCTGTACTTATAAAAATCTTTGACATTCTGCATAGATTTAGCTTTGTCCTCCATTTTCTTTAACACCTCTTCTGCCTTAACACCAAACAAAGTATCATGCTGTAAAGGTGAATCTAGCAGATTTTGTTCCTTTAACCAAACATGCCTCCTAATTACAGAACCCTTAACTGCGGCCCTGCAGGAGGCCTCCAAAGAATCAAAACTACATTGCAAAGTATGTTTTCCAACTTGTTCTGCTGCATACAATAAATCCTGCATTTGCTTGTTTTCTGCACATTCAGAATTTAACATTTTCTGTTTAAGCAATCCCATGACATGTTGCTGATACTTAAGCATATGAAATTGACAGTTTAAGGCCCTTATAGCCAAAGTTGCAGATGTGTAACCTTCTTTCCCCATCTATCCAGTGCCCTTCAATCTCTGTCAGAGGGGGTTGGGTTTTTTTGCAGTGGAAGCCTCAACTCCCTTTGGACCCTGTGAAATAGTTTCTGGGTCAGCAGCAGGGTTTCTAAAACTAATTTTGTGCGCGTCAGGAACCCTGTAATATCTGTCAGGCTTAACAGGAGCTGGGGGTAAGGAGTCAGGGGTCAGACTAGACTCTGAAAATACATCTACAATGTCTAACACAGGTGGAATGGCTAGAGGCCTGTGCTGAGGTAGTAAAAGAAAATCCCTGAGCCTCTTTTTAGATTCTGAAAAATCTTGGCTCTCCCAGCGGAAATGTTCCCTCATGGTATGCAAGGTTTCACCAAAGGAATAGTCCTCAGGAGGAGATGCTGAAGGTATAGATTTCTTCAGCATCAAAATCCTCATGGGGGGGGGGGGGGGGATATTCCTGATCAGAAGAAATAGAAACCTGATCTGAAGATTCATAGTCAGTGTCTTGCCTAGGCCTCTTATCAGGAGGGGGATGGGAACCACTGATCAAAGTAATCAAGTCTTCGGCCATTTTGAGCATCTGTTTTTTGGGCATAGAGGCCTGTCCACGTGGCTCTTGAGTTTGTTTCCTTGCTTTAGAAGGTGCTTTAGTCTTTGCCTTTGAAGCTGTTTTAATGTAAAGATGTTTAGGTCTGAATACACCCTCAGAAGCCGGTACCTGCTCAGTGGCTCTGGACTCATCTGAGAGATTAGAGTCCGAGGATCCAATACCTTGAGCATTTAGCGGCATGGCCGACGCCACGTGGGAGTCGGTAGCAGCCTGCGACTCCAAAGTAGCGGGCTTCAGGGGCTGCAGAAGTGCCTCATTGAGAACCGGCAAACCAGCGACTGGCTTAGGAGAAGCTTCGTCGGTTTTGGGCCTCGGTTGTTTTTCTCTATCCTTTTCTTTGCATTTTTTGTAAACTCCGGTAGTCGGATGGCTATCCGATGACATTTTAGGATAATTAAACCGGCGTCCAAAAAAGTTTAAAGCAAACTCATACCAACGCTTAATAGTGCGTTGGTTAAATCTAGCACAAAACCGACAACCAGTAACGTTGTGATCAGGGCCTAGGCAAGGGATACAGTAAGAATGAAAATCCTTATGAGGTATTTGCTTTCCACAAGAAATACAATTATTAACTTTTTCTGACATCGGTCTGGAGCAAGAAAAAAGTTTCCCCAACGGGGTACTTCGCTTCATTGAAGACTTTGGATCTGAAACCTGAACACGAAAATCTCAGGAGTCGGCCAACCGGCACTTGCGAACTGCTTCGGGCACCGCGCGTAAGAAAGACTGAAATAAATGGCGTCGGCTGCTTCTTTTATACCCCTGACGACCTGACGTCAGGGAGGGGGCAACAGTAACCAACGCAGGACCCAAGACTTTGGAATTCAGGCCTGCTGAGGGCAACCTGCCAGCAGGATTACCCAAATGTAATGAGGGCAACCTGCCAGCAGGATTACCCAAATGTAATGACTGCAACAGTGAAATACAAAGAACATCATTATGATACAAAAATAAATGGTTAAGCGCTTTTCGTCTTATTTTACAAGACTTCTTCAGACCTACAACAGTAGCACAAATGCTCACTTTAATACAGACCACATGGTGGTTTTAAAAAACATTACCCAATGGTATTGCATAAGTAATTAAGTAATTAAGCTTGGACTCATGACATCAGCAACAAGTCAAATACAAAAACAGCAACTCTGAAAACCTGTAAAGAAAAAAATGTATAGCTGCTTTTGTGCACAAATAAAGACACATTAAATCATTGCATTTAGGTGGACAGAGTATAACTCATAAAAAAATTATGAAAAAACTATGGAAAGTATATATAAATGTAAATGTTTATATACACATCGTTATGAGTTACAAGAGTGCTCCAAGTGGACTAAAAGAATGCTGCACTCAAAATAAAATAAATAAAATAGAATAAGAGACTGCAATTTCAACTTTAACCAATGTTGATCGACTCAACTGCAATGCTTTCACAAATCACCAACAAGGGTGAAGCAAGCTAAGATGTAAGATGAGACATTTTAAAAGATTTAAAACATGAAGCAAAAAACCTGCATTCTTTCACTCAACTACAAATAGAGCTGTTTAAAAGACTTAGTTAGACAAAAGACTTGTCTAGCGCATTAGGCTCTTTAATTTCAGAATACAGGCAATGGAAGTGACTTCATTCAAACCTGGGGGATTATAAGAGTTGAGACGCAGTTGCCAAATCAACTCCTGTCTTTCCAAAATTAGATAAGGACCCCCTTTTAGATTAACAGTAACCTGACAAATCACTCTAAAGTGAAAGTGGTGTGTTGGGTGTTCAGCACAATGCCTTGCCAATGCGTTAGAAGGTGACTTTTTTCTAATATGGTATGTGTGCTCATAAATCCTCTCTCTCAGTTTTCTGTCTGTCTTACCAACATAATATGCTGGACAGGCTACACAACTAGCCAGGTACACAACGGATTTAGAGTTACAGTTAAATCTACCCTTAGTTTTTACCTTAAAGGAACTTGCTGTGAATTCTGTCCCTGTTGCTATATATCTGCAATAGTTACAGTTTTCACATTTAAATGCACCACCAGATCTACTACAGGTCTGGGGTTCCATTTTTAAGAACTGTTTCAAGTTCCTGTTCTTCCTGTAAATAAAAGATGGTGAATTACCCAACTTCTCCAAAACGTCTGGTTCCATCATAAAGATGCTCCACTTTTTTTTAAATATAACCTCAATTTCTTTGACTTCCAAACAAAATGAGGTGACAAAACTACTTGAAATCATTCTAGTGGCTACACCCACTGTTTGTGTACAACCATGATTTGTATTAGTGGTTACTTCCAAATTCACATCCTCTTCTGAGGTGACTGACCTAATAGTAGGTCTAAGAAGTGGTTTATAAAACCCTCCTCTCCTTTTGTTTAGCACTTTATTTACTAAATCTAGGACAAATGTGTCTAGGTAACCTCTCTTTAGAAACATAACCAAGTGTCTCGCATTCTTCAAGGAAAGTCACTTCATCAGTCACCATCCTTGCTGCACGGACAAGTTGTCCTTTAAGTACAGATCTTTTCTGATGTATAGGATGGCAACTTGTGTAGTGAAGCATGGTGTTAGAATATGTGGGTTTACGGTAGATCCTGGCTGTTGTTCTATGTTCTTTTTTAACTCAATATCTAAATACATATTGGAATTCTCATGATATGTGTGCACTTGTTCAGCTTTTTACATTGGCCAGACTGCTACACCCATGAGGCTACGTATATCAGAACATTTGGGTAACATCGAAATAAATATCTGACAAATGCTTTGTACAAACAAACTCAATCATACTTCTGCCAAGTTTCATTTTGTTGATATAGATCAAATTTTGGGTAATAGAAACTTTAAGACTGGTTGGCATAACATCCTTAATGTTGTTGTTGTCTTTTGGCTTTTCCCAGTTAGGTGTCGTCACAGCAGAACTCCGATCCGCTAATGATTGGCAGTAGATTTTCCCAAACGCCGAGGTGCCCGCTCGACGTTCAACCTTCAACGAAGGCACGCTCATTTACGCATGTCTTTCGAACGCCCACCCAACCGTGGGGAGGACATGCAGACTCCAAATAGAAGGCACTCCCCGCACTCCAGCCGAGAATCAAACGGGAGAACCTCTTGCTGTGAGGCAACAATGCTACCGTTGCACCACCGCGGAAGTGGCAAGGAGAAATCATGGACTGCAAGACTACTTCCACCTGGTTTGAATGACCATTTGTGAATCTTCTTATCATTGGCTAATTATGCATTTAATTTGTTGACTATATATTTAGTGGTTGACTGCAGTCAATATATTACATTGATAAAGGCCTTTCGGCCAAAACCGGCCTTTTGACTGTGGTATGACTTATTAAAGTATCGTTTTTCCCTTCCATATTGTGCTGGCTGTTTTTGATCATTCAAACTGTTTTGAGCCTTTGCACCTGCCGTCTGTGTAGAAATGCAGTTGGTTAGTCTCTCTCTCTCTCACACACACAAGCACCAAATGCACTTCTAACTTTCTTTGCACTCTGCAGGCTGAGACTGAAATTGATCACTCTGTGATCACTGCTCTGCCCAGGTAAACACATTTTAAATGATTGAATGAATGAATACATCAACTTACATTTTTTCCAAAATACACAATTATACAGGACTCTTCTCCGACCTGGGAAGATGGGGCAGGAAAGTCTTTCCTATTTAGTCAGAATGCTGAATACCCATCCCTGGAAAAGTTGTTCCATCACTATTAACAACCCTGTTGACCCAAATGTTCCTCATACCTCTCAACTGTTCAGATTTTCACCTCATTTTGGAGTGTTGC
Source organism: Protopterus annectens (assembly GCF_019279795.1). Classification (NCBI taxonomy): domain Eukaryota; kingdom Metazoa; phylum Chordata; order Ceratodontiformes; family Protopteridae; genus Protopterus; species Protopterus annectens. The sequence continues at coordinate 488,369,693 of NC_056749.1, read as the reverse complement.
TCAAAACTTGTCATTTTCTGGCAAATCACCGAGGAATGAAGTCACTAAATAATGGAGTTTCAGACAATTTCCTTCAGAAAATGCATGCTAATGCAAAACCTGTTATTCTAACTGTTCAAGTCTGTAAGACCAACATTTAAAATGCATCCCTATTTTTTGGACATTTTCCCCAATTTATTTTTGGCTTTATCCAAACTTCTTCCACTAAGAGACTAAGATGCGTTTTTCCTGTCAAAATAAACAGGAAACTAAACATGTTATCTGCTCCTGCTCAAATTTCCCTGAATGTGTGTAGTTTATTAGGTATGGTGCAGAGTCTAATTCAGGCTACTGATCCTTTTTATAAGGTGGTTTCAGGTAAAAGATAAACAGATGCCTCTTTTTCTAAAGAGATTCAAGATTCTGAATCTGGATAGGAAGATGAAGGGACAGATGCAGAGTTTTCTTTTCAGATTTCTGATTCAGAAGAGAGTATGGTATCCTAGCATCCATGAGGAGGTGTTTCTCTGTTTCTGAAACACTTCCCAGAAAGTGCTAGTGTTTTCAGTGGGAGAACAGAGGTTTCTCAGACCCTCAGAAAATACTATGAGTTGTTACAAATGGAATATAAAGAATATTCCCCAATCCCCCCCCCCCCGTGCTGTCAGCATTGAAAGATGCAAGTCACTGCCTGCAATTTCCCTGATAGTCAGCCTTCTACCCCTAAAAAGACAGAGTGCATCTTTTAAGTTTTACACACTCATCCCAAACTTGCTATAGCTTTGGTTAATCCTATTGCTGCTAAACATTTAGTACTTCCAATTCTGCACTTTCTGACAAGGATGGTAAAATAATAAGTACGGCGAAAAAAAGTGTATGCTTCTACAACTTTGATAATCAGAATTTTGAACTGTCAGGCTCGTATGATACAGATTAGTCTGACTAATTTTGAAGTATGAGGAATGGTTTGTCTGTTGTTTATGAGGAAAAAATCTTGAAATAGTTTAGTTTCTTCTATTTTACACGTTCATAACTCATTGTTTAAAGTGTACGCATGACTCTGCTGATACTTCTTCCAGGGCTACGGCCACTGGTGCTATTTTAAGGAGGTTTGCCCGGCTGTGTTCTCAGGACCTCCCAGATGATGTGAAAATGCATGCTTGCTATAGCTTTGGTTAATCCTATTGCTGCTAAATTTCTGGATTTTCAGATCTAGGTGATTAGGATTTCCCTCTCTCTTCCCCCCTTGGCTGACCTGGTGTGACTTTGTTTGAACTCTACAGTTCCCTACAAAACGGTGTCTACTGGACTGCAATCAGTTTCTCTCAACATTTAAACAGATTGAACTCTACAGTTCCCTACAAAACGGTGTCTACTGGACTGCAATCAGTTTCTCTCAACATTTAAACAGAGTAGGTTACACACAAAACGCATTTGTTAAGCTTTCACTTACAGTGCTTTGTAATTAAGCAGGTCACTATATTGGTCAGCCATAGGGCTCTTTGTTTCTACTTGAGTGGTTGCCTCCTTCCCCTGTAACTGCAGTAAATTGACCCTTACATTACAGCTGTAATACTTACCTTATAGCTTTAGGACACCTTAGGAAACCTTGTAAACTACAATAGCCTGACATTTGAACAAGCAACCCTTGTAAATATTCCCAAAATTGTATACTGTTGGTCTGTCTTTCCTGCTAAACATAAGTGAAATTACAGTGCTGAGTGCATAACATTAAAGTACTGAGTGCAAATAACAGTGTTGAGTGCAGATTTCAACTAATCTCTGGAGTGGTGTCTTGAGTCAATCAGGGTATTAACTGTAACCACTCCCACTGCCTTCTCTTTTCCCCCACCCCCCTCTTTCCTCAAACAGGTTAAACTGCTACAATTTAGTACAGGCATCATTTTCAAATCTAGGTGATTAGGATTTCCCTCTCTCTCCCCCCCTTGGCTGACCTGGTGTGACTTTGTGTAAGTTTCTTCATTGTATGGATCTTTTACTGTTTTTTTGTGTAACTGAATGACCTGCTGCTAAATTCTGATTCTGCACAGACTGCTCCGTTTTGTTTTTCAAAGGCTCTATAAGTAGCTAGTGACTCTACTGAATTTCTGTGGTAATATTTGTTTAAACTGAACCTGTACCTAGAGAAAGTGTATAATCAGAGCTCCTCCTTGCTGCATGTGTTTTTTAATGTTTAAATTGCACACACACATTGAAGAAGTGCTTTTATGACTTGAATAACTTGGGCTATCTATACCTGAAGTGCTTTTACTGGCAATTTTCTAGTTGTACTATTGTGAATAATTGATTTAGTTTTTCTGGTATATCTTTAAAATCTGGCAAGTGTTTATTTACTGCATTGCTCTCTTGCTTAGGTTTCTTAGCTATAAATCTTAGTTCATTCTGAAGTATGCTACTTTACCCCCCCCCACCAAACCTTTCTGAATGCATTATTATATAATAACTGCCTGTTGTTGTCTTCATGCTTACCCTAGAATGTCTGCTTTTCTCTTTTCCTAGTTGAACACTACAGTTCCCTACAAAACGGTGTCTACTGGACTGCAATCAGTTTCTCTCAACATTTAAACAGAGTAGGTTACACACAAAACGCATTTGTTAAGCTTTCACTTACAGTGCTTTGTAATTAAGCAGGTCACCATACTGGTCAGCCGTAGGGCTCTTTGTTTCTACTTGAGTGGTTGCCTCCTTCCCCTGTAACTGCAGTAAATTGACCCTTACATTAGAGCTGTAATACTTACCTTATAGCTTTAGGACACCTTAGGAAACCTTGTAAACTGCAATAGCTCACTTCGGGCTCTCTTCGCTCCCCTCCCTGCCCCCACTTCCCTCCCGTCCCCAGTACCTCTAAATTTATAGTACTATAGCCACTCCCCCACTTTCTAGATCCTATCTGCTGTCATCTGGGATAATTCCACCCACCCCTATTCTACTACCTACGTTTAATAGCACCTATTAGCTTTCATCTGGCATTCTCCTATCCCCCCTTCCAGTACCTTTACCTCACCACTCTATCTTCTGGTGTTGCATCACCAGGTAAAACAGTTCCTTCACTCACTAGCTGAATCACATATAATGATATACTCCTCTTTACTACCCCTCTTGTTCACACCATACCTCCTTACCTTGTATGAAAAACAGTTTCTTACGGGATTTCAGGTCCCAAAAGGCCATACTATCACCCCAGCTGTAAATCCTTCCACCTTCAACCATACTTACAGTACCAGATCCTATCCAACATCTTGTTCAGTCTATCAACATCTCAACCCCAGGCACATTAGCTCTAGATCCAAACACTACCACGAACTAATAAACAAATTCCTGAAGTTCATCACCAAGTATAGACTCAACCTAATACTTGGTGGTGATATTCACCCAACCCTGGCCCACTCACTTCAGATACACATACCCCCTCTACTTGTAATCTAAGCTACAAACCTACAATTAATAGGCCAACTAACTCTCTCCTAGTCTGTCATCTCAATATTAGAAGCATTAATAACAAGGTACATGAATTGCATGCACTTCTGGATATCCACTCCCCTGAGATTCTCTGTTTATCTGAAACCTGGTTAAAACCTAACTCTAAAGACAATGAAGTGTTACCACCTGGGTACAACATACACAGGCTGGATCGTGCTTCGAGGAAGGGGGGTGGGGTAGCTGTATTCTATAAATCTGAGTTGAATGTCAACATAGATGTAATACAACCTCCTCAGATTAATAACTCTGAGATTCTTGCCACCAAATTGCAACTTAATAAAAATAAATGCATTAATATCATCTGTATGTACATTCCCCCAGGTAACAATATATCTACATATGAAGATATCCTGCACTGGTTATCATGTCACTATCCCCAAGAAACCCTACTACTTGGAGACTTTAACATAGACTGGGTCACCTGTTCCTTAGAATCCCCAACCACCCATATTAACCTGCATGCATTTACACAAATCATATCCACCCCTACCAGGATAGGTAAACCCAACCAAAAAGAAAGTATACTTGACTGGGTACTCATAAACAGTCACCCCCAACTGTACACCTCTGGTACCCTCCTTAATGGCCTAAGTGATCACCTTCTCACATATGTAATTAAGCACAAAACCATTAATTCCCCAACAACCCTTACTCAGAAAGGTTAGAAACAATAAAAACGATGACCCTGCCAAATTCCAACAAGAACTAAACTCATGTAATTGGTCTATTCTAAAACACCTCCCCTTAGAGGGAGCAGTAGCATACTTTAACAACAAATTCCTTGAGATCCTTGATTTGCATGCACCTGTTTGTTCAAAGAGAACCAAGGCAAAAACTGCACCATGGCTTTCTATAGAGTCTAAACTCAAAATTACCCTTAGAAGCAAAGCATGGGCTTTATGGCGTTCTTCTAAAGACCCTCAAGATCACATTAAATACAGGCAATCCAGGAACGAAACCTAAAAAATCAATTTTACACGACAAAAAACAATACTACTGTAATTTACAGACAGTAAATCAAAATAACCCTCAGAAGTTTTGGGCAGGTTTAAATAATCTACTACATCCTGGACAAACGTCAACCCCAATCCCTGCTGCTACTATTGATAAAACCCCTGAAGAGGTTTCTGATAGTTTTAACCAATTCTTTACTGAGACAATTCAAGCCCTAGCTAGCCAACTACCTCCTAGCTCCTCTGGTCCTGAAAGTAGCACCCCTAGAAACCTACTTGCGTTCAGCTTCCAACCAGTCGCCACTTCACTTGTCCGTACCTTGATCATAAAATTAAAACCCACTACACTTTCTGCTGATCAACTCCCTGCCGAGTACCTACAAAAATCAGCTGATGCTATTGCTTACCCCGTCTCAATACTAATCAATCGAACCATAGCAGAAGCTAAAATTCCCACCATCTGGAAAATATCCTATGTAATCCCACTTCACAAAGGAGGCAGCTCTACTGAATTCTCCAATTATAGGCCAATAGCTATACTCTCTCCACTTGCAAAGGTTATGGAAAAATGTATTCATAGACAACTCATGCACCACCTAATCCAAAATCGCCTTATGGCAGACACTCAGCATGGCTTCCGTCCTCATCACAGCACTACTTCAGCCCTCCTAGCCTTTACTAACACCATAACTGCAACAATAATTATATATCCTCAGCCCTCTTTTTGGATCTTTCCAAGGCATTCGATATGGTTGATCACCAACTTTTAATCCACACCCTGCAAACATTCTGTCTAGATACTGGAGCCCTCCAATGGTTTCAATCCTACCTGAATGGTCGACAGCAGGCTGTCCTCTGGCAGAACAAACTATCTAACCTTCTACCTAACACCCTCGGAGTACCACAAGGCTCTATACTAGGGCCCTTGCTGTTCTCCATCTTCATTAACGACCTTTATACTGTCATCCCAAAAGTCAGCTGTATCCAATATGCTGATGACGCTACTCTGATTTGCTCAGCCACATCTTCAGTAGAGTTATGGTCAGCTACCCAGACCACCTTTAATACAATAGAAAACTGGCTTTCTGAACATCGTCTGATCCTAAATCCCCAAAAAACTAAAATGCTGTTATTTTCACCAACACGTAGGTCTACCGCTTTCACCTTTACCATAAAATCAAATGATGGCACAATAATCTCCTGACCCATCTACAAAACTATTAGGTGTCATCATAGACAATAATCTCAAATTTGACCTACATGTTAACCAAACTATCAAAACCATCAATATAACACTAGGGTCACTTTACAGAATAAAAGCCTTCCTAACCCCTCCAGCTAAAATTGCCATAGCTCGCTCTCACCTTCTTTCAACCCTTCTGTATGCATCCCCTCTACTCTCGAATTTGAACAAGACTGTCCTTAAACTCTCAATTTGCTACAACCACATTGCCAGGTTTGCCACTGGGCTGCCTTTTAGGACACATCATTGCATCAATCTAAATCAGCTTGGTTGGCTTGAACTACCTAGCCTAATCCAGTATAACCAACTGATTATGGCCTATAAAATCCTCTATAATCCGGACAATACTCCTGCACTTAAAAATATTATCACCCCTATAACAATCCTAGACCGCTTCGATCCTCTAACAAACTACTAATTCAGACTAGCAAAATTAATAACACAGCCGGTAATTCTCTCTTTGCAAACTCTGTAAGTAGATCCTGGAACTCTCTTCCAGCTGATATTACCTTACTTTCCACCTTAGGTCAATTTAAAACTAGACTCAAACAACATTTGTGACTTAACTGGCTATGTCAATGTATCAAGCCAGGCTAACTCGAATGTGTAAAAATCTGTTAACCAGTTTGCTGTGTAATTTAACTTAATCCTGACTTGTGCTCAGGACTAACTGTAACCTGTGGAACTTGTTTAACTTGCTTACTTATGTAATCTCTGTAAATAGTCTGTTTGTAATATGTAATGCTGGTATTATGTAATGCTGTATCTGCTTACCCTTGGAGCTTTTCTCCCCGGGCCTCCACTGAAAATGGACATGCATTCCAGTCGGACTATCCCGGTCAACAAATGTAAAATAAATAAAAATAAATGAGATTTTAAATTCTCCTTTGGAAAGAGAGTTAGTTTTTGGGACATCTGCTGCATATGTAATCAAAAACATGATAATAAAGGCAAACTGATTTAGCTCTCAGATTTTTCAGCCCTCCTTTCCCAATTTTTTCAAAGGGATTCTCAACCCCCTCATCCCATCTTTGCAAGAAAATAAAAGTACAGTTTTGTACCTACCATAAATGTAGATGTTCGAGTGTTCACACTGCTGCAGTCATCACACTTGGGTTATGCTGCCGTCAGGCGGTCCCGCAGTCAGCCAAAGTTCCAAAGTCTTGGTCCGGCGTCAGTTGCTGTCTCTTCTTCCCTGACGTCAGTGCGCCAGGGGTATACAAGATGCATCAGATGCCATTTTCTTCAGTATTTCTTGCCCCAGATGTCAGGTGCCCCCAATAGGTAGGCAATACATATTGCTATATAAAAATATACATATAAAAATAAAACAATACCTTCAGTCACAAGCAAATACACCCCAGAGGTTGTATAGGATAGAAAGGTATAGATAAGTCCAGCTAGTTCAGAGGGGATGGAGGGAGGGTAACCTGGACTGCAGCAGTGTGAACACTCAAACATCTACATTTATGGTAGGTACAAAACTGTACTATGTTCATCGTGTTACACTGCTGCAGTCATCACACTTGGGTTGAATCCCAAAGCTAAGGATGGGTGGTGGAACTAAACAGGGTTTGGAGAGGCTAGTAGGCCCTGCAGAACTGCAGTGGCAAAGCCAGCTCTGGTTTTAGAGTATAGAGGTAAGTGATGGTGCTTGGTGAAGGTGTGCACTGAACTCCAAGTTGCAACCTCCAAAATATCCTTGGTTGGTACCCCTCTGAGGAAGGCTGTTGATGTTGCTGTAGCCCTGGTGGAATGAGGCCTGATGTTACCAGGCACGGATTTCCCATGGTGTGTGTAGCAGAAACGGATACAATGTCCTATCCATTTTGAAATGTTCCGTTTAGAGATAGCTTTTCCTTGAGATCCTGCAGCATAGGATACAAAGAGCTGGTCAGATTTTCTGAAAGCCTTAGTTTTATCCAAGTAGTAACGTAATTGCCTGTGAATGTCCAAAGAGTGTAGGAGCCTTTCCCCTTTGTTCTGGAGGTTTGGATAAAAGGTGGGCAAATGAATGGTTTGGTTTAGAGCCACACTGGATACCACCTTTGGCATAAAGGAAGAGTTAGTTCATAAAGAGACTCTGTCTTGATAAAAAATTATGAAAGGCTCCACTGCCATTAGGGCCTGTAGTTCTGAGACTCTTCGTGCTGAAGTTATTGCTAGCAGTAGGGCAGTTTTCCATGATAGGAACTGTAGGTCAGCTGTGAAAGCTGGTTCAAAGGGCGGAAGTGTACGCTTTTCCAAAACAAAGTTGAGATCCCAAGTTGGTGTTGGTGCTCTCCGGGGCGGTCTTATGTTCTTAGCCCCTCTGAGGAACTGTCTTAGTAATGGATGTGAAAATATAGGAGGATCCGTGTTGTATTGAGCTGAAATAGCTGAGGCGTGGATCTTAATAGATGAGAAGGAAAGTCCTTTGTGCAACATCTCAGTTAAATATTGAAGAATATGAGGAATATTTGGGACAAGGGGATTGTGGCCTTTAGCCTGGTTCCAGGTGCAGAATCTTTTCCATTTGTCTGAATAGACTTTCCTGGTGTTGGGCCTCCTGACCTCCAGAATGACGTCCATCACAGCTTTAGAGAGAAGTGTTGACTGGTTGTTTAGGCAATTTGCCATGCAGCCAGATTTAAAGTCTTGAGCTGGCTGTGTAGAATCTGATTGTTTTGCTGAGTGAGCAGGTGAGGAATTGTAGGTAAAATCCATGGTGGGCCTTGAGCCATGTTCCTTAGTATTGGATACCAGTGTTGGCGTGGCCAGTCTGGAGCAATGAGTATCATTTTGTGGCCTCTCTAATCTGGCTTTCAGCAGCACCTTTGCCAGAAGAGGCAGTGGAGGAAAGGCATACACTGTCAATGTTTTCAAACTGAATGAGAGGGCGCCCACTTTCCAAGCTAGTGTGTGGTATGTCCTTGTGTAGAATTTCCATAGTTGGTAGTTTTGGGGGGAAGCAAACAGATCTATGTCTGGGCTCCCCCATTTTTGAGTTATTGCGAATACTTGTGGATCTAGTTTCCACTCGTGAGGATCTATGATGTTTCTGCTTAGATGGTCTGCCAGTGTGTTTTTCTTTCCTGGCAGGAATTCTGCTTGTAGTTGAACTTGGTAGGTCAGTGCTGTGTTCCACAAGGTCATTGCTTGTCTGCCATAGGGGGTAGGAGTGTGTGCCCCCTTGCTTGTTTATGTACCACATCACTGTGGTGTTGTCCGTCTTTATTAGTTGTTGTCCTGGATGTAGGAGGTCCTTGAAAGCTGTTAGGGCATTTTGTACAGCTAGCATCTCTTTCTGATTGATATGTAGATGCCTTTGGTTTGCAGACCATTTGCCCTGAATACACTGTCCTGCCATGTGTGCTCACCAGGCATAATCCGATGCATCTGTTATAGTTTGCCTGGCTGTGGGTAAGGTAAAAGGCTGACCCTTGTTGAGGTGACATGCCTGAGCCCACCATAGAAACTCCTGTTGAAGGCAGGGAATGAGTGGAATCATTGTTTCCAAGCTGTGGCTGTGTTGAGTCCATACGCTTTTCAGATAACACTAATTTCCTCATATGCAGTTTTGCAAATGGTATTAGTAGTATGCAAGATGCCATGAATCCCAAGGTCTGCAGAATTTTTCTTGCAGAGAGTTGGGTCTTTATTGCCATCATTTTGAAGTATTGAGTCAGTTGTCCTTGTTTGTCTGGCGTGAGATAAGCCATCTGGGCCGTTGTATTTAAGCTGGCACCCAGGAATATTATGTATTGTGAGGGCACTAGTTTTGACTTCTTTTCGTTTACTGTGTACCCTAGGCAATTTAGTAGGTTTTTGACAAACGCCAGATGCTTTAATAGAATGCCCTTGCTTTCTGCTTGAATAAGGCAGTCGTCCAGGTATGGATATATTTGAATCCCTCTTTATCTGCAGTATGCAATTACTGGTGCCAGGCATTTTGTGAAGACCCTGGGCACAGTAGATAAGCCAAAGGGCAGTGCAGAGAATTGGTAATGGGTTGAACCTGCAATAAATCGGAGGTATCTTCTGCAATTTTGTCTGACAGGGACATGCAGGTATGCCTCCTTGAGGTCCAACGTTACTAGCCAAGCCTTCTTGCCCAGCATGGGAAGAAGTTGCTGTAGTGTTAGCATCTTGAATTTGGGTACTTCCAGGTGTGTGTTTAGAATTGAGAGGTCCAGAATGGGTCTCCAGGCTTTGCCCTTTCAGAGAACTAAAAACAGTCTTGAGTAAAATCCTTGTCCTTGCTCCTGTATAGGAACCTGCTGAATGGCTCTCATGTCCATGAAGGCTGAAATTTGCTTTTGAGCCTCTGCCCATTGATTTGGTGGCAGGTTTGGCATTCCTTTTATCCTTGGCAAAGTGTGAAAGTGGAATCTGTATCCTTGAGATACAACATTTAGGACCCATTTGTCTTTTCTGATGATGTGCCAATTGTCTGCAAAAAGTGCTAGTTTTTCCCCCAAGGGAGCTGCCAAGAGGGTTTTGCTTGGTAGTCTGAGGGGTAAGTCATTGTGTTTGTCTTCTGGTAGTTTGAGACCTGTCTTCTCCTCCTTTTTGGGTTGTGGCACCCCACTGTCAAGACTGGTAAGAGCCTTGTGGCTGGCCTCTGCCCCTTGGGCGTCTGTATCTGCCCCTCTGTGGTCTGGCAGAAGCTGGAAAGGTACAGTTTTTGGTTGGCCAATTTCTGTTGAAACGAGGGGGTTGAACCTGTAAGAAAATCCTTGACTGTCTGCATAGATTTTGCCTTATCCTCCATTTTCTTTAAAACTTCTTCTGCTTTTACACCAAATAAAACATCCTGCTGTAAAGGTGCATCCAATAACTTTGCTTTAACATGATCAGGTAAAGTTTGTTCTTTTAACCAAGCATGCCTACGTATGACAGACCCTGTCACTGCTGCTCTACAAGAAGCTTTCAATGAATCAAATCCACATTGCAAAGTATGTTTTCCCACTTGTTCAGCTGAATGCAACAAATCTTGCATTTCCTTGTAATCTGGCTGTTCTGTATGTGCGAGCATTTTTTGTTTTAATTGAGACATCAGATATTGTTGATATTTCAGCATGTGAAACTGACAATTTAAGGCCCTCATAGCTAGAGTAGCTGAGGTATATACTTTCTTTCACCATCTGTCTAGTGCTCTAGAATCCCTTTCAGAGGGGACAGGATTTTTAGCAATAGAGGCCTTAACCCCTTTGGGACCCTGGGAAATGGTTTCTGGGTCAGCATAAGGGCTTTTATACAGGAATTTGTGAGAGTCAGGGACTCTGTAGTATCCGTCTGGTTTGGCTGGTGCAGGAGGTAGTGAATCTGGGTTAAGGCTAGATTCTGAATAAACATCATCCACAATGTCTAACACAGGTGGAATAGCAAGTGGTCTGTGCTGGGGTAGTAAAAGGAACTCTCGGAGCCTTTTCTTAGAATCAGAGTAATCCTGGCCTTCCCAGTGGAAATGTTCCCTCATAGTATGTAAGGTTTCCCCAAAAGAGTAGTCTTCTGGGGGAGTTTCAGAAGGGATAGACTCTTCAGCATCAGAATCTTCATAAGGGGGAAAGGAATATTCCTGTTCCTCAGAAGAGTCTGAGGAAACTGAAACCTGGTCAGAGGAAGCATAGTCCTCCTCCTGCCTTGGCCTTTTATCAGGAGGGGGATGGGAACCCCTGATTAGGGTAATTAAGTCTTCAGCCATCTTAAGCATCTGTTTCTTAGGCATGGAGCCTTGTACTGGAGACTGCTGTACAGTCTTCTTAGTTTTTAAAGGAGTTTTCAGTTTTGCATAGGATTTAATAGTGAGTGTAGTCGGTCTGAAGACACCTTCTGCAACTGAAGGTGTTTCAACTGCACCGGAATCCCTTTCAGGCATGGAGTTGGAAGGGCTTAATGGTAAAGGTTGACGAGGTCTAGCAATCTCCACTTGTGAATCGGATGTCGCCTGGGGTTCTGAATCAGCGGTTGTCAGGGGCTGCGTAGGCGCCTCACTGAAAACTGGAGAACCGGCTTCTGGCCTAGCAGAGGCTTCGGAGTCCGGTTTGGATCTCGGCTGCCTGTCCTTATCTTTGCGTTTTTTATGCATTCCGGTCATCGGTTGCTCCAATGGCATGGTATAATTAAATTTCCTACCAAAATAATGTTGGGCGAAATCAAACCGACGTTTAATAGTTCGTTTATTAAACCTAGCACAAAACCGACAACCTGTGACGTCGTGGTCTGGGCCTAGGCAAGGAATACAATAAGAATAAAAGTCCTTATGAGGCATTTGCTTCCCACAAGAAATGCAATTGTTAACTTTTTCTGACATCGGACTGAGGCAAGAAAAGGTTCCTCAACGGGGTACTTAGCTTTATGAAGACTTTGGTCTGACATTCGATTTGAAAATCTCAGGAGTTGGCCGACCGGCACTTGAGAACTGCTTCTGCTTTGGGCACCGTGCGGCAAGAAAGACTGGAGAAAATGGTGTCGGATGCATCTTATATACCCCTGGCGCACTGACGTCAGGGAAGAAGTGACAGCAACCGACGTCGGACCAAGACTTTGGAACTCTGGCCGACTGCGGGACTGCCTGACAGCAGGATAACCCAAGTGTGATGACTGCAGCAGTGTAACACGATGAACATCAGTCTTCAGCAAAATGCTGGTGAACAGACATTTAAGAAGCAATGGCGGGGGGGGGGGTTCCAAAAAGAAGACAGCAACCCCCCAAAACAGTGGACAGTCTAAAGTCAGAATGACTATTAATGAGAAAGAATAGTTGTGTAAAATCTTACCATAACTACAGATGTCATTCTCTTCCATGTTGCAGTATTCTTAGTGTGGGATTCTCCGCCTCAGGTAATCCGAACGTCAGCTCCTATACAAAAGCTTAAGCCTGGCTGCTGTAGGTGCATGGGACATCACACAAAGGGCCATAAACCAGGGACCTTAAATGCGACGTCTGCACACACACTCCTCAGAACTTAAATGCCCAGTCGGACAGTCCAATAGAGAGTATCAAGTGATGTTGTCAACAATGCTGGCTAGTCTGACCATAGTCTAGGGGAGTGCCTCAGGGTGCCCTTTAGACAGGCCAAAAGTAAAAAAAGGGGGATAGGTGGGTGGGAAGGAATACTGCAACATGGAAGAAAAGGATATCTATGGTTATGGTAAGATTTTACACAACTATTGTATACCCTTCTATTCCTATGCTGCAGTATTCTTAGTGTGGGAGAGTACCACAGCTTAGTTAGAGGGAAGGGTGGAGGTTGAGGTAGCTGATTCCACAAAGCCCTGCAGGATTGATCTAACAAACCCTGCCCGGGCTCTGGAGATGTGGTCCAACTTGTAGTGTCTGGTGAAAGTGTGTATGGTGGACCAGGTGGGTGATTCCAGGATGGAGGCTGTGTCTAGGCCTCTGAGGAAAGCTTTGGAGACTGCCACGGCTCTGGTAGAATGAGCTCTTACTCCCTGGAGTAGGTTCTTGTCATGGTGGGAGAAGCAGAAGCAAATATTTTTTCTAATCCAGCAGGAAATGGTTTGTTTGGAGACAGCCTTGCCCAGAGCCCTTGGGTGGAAGGATACAAAAAGAGTTGGTTTGATTTCCTGATGGGTTTAGTTTTGTCTAAATAAAAGCTTAGCTGTCTGTGTACATCGAGGGAATGGAGTATCCTCTCACTGTCTTTGGTTGGAGAGGGGAAGAAAGTAGGTAGCTGAATGGACTGGTTTAAGGACAGTTGGTTGACCACCTTAGGCATAAAGGAATCTAGTACATAGCGTCACCCTATCCTTGTGGAAGGTAGTGTAGGAAGAGCACCCTTCTAGCTGAGGTAAGGGACACCAGCAATACAGTCTTCCATGCGCACATTTGGAGCATTACAGCTCTAGCTGGGTCAAATGGGGATAGTGTGAGTTTTTCCAGGATGAAGTTTAGGTCCCAGGAGGGTTTTCTTGGTGGCCTGATTTGCAAGACCGCTTTTGGGAATAATTTAACATCTAGCCTGGCTAGTAAAGGGGGTTGTAATGGTAGATAGGAAGAAACTGCCGATATGTGGACTTTCACTGAAGAGTACGAAAGACCAGCCTTAATGAGTTCACACAGATAAGTAAGGACTAGGGAGGATCTGCCTGACAGGGATCCCTGTCCTTATAGAGACACCAGTTGGAGAATCTTTCCCATTTTGATAAGTAGGATCTCCTTGTAGTAGGGTTTCCTGGCCTCTCTCAGGACTAAAAGCACATCCCTCTGAGTAGTGGTGTCTGAAAGGAATTAAATGTTTATCACCCAGAGTGTTGTACCCAACATCTGTTGGTGAGGGTGAATTAGAGTTACCTTCTGTTGTGTGAATAGGTCCACCTTGTGAGGTAACTTGTGGTGACTGCCCTTGGCTAATGAGAGAAATAGGGGGAGCCAGTGCTGCCTTGGCCAATAGGGAGTCACCAGCAAGATTTTTAGTTTGTCCCTCCTGATTTTCAATAGGATTTTTTGAATGAGAGAAAAGGGTGAAAATGCATAGAGAAACTGCCCCTTCTATGGAATGCTGAAGGGCATCTATCCTCCAGGCAAGTGGACAGTGATACTTGGTGAAGAATTTCTTCACCTGTCTGTTCTGTGGGGAGGCAAACAAATCTACCCGAGGTGTGCCCCACTGGTGAACAAGGTCTAGAAAAATGTCCCTGTTCAGCATCCACTTGTGTTGTAGAGAGTATGTTCTGCTGAGAATATCCGCATGTTTGTTGTCCTGGGAAGGGATGCATGTTGCCTGCATGGATACGCTGTTTCTGGAGGTAAGGTCCCAAATTTGTAATGTTATCCGGCAGAGGCATTGGTCCCTCCCTGTTTGTTGAGATACCACATGACTGTGGTGATGTCTGTGAAGATTTGAATGGGCCTGACTGCAGGATAGGGAGAAAGGCTCAGGACCAGAACAACTGTGGTCACTTCTCTCACATTGATAAGTTTCTTTTGGAGGGTAGGATGCCAGGCCTCCTGTACCATGAAGCCTTTTATAGTAGCCCCCCACCTTAGGTCTGATGCATCTGTATGCATGTGCTGGGTTGGGGTGGGTGGTTGGACTGGAAGGCCCGAGTTCAAGTAGTATTTGTTGAATCCACCACCTTAGTTCTGCTTCGAGGCAGGGCAGGAGTGTAATTTGGCACTCTAGAGGATGGTGTTGTGACCACACATTTGTCAAGTACCACTGCAGTTTTCGCATGTACATTATGGCTAAAGGCAGCATAGGGATGGTGGCTGCCATTTGCCCCAGGATTTGCAAGAATTTTCTTGAAGATATCTGTTGAACCTGTAATAGGCTTTGCAAGTGGGTAGAGAAGGAAAGAACTTTGTCCTGAGGGAGGAAAGCCCGCATCAGGTCTGTTCTGATCCTGCAGCCCAGAAAGATTTTGTCCTGCAGGGGGTTGAGAATGATTTTTGGATGTTGAGGGTGAACCCCAGGCTTTGAAATAGGGAAGTGGTGAACCTCAGATGACTTTGAAGGGTGTCCTCTGTTTCTGCTAGAATGAGGATGTCATCTGGGTAGGGATAGATTTGGACACCTTTGGTTCTGCAAAAGGTTATAGCTGGGCTAGGCATTTTGTGAATACCCTGGGTGCAGTAGATAAACAAAACAACAAGGCTGTAAACTGAAAGTGAGAGCAGGGCCCAGTGAAATGCAAGAATTTTCTGAGAGGGTTTTATTGGGATATGGAGGTATGCTTTCTTTAGAGCGAGTGTTGCCATAAAGGCCTGGGCTGGCAATAGTGGGTGTAGAGTTTGTAGGGATAGCATTCGGAATAATGGAACTTTTAGGAATAGGTTTAGAAAGGGCAGACCTAGTATTAGTCTCAAAGGCCCATCTTTTTTGGGGACCAGAAATGGTCTCGAGTAGAAGCCTTTTCCTTCCTGTCCTCAAGGGACAGGTTCTACAGTTCCTAGGTTCAGAAGGTCTTGCAGTATGTGAAGAATGAGATGCAGTTGATGTTTGGTGGGAAAAGGAATGCCCTTGGAGAGGGCTTTTCCTTCCAAGAAAGAAAATATCCGTTTTGTATTACTGCCAGTACCCAGCAGTCTGATATGATGGATTTCCACATGGGGAGGCAGTGGGAGAGGCGGGATGACAAGGGAAGGTGGGCAAGGCAGTCGCACATTGTTGGGTCCACTTCTGTCATGAAAAGGTTGTCTGAGTAGGTTGTGAGGCAACTTGTCTGGAGGTGGTCTACCTCCTGGTTTCTCCTCCTATGCCTGGAAGAGGAAGGGGTAGCACAGGAGGGGGGTCCTCCAGACAAAGGTAGTCTTAGCAGGGTAATTTCTGTAATATTTAGGAATGGGGGACACTAGTAGGTGCTTGATGTCTTGAAGCTCTTTACTTTTCTATTGCAGGTTTCTGAAGAGGTCTGCAGATGTTTACAAACAGGAGGTTGTGGTCTAGCGGGGTGTTTAGTATTTTAGACTTTAAATCTTCTGGTAGGGATTGAAGGTGTAACCAAGAGTATCTGCGGAGTACTGATGCAGAAGCTGCGGACCATGGTGAGGCCTCTGCTGCATCATAACTGCATCTAATAGAATGTCTGGCTACCTGAGAAGCCAGGGGAAGTTTGGATGCTATCTCAGTTTTGGTAGGGCAGTCAGGGGTGGATGAGAGGAGAGCAGAGACTTATGAAACTAGGTCCAAGGCATAATTTATCATATGGGTTTGACAGTTGAAAGCTCTGAAGCCTTGGGTGGAAGAGGGATAAACCTTCTTACCTATCCTATCCATGTTTTTAGTATCTTTGTCAGTAGGCAGAAGAGATGCTGATGGAATCAGTCTTGATTGCTTGTCAGGGGATACAACAATCACAGCATAGTCTGCCAGGGTGGTTTTACCAGAAATCTTTGTTCATCTGGAACTTTATAGAACCAAAAAACACCAGATTCCAATAACGAAGGAAAAATCAAGCAACAAGATGAAGAACATTTTTCATTTAATAGCACGTCCTGGTACCTCGGCAATTCGCCTTCAGTGGAACATTTACTCATGCAAAAACTCCTTGTTTATATATCCAAAACAAATTGAATCATTAACTCATTAGCCAATAAATTTGGCCATTTGAAATACAAAGTGTCATTAAATACAACTTTCACATCACAAGACACTCCTATTGAATATATGAATATATACAGTCCTAAACATATATAAAATGCAAGTGCAACTGACAAACGGTCAAAAATTTCAAACAATCAAACAAAAATGCCACTATCCAAATTCATTCCCCCCAGGTATAATGTATGGTAACCAAAAATCATTATATGTTCTAATCTGCTTAATTCAGTTTTAAAATTACCTACACAAAAATGTGGTCTAGCCAAAACACTAAAAGTAAACCCATCAATATTGCCACTGTGCGTCTCAACAAAATGAGAAGCTACAGGAGTGTCCATATTACCCCTTCTAATGTCCCCTAGATGTTCTAAAATACGTATTTTAACCTTCCTAGTAGTTGAATAATTTTTGGTTACCATAGGATTTGTCTTGTGATGTGAAAGTTGTACTTAATGACACTTTGTATTTCAAATGGCCAAATTTATTGGCCAATGAGTTAATGACTCAATTTGTTTTGGATATATAAACAAGGTGTTTTTGCATGATTAAATGTTCCACTGAAGGCGAATTGCTGAGGTACCAGGACGTGCTATTAAATGAAAAATTTTCTTCATCTTGTTGCTTGATTTTTCCTTCGTTATTGGAATCTTAGAGGTGTTTTTCGAAACCTGTGTTTTTCATTATGGATCGTGTCAATAGTGAAGGAACTTCAGTTGGTGAGAACTTTTTGTTCGTTGAATTGTTGAAAGAGAGGGAATGGAAAATAGCAACATCTAACTTATGGTCAGTCAATGCCAGTGAGTCATATTTGGAAGATTTTGTTAGCCTGGAACGTTTTATGTCCAAGGAAGTGACAGTGTTCTACGACTCTAAATTGTTAGAAAAGTATGTGACCTTAAACATTACCACAAGAGGTTTGCGAAATGACAAATTGCCAGCTGGCGGTTTTAGTGAAGATGAGAGCGACTTGCTTCTTGAATGGAGGCAGGCTGCGCAAAAATGCTCTCTCAACTGGTTAAAGATTCTCATTAAGAGAAATAACAGGACTGATGAGAATCTCCGTAAAAATATAATAGAGTTACAACAAGAACTTATGAGTAACACTTTACCCAATGTTTTCCAGAGTAATTTCAAAAACATCAATAAGAAGGTCATTAGGTGGAGAATTATGTTATGGGATGGAAAAAAATTGAAACTTAATAGGGACATTAAAGACTATGAGAAAAATGAAATGTATAATTGGCCGCGGAAAGGGTGTCGCTTTCGTCAGAATTTTAGAAGACGCACAACAGGAAGGGAGGACGGATCTTCATGCTCATCGGCAGAATCAAGTGGAAGCAGAAAAAGTGTGTTGTCTGAGGACATTGTTATGGATAGTTCCATCGATGGCGTGGAGAACCGGAGAGGTGAACAGAACCCTAAAAAGTCTAATTTGAACATGCGGACTTGTTCAAAGAAGAATCAAGTGAAGGCAGTCAGTTTGTCTTTTTTCTCTCTCAGAAATCAAAAGTAAGTTCTTTTCGTTCCTCTGAAGCATCGGCACCATATACTAATTTTAGTTATGCTTTTGGTGCCAATTTGGACAATAATGGGACTAATTTGGACAATGTTGTTGACATTTTTACTGTTATGGACAACACTAGCTGTGACAATTTAAGTGTGATCAACCTTTCTGATGTTATTTTGTCAGATGACATGAGAAGTGTTTTACAAAAAGGTACTAAGTTTATACCTACTAAGTCACCCATGTTAGTTGATATTACAGTGGATGCTCGGAAATTCATCCAAAAGTTGAATTTAAAGGTTATTTTTTTCAGAACGCAAATCTGTTTTGCATGCTCAAACATCTATTAACACACAAGAAGAAGATGATGAGTTGCTTAATTTAAGTATTTACGATTATGATGAAATGTTGTTAGATGAAAATGTAATATCTGATGATGGCAATTCATCTGTGGGAGAAATGTTTTTTTTGGGGGGGGGGGGTATGGGCATATTGGTTTACCAAGTTTTCCCAGTGATAGTACTTTTATTCCTCCCAAGCGCTCATCAGCAATTAATGCTTTTGAACATGTAGTGTGTTCTTGCATCGAAAAAGAATTTAATGAATTTTGCAGAGAAAATAGATCATTTAATCTCTGCAAAACTGAATGGTTGGCTTTAAAAGATTTTAGAACCGAGCTGGACAGAGTAACCATTAAGCCAGCTGATAAATGAGGAAACTGGGTGATTATGACCTCCACTAAATATGAACATATCATTGAAACATTGTTGGGGGATGACACTTGTATTAAACTAAGTAGCAATCCTTTAAAATCGTATTCAGATGAACTCACTGAATTGTTGGAAAAAGGTGAAAGGTTAGGTTTTCTTATGAGCAGTGATGTAAAAAAATTAACAGTGAAGGAACCGCGTCACCCTTACATTTTTGCCATCCCTAAAATTCATAAAAGCATTATCAACCCACCAGGGAGACCCATTATTTCTGGCATAGGATCATTTGTTGAAAGAGTGAACACATTTCTTGATTTTCATTTCAAAACATATCTTTCTAAAGTATGCTCTCATGTAAGGAACACTGAGGATGTTTGTAGAGCACTGTGTGGAAAGAGAATTTTTACTGGGCCACTGTAGATGTCTCATCTTTATATACTAACATTAACGAAAGATGGGGCTTGGAGGCCATGAACAAGATGATGGGTGAGGGGATATGCACCATGTTTTTGCTGTCCCTGTTGGAATTTAGTTTAACACATATTTTGTATGGAAGAAAGATTTTTTTTTCCTTCAAGTTAAAGGGACAGCCATGGGTGCAGCTTTTGCCCCTACCTATGCAGTTATATATATGGGTGAATTTGAGAAGGAGTTTATGTTTCAAAATGGCTTTTTCATCAATAACTTTGTTTTCTATAAACGTTATATTGATGATCTCATTTTTGTTTGTAAAGGTGATGTTTCTCTGTTTGATGGGTTTATGGAAAACTTGAATAATAATACACATGGGTTAAAGTTTACTTCACAATGTTCTCATAGAAACATACCATTTTTGGATGTAGAATTTTATATAGGAAGGGATAATTTGGTACAACACATGCCTTTCGGGAAACCCACCTTGGTTAACAATTTTTTGCATGCCAGCAGCATGCATCAGCCACATTTGATTAAGGCCTTACCTGAGGGGGAATTCAAGAGAATTCTCAGGAATACTTCGGACCCGAATTTATGGGAGGAAGTTCTTGATGATGCTCTTGAGAGACTTTCCTGTAGAGGTTATGAGAAAACTATACTCTCAGGTATTAAATATAGATTATGTAGAGGCAAATGTTTTGGGGGGAGGTGGGCATCATGAACGGTTGCCAGTTGCTTCTGAACAATAACAGATATTTTTTGTTTCTAGATATTCAGAGTTCTCTAGAATCATTGAAAAAATTCTTAAACAACTGTGGCATGTAGTTTGTGATGATTCGATTATTGGACACTTGTTTCCCAGGCATATTACTTTTTCCTATAGCAGATATAACAACTTGAAGGAATTGTTGAGTAGAAAGTTGGAATATACAACAGATATGCAAGTGGGTATGCAACGTTGTGGCCGTTGTTCGATGTGTGACAAAGTCAGCAACCTACATGGTAGGAAAATAAATGGAAAAAGATATTTAGCCTTTGAAAAATTTGATTGTTCGTCATCTGGGGTTGTGTACATTTTAGTGCCAGGCCCTTGTGGTATGTGCAACAAACTACTAGGAAGGGTAAAAAACGTATTTTAGAACATCTAGGGGACATTAGAAGGGGTAATATGGACAGTCCTGTAGCTTCTCATTTTGTTGAGATGCACGGCGGCAATATTGATGGGTTTACTTTTAGTGTTTTGGCTAGACCACATTTTTGTGTAGGTAATTTTAAAACTGAATTAAGCAGATTAGAACATAGAATGATTTTTGGTTACCATACATTATACCCGGGGGGAATGAATTTGGATAGTGGCATTCATGTTTGATTATTTGAAATTTTTGACTGTTTGTCAGTTGCACTTGCATTTATATATGTTTAGGACTGTATTTATTCATATATATTTAGATGAATGTTCTCACCTAGGTTTTTCAGTATTTGAAATTTTGTACATATATCTATTTATTCAATAGGAGTGTCTTGTGATGTGAAAGTTGTATTTAATGACACTAACTGTTTGTATTTCAAATGGCCAAATTTATTGGTTAATGATTCAATTTGTTTTGGATATATAAAAACAAGGTGTTTTTGCATGATTAAATGTTCCACTGAAGGCGAATTGCTGAGGTACCAGGACGTGCTATTAAATGAAAAATTTTCTTAATCTTGTTGCTTGATTTTTCCTTCGTTATTGGAATCTGGTGTTTTTTTGCTTAGAGATGTTTTTCACTTTATAGAACCAGTCAGGTCTCTTAGGGGCAGGTGGTTGTGAGCCCGGGTTCTTTGATGCTGAGGTGAAAGCATCAAGGTAGGCAGGAATGACTGGTGGAATGGATGAAGGCGAGGGAGATTCCACTTGCAGTAACTCAAAGCATCTC
Organism: Protopterus annectens; assembly: GCF_019279795.1. Lineage (NCBI taxonomy): Eukaryota > Metazoa > Chordata > Ceratodontiformes > Protopteridae > Protopterus > Protopterus annectens. The sequence continues at coordinate 488,348,422 of NC_056749.1, read as the reverse complement.
TCTTGGATTTCAGTCATTTGGGAAGTGTCCATTTAAAATATTCTTTCATCTTTGTGATGATCTCCCCAAAGGTGATATCTTCTGGTGGAGAGCCCTTTCCATTGATTCCTCATCTGGGGAATAACATTCAAATGGAGAGGCAATTTGAGATGAATAGGAGATTGATTCATCTGAGGATGAATAGCAAGGTTCCTGTTCTTCCCCTTCATGAGCAGTGGGAAGAGGGAGAGAAGTGGCTGAGGCAGGCCTAGGGCTGAGCACTGGAATGGTGGAGGGGAAGAGACCATGGGTCTAAGGGCCAGGAAGGTCTGCATCAAGGAGCTGGTGAACGATTGCCAGTCTGGATCTCCTTCACAGTGTGGAGGTCTGGTGTTTTGTTTTCTGCTTCCTTTTCAAAGGAGTAGTCTTAGGAGAAGGCCTGGATTCAAGGGCGTGGGAAGGGGTAGGAACTTCAGGCAATGGTTCCCCAGTCTGTCATCTGACGATATCTGGTTTACCCTCGACATCGGGAGGGATCGACGTCAGAGCTTACTCCGTGGATGTGCTGGACATTACTTCCAAAGCGGCTTCCTCGAGGGGAACCGAAGTAGATGGGTTTACTGGGCGTCCCTCAACTCCTAAATTGGAAGTTGGCAGGATGTCTGACTGCGGAGAGGCAGAGGAACTAGGCCTTGAAACCTTGGCCTTTTTCCAAGGTGGTACCATCGGAGCAGCCGATTCCGGATTCATCCTGAGCGCTAGTTTTTTGAATCGCTGATTTTCTAAATATAGATCAAGGGTGGCTAGACGGCTTCGGAGGGTTTTGGGTACAAATGATTGACAAACAAGGCAAGCGCCATGGTTGTGCTCTCTGCCTAGGCAGAAAACGCAGTGGTCACATGTATACTCATGCAGAATCTGGCGCCTGCATCAGCATTTACCCTCCTTAGTTGACACTGGTTAATGGTAAAATACAGCAAACCAAGCTCAAGCAAAATAAAGGCAAAATCCCCAAATGGGTACTTAGCTTTAAACGTCTTCAAGTAAAGGGGCGAAGCAACTGATGTGACGGTCGACTGCCTTAAGTGGTATCAAAGTTCAACTTAAGCCAAACTATCATCTCTCTGTGTTCTTTCCTGAACTCAAAAATGAAGGAGAAAAGATGCTGCATACTTTGGATGTCCACAGACAACTCACACAGAGCAAATCATTAAGATCAGAATCTTCAGTGCTTGTGAAAGTAAGAAGAAAAGACAGCCTGTTTCTAAACAGTATTTGCAAATGGTTGTCTCAGGCTATTGCATTTTTGTTACTCTCACCACAACAAAACTATTCTAAGCAGGATCAAGGCTAATGCTACTAGAGCCTTTGGCTTCACCTATGGCTCTTTATTTGGAAAAAGTTGGACTCTAGAAGCAGCAACTTTGTCTTTTGTACATATTTTTACACATCACAAGCTTGATTCCTTCTGCAGGTCTAGATCACGATTTGGTAGGACCAATCTCCAGGGGCCCTTGGACCTTCCCTTACCCTAGCTTACAACATTTGAGAAGTGGAAATCTACCCACATAGCAAAGGTTAATGTGCCATCAGTCAAGTCTTCCGTTGCTACAAACTTTGGTTAGGATTCACTGCTCGCTCACGCTAATTACCCAACAGGAGTTGGTCAATTAGCATGACAGCAAAAGACAGTGCTACTGTTCTCTCGTGTGGCCCATTCATTGCATTAGCAGTTACCCCCTTACATACCAATACACACACACACACACATGCACACACACACCCCTGAACAATGAAACCCTCCCACACGCTATCACACTTACAGAAATACTCAGCCATACACCTGCATGCAAAAATATGCAAACACACATCCACACCCCTGATTCCCGATCTTACACCCCTAGGTGTGACGCCAAGGTAGGTATACTCCCACACACATTCATGCACTCTCATCTATGCCCTTACAGAAATTCTCAAAAGTTCAAGCACATATCCTAATACAGCCCCTTATGTTTTCTGAACTTATGTGCATTGGAAGCACTCAAGAGATAATGGGTGACCACCCCATTAACGGTCAATTTTTTCTTCTACAGAAATGCTTGGCTAAGCAAATCAAGAGCCATGGAGATTTCTGGGACAAAGTTCATAACTAGTAACTGTTGTAGTGGTAGAGTGGTCTCCGAAATCAAAAGGCTTGCTACGATGTGCAAATCTTACAAATTAAGGTTTCTGCCTGCCCTTCTGAATCCCAGGATTTGTTCCTGTTGGGACTCTGTGCCACAGATTTGCCACATGTGTGACTGCCAGTGTTTCAATATAGCTTTTCCACATGCAAACTGTACACATAAGACTAACAAATGAAGAGCAAAAGTCACTCTGTTTCCCAATACATTTAAATACGCTTATTCAAAACCAGATTAAAATTAAAAAAAAAAAAAAAACCTACCTCCCCAGCTATGGACTGCTGAAGTTGCTATAACTGGAGTACTTTGCACTGTAGGAACAAAAGCAGGCTGTAGATCAAAGAGGTCACTGGAAAGGTTAGGCATGCTGGAATATAACAAAACACAATAATTAAAATCTATACTATTATTAACTTTATACACATGACTGAATCACGCTATGCGTGGATTGCTAAGCACTAGAGTTAAAACAAAACAAAACTTTTTTGTTGTTGTTGTGTCTTTCGGCTTTTCCTGGTAAACAGCAAATAAGATTCAGTTTTTAATTTACAATTTAGTTTTCTGTCAGTCAACCAAGGAAACTTAAAGAAGCAAACTAGTCAAGACTAATCACAAAACAAAGGCAATTACTAACCTTTACAGTTAAGAAAATGTCACAATGCTTCAGGGTAAGATGAACCCAAAAGTTGAAGTTCAACAAATGTTTTTTAAAGAAAGAATAAGTGTGACCTGTGCACTGACCTAGGCCCATGCCACAGTGAGATACAGCCCTGACTGTACCCCAGATAAACAGTGTTTAAATAGTGGCATAAGGCATTGGAATGACTGGAAGGGAGTGGATGGGAGTGAGAGGTTGAAACCAGTTCACCTGTTCGGAGGGTGGGGGGTGATAGCATTAAGGCAGCTTGGCTCACTGCACTGGTAACTCTTAAAGGAATGCAGGTGTGTTGTCTAGAGCGCCTGCATTGCAAGCAGTGTGCTATCATTTGGTCAGGAGGTTGCATAAGCACCTCCTAAGCAGCTACAAATGAGCTAGCAGGCTAATGAAGGGGTGGGTGAAGACTGTGTGTTCAGGACCTGCAAACTGGCCCATTCTCTAACACTCAACTCTCACCTCCACCAATAATCAAATGAGCAAGAAGGGCTTATAAAGAAGCTTAAGACTCAGAACCACTATGGGCCAAGCAATAATGCCTGCAGAAAATATGAACTGAAAACTAAATGGCTACAGCACAAATGTATGCAATGGACACGCTGAAAAGACAGACGGTCAACAGTCAAACCTGTATAACAGACAGTTTGGACACCAGTAATTTTCCATTGGATGGTTTAAGCCAGCTGTTGGCAAAAAACACAGAATTAGCATTCTATTTCTATATGGTTTTCTAGACTACCACAAGATTACACTCAGAAGGACGATCAAAAACTAGTTAGCCATTCTGAAGACATGCATGTTCTGAGGTGGAAACTGAACTGATGGTGAATGTCACCTGAATGCATGGCTGTTTCACCCATGTTTTCTGCTCCTAAAATGAAAACAGCAAGACAGATACATTGCTTTAAGAGCTGAACTGGCATCACTTTCAACCCAAATTATGGCTAGCTGTAGGGGATATCTGATTTTTGTGAAAGACCAAATAAATTAGATGTATTATGGGTAAAGGTGACAATGACAGAGAGAGAGAGTAACCTGACAATCACTGACCTAACCTTATCAAACACAAGCAAGACCGTCACAAAGGTGTAGAGACCCAAGTTAAGATAATCATAGACAAATCAATGCTGCACCACCCTTCTATCTTCCATAACGTTATGATACATCAAGATGGCAGAAATACACTTCTTGACCAAGAATAATTAAGACCTAAGTTAAAGAGATGCCTGAAACAGATCAGGATTTCCTGCAAACTAACCAAATGAAGGGATGTAGCACATCTTTTTGTATAGATGGAGAGCATCTTCCACTAAGCAGTGTACATCTAGTAAACAAAAGGTTTCCTAGCAGGATAAATCATATTCAAGACTTTCAAAAAAAGATCCAGCACGAGTAGATCATTAAAATAGCAGCCTCATCCACAGCGGGACCTAGATGTTAGTTGTACAACAGCACATTTGTCTTTCGTGTAGGAGGCTTCTGGTTCTATTCCCATACTATGCAGATAGAATGGTGACACTGCAGAGTAATATAAAGGGGGGGGGGGGGTGGCTGCACTCCTGAGTGTGTCATCCTTCAGGTGAGACATTAAACAGAGGTCCCCATCTGCTTGAGTTGGTGGTAGTTTAGGTGGATGTAAAATATCCAGTGGCACCCATCAAAATGAGTAGGGCTCCTTTACTTCAACACAACAGAAAACACATTTACAAGTGCATATTTACAGGTAACTGTACACACATTTCTATTTTTTTACTCATTTTTCGTATAACATCCTCATTGTTCTTCCATAACCGACTCTCACTCATTATTCAACAATCATAATCTAATTTTACCCAATAAAACTGCCAAAATCCATTTCCAATTAAATATTTCATTCAATCTTTCACTCCAAATCATCTACATTAAATAAAATAAATGCTTATCTACTTTTCTCACATATTTTCTTCTTGCTGTTATAATTCCCATACATAACCATATACAGAGATATACTGCGTCATTAACAGTCTGAAAAAATGTCTTTGCAAAACTTCTTTTGAGTTTCACCACTTACTTTAAAAACAAAACAAAAACATACTTTGTTGAATCTTTCTCCCATAAAATAAACACACACTCAACTTTATTTTTATATGGCATATTCTCCTTTACTGTTAACTTATTTACTACCAGTTTCCAAAAGACATCCTGACTCTACTTTACACCACTTCTTCCTTACTTTAATGGCACTAATCACTTCTGCTAATTTCCCATGGATTTACATAATAGTACTGTTTCATCACATTATTATACCACATCCTTCTAATCTTCCTCTATATCAATTTTTATATTCCATGTTAGTTATTTTTTTCTTGATATTTTTAACTTCATTTACATATTCCTTTTCTCATTCTCATCATCTCCCATAACTTTTTTGTACTTACATTTAAACATTCTCACCATTTATTTTTCATTATCTTACTCTACCTACTCAAATACTCTACACAAGTTTAAAGAAGCACAATAATGCGCTTAGATGTTAAGCATATTAATAATTTGCTGATGTGTATATGACCGTTAACTTTTTTGTACTAGTCATTGTATTGATTGTTTTTTTTTATTAGTTATTGTATTGACTTGTTTTTTTTTCTTTTACGTTTGCTGATCAATGTATACTGTAAATGACAGTCTGTATAACTTGGAGCTTTTCTCCTCTGGCCTCCACTGAAAAAGGGCTACTTAGCTCAGTCGGACAAACCCGGTCAACACATGTAAAATAAATAAACTGGATTTAGTAACCCCTAGCCCCCCATTCATCTTTGTTAGAGTGAGGGTATTCTTAGTGAATTCACTATAGTACATTAAGGTAGAGTAACAGGCCTGAAAATTAAGAATCAGACTTGCATTTTCATATATGCATTTTGTTTCAGTGAAAGACAATTCATTAGAAAGGAAAGCTAAAGCATGAGATGTGCAGAAATACAGAATTTTCCTTTCTCAAGGGAAAGATGCATGTGCAATGGAATGCTAGATAAAAAGGCACATGCAAGACAAGGCTTGGAAACCAAAGCAACCAATGCTAAAGAGGTGCGAAAAGCACTACAGGGTTTTGGTATTTTTAGGAAACACGTCTGACACTGATAGTGAAGTCAGTCAGTTCTGGTTGACATACAGAAAAGACTAAATATCCAGCATTCCAGAAAGTAAGTTAACTTTTGGACTGCAGAACAGACACTTGAGCTGGAATACAGGAGTCGAGTTAAATTTTCATACTAAAAGACTGTTTTAGTTGATATTACTAAGGCGAATCAGAATACACCTGCAGAAAAGTACAGTTGTGTACACCTACAATAAATATAGATGTTCGAGTGTATTCACTGTTGCAGTCATCACACTTGGGTTGATTCCCAAAGCTGAAGAAAGGGTGGAGGCAGTCAAGAAGAGTTGGGGCTGGCTAGTATGCCCTGCAGGATTGCTGTTGCAAAACCCGCACTGGATTTGGAAAAGATAGGCAGGTGGTAATGCTTGGTGAAGGTGTATACAGAACTGCAGGTAGCAGCTTCCAGGATGTCCCTGGTAGGGACTCCCCTGAGGAATGCTGCAGAGGTAGACGTTGTCCTACTGGAATGTGTTCTGACCCCCTGAAGGGTTGGTTTCCCATGGTGCTTGTAGCAGAAATGCATGCAGTGTGCTATCCATTTAGCAATTGTTTTGAAATGGCCTTGCCCTCTGCCCCTGATACAAAGCTGACTAGTAACTGGTTAGATTTCCTGAAGGGCTTAGTCCTATCAAAGTAGAATCTGAGCTGTCTGTGTACATCCAAGGGGTGCAGGATCCTTTCTCATTTACTTTGAGGATTAGGGAAAAAGGCTTGCAAATGGATAGAGTGGTTGAGAGCCACACTGGACACCACTTTAGGCATAAAGGAAGGGTTAGTCCAGAGGGAAACCCTGTCAGCATGGAAAATAATTAAGGGTTCCACAGCCATCAGTGCTTGTAGCTCAGACACTCTTCTAGCTGAAGTGATGGCCAGAAGCAAGGCTGTTTTTCAAGAGAGGAATTTTAACTCTGCTGACGCTGCAGGCTCAAAGGGGGGTAGCATGAGCTATTCCAGTACAAAGTTAAGGTCCCACGCAGGGGTGGGTGCTCTCCTTGGTGGCCTTAAGTTGTTTGCCCCTCTCAGGAACTAAATGATAAGAGGGTGAGAGAAGAGAGGTGGGCTCAGTGTTGTAATGAGCCGAGATGGCAGAGGAGGAGGAGAATGATAGGCCTCTGTGGAGTAGGTCTGCTAGGTAATCCAGTATTACAGGTAAGGAGGGCAGTGCTGTGTCCTCTCCTTTAGACTGAATCCAGGAAAAATACCTTGGTCTGTCCTGTCTTATCTTGAATAATATTCTTGAGAGAAGAAGCAGAGGGGGGAATGCACAGATTGAGAGGTTTTCCCACTGGAAGGATAGGGCATCCACTTTCCTGGCCATGCTGTGAGGTGTCCTGGTGCAGAATTGGTTGAGCTGGTGATTACAGGGGGAGGCAAAGAGGTCTAACTCTGGGGTACCCCATTTCTGGGTTAGAATACTGAAGGTGCTGGGGTCTAATTGCCACTCGTGTAGGTCTAGGAGATTTCTGCTTAAGTCGCCTGCCAGAGAGTTTTGTATGCCTGACAGGAACTGAGCTTGCAGATGAATCTGCGTGTCCAATGCCATGTTCCACAAGGCCATGGCTAGCCTGCAGAGTGGGTTCCCCCCTGTTTGTTGATGTACCACAAAAACTGTGGTTTTGTCTGTTTTTATTAGCAGGGGTCCTGCTGACAGTAGGGACCTGAAAGTTGTCAGAGCATGCTGAACAGCTAGCATCTCTTTTTGGTTGATGTGCAGATGAGTTTGACTTGGGCTCCAGTGGCTCTGAATGCACTTGTCGTCCAGGTGTGCCCCCCAGGCATTGTCTGATGCATCTGAGGTTAGGGTCTGGGCAGCATGGGGTTGAGTAAAAATAAGTCCCTTGCTGTGGTGGCATGCTGCTACCCACCAAAGAAACTCTGTCCTTAGACAAGGTATGAAGGTTTCCAGGTCCTAAGAATGTTGGCACCAAAGACTTAAGTACCACTGAAGTTTCCTCATATGCAGTATGGCATATGGAATTAGTAGAATGCAACAGGCCATGAACCCTAGGGCCTACAGGATTCTCCTTGCAGATAGCTGGGTTCTGACGGCCATTTGAGCAAAGTAGCCTGTCAGATAGGCTTGTTTTTCTGGAGTAAGGAATGCCATCTGGGATGCTGTGTCCAAGCTTGCTCCCAGGAATATTATCTTTTGACTGGGTACTATTTTTTTATTTATTTTCGTTGATAGTGTACCCCAGGGAGGTTAGAAGGTTCTTTACAAATGTCAGGTGCTGCAGCAGCTGTTCCTGACCGTCTGCTGAATCAAGCAATCGTCCAAGTATGGGTAAATTTGAAGTTTTCTCTGTCTGCAATAAGCAATGGTGGGAGCCAGGCATTTTGTGAATACTCTGGGAGCAGTGGATAAGCTAAAGGGAAGTGCAGAGAACTCATAATGCATAGATCCTGATCTGAAACGTAGGTATTTCCTGCATGAGTCCCTGATAGGGATGTGCAGATGGGCTTCTTTTAGGTCTACGGTGGCTAACCAGGCATCTTTGGACAGAATAGGAAGAAGCTGCTGAAGGGTGAGCATTCTGAATTTTGGTACCACCAAGAAGGTGTTTAGAGTAGAAAGATCTAGGATTGGGCACCAAGTGTCCTCTTTTCTGGGTACCAGGAAAAGTCTGGAATAAAACTCTTGACCTATCTGTTCTGCAGGAACAGGCTGAATTGCCCTTATGAGGAGCAGGGATTGAACTTGGTTTTGTTCCTCTGCCCACTGGTTTGGAGGATGGTCTGGGAACCCTTTTGGGGTTAGCAGTGAGTGGAAGTAAAAATTGTACCCCTGGGATACAATGTTGAGGACCCATCGGTATTTGGTGATGGAGGTCCAGTTTTTTGCATGATGGGCAACTTTTCCTCCTAGGGGTACGAGCAGTTGTGCAGAGGTGAGGAGTGGAATAAAGAAGTCATTGTGAATTCTTTCCCGTAAGGGGGTGGCTTAGCACTCTCTGTTTTTGAAGTGGAGGCACTCCATTGCTTAGATCTCTGCATACTCTGAGACTGTAGTCGGGGGGTGGGTCTGTTTCCCCTGTGTCTAATTTGAGATGGTCTTGAGGGGGCTGGAAAGGATCAATGTTTCGAGGGGCAATGCCTACTGAATCTAGGAGGCTGCACTTGCAAGAAATCTTTAACTGTCGGCATAGATTTAAGCTTTTCTTCCATCTTTTTTTAGAACCTATTCTGCTTTGGTGCCAAACAGACTGTCCTTGTTCAAAGGGGCACCTAGTAATTTTGATTTGACAGTCTCGCAAGATCTGCTCCTTAAGCCAAGCATGCCTTCTCAGTACAGAACCAGTGACTGCTGCCCTGCAAGATCCTTCTAGGGGATCAAAAGTATGCTTGCTGACTTGGCTTGCAGAATGCATACGCTCTTGTAATTCTTTATTTTCTGCACAGTCTGTAAAGGCAGCTAACTTTTGCTTAATAAGTTTGACATATTGCTGGTATTTCAGCATGTGAAACTGGCAATTCAATGCCCTAACTGCAAGAGTTGCAGAGGTGTACACTTTTTTACCCCATCTGTCTAAAGCTTGGGAATCTCTGTCCCAAACGACCTCTGGGTCAGCAGAAGGATATTTGAAAAAGAATTTGAGAGTGTCAGGGAATATGTAGTACCTGTCTGGTTTCCTTGGAGTAGAGGGTAAAGTATCAGGAGTTAAGCTGGATTCCATAAAAACATCATCCAGAACTGGAGGTACTGCTAAAGGTCTATGTTGTGGCAAATCTAGAAATTCTCAGAGTCTCTTTTTGGACTGAGGATAGTCTTGGCATTCCCAGTGGAAAAGCTCTCTTAAAAGTATGTACTGTTTCACCAAAAGAAAAATCCTCTGGAGGGGAAGTAGAGGGAATGGATTCCTCTGCATTTAAATCCTCATAAGCAGATAAAGGCATGTCTTCATATTCAGAAACCTCAGATTCGCCGGACTCCTAGTCTGTTAAAGTTGCTGGGGACAGGTCTCTTTCTCTTAGCAGGAGAAGGCTGGCTTCCCTAATCAGCATAATCAGGTCTTCTGCCATTTTAAGCATTTGACGTTGTGGCAAGGAAGCAGGTGCTTGAGTTTGGGACATCGTTTTTTTTTAGGCATAGCTCGTACTCTTGGTCTTAGAAACTCAGTTTTAGACCGAACTGAAGACACGAAAAGTCGTCAGTTTGAGTCGAATATTGGTAGTGAGAACTTCCTCATAAGCCGGTGCCTGCACAGTGGCTCTGGACCCATCCGAGGTAGAGACATCCGCAGGTTCCGTAGTCAAAGAAGAGTCTCGCGGCATACCGGACTCCGAACGGGTCTTGTTAGCGGCCTTCAAATCCATCAAATAGGGCATCAGGGGCTGCGAAAGTGGCTCACTGAGTACCGGCGAATTGGCGACTAGCTTAACAGAAGCTTTGTCTGTAGTTTTGGACCTGTGCGGTCTGTCTCTGTCTTTATCCTTACATTTTTTCGGAAGATCGGTAGTCAGACGGCTTACTGAAGCCATTTTGGAATTCGGAGATAGAAAGTGAAAGTATTTAGCGACAATAAGGGCCCAACGACGAACAGTTTGGGCATTGAACAAAGCACAAAACCGACAGCGAGGTACGTCCTGGTCTGGGCCTAAACAGGTGACGCAGTAAGAATGGAAATCTCGGTGTGGTAGTTGCTTTCCACAGGCAAGACAATTGTTGACTTTTTCTGACATCAGTTAGAGCATGAAAAAAGATCCCCAACAGGGTACTTGGCTTTAGAAAACTTCAGGATGATTCAGTTCAGAAACGAAAACTCAAGTAGTGGCCAACCGGCACTTGTGCGAACTGCTTGTGCTTCAGGCTCCTCTGCAAGAAAGACTGATCTAATGGCGTTGGCTGCCTGTTTTTATACCCCGGACGACCTGAAGTCAGGCCTGGAGTGACGGCAACCAACGCAGAAATACTAAGTCTCTTGTATTCAGGATGACTGATGGGTACCTGCAGGCAGATAACCAAAGTGTGATGACTGCAACAGTGAAACACGAAGAACATCTCTGGATATAGTTATCAGTTCTGTTACCCAGCATTCCAGGATTTCTACAGACTATTATTGTTTATCAGCATTGTTATTAAAAACAGTGTTCGGATATCATTAACATTTAATAAAGCCTTTTAACTCAACTACAGAGTTTGGAAAATTCATTATGAAAAGTACATAAGACTTTGCCCATAAAGGAAAGACTAGCACCTGTTCAGCAGAAGTTTGTGTAATGAACAGATAAAGACTTTCATTCCAGTCTCATTTCAGTTATTTCCACTTAATTCCACTATACTACAGTCTTATTCAGTTCTTTCAATCTTGTTTCATATACAAAACACCTCTTTTCACTGAGTTTAATCTTGAACCATATATAAAAGAAACTACAGAATGCCCTTTTCATATTTTTCTGGGGTATATAAATATTTGACATATGTGCATTTACCCATTAATACAGAATTCACCAGATAAATCTTTCCAAGAAATCTAATGTATACGTCCTCTACAGAAAACATACTACTATAATTTATTTTAACAAGCCCTCCCACTGCATTACAGCTACATAATTTTCCTTAAATCTTATCCTTAGCAAAGACACTTCACTGAAAATTACAACCTTTCAGCTTTCACAATATCACCCAAACTATTACTTTTAATTTTATTCAAGGTAATTCCCATTGCCTTTAAACATCCATTCAGACAAACCAACACTTTACTCATCCATATTTTGTTCTTAGCAACTACAACTATTGGCATCACCATGTCCTTTTGAATCACACAACTAGCATCTTTCATTTTATAAGCTACTTCACTCACTATAACATTTATTTCCAGTGCAAACACTAAACTCATGGGACATCCTTGTCTTATACCACACTTCACATATATTTCTTTACTTACCCACCCATTCACAAGCATTCTCACTATTATTTTGATACGCTGACAAATGCACTTGTAAGTCAATTACCTAGTCCATACTTCCACATACCATTGCACAAAGCATGTCTATAATATCAAATGCCTAGCTAATACAGTACAGTAAATTTCACATCCTCCCTTTTACTTATAATCATCTACAATTTCTCTCACAATCACTAACAATTCCTGACACCCCTTCCCTTTCATACTATATATATTTTCTTCTGTAACACTCATCTTTCCTTTCATTCTCCTCTACATTGCTCTCATAAATTTTACAATCTGTTTAATGTGATGGTTTTCCAATTATTTCATTCTGTTCCTCTTTCTTCCATATACATTTTAATATCCCACACCTCTTCATAAAGAAACCCTTACTTCAATCATTCATTCAGTACATTTAACAAAATACTCTCTTTGCCAATCCATTCATTTCTTGAACATCACATACTTTATACCATCTGGGCCTGATACTGACTCTACATTTACTTTCCCCAAGTACTTCATCCATTTCACTAATAGTAATTTATTGTTCAAATTCTTCCTTAACTCGCTGTGGATTTTTTTTTGTTACTTTCATTCTTTTTACTGTTGCATACATTTTCACCATGCTGTACTACAATACCCCAAATCTTGTGTTTTTTTTACTTTTCCTTTTATATTTTTCATTTCACTCATTATACTATTATTCTCCTTTACTTTTTACCTAAATATGCAGATACCTCATTCCTTTTCCCTAGTAATTAACATCTGTCTGAACTAATGCCTTCTTTTCTCTATTTTCTTTTATGTACTTCTTTTTCCATATCATATTACTCTTGTGTTATTCTCTAAATTAAATTCTATATGTTTTCCCATACTTCACTTTTTCTTCCTTTATTACACCATCCTGCCACTAGAAAAACACTTGTTATACTTCTTTTTAAATTCAGTCTACCACTCAAACCAGTTTATATACAAGTCCTTCATGGTTATATGATCCTTCCATAAAGAATAATTGTGTAAAATCTTACCATAACCATAGATGTCCCTCTCTTCCATGTTGCAGTATTCTGTACTCTTGGGTTTCCTCCTCTTGCTACCCGAACGTCAGGCCAATATTCAAAAGCTTGCAGTCACTACCAGGTGCATGGGATGTCTGACATGGCTAGAAGTACGTGGGTCATAAAAGTGACGTCTGTACGCACCAGACCTCAAAACTGAGCGCCCCAGTTGGACTCCAGTCCCAGGCCAAATTACGCAAGTTCAGTGAGATCCAAGAAGAACCAAAAAATGAACAGGCGGGGAAGGAGGGAGGGAAGGAATACTGTAACATGGAAGAGAAGGACATGTATGGTTATGGTAAGATTTTACACAACTATTCTATGTCCTTCTACTCCCATGTTGCAGTATTCTGTACTCTCGGGTGAATGCCAAAGCTCACTATGAGGTAGATGGTGGTGGCTGAGAATTCTCCAGAAATCCATGGAGGATTTCCCTGGCAAATCCAGCCCTGGATCTAGAAAAGTGATTTAACTTGGAATGCTTAGTGAATGTTTGGACAGATGTCCATGTTACTGCCTCTAAAATGGTGGCAGTCTCTAATCCTTTAAAGAAGGCTCCTGAGGAAGTCATGGCCCTAGAGGAGTGTGCTTTAACGTTAGCCCCCAAGGATTTCACATGGTGTGCATAGCAGAAGGTAATTGACTTTGAAATCCAGGCAGAAATTGCCTGTAGTTACAACTTTCCCCAGAGCCCAAGGGTGGAGAGAGACAAACAATTGGTCAGATTTTCTGATTTAATCTTGTCAAAGTAGAACCATTCGTCTGTGCACATCAAGGGATTGTAGGACTCCGTCACTCTGAGGGTGGGCAAACAACGAGGGGAGGTGAAGAGCTTGGTTTAAGGAAAGCTCATTGACCACTCTAGGCATGAAGGAAGGATTTGTCCTAAGGGTTACCCTGTCTTTGTGGAAGACGAGGAAAGGGGGAATGGCCATGAGAGCTTACAACTCTGACACTCTTCAGGCCGGTTCAAAGGCGGGGGGGGGTGAGCTTCTCCAACACAATTCAGTTCCCAAGGAGGGGGAATAGGTTTCCTGGGGGGCCTGAGGTGTGGCACTCCCTTTAGGAACAACTTTGCAGGCAATCTGGAAGCCAAAGGGGGTTCTAGAGCCAGACAAGCTGAAACTGTAGTCAGGTGAGCCTTGATGGAGGAGTACGGTAACCCTGTCTGCAGAAGTTTACACAGGTAGGACAGTACCAGAGGGACATCCGCCTGAAAGGGGTCCAACTGTCTTTGAAGACACTCGATGGAGAAACTTTTCCATTCAGATATACAAAGATCTCCTAGTATTAGGTTTCCTGGACTCCTGCAGGACTGTGAGCACGTCCTCACTGTATAAGTGTCTGTAAGGGATCAGAATTCTATCACCCACAGGGCAAGGTGCAGAGATTGCCAGTGTGGGTGTATTGGAGATCCCTTGATCTGTGTGAGTAGGTCCACTCTGAGGGGCAACTTGTGGTGAGTGCTCTTGGCTAAATGCAGGGGGAGGGGGAACCAATACTGTCTTGTCCAAAAGGGGGTCACCAACAAGATGTTTGGTCTGTCCTGTTGAATTTTCAGAAGGACTTTTTGAAGAAGTGGGAAGACAGGAATGCATAAAAAAAATCCCCTTCCAGGAGACTGAAAAGGCATCCGTTGCCCTCGTCAGAGGGCTGGGCAGCCTGGTGCAAAAGGCTGGATGTTATCTGTTCATGGGGGGAGGCAAACAGATCTATTTGAGTTGCACCCCATCTGTGGACTATGTCCAAGAACACAAGCCTGTGGAGCATCCATTCGTGGGACTGTGACATGGACCTGCTAATGACGTCTGCCTGAGAATTCGGTTCTGAAGGGATGTACACTGCTTGAAGTATTACTCCCTGTTTTATGGCCAGCTCCCACAATAGAACAGCTAGCCTGCATAGCATATATGATTTCATTCCCCCATGCTTTCTGACATACCACTGTACTGTGGTGCTGTCTGTGAATAGTTCCAATGGAACTTGCTTCAGTGAGGGCTGAAAGGACTTAAGGGACAAAAGCATTGCTCTCATCTCTCTGACACTGATATGCTCCTGTTTGTAGGAATCCAGCCACGTACCCTGGACCCTTAGTGAGTCCATGGTTGCTCCCCACCCCAGGTCTGAGGCATCCATGTAAATTTCCTGCACTGATAGAGATACTTGCAGGGGTAGGCCTGGGTTGTTGCTCACCTGATTCAGCCAACACTGACATGCTTTCTTGAGGCAAGTTAAGAAGGGGATCTTGAATTCCAGAGGATGAGAGTGCCGAGTCCACATGGATCTTGGGTACCATTGTAGCTTTCTCATGTGAAGTTTTGCCAATGGTAGCATGGGAATGGTCGAGGCCATGTGGCCCAAGAGGCTGAGGTACTGACTGTCAGTCAATTCTGTGGCCTGAAGGATAGCGGGCAAGTACTGCCTTAAGTTTTCCACCTTTTGGGGAGGTAGGAAGGCCTTCACAATATCCATCTGGATTCTGCATCCCAAGAAGACAAGGTCTAGAGAGGGAGTCAGGTTGGACTTGGGGTAATTTATCTTGAACGCCAGCATCTGCATGGAGGAGAGAGAAAGGTCTGAAGATGGAATAGGAGGAATTCTTTGCAATCCGCCTGAATAAGCATGTTGTCTAAGGGAAAATTTGAATCTCTTGGGTCATGCAGAAGGCCACCACTGGTGCCAGGCATTTGGCGAAGACCCTCTGTGCTGCAGAAAGACAGAAGGGCAAGGCCAAGAATTGATAATGTGTGGAGGCCACAGAGAATCACAGGTAACTGGGTCTGATGGGAATGTGAAGGTAGATTTCCTTGATGTCCAGGGTGGCCATGAACCCCTGAAGTAAGATCAGAGGGAAAAGTGACTGCAAGGCGAGGATCTGAAAGTTGGGCACTTGCAAGAAGAGATTTAGGTAGGAAAGATCTAGGATGGTCTCCATGGCCCATCTTTCCTTTGGACTAAAAAGAGCCTGGAATAGAATCCTTTTACCTTTTCTGAAGGTGGGACAGGTTGAACAGTACTTTGTGCAATGAGGCCGTCTAAAACTGGTTGTAAAAGAGGTAACTGTTCTTTGGAGGGGCTGGGGAATACCTCTCCGAAAAGGGGCAGTGATCCAGGTCATGAAATAGCCTTTTTCTACTATGGATAAGACCCACTTGTCTTTAGCGATGTTTTTCCACACAGGGAGACGGTGAGAGTGTCTTAATGACAGAGGGATGGAACTGGGGGTAGTTTTCAAGAGTGGCAGTAGTCACAGGCTACCTGCCCTGTCTTGAAATTGAGTGGAAGTCTGTGCATGGAGGGAGTACCTTATTTCCTGGCAGCATGTTGGTCCTATTAGCAGGGGTGGGGGTGGAATGCTTCCTGATAAACTGAGTTTCGGATGTGTAATTCCTAGGGAATTCGGGGATAGCAGAAATGAACAGGTGCTTAAGGTCCTGTAGCTCCTTCCCTTTTTGCTGCAGAGTTTTGAATAAATCTGCTGCTTTAGTCCGAAATAGAGCAGAGTTGTCTAAATCTGCATTTAAAAGTTTGGCCTGGATGTTATCTGGTAGGGGCTGTAACCGTAGCTAGGCAGGCCTAATGGTCACTCATAGACCCTAGATGAAAGAGGCAGAGCTTGTGGGCGTCTTTATGGAGAATCTGATGGCTGTACTTGAATTTAACCTTCCAGGATGACAGAACTCTTAGAAGCATGCAGTGACCCAAAAGCAAAACGTCCCCAACGGGGTACTTCTCTTAATATTCTTGATCCGACAGCCGGTATAGCAGGTCTGAGGTCTAGTGCGTGCAGATGTCACCTTTATGGCCCTCGTACCTCTAGCCACATCAGACGTCCCACACACCTGGCAGTGACTGCAAGCTTCTGAATACTAGCTGGACATTTGGGTAGCAAGAGGAGGAAACCCAAGAGTACAGAATACTGCAACATGGGAACAGAAGGACTTCTGCAATACTTCCCACTCTTCAATTTCATTCTATAATTTCTCATTTACTAATTTTTTTACTTTTCCTGTTTTAGTAAATTCTTCCAACACCTCAATCCATATTGCTATTTCATCTGAAAACCTGTCTCAGCTGTATCACCATCTGCTACCCTCAAGAGTTACGATAATGCAAAATAATTTCAGATCCAAGTGCCTCCCTCTACAAGTCTACTGACTTCTATTCCACACGGCTAATTTACCACTTTTTATGTCTTTCTTTATTTTTTTCATCTTTGCCTTTCTTTTTACATTTCCCCTTAAATCACAAAGTTCTCTGCAATTACAATTTTCAAGTTAACTACCACAGTGGAATATCTGAAGAAAAAAATTCTCTCTCTTTTCTTGCCAATCATATATACATACATAACACTATAATTCTATAAATATGTTCTCTCCACCACAGTTCCACAAAAATAAGTTTTGTACATACCGTAACATTCCATCTGTGTTGTCAAGCTTCATTCTTCCTTCATGAATGGGTTTGGATCTGATGAGTCTGATCCGACTCGGAAAAAGCTACAGCTCACAGCCACCACATCTCTCGAGCTTCTCCCCTACTTACAATGCACTCTGATAAATATCTCAGATCTTGTTTCTTGCTATACAGAATAAAAGGATAGAGAGAAAATATGGAAAGCCATATCCAAAGTCATATAAACATGTAAATGTACCCATTCAGAGACCATGTAACTGCTCGTTCCTCCTGAAGCCATGGAGAGGGGTAGATAGGAAAGGATGAGAAGAAAAAATGAAGATCAACAGCACAGATGGAATGTTATGGTAAGTACATAACTTCTTTATATGATGCTGTCAATCTTCATTCTATCCTCACGAATAGAAAAGCGTCCCTAGCTACTTGAATCCAGGGTGGATTTAAGGAAGGATATTCCTGAGCACCACAGAACCAAATGATGCCTTATCTCTGGAAACTAGATCCAATCTATAATAAGTAATAAAGGTATGAGCAATAGCCCAAGTTGCTGCTGCACAAATGTCATCCACAGACATCCCAGATTAGGAAACCAAGGAAGTAGCTACAGATATACGGACTGTGCTTTCCAATGGATATGTACGAGAAATGCCTAATTTATTACACACAAAGGAGATGCAATTTGTTAACCACTCTGATAGAGTAATTAAAAAAAAAAAAAAAAAAAAACGATTTTCTACACTTTGATCCAGAAAAGGAAATAAAACAGTTGGGTCTGCCTTCCTGATTCTTTCTGTTCTATGCAAACAGAAACAACTGTCTATGAACATTCAGTATATGTACAATATATTCTCCTTTGCTGGTAAATTTAGAAAAAAATACTGGCAAATTGATACAACTATTTATGTTGGATTCTGACACGGCCTTTGGAAGAAAGGACGGATTGGTACACAAGGTCACTCCATCTCTGTGAAAAAAAACAAGTAAGGAGGTTTTAAAGAAAAGGCTTGGATCTCAGAAATCCTTCTTGCTGAAGTGATGTTAACCAAGAAAATGGTCTTCCAAGAAAGGCATTTATGGTCACATGTAGCTGCTGGTTCAAAGGCAGATTGTGTGAGAGACTGCATCAAATTCAGGTCCCATAGAGGTGTAGGGTCATTAAAAGGAGGCTGTAGTAGTGTCTCTTTTAAGAAGGCCTTGCTCAACTTGTGAAAAGCTATGGATGTGCCATTCAATCCTGTATGGTAATTTGAAATTGCTGCTAACTGTACCCTAACGGTTGAGGTACTAGCACACTTATGAAAAAAGGTGAGCAAGGAAATCAAAGATGTGATAGAGAGAGGCTGAAAACGGGTCAAGTTTATGCTGCTGAGCCCAAATGGCAAACCTTTTCCACTTACCAACTTGTCAAGAGTTTATGGGAAGACAGAATTATATGTTGGACAGGTGATGAGAGCACAGACATACTGGCTACTAAGGGAAATGGAAAAACCAAGCAGTCAGCATGAGGTTTGGTATACCCAGGTATGACATGCCTTGTCAGGTGAAACAGGAGGTCCGAGGAATTGAGGCAAGTAGCTGCTGCACTTGTTTAGGGGAGAGGCAAAAAGATTGCAGCATGGTTGGCCCCATCGACAGAAAAACTCCTCCTCCGCCACCTTCTTGTTGAGGGACCACTCGTGTGGAAGTAGTATGTACCTGCTCAGTTTGTCCACTCCCTGGAATGTGCACTGCTAAAAGAAGGCGGTCTGGAGAGATTGCCCACTGTCATACCCTGAGCACTTCTCAGCACAATAGATAAGATTTGGTTCCCCCCTGTTTGTTGATGTATCAGACGACTGACATGTTTGTCCGTTTGAATTGCAATCCTCTGAGAGGGAAGAACATCTTGAAATGCTCACAATGCCAAGAGCAATGCTCGCATCTCAAAAACATTTACATGCAAACTTTCATCTTCGGGGACCGAAATACCTGGGACTGTCCTCCCTAAATAATGCGCCCCCAAACTATCAGGGAAGCATTTGTGGTCACTATGGCCTTGGGATGTTGGGGAATGAATGGACAGTCATGGAGCAGTTGCTTGGACTGGATTCACCAATAAAGATTGCTTCTCCATGTGTTGGTAATTTTTATCTGATATAACACTGATGGAAGTTTGACAACTGGGTAGCCAGCATCCACTGTAGGATCTGCATGTAAAATCTGGCCAATGGAACTAAGGTTATCGTGGCAGCCCTGAGGCCCAGAGTTCTGAGGACTGTGTGGGCTGAGACTGATGTATTGTCTACAACCTTTTTGACTTAGAACCTTAAAGTTAGAACTTAGTGAGGTGGAATGAAGCAATGGCTGTCTTTGTGTTGAGCAGTGCTCCCATAAATTCCACTGTCTGAGTTGGTTGGAGTTGTGATTTGTTGTGAATTACAGTAATTCCTAGGATAGCACAGGTGTGGAGAATCTGATCTCTTGACTGTATGAGCTGATGCCTGATCGGATCGATAATGAGTCAGTTGTCCAAGTAGGAAAACACCAAAATCCTTGAAGTCTGAGGTGTGCTGCTACTGCCATGCATTTGTTAAACTCCCTGGTGAGTCCAAAGGGCAGTACATTGAACTGGTAATGACTGGCTCCTAGCCAGAAGCGTAGGTACTTCCTGGACTGCCTGTTCATCTTTATGTGATAGCAAGCATCCTAGATATCTATCAAGCACATCAGGTCTTCCTTGCCCAGAAAAAGGAGAATGGACTGAACCGTGGCCATCTGGAACTTGGTTCATTGAAGAGATTTGTTTAGATTTGTGAGTTCCAAAATTGGCTTCCAGTCCCCTGTCTTTTTTTGGCACTGAAAAGAACCCTGAGTAAGTTCTGGATCCTACCTGGTCTGGTGGGACCTCTTGGATGACTCTAGCAGCTTTTGAATTTGAATTGCTGCTTGATCCCTCCTACTGGTTAGAACATCAGGGATTTTCCTGGGAATTAGAGGCAGAAGGGAAAATAATAATATATAACCTCTGGATATAATCCTTTGTACCAAAGTATCTTTTAACTCTAGTCAAGCTCACTGGTGCAGGGAAAATCTTCCCCTGACTGACTTTACAGGTGGACAGTCGGGCTTCCATTAAGGAGCGCTGGTAGGGTTTATTGAGGAAAGATTCTCATGAACCCTGGTTTTGCAGGCCACCTCTGCCATGGGGATGACTATGTCTATTGGAATTTTCTCCCTCTGCCTCTAGGGGCCCTTCCTCCGTGGGTGTCATGGAATGGACCTTGGGATTTCTTGAACCACATTTTCTGGCCACTACATTGATTCCTGGAGAACGATCAGTGAGGGGCCAAAAAACATACGCCTAACAGCAGACAAGGTCCTACTGTCTTTCTCACACCTGGACAGCATTTCTTTTACTTTAGGACCAAAAAGGGCTCTGCCTTCAAATGCAGCGTTGACTAAAATTGCACTTAAATGGCTCTGCAAAGTCACATAACTGCATCCAGGCATGCCTCCTCATGGAAATGTCTGACCCCGCAGCTCTTGAGGTTCCTTCTACTATGCTGAAAATTAACCTCCTGGAACTATTAGAAATAGCCTGTAGGGTTGACAACTGAAGTTATAGAATCCTTAACCTATGCAGATATGGTTCCCGAGAGAGCATTTGATAATTCACTGGTCAAATCTCTCTAAAGTCTAACAAAATGTGTCAGTTCAGTGAGCGTAATGCAAAAAGTCACTGAAGCAAAGACACGCTTCTCC
The DNA here is from genome assembly GCF_019279795.1 of Protopterus annectens. Lineage (NCBI taxonomy): Eukaryota > Metazoa > Chordata > Ceratodontiformes > Protopteridae > Protopterus > Protopterus annectens. Next base: position 488,327,369 of record NC_056749.1, on the reverse strand, counting down.
AGTCTATCGCCCACCACTCCTTGTTGGGAGGATAGACAGTGGAATGCTCATCGTCTAGTTCCTTCTTGTGTCTGGTGCAATGACCATGGTATCAACTGGAACCCCTGTCAACCAAATCTGTCTGCCCGCATATAGTGCCATTATCCTGTCCGGTCTCCGAGATATTGACTCTATGATGTCAGGCTCCTTCCACTCCCACTTAGAGATCGTGTCTACGAGCTTGAGAGTAGGTGGAGTCACCCCAGAAGTAGAGGGTCATGTACCAAAAGCCTCTAGGAGAACAGATTACTCCAGTGTAGGGTTGGAGGATAATGTCCAGACACCTCTCTGTTTCAGGATTTCTAGTACGTCTCCAAAGGGAACATCTTCAGGAGGTGACCGTAGTGACCCTTTGCCTTCTTTGAAATCTGTCTCTTCGGTGACTGATTCCTGTGGAGAGACTAGGTCCTTCCTCTTGCACATCCTTTTCCAGAGTACTTCCTCAGTGGGATGTTCTGCGGAAGTCTCGGAAGAGGAAATCAAAATTCCCTGAGAGGAAATAAGAAGTTATGTACTCACCATAACGTTCCATCTGAGTAGGTGACTTCATTTGGATGCAACCTGTGGGATTCGGATCAGACATCGGATCCGAGCCGGCAATTCATAAGCTTTAGGATCCGAGCTCATAGCTCCTCCCTTTACCCATAATCCCCTGCTAAGACCTGACTGACCTCAGATTGAGTTTGCCCTGTGAATACCAGTATAACAGAATCCTGGGTAAACCAGGACTAATAGCGCCTTGAAAGGTCGGGGGGATGGTTGCATCCAAATGAAGTCACCTACTCAGATGGAACGTTATGGTGAGTTCATAACTTCTTAATCTGAAGTAGGAAGACTTCATTTGTCTGCAACCTGTGGGACAGAGTCCCCAGCTACCTGGATCTTGGGCGGTTGTCATGGAAGGATGTTCCGGAGCACCGCAGAGCCAAAGGATGCTCTCCCTCTGGAAACAACGTCCACTTTGTAATGTGAAATGAAAGTATGAGATGAGGTCCAAGTGGCTGCTGCACAAATATCATCTAATGGTACTCTAGATTTAAAGGCAGCAGAAGTAGATACTGCTCTTGTAGAATGTGCTGTAATTCTCTGAGGAGCTGGCCTTCCTGAGGTGTCATAAGCCCGCAAGATACAATTAGAAATCCACTTTGACAAGGTGACCTTAGAGACTGCCTTACCCAGTGCGAATTTTGCAAAGGAGACGAACAGTTGATAGGATTGTCTACGACCAGCTGTCCTGTGAATGTAGAAACGCAGTTGTCTATGAACATCTAAGGAATGCAGTTTATATTCTCCTTTGTTTTTATATTTGGAAAAGAAAACTGGCAAATTAATAGATTGGTTAATATTGGATTCGGAAGCAATCTTTGGAAGAAAGGAAGGATTGGTCCTGAGGGAGACCCTATCAGGAAAAAAGAAGAGATAAGGTGGTTTGACACACAGAGCTTGGAGTTCTGAAACTCTTCTAGCTGACGTAATGGCCACTAAGAAAGCAGTTTTCCAGGAAAGATACTTCAAGTCCACAGAGGCTGCAGGTTCAAAAAGAGGAGCGGTTAGGGACTGCAGCACTAAAGATAAGTCCCAAGGTGGTATGGCTTCCTTAACAGGAGGTCTTAAGAGGAAAGCACCCTTAAGAAAGGTTTTACAAATTTTTGCAGCCATGAGAGGTGTCGAGTCATGACCCACATGGTAATGAGAAATGGCTGCCATCTGTACCTTTACCGTCGAAGAGCTTGCTCCTTGTTGGAAAAGGTCCGTCAAGAAGTCTAGTACCGCAGAGAGCGGCGCGGAAAAGGGATCAAGATTTTTATGTTCCGCCCAAATAGAGAACCGCTTCCATTTGCTTCAATAAACCTTCCTAGTAGAAGGTTTATGGGCAGCCACTATGATGGCTTTCACTGGTGAAGAGATACCGGGAGTCCTGATTAGGGATGGAACTGGAGCAGCCAAGCTGTCAATTTCAGAGTGTGAAGGTTCGGGATTGGAAGCCCCTGAGGATGGGAAATGAGATCCAGAATTGGATCTAGAATCCAGGGCAGATTCACTCGGTGAGACCATACATAAGGGAACCATGGTTGACGAGGCCAGAATGGGACAATGAGAATCATTCTGCTCCCCAAACTGCTGGCTTTCTGTAATAGTTTTTGCATTAGAGGAAGAGGAGGATAAGTGTATAGGAGACCGGGAGGCCAAGCATGCACCAGGGCGTCTCTCGGGGATTCCCCGAATGGGAGAAGTAGAGCGAAGAAACTGTCGCATTTGGCGTTTGAGGGAGAAGCAAAAAGATCGCAACAGGGTTGCCCCCAGGTGGCAAAAATCTGCTTCGCTACTAAAGAATTGAGAGACCATTCGTGAGGGGAAAGAATGGTGCGACTGAGCTTGTCCGCTAGAATGTTGGACCTTCCCGGAATGTGCGCTGCCACAAGAAAGCGGTTGGTGGAGATTGCCCATTCCCATACTCTCATGGCCTCTCGACAAAGGGGGTAGAACCTGGTTCCCCCCCGTTTGTTGATGTACCAGACTACCGACATGTTGTCTGTCTGGATAGCAATAGTTCCTACAGGAAGCAGGCTGTGTAGTGCTTGCAACACTAATAGCACTGCCCTCATTTCCAGAACATTTATATGCAGGGAGGTCTCTGAACTGTTCCACGTGCCTTGGACAATCCTGCCCGCTGAATGCCCCCCCCCACCCGAGGCGAGAAGCGTCCGTGGTCACTGTGGCTAGGGGGAATGCAGTACAGAAGGGTCTCCCTGTCAGGAGGTCCGTCGACTGGAGCCACCAGAACAGGGAGCTCTTGCATGCTCTGCTGATGGCTATCGGGCTGTTGAGAGGAAGTTAAAGCAGGGACCATTGGACCTGGAGGGTCCATTGAAGGATCCTCATGTGTAGTCGAGCGTGGAGGAGAAGTGGGATGGCTGCCGCCATTGAACCTAGGGCCCTCAGGACCATAGCTGCAGTCGGAGAAGGTACTAAGATGGCCGTGATATGACACCTCAGGTTGGACAGTCGATCTAGAGTGAGGAATGCCCGCATGTTTCTTGTGTCCAATCTTCCTCCTCTAAAATCTATAAGCTGTGTGGGGGCCAGGGAAGATTTTTCTCGGTTTATGGTGATGCCCAGCCAAGGGGCTATATGAAGGAAATAGTCCCTGGCTGAGCACAGTAGATGCCTTGATGACACTGTAAGGAGCCAGTCGTCCAGGTATGGAAACACCTGCATTCCCTGGAGTCTCAGGTGGGCTGCTATCACTGCAAGTACCTTGGTAAACACCCTGGGGGCAGAGGTGAGACCAAAGGGAAGGACCCTGAACTGGTAGTGACTGGCTCCCAGCCGGAAGCGAAGGAACCTCCTGGACCGTCTGTCCATTAGAATGTGGTAGTACGCGTCCTTGAGGTCTATAGAGCACATCCAATCGTTCTCCCGCAAAAGGGGGAGGATAGATTGTAAGGTGACCATCCGGAATTTTTGTTTGGTTACAGACAGGTTCAGTTGTGACAGGTCTAGGATCGGTCTTAAGTCCCCCGTCTTTTTTGGCACCAAGAAGAACCTGGAGTAAAACCCTGATCCGGTCTGATCTCGGGGGACGTGTTGGATGGCTCTTTTTGTTAGCAGCTGTGCGATTTCCACAGCTGCTACCTCCCGTTGATCGGGTGGTACATCGGGGAGGTTTTTGGATCTGGGAATCCTGTGAAGGGGGATTGAATAGCCTCTGGATATCACCCGAAGCACCCAACGGTCTGACGTGATTGACTCCCATGATGTCAGGTGCCTCGAAAAACGTCCCCCGACTGCCTCCAGAGAGGAGCAGCTGGGTAACCCCTCAGGGGTGCTGCGTGGGTCTGTCAGAGAAAGGTTCTCTGGACCCAAAGTTCCTAGGAGCCCCTCTGCCTCAAGGACGGCGACCTCCCTGTCCTCCTCTGCCACGGAAGGACTGGTTGTCCAGAGCAGGTTGGGATTGCTGCGATTTCCGGAACCACATCTTCTTCTGTCCCTTTTGGTTCTTTGAGAAGGACCTCTGGGGACCTGAGAAGCGGATTCAGACGGCAGACAGCGTCTTCCCATCCTTTTCGCTCTGGACAAGCGTTTCGCGAACCGTTTTGCCAAAAAGGGCAGAACCATCGAAGGTGGCATTCGCGAAGGTCGCTTTGAAGGGCTCCGCGAAGTCACAGTGCCGGAGCCAGGCCTGGCGTCTCATAACAAGGCCCGATCCGCTAGCTCTAGCGGCTCCCTCTGTTGCGTGAGATAAGAGCCGCATAGAAGTATTAGACACCGCTCTGAGAGTGGCCATACGGGTGGAGTACACTTGCTTGTCCTCCGCCGATATGGACTCCGGGGGAGATGCAGCGTATTCCTTAATCAGGTCTCGCTGCATCCTGATCACGTGTGCCATATAGTTCAGCACCCTCAGGGAGAAGGTTGCTGAACTAAAGACTCGCTTCCCAATGCGATCCATCGAGCGGGATTCCTTGCTCGGGGGATGCATAGAGGGACTCTCCTGAGCCAATTCCCTCTTTGTGGCTGCAGCCGTCAGCATGGCATCTACTGGGGGTCCCTTACTCCAATGTGTACGGTCCGATGGGGAACTAAGAATCCGGTACGGACGTTTGGGAACAGGCTCTACGGTGTCCGGGTCCTTCCACGCTCTGGTGGCAATAAGGTCCACCAGAGGGTCGGCAGGAGGGGACACCCAAGAGGTAGACGGGCCCGCCTCAAATGCCTCCAAGAACACAGACTCGTCCGAGGAGGCCTTGGGGCCAGACCACCCCCGCCAGATCCTTAACATTTCCATAATGTCTCCAAAGGAGACATCTTCTGGGGGTGATCTTGGGGAGACCTCCCCTTCCTCCAAGTCCGTGTCTTTAGTAATAGACTCGGGGGAGTCCACATGCCTCCTCTTACACTTACACTTATGCTTATGAGGCACTTCCTCGGGGGAACTGTCCGAGGAGTCCTTGCCAGCAACCAGTTGTTCCAAAGGAACCACTTGGGACATTGAGGCGGGCTGTCCCTGAGACCGGCTGATGGGAGCCTGGCCCAGCTGCGAGGGAGTGCGGGATGGAGCCGAGACAGTGACCAGGGGTCCGGATGTCCTCGAAAAGAACCCTCTCCACAACGTCGAAGGCCGAGGGGGAGCCGACTTCTCCAAGACCTGAGAGCCGACCTCCACTCGGATCCGACGAAGGGATCAGAACCGGAGCCGAGACCGGTGCGCTCCGACTTAGATGGAGTCGAAAAGACACCGGCTCCCTCGGATCCGAGGCTAGGCCCACGGCTCCGAGAGGTCAGGTCCGAAGTACCCGAAGCACTCAAGGGAGGGATCGGATCCGAGGTGTGCCGACCAGTTGGATCCGACCCACCACCGGGTCCAATGCTGCCCGGCTCCGAAAGCTCCGAACCTGGGAGTCGGGTCGGAGAAGGAGCTATGTGGGTGAAAAAAGGGGTCGAGGCCCCTCCCGGATGGGGGGGGGGCCAGGAGCACTCCCATCTGCATCTGGGCCTGGATGAATCGCCTCACCATCCGGTCCATATCAGCGCCCGACATAGAAAAAGTTGACCTCGACGAGGCCACCGAGGCGGATCTAGAGTGTTGCCTCGATGACCTCGATGAAGGTTTAAGTCTCCACCTCCTCGGGTCCGGGAGAGAACCGAAGGGATCGGAGCCGAGGAGGAGGAGATTTAGAAGCCAGAGGGGAAGCACGCTTAGGCGGGGCCGAGACAGAGGCCTCGGCCCGCCACTTATGGTGCCCCTCTCTGTGCCTCTCCTTTTCCCTCCTGGTCTCCCTATCCTCTGGTTTCTTAGCGGGAGATTGAGTCCCTGCCGGAGGAAGGGAGACCGAAGTAGCCACTGGCTGAGTAGGGATGATAGCAGGGGCCAAGGCCGAAGCCGATTCCGGAGGGAGAAGTCCCGCCAGAACCAACTTCGACCTCCGCTCCCTTAAAGCCCGGGGGTTGAACCCTGCACAAATGGTACAACCAGATGACAGGTGTTCAACCCCCAGGCATATAACGCACCAAGTGTGGCCATCAGCCGGGGAAAGCTTATGGCCACACTCAGTACATTTAGAAAATATAGCCTTGGGGGCTTCAGACATAGCTACGCCCTAACAGGCCCTAAAAAAAACCACACACACACACAACAAACACACACTAAATGAACACCCGAGAAGGCTAACTAAGGAAGGGAGGAAAGCCTAAACAAACACACTAACTATATAAGAAAAAATATAAGCAAAAAAGATGTCACCAATTTCCTTTCGCTATGGAGCTCGAAATTCCTGTCAGCTATTGAACGCGGCAAACGAAATCTGAGGTCAGTCAGGGCTTAGCAGGGGATTGTGGGTAAAGGGAGGAGCTAGGAGCTCGGATCCTAAAGCTTATGAATTGCCGGCTCGGATCCGATGTCGGATCAGAATCCCACAGGTTGCAGACAAATTAAGTCTTCCTACTTCAGATCCTGAGGTTTTGAGATAGGATGTCCCCGTGGAGAGAGCAGTTGAGGTTCTAGATGCTGACGCATCTTGGAATGAGTAGGATGTGAGAGGGGATGGCTCCACCAGGGCTGCCAAGGCCGCGAACACGGTCTTCACAGCCTCAAAGGCAGAGATTTAAGGAGCCAGAGAGTCTCTGATCTGAGAAACCAAGTTTCTGAATCACTACCTCCCTCTGATCTGTTGGCACTGCCACTGAGGAGGAAGCCAGAGCAGAACTGTCTAGTGCCGAGGAACACAGATGGCTTAACTTCAGAGTCAAATGCTGCACCCCCAAACCTGGCAGGCAGGCTTCAGCTCAGACAGCTCTCCTGATACAAAAAGATAGGTCTCAGAGAAGATGTTGATTCTGAAGATATAGAGATCCTCGGATCAGAGACTGACTAATTCGGAAGCTCTAAGACAGCAGATGGAATTAGAGGAGGAACTTGCAGGGTGGTGTGGTGGAAGCCCGGACTACCTGACCCAGAGGGGTAGGCACCAAAGGAAAACCAATCTGCCCCTGAGCTGAGAGAAACTTCCTCGTCACTCTCAACACATCATCTTATGTGAGACTTCTAGAAAAACGAAGCAGAAAAAATGGAGGGGGATGCTGGTCTCTGCAGAAAGGGAGATGGAAGCTTGTCTGGTACTGGGTCAACTGATAGAGAGTATCTAGTATGAGGTCAATACATAATCTCCAAAGGTTGTGTCTGATCAGACTTTGAACCGGACCCGTTGTAGTTTTTGAAGTTGTAGGATCCGAAGGAGCAGTCAGATCCGAACGTTTCATCTTCCTCTGATCCGGGGTTGAGACCAGATGATTAGCATTCCGTTTCTGTGAAGAGTCCAAGGAAGATTTCTATGAGGTGGAAGGCTTCGACTTTGGAGACTGGGATATGGCTTAATTCAAAAGAAAGAAGGGAGGAGACCTTTTAATATTAATTTACTTTTACGTTTCATTAAGGTTCGCAGAATGAATCAGTGACAAATCGAGCAATCTTCCTATAAGTGTAATGGACCCAAGGCAGTATACACAAAGGGAGTGAGAGTCAGAAATAGGCAACTTAATGCCTGCATCTGGAACATTTCTTAAATCCTACCAGTTTGTCATTCATTGTTTAAGTACAAGTCAAAAATTCAAGATGAGAAAGAGAAAAATAGTAACTTTTTATTTTTATTTTTAATATAAACAGACTGAAGAAGGAATACTACTAATAGTAAGAAGAAATATGAGCAAGTCATATGAAAGAGGCAATACAAACGATAGTATCTAGTGGTACCAAGTATGAAGGAGATTGCAAAAGAAACAGACAAAAAGATTACAACCCTCAAATTCAGTAGAGGAGAAGAGGAGGCAAGAAAATACCAACAATGGTATGTTGGAAATACGACCAAGTCGGAAGTTGCAAACTACAAACAGTAAAAAGGAAGAGACTAAAGGGATATAAGGTAAGCTATAGAGAGAAAACTGTTTAATAGAAGAGTTTTTAAGAAACTATATCAAAAACACTATATTAACTACATTATTCCAGACTGATCTCACAGAAGTCAGCCACAACCCTCCTCCTAGTTACCATCAACTAAATCTTCACTATGCAGGCTGAATAACAGACTGGGCTAATGTAGAGTTAATATAAGAACATAGCATCCATGGGACCTGACAACATCCCAGGCTGTGTTCTACATGAACTACAGAATGAACTGGCACCCCACTTAAGCATCATGTCCAATCATAGCCTCATCTCTGGCTTTGTGCCCTCTGAATGGCGCACAGTGACAGTTATCCCACTTCACAAAAGGGGAGCCACCACGGACCCTGGAACTACCGCCCCATTAGCCTAATGAGCCTGGTCTGCAAGGCCATGGAACGTATCATCATGGAACTTATAAACAAAGACATTGGTAATCTCCAAACTCTGGACCCCACCCAGTTCGGGTTTGTAAAAGGCAGATCATGTTTCCTAAACCTGACTAACTTCTTTGAAGCAGTCACCAAAGCCATAGACGAGGGTAAGGTGGTTCACACAGCCTATCTAGATCTCGCCTAGGTTTCTGACACCATCCCCCTCCATGGAATTATAGATACTAGTCATAGGTGACTCTATAGTAAGGCACACTGATGTCCCACTCACCAGGCTAGACAAGGAGAAGGTTACTGTCAGCTGCCTGTTGGGTGCCAGGATCCGCCACATAACCCACGCACTCAGGTTACTCCACACCAAGTACAAATATGACTCTGTCATTGTCCATGTTGGTGCGAATGACCTGAGATGCACCTCCCTGGACTACATGGAGAGACGTAGAAGAGCTCTCCGATCTTCTAGCCCAGGCAGGTATGACCCTTGCCCTGAGTAGCATTCTGCCATTGCCCAGAATGATACCGCAGTACAAGGACAAAATGACTGACTTCAACAATTGGTTAAGCTTCTGGTGTCATTCTAAAGGGATCCAGTATCTGTCTGCTTGGGATGACATGGTCGACAGACCATGATGCTTTGCCACAGATGGCCTGCACCTGTCACCCCTGGGATTCCGGATACCGGCTAAGGCTCTTGCTGCCCCATAGTGCCTTTTTTAGGCAGGGTTCAAATAACAAATTCACCACCATAACAGGAACAGACAAACAAAAACTGAAGGTGCTACTCAATACTAGAAGTCTAAATCTCAAAATGCACTCACTCGAGGCACTCCTTAAAAAGTACAGTTTTGTACCTACCATAAATGTAGATGTCCGAGAGGTATGCATCTGCAGTCCTAACATATGGGTTGTCCTGCCTCAGGCAGCCCTTCGGTCGGCCGGATTCCAAAGTCTGGGTCTGGCTTCGGCTGATGTCGCACTTCACCCGACGTCATAGCTGCTGTTTATTGGGTATAAAGGCATCAGCAGACGCCATTTTCCTCAGTGTTTCTTGCCCCAGATGCCAGGTGCCCTCTAGGTAAGGCTAAATTTGGATAAATGCAAATAATTCCAAACAGTAGAGAGCAAACGATATAAAAAAAAATATATATATATATATATATATATATATATATATATATATATATATATACATATATACAAACAAATACACCATAACAGATTCCCCCAGCTAGCTAAAAGATGGATAAATACCCTAGGAGTACCACAGAGGGGAAGGAGGGTGGGTAATTCCTGACTGCAGATGCATACCTCTCGGACATCTACATTTATGGTAGGTACAAAACTGTATTATGTCCTTCAAGGATGCATCTGCAGTCCTAACATATGGGTAGAATACCATAGCCAAACTGGGGGAGGAGGCACTAAGAAAAAGATGGTGTAGTTAAGATCCCTTGCAAAACAGCAGTTGCAAAGCCTGCTCGGGATCTAGAGTATAAAGGAAGATTGTAATGCTTGGCAAATGTATGCACGGAGCTCCAGGTAGCAGTTTCTAAAATGTCTTTGGTAGCCACTCCTCGTAGGAAAGCTGTAGTGGTGGCTGTAGCTCTTGTGGAATGAGGTCTGATATTATCAGGAGTTGTCTTTCCATGAAAAGAGTAACAAAAATGAATGCAATTACCTATCCATTTTGAGATGGTCTGTTTTGAAATTGCTTTTCCTTGCATTCCTGTTGCATATGCTACCAAAAGCTGGTCAGTTTTTCTGCTGGTCTTAGTTCTGTCCAGATAGTAGCGTAATTGTCTGTGCACATCCAAGGTGTGTAGCAGTCTTTCCCCCCTGTTCTGTGGGTTGGGGAAGAATGTAGGTAAATGAATCGCTTGGTTCAATGAAACTCTGGAGACCACTTTTGGCATAAAGGTAGGGTTGGTTCTGAGAGAGACTCTGTCCTGATGGAAGATAAGGAAGGGTTGTACTGCCATTAATGCCTGTAACTCAGAAACCCTTCTTGCTGAAGTGATTGCTAGTAGGAAAGCAGTTTTCCAAGACAAGAATTGTAATTCTGCTGTCGCTGCTGGTTCAAAAGGGGGAAGAGTTAACTTTTCCAGCACAAAGTTGAGGTCCCATGTACGTAAAGGTGGTTTCCTTGGAGGCTTTACATTTTTGATTCCTCTCAAGAACTGCCTGAGTAGAGGATGAGAGAAGACAGGAGGACCCAAGTTGTATTCTGCTGAAATTGCTGATGCATGAATCTTAATGGAGGAGTAAGACAAGCCATTATGGAACAGCTCTGCTAAATATTCCAGGATGTGTGCTATGTTTGCCAATGAAACATTTTCTCCCTTTGCTGCACTCCAAATGAGGTATCTTTTCCACTTGGCTGAATAAGTCTTCCTTGTGGAGGGTCTGCGTGCCTCCAGGATAATGCCCTTAACCCTCTGAGATAAATCTGGGTTATTTTGTGTTATGCAATATTCCAAGCAGCTAGCTGCAGTGTTTTCAAGTTTGGATGTAGGATCTTGTAGTTGTCCTGTGTTAGTAGTAAGGGACATAGAGGTAGATGCCATGCGTGTGTCCGAGACATGCTTCTCAGTCGCGGGTACCAATGTTGTCTCGGCCAGTCTGGAGCTATCAGAATTACCCTTGGTTGATCCTCTTTGATCTTCAGTAGAACTTTGTACATCAAGGGAAGAGGTGGAAATGCATATGCTGTCAGGTTTTTCCAGCTGAAGGAAAGTGAGTCCACCCTCCAAGCAAGTGGGTGGTATGCTCTTGTGCAGAATTTCTTCAATTGGTGATTGTGTGGGGAGGCAAACAGGTCTATCTGTGGTAGTCCCCATTTCTTTGTTATGGCTTTGAAAATATCTGGATGCAGCATCCATTCGTGAGCATCCATGGAAGTCCTGCTTAAGGTGTCTGCTAGAGAATTTTCTTTTCCTGGTACAAATCTGGCCTGAAGTAGAATGTTGAGGTTCAGGGCCACATTCCACAGGTCCATTGCCATCCGGCATAGAGGATATGAATGCGTACCTCCCTGTTTGTTGATGTACCACATGACTGTGGTATTGTCTGTCCTTATGAGCAGATGACCCCGTTGAAGGAGTGGTCTGAATGCCTGGATCGCATATTTCACTGCCAGCATCTCCTTTAGATTTATGTGTAGATTCAGCTGGTCTTGGGTCCATAGGCCTTGTATACACTTGTCCACCATGTGAGCCCCCCATCCTAGGTCTGAGGCGTCCATGGTGATGGTCTGGCTTGGCTGTGGTTTGTGGAAAGGCAAGCCTCTGTTCAACTGACAGGCCCGAGCCCACCACAGGAATTCTTGCTTTAGGCATGGAATTATTGGAATCTGGTCTTCTAGACTGTGCTGGTGTTGAGACCATACATTCCTTAGGTACCATTGTAAAGTACAGTTTTGTACCTACCATAAATGTAGATGTCCGAGAGGTATGCATCTGCAGTCCTTACAAATGGGTTGTCCTGTCATCAGGCAGCCCTTCGGTCGGCCGGATTCCAAAGTCTGGGTCTGGCCTCGGCTGATGTCGCACTTCACCCGATGTCATAGCTGCAGTTCTTCGGGTATAAAGGTATCAGCCGACGCCATTTTCCTCAGTGTTTCTTGCCCCAGATGCCAGGTGCCCTCTTGGAAGGCTAAATTTGGATAATTGCAAAAGTTTCCAAATAAGAGAGAGCAAATAAAAATAAACATGTATATACATATATACAAACAAATACACCATAATAGATTCCCCCAGCTAGCTAGGAGATGGGCAAATACCCTAGGAGTACCTCAGAGGGGAAGGAGGGAGGGTAATCCTGACTGCAGATGCATACCTCTCGGACATCTACATTTATGGTAGGTACAAAACTGTACTAAGTCCTTCAAGGATGCATCTGCAGTCCTTACAAATGGGTAGAATACCATAGCCAAACTGGGGGAGGAGGAGTAATAAGATTATGGTGTAGTTAAGATCCCTTGCAAAACAGCAGTGGCAAAACCTGCTCGGGATCTGGAGTATAAGGGTAGATTATAATGCTTGGCAAATGTATGCACGGAGCTCCAAGTAGCAGCCTCTAAAATGTCTTTGGTAGCCACTCCTCGTAAAAAAGCTGTAGTAGTGGCTGTAGCCCTTGTGGAGTGAGGTCTGATGTTTTCTGGAGTTCTCTTCCCATGGTAAGAGTAACAAAATCTAATGCAATTTCCTATCTACTTAGAGATTGTCTGTTTTGAAATTGCTTTTCCTTCCATTCCTGTTGCATATGCTACCAGTAGCTGGTCAGTTTTTCTATTGCTCTTGGTCCTGTCCAGGTAGTAGCGCAATTGTCTATGTACATCCAAGGTATGTAATAGTCTTTCTCCCCTGTTCTGTGGGTTGGGGAAGAATGTAGGCAGGTGGATAGCTTGGTTTAAAGATACCCTGGAGACCACCTTTGGCATAAAAGTAGGATTAGTTATCATGGACACTCTATCTTGATGGAAGATAAGGAAGGGCTGTACTGCCATCAATGCCTGTAGTTCAGAAACCCTTCTTGCTGAAGAGATTGCAAGCAGGAAAGCAGTTTTCCATGATAAGTACTGTAATTCTGCTGTTGCTGCTGGCTCGAAAGGAGGGAGTGTCAACTTTTCTAGCACAAAGTTCAAGTCCCATGCGGGCAATGGTGGCTTCCTAGGTGGTTTTACATTTTTAATTCCTCTCAGAAACTGCCTGAGTAGAGGATGTGAGAAGACTGGAGGGTCCATGTTGTATTCTGCTGAAATAGCTGATGCATGAATCTTAATGGAAGAATAGGACAGGCCATTGTGGAAGAGCTCTGCCAAGTATTCCAGGATGTTAGCTATGTTTACCAGTGACACATTTTCTCCTTTTGCTGTACTCCAAATGAGATATCTTTTCCATTTTGCTGAATAATATTTCCTTGTTGAGGGTCTGCGAGCCTCCAAGATAATGTCTTTAACCCTTTGAGATAAATCTGGGTTATTTTGTCTTATGCAATGTTCCAGGCAGCCAGCTGCAGTGTTTTTAGGTTTGGATGCAGGGTTTTGAAGTTGTTCTGTGTTAACAGTAAGGGAACTAGGGGCAGAGGCCATATTTGTTCCCGAGACATGCTCCTCAGTAATGGGTACCAATGCTGCCTCGGCCAGTCTGGAGCTATTAGGATGATCCTTGGACGGTCTTCTTTGATCTTCAATAGCACCTTGTGCATCAAAGGAAGAGGTGGGAATGCATATGCTGTCAGGTTTTTCCAACTGAAAGATAGGAGTCCACCTTCCAAGCAAGTGGGTGGTATGCCCTCGTGCAGAATTTTTTCAATTGGTGGTTGTGTGGGGATGCAAATAAGTCTATTTCTGGTAGTCCCCATTTCCCTGTAATGGTTTTGAAGATGTCTGGATGCAGCATCCATTCGTGGGCATCCGTGGTAGTTCTGCTTAGGACGTCTGCTAGTATATTTTCTTTTCCTGGTACAAATATTGCTTGTAACTGAATGTTGAAGCTCAGGGCCACATTCCAGAGGTCCATTGCCATCCGGCATAGAGGGTATGAATGTGTGCCTCCCTGTTTGTTGATGTACCACATAACTGTAGTGTTGTCCGTCCTTATCAGCAATTGACCCTGTCGAAGAAATGGTCTGAATGTCTGAATTGCCAGTTTTACTGCCAGCATCTCCTTTTGATTTATGTGTAGGTTCAGCTGGTCTTGAGTCCATAAGCCTTGTATGCACTTGTCCAGCATGTGCCCCCCAACCGAGGTCTGAGGCGTCCGTTGTGATGGTCTGGCTTGGTTGAGTGCTGTGGAAGGGCAGTCCTTTATTTGATTGACAGGCCTGAGCCCACCATTGGAATTCTTGCTTCAGGCATGGAATTATTGGAATTTGGGTTTCTAGGCTGTGCTTGTGCTGAGACCATAAATTCCTTAGGTACCATTGTAACTTTCTCATATGTAGTCTGGCATGCGGAATCAATATTATGCAGGATGCCATGTAACCCAGGGCTTGCAGGACTTTCCTTGCTGTTAGCTGGTTCTGCTTTGTTAATGCCATGAAGTAGAGAGGAAGGTGCTTCTGTTTTTCTACTGTGAGGGATGCCATTTGATTTGATGTGTCCAGCTCTGCACCCAAGAAAGTTATCCTTTGGGATGGTATCAGCCTTGACTTTTTTTATATTGACTGTGTATCCCAGGGCTTGCAGTAGATGAATGACTTTTTCAAATCCTTTGTTAATTTGTTTTTGTTGTCCGCTTGTAACAGGCAGTCGTCCAGGTAAGGGTAAATTTGAATTCCCTGAAGCCTGCAATGAGCAATTACTGATGCCAGGCATTTCGTGAATACTCTGGGCGCAGTAGATAAGCCAAAGGGCAATGCTGAGAATTGACAATGCTCTGATCCTGCAAGAAATCTGAGGTATCTTCTGCAATTTGGTCGTATGGGGACGTGCAGGTATGCCTCCTTGAGATCTAGAGTTACCAGCCAAGACTCCTTGCCCAGCATGGGAAGAAGCTGCTGTAGGATCAGCATTTTGAATTTTGGAACAATGAGGTATGTGTTTAGAGCGGACAGGTCGAGAATAGGTCTCCATTGGTTTTCTTTTCTTGGCACCAGGAAAAGTCTGGAGTAAAATCCTTGCCCTTGTTCCATAGACGGTACCCTTTCTATAGCTCTCATCCTTAGTAAGTGGTTTATTTGTTCTAGAGCTTTTGTCTTCTGATTTGGAGGTAGGTTTGGCATTCCTCTCTTCCTTGGTAGAGTATGAAGTGAAACCTGTAACCTTGGTCTATTGTCTGTAAAATCCAATTGTCTCCTGTGATGTGATGCCAGTTTACTGAAAATAAGGCTAGCTTTCCGCCTAAGGGTGCTTCTAGTTGTTCCCTGGTAGGCGGTGTCAGAGCCAAGTCACTGTGATTGTCCTGTGGAAGTGGTGGTCGCTGGATCTGTGGCCGTACCTCGCTGGTTGTTAGCCTGCCACTGACGTCCCCTGTAGGCACCTCTGGATTGACCCCTGCCTCTTGGCCGCCTATTCCTGCCTCTCTGAGCTCTGGAGGTGTCTGGAAAGGACCAATTCTTGGAAGGCCAGTTCCTACTAAACCTTGGAGGCTGAACCTGCAAGAAATCCTTGACTGTCTGGACAGATTTTGCTTTCTCTTCCACCTTCTTCAGCACCTGCTGTGCAGGGGAGCCAAACAAATTGAGCTTATCCATGGGAGCATCTAGGAGCTTTGATTTAACATGGTCTGGTAAGGACTGCTCTTTTAACCATGCATGTCTTCTGATCACTGTACCAGTCATAGCTGATCTAAAGGAAGCCTCCAGTGCATCATAGCCGCATTTTAAGGAATGATTACTGACCTGCTGAATGTTATGTACCATTTCCTGAACAGATTTTTTGTCTAATGGTTCATCCGAGGACAGTTTTTTAGTTAACTGATCTAACATAAATTCCTAATACTGAATCATGTGGAATTGACAGTTTAAGGCCCTAGCGGAAAGAATAGCAGAAGTGTAAACTTTTTTACCCCATCTCTCTAAGGCTCTAGATTCCCTTTCAGAGGGGAGGGGGTTTTTGGCAGAGGTAGCTGCTACAGCCTTGGGTCCCTGGGAGATAGTTTCAGGATCTGCAAAAGGAGCCTTATACAAATGATAATGTGTGTCCGGAACCCTGTAGTACCTGTCGGGCTTAGCAGGGGCCGGAGGAAGAGAATCAGGAGCAGTACAAGCATCATTAAATGCATCATCCACAACAGTAAGTACTGGAGGAATGGCTAAAGGCCTATGCTGTGGCAAATGCAAAAAGGTCCTAAGCCTTTTCCTAGAGTCTGAAAAATCCTGGCCCTGCCATTGAAATTGTTCCCTCATAGCATGCAAGGTTTCCCCAAAAGAAAATTCCTCAGGCGGAGAGGCAGAAGGAATGGACTCTTCTGCATCAGAGTCCTCATAAGGAGAATAAGGGCCCTCTGGAGGGTTTGTATTATCTGAATCATCAGAGGAGTCATCTGAAGAAACTGGCTCAGGGGGCTCTGCTCTAGGCCTCTTCTCTGGGGTGGGTGAGAGGCCCTGTCTGGGTGAGGTTGGGATCCCCGGATCAAAGAAATGAGATCCTCTGCTAGAGTAAGCATTTGAGAAGTAGAGCTAGGCCTGTGAGAGTGGGTCTTAGCAGGCACAGTTTTGGTAGATTTTGCTGCTTTAGCCCTGGCAAAAGCCTTAATCAACATGGATGCAGGGGGCCTAGCAGCTCCACGTGCAGGAGTAGATACATCTAAAGGAATAGTATCAGATAAATCCTGTGAACCTGCAAGAGCAGGTGGGATTTCAGTAGCAGATTCAGCCATGCTGGATGAGGCCTCGGTAGGAGGCAAGCTTTCGGCCGAAGGAAGAACCGTGGGCTCGGTTTCAGCCGAAACCGAAACACTCGTGGTTGACTTAACCGCGGTTTCGGCCGAAACCGCGGACCGCGAGTGTCAGTCCTTTTCCTTGCGCTTTTTAGTTAACTGCGAAGTCGGAGTTTCCAACGGCATAATGTAAGCAAAAGCGGAGCCGAAAAACTCCTCGGCAAATTCCGACCGACGTCTAAGCGTCCGTCGGTTGAAAGATGCACAGGCTAGACAAGCTGCTATGTCGTGGTCTGGGCCTAAACAAGGTAGGCAGTAAGAGTGGAAATCTTTATGAGGTATTTGTTTCCCACAAGTTAAACAGTTATTCACTTTTTCTGACATCGGCTGAGGCAAGAAAGAGTCCCCAACGGGGTACTTAGCTTTTTAGAAGTCTTCGGTAGTAGTAATCTCTGGTTCTGACCGACCGGCACTTGCGAACAGCTTCTGCTTCGGGCGCCACGCGGCAAGAAAGACTGGGGAAAATGGCGTCGGCTGATACCTTTATACCCGAAGAACTGCAGCTATGACGTCGGGTGAAGTGCGACATCAGCCGAGGCCAGACCCAGACTTTGGAATCCGGCCAACCGAAGGGCTGCCTGACGACAGGACAACCCATTTGTAAGGACTGCAGATGCATCCTTGAAGGACATCTTTCTCATATGTAGCCTGGCATGCGGAATCAATATTATGCAGGATGCCATGTAACCCAGGGCTTGCAGGACTTTCCTTGCAGTAAGCTGAGTTTGTTTTGTTAATGACATGAAATAGCCTGGTAGTTGCTTTTGTTTTTCTTCTGTGAGAAAGGCCATCTGAGTTGATGTGTCCAGTTCTGCCCCCAAGAATGTTATCCTTTGGGATGGTACTAGTCTTGACTTCTGCATGTTGACTGTGTATCCCAAGGCTTGCAACAGTTGTATGACATTTTCCAAATCTTTTGTTAATTTTGCCTTGTTGTCCGCTTGTATTAGGCAGTCGTCCAGGTATGGGTAAATTTGAATTCCCTGAAGTCTGCAATGAGCAATTACTGATGCCAGGCATTTCGTGAATACTCTGGGCGCAGTAGATAAGCCAAAGGGCAATGCTGATAATTGATAATGCTCTGATCCTGCAAGAAATCTGAGGTGTCTTCTGCAATCTGGTCGTATAGGGACGTGCAGGTATGCCTCCTTGAGATCTAGAGTCACCAGCCAAGACTCCTTGCCCAGCATGGGAAGAAGCTGCTGGAGGGTCAGCATTTTGAATTTTGGAACAATGAGGTATGTGTTCAGTGCGGACAAGTCGAGAATAGGTCTCCATTGATTTTCTTTTCTTGGTACCAGGAAAAGCCTTGAGTAAAATCCTTGGCCTTGTTCCATAGGTGGCACCTTTTCTATAGCTCTCATCCTTAGTAAGTTGTTGATTTGTCTTAGAGTGTCTGTTTTTTGGCTTGGTGGTAGGTTTGGCATTCCCCTCTTTTTTGGTAGAGTGTGGAAGTGAAACCTGTAGCCCTTATCTATAGTTTGTAAAGTCCATTTGTCTCCTGTAATGTAATGCCAGTTGTCTGAAAATAAAGTAAGCTTTCCGCCCAAGGGAGCTTTCAGTTGTTCCCTGGTAGGCGGTATCAGAGCCAAGTCATTGTGTCTGTCCTGTGGAGGTGGTTGTAGTTGAATCTGTGGCAGTACTTCTCTGATTGGTAGGTTGCAACTGACATCCCCTGTAGGCACCCCTAGATTGATTTCTGCCTCTTGGGCATCTATTTCTGCCTCTCTGTGCTCTGGAGTTGTCTGGAAAGGACCAATTTTTCGAAGGCCAATTTCTGCTAAACCTTGGAGGTTGGACCTGTAAGAAATCCTTGACTGTTTGGACAGATTTTGCTTTTTCTTCCACCTTCTTTAGAACCTCCTGTGCAGGGGAGCCAAACAAACTGTTTCTCCATGGGAGCATCTAGGAGTTTTGATTTAACATGGTCAGGTAAAGATTGTTCTTTTAACCATGCATGTCTTCGAATCACTGTTCCAGTCATAGCTGATCTAAAGGAAGCCTCCAGTGCATCATAGCCACATTTTAAGAAATGGTTACTGACCTGCTGAGAGTTATGTACCAAATCCTGAAGAGACTTGCGGTCTATAGGTTCAAGAGAGGACAGTTTTTTATTTAGCTGGTCTAACAAAAATTCCTGATACTGAATCATGTGAAATTGACAGTTTAAGGCCCTAGCCGAAAGAGCAGCAGAAGTATAAACCTTTTTACCCCATCTCTCTAATGCTCTAGATTCCCTATCAGAGGGGAGAGGGTTTTTGGCAGAAGCAGCTGCCACACCTTTCGGACCCTGTGAAATGGTTTTGGGGTCTGCAACAGGAGCCTTATACAAGTGGTAGTGTGTGTCCGGGACCCTGTAATATCTGTCAGGCTTGGCAGGGGCCGGAGGGAGAGAATCAGGAGCAGTACAGGCATCATTAAATGCATCATCAACTACTGTTAGTACTGGAGGAATGGCTAAAGGTCTATGCTGTGGTAAGTGTAAAAAAGTCCTTAGCCTTTTCCTTGAATCTGAAAAATCCTGGCCCTGCCATTGGAAATGCTCCCTCATAGCACGTAAAGTTTCCCCAAAAGAAAATTCTTCAGGAGGAGAAGCAGAAGGAATGGAGTCTTCTGCATCAGAATCCTCAAAAGCAGAATATGGGCCTTCCTGAGGGTCTGTAATGTCCGAATCCTCCGAGGAATAGTCTGTAGAGACAGGTTCCGGGGGTTCAGTCCTAGGCCTTTTATCTGAAGGGGGCTGAGAGGCCCTGTCTGGGTGAGGTTGGGATCCCCTGATAAAAGAAATGAGATCCTCAGCCAGACTGAGTATTTGTGAAGTAGAAGTAGGCCTATGTGGGGAAGTTTTAGCAGGTAAGGCCTTAGAAGATTTAGCTGCTTTAGCCCTGGCAAAAGCCTTGATGGACATAGAAGCAGGGGGTCTAGCAGCCCCACGTGCAGGGGTAGATATGTCTAAAGGAATAGTATCTGACAAATCCTGGGTGCCTGCTTCTGTAGCAGTAATTTCAGTAGCAGATTCGACCATGTTCTGTGAGGCCTCGGCTATAGGAGGCATGATTTCAGCCGAAGGAAGAACCGAGGACTCTGTTTCAGCCGAAACCGTGACACTCGCGGTTTCAGCCGAAACCGCGGACCGCGAGTGTCGGTCCTTTTCCTTGCGCTTTTAGCTATTTGTGTAGCCGGAGTCTACGATGGCATTTTGTAAGCAAAAGCGGGACCAAAAAACTCCTCTGCAAACTCCGACCGACGTCTTAAGTGTCCGTCGGTTGAAGGAAGCACAGGCTAGACAAGCTGATACGTCATGGTCTGGGCCTAAGCAAGGAAGGCAGTAAGAGTGGAAATCCTTATGAGGTATTTGTTTCCCACAAGTTAAACAATTATTTACTTTTTCTGACATCGGCTGAGGCAAGAAAGAGTTCCCAACGGGGTACTTAGCTTTTTAGAAGTCATCGGTAGTAGAAATCTCTGGATCTGACCGACCGGCACTTGCGAACAGCTTCTGCTTCGGGCACCACGCGGCAAGAAAGACTGAGGAAAATGGCGTCGGCTGATGCCTTTATACCCAATAAACAGCAACTATGACGTCGGGTGAAGTGCGACATCAGCCGAAGCCAGACCCAGACTTTGGAATCCGGACGACCGAAGGGCTGCCTGAGGCAGGACAACCCATATGTTAGGACTGCAGATGCATCCTTGAAGGACATCGGAGAACATCGATACCTGTTCAGTGACTGAGACCTGGTTCAAGGCTCCAGAGAGCACCCCTGCACTACCAGGCTATAACTCATACCATACTTTTCGGCCATGTAACCTGGACCGAAACACCAAAGGCGGAGGTGTGTCCATATTCATTAAGGACATCCACACCTCCAGGCTAGTTGCTCAAGATAATGCATCCGAGGTTATCCAAGTGCAACTAACTCTGGGCAAAACTGCAATCCAAACTGTAGCTTGCTACAGATCCCCCACCATGCCCCAGGATTCTCACTCCTCTGTTCTTGATGTACTGGAAAATATTAGGGTTCAACCAAACACCCTAATAATGGACGACTTCAACTACCCCACCATTAACTGGGAAAACTACTTGTGTACCAACTCCTTAGCTCAACGCTTTCTGGAATTCATAAACTCCAATGCCCTAGATCAACTTATCCACACCCCCACCAGGGGCAACAATATCTTAGACCTAGTCATTGCCAACATGAGAGACCGGTGTTCCACACCTGAAGTCAACTCCTCATTGGTCCGATCTGACCATAAGCTTATCACCCTTGATATCCACATCCCACCCCCACCCCATATTAAGGAAACCACAGTAAAAAGTTCTCCAAATCTTCATGCTTCTTAAGACAGAAGTGGTGAACTTCATGACACCCATGCAGATGGACAATACAGTTACAACTGCTGAATCCTACACAAATGCACTCTATATGCACTTACACGAGTGCATGGATCGTGCTATCCCAAACAGAACCAAGACGCTATCCTCCAAAAAAAGGAAGCCAATCTGGTGGTCCCCTGCCATAAATAAACTGTACAACAGTAGGAAGAAACTTTTGCAAAAGAGAGTAAAATCCCATGAGTGGAAGAGCTCCCTGGTCAGCCTCAGTAAGAAGCTGAGATCCCTTATAAGATCCTCCAAAGCTAGCTACGAAAACAAAATCGCCACCAACTCCAAGGGCAACCACAAAGCATTCTATAACTATGTCAAGAATCTAGATGGCAACACCCAGACCTGCTCTGAGTTACAGCAAAAAGACACGAAAATTACAGAACCAACTGATACTGCCAACATCCTGGCAGATCGGTTCAGTGCTAACTTTACCCCCCCCCCCTCACCCCCTTAAGGGCCCATATCTACACAGGAAGAATGCAGAGTCCCTGTAATCACAACTACGCAGGTAAAAACTGCACTCTCTAAAGCCAAAAATACAGCATCCATGGGACCGGACAACATCCCAGGCTGCGTTTTACACGAACTATAAAACGAACTGGCTCCCCACTCAAGCACCATGTTCAATAATAGCCTCGCATCAGGCTTTGTGCCCACTGAATGGCGCACAGCAACAGTTATCCCACTCCACAAAGGGGGAGCCACCACTGACCCCGGGAACTATCGACCTATTAGCCTGACGAGCCTGGTCTGCAAGGCCATGGAACGTATCATCATGGAACTCAAAGACATTGGTAACCTCCAAACTCTGGATCCCACCCAGTTCGGGTTTGTGAAAAGCAGATCATGCCTCCTGAACCTGACAGACTTCATTGAGGCAGTCACCAAAGCCGTGGATGAGGGTATGGTGGTTCACACAGCCTATCTTGACCTCGCCAAGGCTTTCGACACCACCCCCCATTCTGGAATTATAGTTAAACTTACTAAACTAGTTATAAATCCCTACGTCACAAGATGGGTTGCTAACTGGCTTCACTGACAGAACGCACACTGTAAAAGTTTCAGACTCCAAATCTGACCTCAAAGCAGTGACAAGTGGAGTGCCACAGGGTTCTGTCCTGGGACCTCTCCTGTTTGGTATCTACTTCTCTGAAGTACAGGCTAACACAGAAGGCCTCTGGCTGATGAAGTTCGCAGATGACTGCAAACTAGGAACCATAGTCAAGTCCCCAAATGATGTGGACATCCTACAGAAGGGCCTCACTAAGACAGATGCCTGGTGTCAGAGCCATGGCCTCAAGCTCAATGCCAAAAAGTGCAGGGTCATCCCCTTTGGTAAAAACGCTGTACCCATGAACAACCACATAGGCAGCAATCTACTTAACACCGAATGCGTGATAAGAGACCTTGGGACCCAGGTGGACAGTAGTCTCTCCTTTGATAGTCACATTGTCACAGTAGTCATGAAGTCCTTCTATGTGGCACACCTCATCATAAAAGGGTTCTCATCCAGGAAAAAAGGGGTCTTTGTTCCCCGCTACTCGTCACTCATTAGAACCATTATAGAGTACAATGCCCCTTTTGGAATGTACCTCACAAGACATCTGCAGCAGCTGGAAAGGCCAAAAAGTACCTCACAAAGAGGATTACTGGCCTCAAACAAATGCCCTACACTGACAGCCTCAAAAAACTCCAGCCTTACTCCATAGCATATCGCCTACTCTGAGGTGATCTCTGCCTAACATATAAAGCTATGTCAAACCCAGAGCTGTTGGACATGCTACATCTAAAGAAATCCCAATCCCTCCAAGATACACGCTCTAGGGACCTAAACCTTGTCACCACAATAAACAGGACATGCTGGAGGGATAGATTCCTGTCCCAGAGATTTCCTATACTCTGGAACAAGTTACCCATCTATGTCAAGCAAAGCTCTTCATTAGCACTCTTCAAGAAAAATCTTGATGAGTGGATGGGAAATAGGAAATACAACCCGGGGAATCACTTGTGCGTCTGTGCTGGACAGTGGCACAGGAAAATAACTTTCTTGGGTGGCGTAAGCTATGGTACCTTGCTGGCTATGCTTACGTAGGCCCTTGGGCTGATAGCTTAGTACCTACCTATGATAAACTCACTAAACTAAATATAAATCCCTATGTCATAAGATGAGTTGACAACTGGCTCACTGACAGAACCCACACTGTGAAAGTAGCAGACTCCAAATCCAACTTCAGACCAGTGACAAGTGGAGTACCACAGGGTTCAGTCCTGGGTCCTCTCCTGTTTGGTATCTACTTTTCTTAAGTACAAGGTAACACAGAAGGTTTTTGGCTAATGAAGTCTGCAGATGACTGCAAACTAGGAGCCATAACTGAAACTCCTAATGATGTGTACATCCTACAAAAGGGCCTCACCGAGACAGATGCCTGGTGTCAAAGCCATGGCCTCAAGCTCAATGCCAAAAAGTGCATTGTCATCCCCTTTGGTAAAAACTCTGTACCCATGAGCTACCAAATAGGCAGTAGTCTACTTAACTGTGAAAGTGTGATAAGAAACCTTGGAACACAGGTAGACAGTAGTCTCTCCTTTGATAATCACATTGCCACAGTAGTCAGGAAATCCTTCTACGTGGCACACCTCATCACAAAATGTTTCGCATCCAGGAAAAAAAAGAGGTCATTGTTCCCCTCTACTTGTCACTCATTAGACCCATTATAGAGTAAAACGCCCCTTTTGGTATGTACCTCACAAGACATCTACAACAACTGGTAAGGCCGCAGAAATACCTCACAAAGAGGATTACCGGCCTCAAACAGATGCCCTACGAAGACAGTCTCAAAAAACTCCAGCTTTACTCAATCGCATATCACCTACTCAGAGACTATCTCTGCCTAACATACAAAGCTATGTCAAACCCAGAGCTGTTGGAAATGCTCTACTTAAGGAAATCTTAATCCCTCTGAGCTACACGCTCTAGGGACCTAAACCTTGTCACCACAATAAACAGAACATGCTGGAGTGGTAGATTCCTGTCCCAGAGACTTCCCATACTCTGGAACAAACTACCTATCTTTATCAAACAAATCTCATTAGCACTCTTCAAGAAAAATCTTGATGATTGGATGGGAAATAGGAAATTCACGCTGGGATCACCTCTGTGGCTCTGCTCGACAGGGGCACAGGAAAATAATTTTCTTGGGTGACGAAAGCCAGGGTACCTTTTTAGCTAGGCTTGTACAGGCCCTAGGGCTGATAGCCTAGTACCTACCTATGAAAAAACTTTAGTTATCTATTAAGCATGAGAGAGACAGGTAAGACCATGTCCATTAGCTAGAAGTGGCAAATGAGATTGGAGGTATTTGGCAGGGTGCATTGTGGGTAAGGGAGAAGCTTGAGAGATCTGGTGGCTGCGAGCTGTTGCATCGGCCGACTCGGATCTGATGGATCGGATCTGAACCCATTCTTGAGGACAGAATGAAAACTGACATCATCAGATCAGTATTTTTATGTTTTTTTTACACAACACAGCTACTCCATTAAAACACTCACTTCCTAAATTCTGCATTATATTTCCAACCCACAACTTTTTTGTTTGCAGTTTCACTTGTCAAGAATCTTACATCCTCTAACAGAAAAACATCTACATTAAATTTAGCACACCATTCCAGTATCCCTACCCTTTTTACACAGTGTTAACAATACTATTCACACTTACTGAAAGTACTCAAACTGTTGCTTTTCTTTCTTTTTAAGTTTAAGGGAGATGTGTTTAAATTTTCATTTTCTTATTTTTACTTTTTCCTGGGTTAATGTACAAATAATCCTTGATGTTCAGAATCAGATTTGTCACTGGCTAAAACTTCAGAAACATCATCAATCCTTCTCCTAACCTCTTCCTGCACGCACCCTCATTTTCCCCTCCATAAATTTTTCTAATACAGTTTCTTCACCTATCCCACCCTCTACCCCAGCCGCTTGCTGTCCTTTAAGCATGTTTTCTTCCCTTTCCTATCTTTTTCACTTTTTTTTTTATTTATTTTTTTTAACATAGCCTGCATTAAGGCAAACACCTTGCTGTACATTATTCTCCCCACACTGGTTACATTTTATCTTGTCACAATTAATTAAATGAGAAAAATCCCCACAAAAGAAACATGATTTAGGCTGTCCAGCATATCTTAATGACCCTCTAAGAACAGTGACAAAAGTAACATTTGGCAAGCGTTTCAACATTTTTTTTTTACATTTCAAAACAGCTTCCAAACACCACCCTCCAACTCCATAAGTTTCTCTCATCTACAACTTTCAAAATATCATCAACAGTTTCACACAGTCCATGCATACATTTTTTTAACATTGTCTTCTTCCAGTATAGCAGTTCTGAACTGCAAAGTAACATTTATTTAACATTTAAGTTACTACTAGAAAACAAAATTGTTTCATGGTTAAACGTCTTTTTTTTTTCTTCAGAGTCCCGGAAATGTCATCATCAGTCCATCAGTTTAAAGTGTTAAAAGTCACAAAAAGTGTCTATCCTAGTATGTATAAAAAGACCAAATTTCTTCAGCTTTAAATCCCAAAACAGTTACTAAACTGTCTCATACATACTAGTATATTACAATAACACTTTTTATACTTATTTTTAAAGTTAGTCTTCTCTTATTTTTAAAATCAGTTTTAGTTGCAGCTTGCTACTAACTCTCTTTTTTTTTCTGCTTGCTGTCCTGCTGCTACGTATGTTTTAGTTGCTGCATTATCTGCTGCCACAAACCCAGACACCTTCTTAGTTTGTTGAGACTTTCCTCTTTTAGTTTGTCACTGCTAGGCAAGTTTTAACTGCTGCATTTTCTGCTGCCACATCACCTGGTTCCATTTCCACACAACTTTTTTTCAGAAGTCCTGAGGATGGTAATCTGCCATCTCACCTCACGAAACAGCAGAAAGTACAGTTGTGTACTTACCATAAATGTAGATGTTCGAGTGTATACACTGTTGCAGTCACTACAATTGGGTTATCCTGCTGGCAAGCTACCTGCAGTCGGCCTGAATTCCAAAGTCTAGGTCTGGCGTCGGTTGCTGTCACCTTCCCCCCGGACGTCAGTGCGCCAGGGGTATAAAAGATGCAGCCGACGCCATTTTCTTCAGTTTTTCTTGCCCCAGATGTCAGGTGCCCCCAAAAGGGTAGGCTAAAAATGTCAATAAAGCATGCATGCACCAAGGTAAATTTTTCCTTCATCTACAAGCAAATACACCACATAGGTTGTATAGAATAGAGAAGTACAGATAAATTCCAGCAAAGATAAGGGGGATGATGGGAGGGTAACCTGGACTGCAACAGTGAATAAACTCGAACATCTACATTTATGGTAAGTACACAACTGTACTATGTTCATCTTGTTTCACTGTTGCAGTCATTACAATTGGGTTGAATCCCAAAGCTAAGGTTGGGAGGCTGGAGCTAAATAGAATTAAGAGTGGCTATGAGGCCCTGCAAAACTGCAGTGGCCAAGCCTGCCCTGGATTTAGAGTAGAGTGGTAAGTGGTAGTGCTTTGTAAAAGTGTGCAGTGAACCCCAGGTTGCAGCCTCTAAAATGTCTTTGGTTGGTACTCCTCTGAAGAAGGCTGCTGCTCTGGTTGAATGTGGCCTAATGCCCCTTAGGCACCGATTTGCCATGTTGTGAATAGCAGAAACAAATGCAGTGGCCTATCCACTTTGAAATAGTCTGCTTTGAGATAGCCTTTCCTTGTGATCCTGCAGCATATGCCACTAGTGATTGCTCAGTCTTTCTGAAAGCTTTGGTTTTGTCCAAGTAGAAGTGCAGCTGTCTTTGTATGTCCAAAGAATGCAGAAGTCTCTCACCCTTATTCTGTGGGTTTGGGTAAAAGGTAGGCAAATGAATAGTTTGATTAAGAGCCACACTGGACACTACCTTAGGCATAAATGTCGGGTTTGTCCTCAGAGAAACCCTATCTGGATGGAAAATGATAAAAGGTTCCACAGCCATGAGTGCCTGTAGCTCTGAGACTCATCTTGCAGAGATTATTGCTAGGAGCAGAGCTGTTTTCCATGATAAAAATTTTATATCAGCTGCAGCGGCTGGCTCAAAAGGAGGCAGGGTGAGTTTTTCCAAGACATAATTGAAGTCCCATGCAGGTATTGGCAATCTCCTTGGAGGCCTTAAGTTTTTGGCTCCTCTGAGGTACTGCCTTAATAAAGGATGAGAAAAAATAGGTGGCTCTGTATTGTTATGAGCTGAAATGGCAGAGGCATAAATCTTAATTGATGAAAAGGATAGGCCTTTGTCCAGCATCTCAGTTAAATATTGCAAAATCTGAGGAATATTTGGTACAGTCGTGTCAAACCCTTGTGCCTGGTTCCAAGCATAGAATCTCTTCCATTTTTCAGCATAAAATTTTCTGGTACTAAGCCTCCTGGCCTCCAAAATAACATCCATCACCACTTTAGAGAGAGAGGTGTGTTTTGAATGACTACATTATCCGCCATGCTGCCAGATTTAAGGTCTTGAGTTGGCTGTGCAGGATCTGATTGTTGTGTTGGGACAGTAAGTGAGGAATTTGAGGTAATGTCCAGGCTGGGTATTGAGACAAGTTCCTTAGGATTGGGTACCAGTGCTGGCGGGGCCAGTCTGGGGCAATCAGTATCATTTTTGGCTTCTCTTGTCTGACTTTTAGGAGTGCCTTGGGGAGAAGAGGCAGTGGAGGAAAGGCATATACTGTTAAGTTTTTCCAGCTGAAAGATAGAGCATCCACTTTCCATGCTTGCTTGTGATAAGTCCTTGTGCAGAATCTCTGTAGTTGGCAGTTGTGAGGGGAGGCAAATAGATCTATGTCCGGGCATCCCCAATTCCTTGTTACCAAGCTGAAGACTTGCGGATCCAATTTCCACTCATGGGGATCCATGAGGCTTCTGCTTAGTTCGTCTGCCAGAGTATTTATGTTTCCTGGAAGGAATTGTGCCTACAGATGTACTTGGTAAGTCAATGATGTGTCCCACAAATTCATGGCTAGTATGCATAAGGGGTAGGAATGAGTGCCTCCCTGCTTGTTTATGTACCACATGACTGTAGCATTGTCCGTCTATCAGTAGTTGTACCGGATGAATTAGATCCTTGAAGGCTGTCAGGGCATTCTAAACAACGAGCATCTCTTTTTGGTTGATATGTAGATGCATTTGGCTTGCGGACCATGTGCCCTGAATACATCTTCCTGCCATGTGGGCCCCCCAGGCATAATCTGATGCATTTGTTGTGACTGACTGGCTGTGGGTAAAGCAAATGGCTGCCCCCTGTTGTGGTGACAGGCCTTTGCCCACCATCGAAACTCATGTTGCAGGCAGGGAATGAGGGTAATTACTGTTTCCAGGCTGTGGCAATGTTGAGTCCAAACACTTTTTAGATACCATTGAAGTTTCCTCATATGCAGTCTTGCATATGGAATTAGCAGAATTCAAGATGCCATGAAGCCCAAAGCCTGCAGAATTTTTCTTGCAGATAACTGGGTCTCTGTTGCCAACATTTTGAAATAAGTAGCCAGTTGCCTTTGTCTGGCGTGAGATAAGCCATCTGGGCAGCTGTATTTAAGCTTGCACCCAGGAATATTATCTCTTGAGAGGGTACTAGTTTTGATTTCTTTTCGTTTACTGTGTACCCTAGGGCATGTTAGTAATCTTTTTACAAATGCCAGATGCTGTAGTAGAATGTCCTTGTTCTCTGCTTGAACAAGGCAGTCGTCCAAGTAACGATATATTTGTATTCCTCTGTCTGCAAAATGCAATTACTGGAGCCAGGCATTTTGTGAAGACCCTGGGCGCAGTAGATAAGCCAAAGGGCAGTGCAGAAAATTGGTAGTGCATTGAGCCAGCTATGAATCTGAAGTATCTTCTGCATGATTGTCTGACAGGGACATGAAGGTATGTCTCTTTTAGGTCTAAAGTCACAAGCCGAGCCTTCTTGCCCAGCATGGGCAGAAGCTGCTGCAGTCTCAACATTTTGAATTTTGGAATATCCAGATATGTGTTTAGAATAGATAGGTCCAGTATTGGTCTCCAGGCTTTGTCCTTTCTGGGCACCAAGAACAATCTTGAGTAAAATCCTTGTCCCTGTTCTTGCTGTGGTACTTGCTGAATGGCCCCCATGTCCATGAGGGATGACACTTGCTTTTGTGCCTCTGTCCATTCATTTTTTTGGCAGGTCTGGCAAACCGTTTGCCCTTGGCAGGGTGTGAAATTGAAACCTGTAGCCTTGTGACACTATATCCAAGATCCATTTGTCCTGGGTTATTGCGTGCCATTTTTGAGAAAAAAGTGCTAGTTTTCCCCCTAAAGGTGCTGCCAGAAGATAAGTGTTTGGCGCAGGCAGGGGGAAGTCATTGGGACTGTTTCCTGTATGGCTGTGATTTGTCTTCTCCGCTTTTGGAGGTAGAAGTACCCCATTGTTTAGACCTGTATGAGCCTTGGGGCTGGGATCTGCCTCTAGGGCATCTGTATCTGCCTCTTTGTGGCCTGTCTGACACTGGAAAGGACCAATTATTTTTAGGCCAGTGCCTGCTAAATCCTGGAGGCTGTACCTGTAAGAAATCCTTGACTGTTTGCATGGATTTAGCTTTGTCCTCCATTTTCTTCAACACCTGTTCTGCTTTAACACCAAACAAGGTGTCATGATGTAATGGAGTATCTAATAATTTTGCTTTAACATGATCAGGCAGATTCTGTTCCTTTAACTAAGCATGCCTCCTAATGACAGAACCTGTAACAGCGAACCTGCAGGAGGCCTCCAGAGAATCAAAACCACACTGCAAAGTATGCTTTCCCACTTGTTCAGATGCATGCAATAAATCCTGCATTTCTTTGTTTTCTGCACATTCAGAATTTATCAACATTTTCTGTTTAAGCAGTGACATAATATACTGCTGATATTTAAGCTTATGAAACTGACAATTTAAAGCCCTTATAGCCAAGGTAGCAGAAGTGTAAATCATTTTTTCCCCATCTGTCCAGTGCCCTAGAATCCCTGTCAGAGGGGGGTAGGGTTTTTTGCAGTGGAAGCCTTGACCTCTTTGGGACCCTGAGGGATAGTTTCTGGGTCAGCAGCAGGGTTCTTAAAAAGAAATGTATGTGATTCAGGAACCCTGTAATATCTGTCTAGCTTAACAGGAGCTGGAGGTAGAGAGTCAGGAGTCAGACTGGACTCTGAAAATACATCTTCTACAATGTCTAACAGGTGGAATAGCAAGGGGCCTGTGCTGAGGTAGTAAAATGAAGTCTCTGAGCCTTTTCTTAGATTCTGAATAATCTTGGCTCTCACAGTGGAAATGCTCCCTCATGGTATGCACAGTTTCCCCAAAAGAATAACCCTCAGGAGGAGAGGCTGAAGGGATAGATTCTTCAGCGTCAGAATCCTCATGGGGAGGAAGAGAGTATTCCTGATCAGAAGAGGAATCAAAAGAAATGGAAACCTGATCTGAAGATTCATATTCTGTCTCTTGCCTAGGCCTCTATCAGGAGGGGGATGGGAACCCCTGATCAAAGTAATTAGGTCTTCGGCCATTTTGAGCATCTGTTTTTTTAGGCATGGAGGCCTGTCCATGGGGCTGTTGTACTTGTTTCTTTGTCTTTAGAGGTGCTTTAGTCTTTGCCTTTGAAGCTGAAGTCGTTTTAACATATAACTGTGTAGGCCTGAAAACACCCTCAGAAGCCAATGCCTGCTCAGCGGCTCTGGACCCATCTGAGGGAATAGTTTCCAAGGTTCCAATACCTTGAGTTTCCAGCGGCCTAGTTGGCTCCACGTGGGAGTCGGAAGCGGCCTGTGGCTCTAAAGTAGCAGGTGTCAGGGTCTGCGAAAGCGCCTCACTGAGAACCGGCGACTAGCTTAGAAGAAACCTCGTCGTCAGTTTTGGCCCTTGGATGCCTGTCTTTCTTTGCGTTTCTTTTGAATTGCGGTAGTCGGATGGCTATCCGACGACATTGTGTAATTAAATCTTCTGCCAAAATAGTGAAATGCAAAATCGTACCAATGCTTAATAGTGCGCTGGTTAAATCTAGCACAAAACAGACAATTAGCAACATCGTGATCAGGGCCTAGGCAAGGAATAGAGTAAGAATGGAAGTCCTTATGAGGTATTTGCTTCCCACAAGAAATGCAATTAACTTTTTCTGACATCGGTCTGGAGCAAGAAAAAAGTTTCTCCAACGGGGTACTTAGCTTTTCATGAAGACTTCAGATCTGAAATTCGAACACGAAAATCTCAGGAGTCGGCCAACCGGCACTTGCGAACTGCTTTTGCTTCGGGCACCGAGTGGCAAGAAAGACTGAAGAAAATGGCGTCAGCTGCATCTTTTCTACCCCTGGCGCACTGACGTCAGGGAGGAGGCGACAGCAACCGACACCGGACCTAGACTTTGGAATTTAGGCTGACTGCGGGTAGCCTGCCAGCAGGATAACCCAATTGTAATGACTGCAATAGTGAAACACGATGAACATCTGTCACCAGGATCATCCAGCTCGATTTTTAAGAAATCATCTGTAAGTCCCCCTGATGCCAGTTCTGTTGCCTGCATCACTTCAACAGACTCACTTCCTTCCTTCTCCATGGAGACAGCTAAACTGCTCTTTTGTAAGATCCACCACACATGAACCTTTGTTTACATTCTGAAGTTCCATGTGGAATAAGAAGTTATGTACCTACCATAACGATCCATGTTAGTTGTCTTCTTCTCGCCTTCTTTCTTGCTGGTTGGGCTCAGAGCCGATCCTCGGCTCTGACGCGGCCATCTTCAAAAGCTCGAGAGCTGCTTACTGGCTCGAGGCCCCCCTATATCCCATGATGCATGGCGCTAGATACCCAGAACTCGTTTGGTAAACCTAACTACAGACATAATAATAACAATTATAATAATAATACAGTAAACATGTCGAAGGATGCAGGAATCCTACTGGAGAGACTGCTAGTCAGAAGTAATAGCCAGAGAAGACTCAGCCAGTGATAAAAACACAAGGAACTCTTCTCGGTCTACTAGAATAGGGGGATGGAGGGTGGGACGCAAGAAAGAAGACGAGAAGACAACTAACATGGAACGTTATGGTAGGTACATAACTCCTTAATGTTAAGTTGTCTATCTCGCCTTCATTCTTGCTGGTTGGGACAGCGTCCCTAGCACCTCAAACCTGGGTGGCTCATCGGAACAGACTCTTCAGAACAGTGGAACCAAAATCAGCTCTGCTCCTGGAGGCCACGTCCAGCTTATAATGTGAAATGAAGGTATGAGGATTGGCCCATGTAGCTGCCGCACAAATAGTTTCCATTGGCAATCTTGCCTGAAAAGCCACTGAAGTAGCTAGAGCTCTACTGGAGTGACCTTTTGGTTTAGCAGGAAGCTCTTTATTCCTTAACTAATATATAAATGTAATAATAGATTTCAACCATCTAGATAAGGTTACTTTCGACACCAGTATACCTTGTTTACCCTCAGCATAGGACAGGAACAACTGGTCTGATTTTCTGATTTGCTTGGTTCTATGCAAGTAAAAGCGTAACTGTCTATGAACTTCCAACTGATGTAATTTGTATTCCGCTTTGTTGGAATAATTTGGAAAAAACACAGGCAGGTCAATAGACTGAGTCAAATTATCAAAAGCAACCTTTGGAAGAAAGGAAGGGTTAGTCCTAAGAGAAACTCTATCATTGTGAAAAATTAGGTAAGGAGGATGAACACAAAGAGCCTAAAGTTCAGAAACTCTGCTAGCTGACATAATTGCAACCAGAAGGGTTTTCCAAGAAAGAAACTTCAACGAACAAGAAGCTGCAGGTTCAAAGGGGGGCATTATCAGGGAAGCTAAAATCAAATTTACATCCCACGGAGGCGGGGGATCTCTCACCGCGGGCCTGAGTAGAGTGGTCTCTAAGAAAAGCTTTACAAAGCTTATGGGACATGATGCTTGTATCAGATAGACCAGTATGAAAGTTTGAAATTGCAGCTAGCTGAACTCTAATCGTGGCAGAAGAGGATCCAGCTCGAAAAAGTTCCGCTAGAAAATCTAAAATATGGTGCACAGGGGCTGAAAAGGGATCTATATTCCTGGTCTCTGCCCAGAAGGAAAAACGTTTCCACTTACTAGCATAAGTCTTTCTAGTGGTAGACTTATGCGATGATAAGATGATTTCACGCACCGAGTGGAAGATGTTCGGAAGCCTGGCTAAGGTTGGAAGTGGAGCAACCAAGCAGTGAGCTGGAGAGATTGAAGAGATTGGTGCAGCCCGCCCAATTGATGAATCAGGTCATCTGGAAGTGGGTCCAGGGCTGCTCCAGAAGATGATGATGATGCAGGAATGGGAAACAAATTTCTCGAGGCTAGTAAGGGGCAATGAGGATCATCTTGCATCCCAATGTGGTGGCTTTCTGAATTAGTCTGGGAATCGGGGGAAACGGAGGGAATGTATAAAGAAGTCCCTGAGGCCAATCATGAACTAGAGTGTCTCTGGGGAAGTGTCCGGGAAGAGGGAGGAGAGAGAAGAAATTGTCGCACTTGCTGTTGAAGGGGGTGGCAAAAAGATCGCAGCAAGGCTGACCCCATTTGCGGAAGATTTGGTCCGCCACTGTCAGATTGAGAGACCACTCGTGAGGCATGAGAATTGCTCTGCTCAGCCTGTCTGCTATAACACTGGACTTTCCAGGGATGTGCACTGCTATCAGAAACCGTTGGGAAGAGATCGCCCACTGCCAGAGTCTGAGTGCTTCTCGACATAAGGCATAGGACCTGGTTCCGACCTGCTTGTTGATGTATCACACTACCGAAATATTGTCTGTTTGAATTGCAATGGTTCTGGTGGGAAGAGAGTTCTGAAGAGCTTGCAACGCTAAAAGCACGGCCCTCATCTCCAAGACACTGATATGCAGATGGTACTCGTGAGGCTGCCAGGTGCCTTGGACTGTTCTGCCCTGAAAATGCCCCCCCCCCCACCCGATCAGGGAGGCATCCGTGGTCACCGTAGCCACTGGAGGAGGAAGAACAAATGGTCTGTCCTGGTGTATTGATGGGGAAACCATCCACCAAGCAAGATGGTTTTTGCATGACTGTGTGATCATTATCATGTGAGACATTGGAAGTTGCTGGAAGGACCATTGTGTGAACAGCATCCACTGAAGAATCCTCGTGTGAAAACGAGCAAGGGGGACTAGTATGATAGCCGCTGCCATGAGACCCAATGTTCTTAGGACGAATCTGGCCTGAATTTTTTTGCATCCTAATAAGACCTGCACATGT
The DNA here is from genome assembly GCF_019279795.1 of Protopterus annectens. Taxonomy (NCBI): domain Eukaryota; kingdom Metazoa; phylum Chordata; order Ceratodontiformes; family Protopteridae; genus Protopterus; species Protopterus annectens. Next base: position 488,292,945 of record NC_056749.1, on the reverse strand, counting down.
CGTCGAATGTCTAACACTCGGTCTACTGGAAGTCTCGCTGACATGTCCTTTGTATTTAAGTTTGCGCCTATAAAGGTAATAGATTGACAAGGCAACAATGCAGACTTTTTGAAATTTATTGTGATGCCTAGTTTGGAGCAAGTTTGGATGGTGTAATCTCTGGCTCGCAGCAGGTGATGCCTGGTGGTTGCAGTAAAGAGCCAGTCGTCTAAATACGAAAACACCTGGAATCCTTGCCGTCTCAGGTGAGTGGTAACTACTGCCAAACATTTGGTGAACACCCTTGGGGTTGTGGTGAGACCAAAGGGCAGAGCTCTGAACTGATAATGACTGGCTCCCAGCCGGAAGTGGAGGAATCTTCTGGAGCGTCTGTCCATTTTGATATGGTAGTACGCGTCCTGAAGATCTATGGAGCAAATCAAATTGTCCTGACCCAGAAAGGGTCAAATGGACTGTCGCGTGACCATCCGGAACTTTGTTCTTTCAACAGACCTGTTTAGTCTGCTGAGATCCAGAAAGGGTCTCCAGTCCCCTGTCTTTTTTGGTACCAAAAAGAACCTTGAGTAAATTCCGGATCCTTGCTGGCCTGATGGGACTGACTGGATGGCTCTTTTTCTTAGCAGTTTTGAAATTTCTTGAACTGCTTGATCCCTTAGATTGGGTGGAACATCTGGAAGGGATTTGTTGGGAATGTAGGGAGTGTAAAAGAGGGGGATTTTGTAGCCTTCAGATATGATAGACAGTACCCATTTGTCTTGTGTTATACTTTGCCAGGCTTTTGAGTACAGTGATAATCTTCCCCCAACTGCCTCCGAAGGTGTACAGGCGGCAGCACCTCAGGGATGCTGGAAAGGCTTGTCAGAGAAAGATTCTCTTTGAGCCTGACTTTGCAGACCCCCTCTGCCCTGAGGGTGGTGTCTATTGTTGTTCCCTCCTCTGCCCCTGGAGGGGAACTCTCCACGTGTGTCAGGCACGGCTCCCTGGGGTTTCTGGAACCACATCTTCCCACTCTTCTGACCCTTGGGATACGGTCTTGAAGGAGTGGAAAAACAGACTCCCACAGCAGAGAGAGTCTTGCCTTCTTGCTCACACCTGGTAAGGGTATCCTTCACCTGTGGTCCAAAAAGAGCAGAACCATCAAAGGGGATGTTGGTGAAAGATGCCCTGAAGGGTTCCGCAAAGTTACATAACCGGATCCAAGCATGCCTCCTCAAGGCCACGCCTGTGCCTGCGGCTCTACTCACACCATAGGCTGCATAAGAGATGAGCCGCATGGAGGAGTTTACTACCGAATTAAGAGTCGCCAGCTGGGAGGCAACCTTAGCCTGGGCCCCCACAGTTGATGGATCTTGAAGGGTATCTCCTAGCTCTTTAAGGAGATCCCTTTGAAGATGGGTAAAGTGGCACAAGTAATTCAGCGACCTCATGGAGAAGGTCGCTGAGGAAAACATCCGCTTCCCATATCTGTCCATCGTCCTAGATTCCTTATTAGGGGGCTGGACAGACGAAGAAGTTTCAGCCAACTCCTTTTTTGTGGCCGCTGCTACCACCATGGCATCAACGGGAACACCCTTGGTCAGTAATTGCTCGTCTTGTGGGGCAGTAATAAATTTTGTTGGCCTGCGGTGAGTTGGTTCCATTGTGTCTGGAGCTGACCACGTCTTTCGAGCCACCACAGACATCAGTGGATCGAAAGGCGGAGACACCCAGGAGGTGGAGGGTCGGGAACCAAACTCGTCCAGGAATACCGACTCATCCTCGGAAGGGTTAAGGGTAGTCCAGTTCCCCCTCTGCCTAAGAATCTCAAGGATGTCTGCGAAGGAGACGTCCTCAGAGGGGGATCTCGGGGACCCTTCTGAATCCTCCAAGTCTGTATCTGAAATGACAGACTTGGGAGTCAACATGCTTCCTCTTGCATTTCCTCTTTCGAGGGGGCTCCTCTCAATGAACAGGGGAGGCCTCGGAAGAGGAAGATACACCCAATGGGGTGCCCTGGAGCGCTTGTTCCCCATGCTTGGGGTCTGGAGGAGGGGCAGAGGCAGGAGCAGGCACCATGGGGGGAGGAGCTGATGAGGCTGACCGTGAGGCTGACTCAGATGCAGGCACACTCCTCATGACCTCGAAGGCGCCTCTTCCCGATATCGGAGAAGGCTCCGGCGAGACCGGAATCCTTCCCGGCACCGAGAGAGACGGCTCCGAAGCTGATGTAGGAGCTAAACTCACCTGTGCCGAAGCTCTGAGAGGGAGAAAGTACAGTTTTGTACCTACAATAAATGTAGATGTTCGAGTGTTCACACTGCTGCAGTCATCACACTTGGGTTATCTGCCATCAGGCGGTCCCGCAGTCGGCCCGATGCAGATGTGGCAGATGCCACACCCGACTGCTCCGAACTGGGAGCCGGTGGCTTCAATGGCTTGGAAGGTTTCACTGACTGATCATTAGCCGGTGATCCTTAAGGTTTAAGCAAACCCATAAGGATAAGCTTATTCCTATGCTCCTGCAGGACTCTTGGACTAAAGGAGTGACACACCGAACAAGAGTCCTGCAGGTGTAGGGCGCCCAAGCAATAGACACAAGAAGTGTGAGCATCTGTCAGTGACATTTTCTAACAGCATGAGTCACACTTCTTGAATTCAGCCACTTTCGTGTCTTTAGACATTCCTGTAAGGAAAAATCAAAATACAAAGAAAGAGTACAAAGGGAAGTAGGTAACTAGAAAAAAAAACACACACTGCACATGAGTTACCACACCCTAACAGCATACACACACTCTATAATAGAAGAAAGGGTAAACGGACCTACTAACTACCACAATTTCTAGTAAAAAATTTCCTACCTTAAAAAAGGAAACAAGGATAAGCCTCTAACTAAAAACGGCTACCTTAAAAAGGAAGCGGGGGAGGGAGGGGAAAACTCTCTAAGAAGAAAACGAGTTTTCAAGAGGGAAGACTAAACACCAACAAATACTACAACTATGTATGAACACTAAGTATTCTAACAACTAACTATAATATACAAAAAGTTCTATATATATAACAATAAAGTGAAAAAAATACGACCTGAGCCAGTAACGCAACCTCGTAGCAGAAGTGGCAAAAGCGATCTGGGTATCTAGCGCCAGGTATTATGGGATATTGGGGGGCCTCGAGCCAGAAAGCAACTCTCGAGCTTTTGAAGATGGCCGAGTCGGCGCCGAGCCCAACCAGCAAGAATGAAGGCGTGATAGACAACTTATGAAATTTTTCTCCAACTTCTCACTTTCCACTTCCAAACTCTTCGTAGCTTTTCTCTCCTCCTTCATGCTGCTGTTTCCCTTGGTGCCTCTTCCTTCCTGCTGTAGGAGCCCTCTGGCACAATGTAGAAGTTCCAAAGAGTATGGAAGGCTCTCAGAACCCTGGCCACATTTCCTCTACTAGTATAAATATCACCCTATGTCTCTCCTGAAAAGAGGCCACTACTGAGAAGTGAACAAATGATGGACAGATAGACAGATAATTGTAATTCTAACAAAGAAGGAATGTTCCTGACTTGGGAATAAACCACAATGTTCTTAGGCACCACGGAGTAACAAGGGTGAGTTATTGGTCTGTCTTCTTTAAGTGCAAATATGACGTATAGAAATGGAGGAAAGGAAGAAACCCATACAGATTTTTTTTTTTTTAACCCTGGCTTTTGCGTCTGGAAAAAAACAAAATCAATGTATTGGTTCAAAGGCAGTTCTGACACCACTTTGGTAATGAAATCTAGGTAGACTTGCAAGAATCCTACAGAGTACGGAACTGTATGCAGAAGTGACAGTAAAGCAGGAAAACCACTTTCCATGATAAAAACTTAGTCGCACTAAACCAGATTATTCAAAATAGGCTGGACAAATCTGTCAATCATGAAGTTCTTTAAGATATGAAGGGATTCCTCAAAGGTGGACTAAGATGCACAGTCACCTAAAGGAACTGGTACTAGGCCACAATCCAGCCCCTTACAATGTCACAATAGGAAGAATTTGCTAATGCATGTACATCCACTAAGGAATAAATGACATCCAAGTTACATAAGTGCCAAAAAAACAGGTCAGCAGCATCTGTAAGTGAATGAAAGTGGCCAGCTAGAGGTACTACTCCACCACAGAAGCTTCTTCTACCATACAGAATGCATCTACTAGGTGACTGACTTGACTACTTCAACAGCCAGTTCCAGACGTGCAGCTGGCTATCACACTGCCATGGAAGACTTCAATAGCTAGGACCAGAACTTTCCTAAACTATCAAGGGCCTCAGATTTTGAAAAAATACTGTTTTTAGTCACCAGGGGTCAAAAAGCTAGAATTCTGAACTTTCTATGCTGAGGAGCAGAAACGTTTAGAATACAGATGAGACAGAATATTGAGAGCGAATAGAAAATACTGCTACAAAACAATTTTAAGTTTATATACAAGTTTTTTTTTTTTTGCTCTTATTTTACTATAAAAACAACTGAGCAAGTGCCCTGAACAGGACAAGCTGTACCCTTCAATACTGGACTGCAGTTTAAAACTGAGTAGCATTCAGACAAGGTGAATGGGATACAACTGATACAATTTAACTCAATGCTTTCCACATGAGCATGCTCGGCAGACATTTCAAGTTGCTGTGAATCCCAAGAACATACAGTATTCAGTATTCTCATCAATAACAACATATTCAATTTCAGTGAAACACTACACAAAGTTCACAAAGCTAAATTTGTAGCTTATGTGAACTATAAGTGCAGAAAAATACACGCTTAAAACTGGTAAATAAAACAAACATTAAACCAAGACTGCCTTCTGTTGTTTAAATATGCCTCTTGCATCTAGAGGTGGCAATACTTTGTAACCTGTGGAGCAAAATATTAATTGCATTGCTGTTACAATCTTTTTGCAGACTCCCAATAACTGCTGAACTGTTTTCCTTCCAATCACCTCTGCTTTCAAACCCCCTATGCTAATAGCTCTGGAATAGGAGGTGTGATTTTGTGTCCTCAACAAGGACTACTCTAATATAATTGGCTTCTCTTGTACAGTTGCTACCAGACTATTTTGAAAAAATATGTAACTCAGTTTGGAATGAACTCAAGGCAAGACTCTAATCTTGTTACTTCAGGAAAAGCTCTACAGGCAACAGGCATCAGATGAGAAAAGACAGCTGAAATTTCATTAGTTGCTAAGAGAGTAAGTACTGTGTGTGTGTATATGCACACAAATGTACATCTTAGAGGGGTTAAATGCAGGAGAGGACTGGCAGCAAAAAGTTCTGAAGTCCTGATACATCCAGGTTTATGATCAGGTGTTGGCACTTTTGGCATCGTAGATGGCATCTAACTGCTTACTGGTGTAGGAGTTTTGCAGGTTGACCTTTTCCATTAAATTGAATTCTTACAACAGTAGCTCTGTGCATATTCTGTTTTTGTGCACTCATTAAGTTGCATGCAGTTCATGAGTCTACAAGGCATCTATAGTGTGCAGCAAGGCAAGCACAGTCAACAAAGTAGAGCTAACAATTTTTGCTCTACTTTTTTTCTTTTTTCTCCGGGGGAACAGGTAAAGATCGATAGTATGCTGTGCAGAATCCTATGAACAAGCTGTTAGGGGTTACTGCATTTACGATCACAGCCAAAGTGCCGGTTTGTGGTTATTTAACTGTAGCAAGCGGCTACAATTTCACAGCAGAAGAGTTGACGTTTTGCGCCTCTCCTCTGAGCTAGGGATGCCAGTTGACTTAGCTAGGGTTCTGAGATTTCATTAGTTCAACAACTAACGAAAAGCAATTTTTCTGCCTGTGTTTTTTTTCCCTGCAAGCTGGGCAACAGCAGAGGCAGCCAGTGTTAGACTCAATAGTATTCAGATGGCGAGTTACTTTGCGTTACTGCCAATCCCTAAAGATGCAAAAAAGTTGAACAAAGTGAAAGGTAAGATGAATGGGTTTGTGTAGTGCTTGAAGCACTGTGGCTGCACTCCAAAATCAGGAAAAAGAAAATTGTTAAAAGGTACTAAAGCACAAGACCTGAATGTGGCAGTGCTTTCGAAGGTAGGTAAAAATGTTAAGTCTTGCCATAACATCTGTGTTGTCCACACTCACTTATCCTTGACTTTGGGTTCAGTTCCGTATCTTGGAACAGACTCAGACATTATTCCAGCTCACACCTTTCAAAAAACTCTCGAGCTCGACTTTACCCATAATGTTCCTCTCCGGATTACCTCAGATCGAGTTTGCATATGATAGTGACAGATAGAAATAACAGACCAGAGACCATATCTGTATTCTTAAAAAGAAATCCAATATATTGGAATAGATCCGTTCCACCAAGAAACCTGAAAGGCAGGATGGGAATGTCAAGGATAAGTGAAGAGCGACAACACAGATGAAACATTATGGTAAGAAATAACTTCTTTACCTGATGATGTCAATCTTCACTTAATCCTTGACTGTGTGACAGAGTCCCCAGCTAACTAAATCTCTGGAGGTCTCACAAAAGTATATTCCTGAGCAGCACTGAACCAAATGATGCTCATCCCCTAGAGACCAGTTCCAGCTTGTAAAGAGTAATAAAGGTATGTGGGGATGCCCAAGTAGCCATGGCACAGACACTGTCTACAGAAGCTCTAGAATGAAAAACTGCAAAAGTGGCTATTGCTTTTGTAGAATATGCCTTTACAGGGCCTGGTAGTTGCACTTTCCTTTAGTTATAAATGAAAGTTATACAACACTTAAGCAATTTAGCCAGAGTAACCTTAGAGACTGGTTTGTCCAGAGTAGTAGGAGAAAGAAACTGGTCAGATTTTCTAAATTATTTTGTTCTGTGAAGGTAAAAATGTAATTGCCTATGAACATGTAGCAAATGTAGGCAATATTCACCTCCGTTTGAAAATTTGAGGAAAAATACATGAAGTTGTATCTGTTATTCTGATATTTGTCTCAAACTATTTTTGTTAGAAAGGATGGATTAGTTTGCAAGGACACCCTGTCTTTAAGGAAGGTTAGGTAAGGAGGCTTGTAGTTCTGACATTCTCCTAGCAGAAGTAATAGCAATCAAAAATAAGTTTGCCAAGATAAATACTTCAAATCTTAATTTGCAGATGGTTCAAATGGAGAATACATTATGGACTGTAGCACCAGGATTTAAACCATTATGAAAGTTGGAAATTGCAGCTAGGTGTACTCGTACAGTCGAAGAGGATGCTCCCACATTTTAAAAAGTGATTCTAAGACCATATCAGCTGGCACAGAATATGGATAACAATCTCTATAACCCATTTTGAAAATTTTTGCCACTTGCTGTTGATTTATGGGAGACTAGAACAATTTGTTGAAGTGGGGCAATGAGACTAGTAGGCCTGGCAATCACTGGAACTGGAACAGCCACGTAGCGAGTTTGACATTCTGAAGATTCGGATGAACGAGTTCCTCTGAATGGGACAAGAGGTCTGGAGCTGGGTCCAGGGTCCAAAGTTTCTGAATTAGGGGAGGCCATTGAAAGGGGAACCATATATATGGATGCCAGAAGGGAACAATGAGAATTATCCTGTTCTTCGACCTGACTGCTTTCTTCACAAAATGGGAAATGAGAAGTATCAGGGGAAAGGCATACAGCAGACTGGAGGGCCAAACATGAAGGACAGCATCTCTTTGTGACTTCCCCGGCGGGTGGAATAGGGCAAAGTAGCTGTTGCACTTGTTCATGGGGGGATGCAGAGAGATCGCAGAAGGGCTGACCTCATTTGCAGAATATCCTTTCTATCACCAAAGGATTGAGAGACCACTTGTGAGGCATTAGGATGCTCCTGTTCAATTTGTCCTCAATCACGTTGGGACTACCTGGAATGTGCACTGCAATTAGAAAGCAGTTAGATGAAATTGCCCACTACCATACCCTGAGTGCTTCTCAACAGAGGGGGCAAGACCTGGTTCCCCCTTGCTTGCTAATGTACCAAACAACTGACATGTCTGTTTGGATCACAACCGTTTCCAAGGGGAGGGTTTCTTGGAATGCTTGCAACACAAAAGCAATAAACTCACCTCTAGAACACCGATGTTCAAACTGCCCTTTAAATGGGATCAACTGTCTTGGACAGTCTTTCCCAGATAATGTGCCCAAACCCATTCGGGATGCATCCATGGTCACTAAGGCTTGGGGATGAGGAGGAACACAGGGCCAGCCAGACAATTTCGTTGGGAGTGAAGACACCAATTCAGATCTTTCACTGCTTAAATTGGAGATCAAAACCTGATGGGACAGTGGCTGATTAAGTAAAGACCATTGTGATGCCAAGAGCCATTGCAGGATTCGCATGTGAAGTCTTGCAAGGGGAACTAAGGTGATAGCAGCTGCCATTGATCCTAGAGTTTGTAAATATCATCTTGCAGTCACTTTTTTGCTGTGAATAATCTGTCTGACTCGTGATTTTCTTCTCTGAAGTCTCTCTGGGAGAAGAGATGCAATACCGGTGTTTGTGTTTAATACCGTTCCTATAAATTCTAACTGCTGTGTTGGTTCTAGATGGGATTTTTCTCAGTTTAAAGTGACCCCCAGCGAGGAGCAAGCTTGAAGAACATAGTTCCTTGCCCGCAACAGTAGATGCCTGGTGGGTGCGGTAATGAGCCAGTTGTCCAGGCATGGAAACGTGCAGAATTCCTGCAGCCCGAAGTGAAGCTGCTACCACTGCCATGTACTTGGTTAATACCCTGGGGCTTGTGGTGAGACCAAAGAGCAGGGCTCTGAACTGATAATGACCGACTCCCAGCCAGAAGCGCAGGAATCTTCTGGAGTGATGGTTCATTTTTATGATAAAATGCATCCTGAAGATCTACTGAGCACATCCAATGGTCTTTTCCTAAGAATGGAAGTACAGACTGAACCATAACCATCTGGAATTTGGTTTAACTGACTTGTTCAGCATCCTGAGATCCAAATTCAGTGTCAAGTCCCCTGTTTTCTTTGGCACTAATAAGAATATTGAGTAAATTCCGGATCTTATTTGGTCTGGTGGGACTGCTTGGATGACTTTTGTCGAGCAGTTTTTGAATTTCTACGACTGCTGAATCCCTGAGATTGCGTGGAACGTCTGGGATTCTTTTTGGTTGTCTGGGTGCTTTTGAAAAGAGGATACACCCAATTGTCCACTGTTACATTTGGACAGGCAAATAGGTACAGGGATAATCGTCCCCCGTCTGCCTCCACAGGATGGCAATTGGGCCTCCAATCAGGAGCGCTAACAGGAGTTACCATGGAACGAATCCCTGGAGCCCTAATTTTGCAGGCCAGCGTCTTCCATTATAACATTCCCCTCTGCCCCGGGGGGAGTCGTTCCCATGCCAGTGCTGAAAAGGTCCGTGGGACTTTTTGGACCATAGCTTCCACTCCTCTGGTTCCTGGAGTAAGATCGCTGAGGAGTGGAAATGCATACACCCACGGCAGAAAGGGTTCTTCCATCCTTCTCACATCTGGTGAGGGTCTCTGACTTTGGGACCAAAAAGGGATGTTCCATCAAAAGGAGCACCGACTCAAAAAGATTTGAATGGCTCCGCAAATTCACATAACCGCATCCAGGTGTGTCTCCTTCATGACTACACCAGAACCCACTGCCCTTGTCATCCCTTTGGCTGCATGTGCAATAAACCTCATGGGCGAATTGGATATTAATTCAAGGGCTGCCAGCTGGAAAGCTACTTTATCCTGCACCCCCTCATCTATGGCTCTTGTCAGAGTATCTGATAGCTCCTTTATCAAATCCCGTTGGAGTCTCAAAATGTGCCATGACGTTCAAGGACCTGAACTTAAAAGGATGATGTGCATAAGCGTTTCCCAAATCTATCTATTGTCCTAGACTCCCTGTTAGGAGGATGGATAGTAAGACTTTCATCACCAAGTTTCTTTCTGGTGGCTGTTGCAACCACCATTGCGTCTACTGTTAGAATGAACAAACCAAACGCTCTGCAAGTACGGAATGCACGGTCAAACCATGAACAAATCCAAACACCCAAGGCCAGCATGTAGAGTACAAAAGACACTTTTAAGTTGAATAAACTAAAAGATTCCTTTATTCAGATGGGTTTTGGCTACCCAGCCTTCTTCAGTGAATTGTTTCACTGAAGAAGGCTGTGTAGCCGAAACCGGTCTGAATAAAGGAATCTTTTAGTTTATTCAACTTAAAAGTGTCTTTTATACTCTACATGCTGGCCTTGGGTGTTTGGATCTACTGTTAGAATCCCTTTAGCCCAATGCTGGTTCATAGGTGTGTACTAGGCTAATGGCCCTGGAGCCTTTACAAGCCTAGCCCACAGGATTACCCTGGCATTGTGCCATCTGACCTTAGTTCCCAGTGCCTCTATCAACTAGAGCTACTGGAGTGATCCCCGGGGTGAATTTTCTATTTCCCATCCACTCATCGAAATTTCTCTTGAAGAGGGCCAGTGAGGTGCTCTGTTTGACATGTATGGGAAAGTCTATTTCATAGCATGGGCAGTCTCTGGATTACGAATCTGTCCCTCCAGCACGTTCTGTTGATTATTTGTGGTAATGAGGTTTAGATCTCTGGAGCGTGTGGTGCAGAGGGACTGGGATTTCTTAAGATGCAGCATTCTTAACAGAGCTGGGTCAGACATGGCTTTGTAAGTCAAGCAGAGATCACTTCTAAGTAGGCTATATGAGACAAAGAATAGTTGGAGTTTTTTTTAGTCTGTCCATATAAGACAAGTGTTTAAGGCCTAGAATCCTCTTTGTGAGGTACTTTTGTGGCCTCTCCAGTTATTGCAAGTCTCTGGTGAGGTACATGCCAAATGGGGCATCGTATTCGATGACTGGCCCAATGAGGGAAGAGTAGAGGGAGACAATGACCTCTTTCTTCCTGGATGCAAAACTCTTAGTAATGAGATGTGCCATATAGGACTTTCTGACCACAGTGGAAATGTGGTGGTCGAAAGAGAGGCTGCTGTCAACCTGTGTTCCCAGATCTCTTACCATGCCTTCTGTGTTCAGTAGACTACCATTGATGTGGTAATTCATGGGAACTGGGTTTTTCCCAAAGGTTACGACGACACATTTTTGGCATTGGGCTTAAAGACATGGTTCTGACACCAGTCGGTCTCAGTGAGGCCTTTCTGTAGGATGTCAACATCACTTGGGAAGTTAATAACAGATCCCAACTTGCAATCGTCTGCAAACAGGAGAGGACCCAGGACTGAACCTTGTGGGACTCCACTCGTGAATGGTTGGCAGTCTGACTTTGAACCAGCTACTTTCAGACTGTGGGTTCTTTCTGTGAGCCAGTTTGCAACTCACCTAGTGATATAGGGGTTGATGCCTAGCTTACTGAGTTTTTCTATGATTCCTGAGTGGGGAATGGTATCAAAGGCCTTGGCCAGATCAAGGAAGGCTGCGTGAACCACCTTGCCTTCATCCACAGCTCTGGTGACCGACTCAAAGAAATCGACCAAGTTAAGCAGGCATGATCTACCCTTCAATAAACCAAACTGTGTGGGATCCAGAGTTTGGAGGATCCCTATATATTGTTTATTAGGTCCATGATGATGCGTTCCACAGCTTTGCATATCAGACTTGTTAGGCTAATGGGGTGATAGTTCCCAGGGTCTGCAGTCAATCCTCTTTTGTGAAGAGGGATGACTGCAGCAGTGCACTATTCGGTAGGGACAAAGCCTGAGGTGAGGCTGTGATTGAACAGGGCACACAGGTGAGGTGCCAGTTTACTCTGTAGTTCATGTAGAACACAACCAGGGATATTGTCAGGTCACATAGAAGCTGTATTCTTGGCCTTGGACAGTGCTGTTTTAACCCGTGCAGCAGTAATACTGGGTGCCTGGCAATCTACTGTTAATGTGATAGGTTCCTTTAGGAGAGGAGACGGGGGTAAAGTTGGCAACGAATGTCGGCCAGTATACTGGCAATATCTGCTGGCTCAGTATAGGAGGTACCATTGTGCAGTAGCTCAGAGAAAATCTGGGTATTGCCATGGAGATTCTTTACATAACTACAGAAGGCCTTGTGGTTGTCTTTACTACCTGCTGCAATTCTGTTTTCATAGCTAGCTTTATAGGATTTGATGAGGGAGTTTTTCCAGTCTTGGGACTTCACCTTATTCATCAGTTTCCTCCTCCTGTTGTAGGGTTTGTTTATGGCAAGGAACCCACCAGACTGGCTTCCTATTTTTGGAGGAGAGCGTCTTGGTTCTATTGGGTATGGCCAGATCCATGCATCTGTGTACGTGTTCGTACAGTGCATCAGTGTACGATTCAGTGGTCATGCAACTATCCTCCATTTGCATGGGTTGCCATGAAGTTAGCCACTTCTGTTTTGTAGGAGCCCAAAGTTAGCTTTGGAGAAGTTTTTCATGGTGGTCAGGAGCAGAAAAAATGCAGTCTGGTCTCTTGGGGATTGGCTCAATAGAAACGGGTATCTTCCAATCCCCCTGCGCAATCAATTTAATTAGATCTGCAGGGGGAAAAATCCAAGAGGTAGATGGTTGGGTGCAGAAAGCCTGCAGGTATACCAATTCCTCAAAGGAAGGCTCATGGGAAGCCCAGCCATCCCTCTGTTTCAGGATTTCTAATACGTCTCCAAATGAGACATCTTCCTGGGGTGACCTTCGGGAACATTCTCCCTCACTGAAATTGGTTTGTTCTGTGCAAGCCTCTTCAGGGGAGTCCAAGTGCCTCCTCTTGCACTTCCTCTCTGGGACAGCTCCACGATGGGATGGGCTGGGGAGGTATCTGAAAATGACAACCACTGTGGTTGAATCCTGAGGCTTCTGTGCAGCAGCAACTTGGGCTACCACTCCTACCTTTATTTCATTACAAATTGGACTTGGCCTCCAGGGGTAGAACCTCCTTTAGTTCCATCGTGGAGATGTCCCAGAGAGGAAGTGCAAGAGGAGGCACTTGGACTCCCCTGAAGAGGCTTGCGCAGAACAAACCAATTTCAGTGAGGGAGAATGTTCCCGAAGGTCACCCCAGAGGGGCTGTGCTTCTGTCCCTCTGTTTCAGGATTGCTAATACGTCTCCAAATGAGACATCTTCCTGGGGTGACCTTCGGGAACATTCTCCCTCACTGAAATTGATTTGTTCTGCGCAAGCCTCTTCAGGGGAGTCCAAGTGCCTCCTCTTGCACTTCCTCTCTGGGACAGCTCCACGATGGGATGGGATGGGCTGGGGAGGTATCTGAAGATGACAACCACTGTGGCTGAATTCTGAGGCTTCTGTGCCCGCTGTCCCAGGGCAGAGGCTGGAGGGAGCTCTGGGCAAGGGGAGGGGAAAGAATGCTGGTCTGCCGAGAATGGTACCGACTGCAAGCCCAAAGTGGACAATGTCCTCTCCAAGGCCTGGAAAGCAAACCCTCCCATAAAAGAGGGTTTCACTGGAACTGAGGTAGACTCCCTCGGAACCATCAAGCAAAGCCACTTCCGAAGATGAGCTCATGGGTGGCAAGGTAGGTATCCCATAATGCACTAGTAACAATCCTCAGATCTTGTTTGCAGCTGTCTATAACAGTGATACAAAGTATTTCCACAAGGAAAAACAAAGATGAAAGGTCTCCAACTCTAAGGAAGATAGACATTATCTTGTCTCCAGATCCTCCAAGGATCTACGGACAGGGATAAGGTGGGTGGGTTCATAAGAATGAAAGGCGAGACGGACTACAAACATGGAACGTTATGGTGAGTACATAACTTCTTTATGTTCTGTAGTCCTATCTCACCTTCATTCTTACATATGGGACAGCATCCCTAACACCTTTTTCTCAGGAGGCTTGCAGGAATATACTCCTAAGAACAGTGGAGCTAAAGGAGGTTCTACCCCTGGAGGCCAAGTCCAATTTGTAATGAGTAATAAAGGTATGAGGGGTAGCCCAAGTTGCTGCTGCACATATAGTGTCCATTGGAATTCTGGCTTGAAAAGCGGCAGATGTGGATACAGATCTGGTGGAATGAGTTTTAATTTTAAATGGGAGTGCTTTGTCATTAGAAGAGTAAATAAAAGATATGCATTTGAAATCCAGTTTGGTAATGATATCTTGGAGACTTTCATTCCTTTTCTTGTCTCCGAAAAAGATATAAATAACTGGTCTGATCTCCTAAACTCTTTGGTTCTATGTAGATATAACCTTAACGGTCTGTGTACACCAAGATGATGAAACTTGTATTCCGCTTTGTTTGTATGATTTGGAAAAAAAAACTGGAAGATCAATCGTTTGATTAATATTTTATTGTGAACAAATCTTGGGGATGATGGAAGGGTTAGTGCGAAAGGAAACTCTGTCTCTCTGAAATATCAAGTAAGGAGGTTTGACTGAGAGTGCTTGCAGCTCTGACACTCTTTTGGCGGACGTAATGGCTACCAGAAAAATGGTCTTCCATGAAAAGAACTTTAAATTGCATGTATGTGAAAAGTCCAAAAGGCGGAGAGGTAAGTTTTGAAAGAACAAAATTTAGATCCCAAGGAGATAAAGGTTCTTGAAAAGGAGGTCTTAGTAAGATAGTGCCGTTTAAAAAAGATTTACACAATTTGAGCGCCATAAGATTAGGTTCATGTTGTCCCAAATGAAAATTGGAGATGGCTGCTAATTGAACTTTGATTGTAGTAGCAGCTGATACTTGATGAAAAAGTTTGGTTAGAAATTCTAACACTAAGGGAATGGAGGCTATGTATGGATCTATGTTCCTAGCTTGTGCCCGGAGAGAAAATCTTTTCCATTTGTTAGCGTACAACTTTCTCGTAGAAGGTTTATGAGAAGATGTCAGGATGTGTGTAACCGCAGGTGAGAAATCATTAAGACTGACTAGGGATGGAAGTGGAGCAGTCACGCTGTCAAGTTGAGGGTGTGGATACAGGGATGGAACGTGCCTGACGTGTGTCAGAAGGTCTGGTACTGGGTCCAGAGTCCATGGATCGTCCAGAAGGTGAGGCCTGAGAAAAGGGAACCAAATCTGACGAGGCCAATAAGCAGTGATGAGAATCATTCTGCTTCCCAAAGTTTTTGCTTTCTGGATCACTTTCGATATTAGTGGAAAGGGAAGAAAAGCATAAAGAAGTCCCGAGGGCCAATTGTGGACAAGTGCGTCTCTCAGTGTCTCCCCGGGGGGGGGGGGGATAAGGGTGAAGTAGCTGCTGCATTTGGTGTTCATTGGGGTGGCAAACAGATCGCAACAAGACTGTCCACATTTGCGGAAAATCTGTTCCGCGACTTTCTGATTCAGAGACCACTCGTGAGACATCAAGATTGCCCTGCTGAGCTTGGTGGCTATCACAGTGGTTCTCCCAGGGATATGCGTTGCAACTAGAAAGCGTTGGGAAGATATCACCCACTGCCAAACACGTAGAGCCTTTCGACATAGGAGGTAGGATCTGGTTCCCCCTTGTTTGTTTATATACCATAACACTGATATATATTCCGATTGGATTGCTACTGCCCCTAGAGGAAGAAAGCTGTGAAAGTGCTTGCAACGCTAGTAGCACTGTTCTCATCTCTAGAACACTGATATGCAAGTGAACCTCATGTTCTTGCCACGTGCCTTGGACTGTCCTTCCTAGATAATGCTCCCCCAACCTAAGACTTATTACCGGTATCCCCGACCCTCAGATCTTCAATTTTGCAGAGATCTTGATTCCCCTACCTTGTCTTCCAGATCCCCCAAGAGTCTTTCTGAGGAGGAGAAAAACGTGGGGCCAAAACTAGAAGGTCCACATCAATAACCTCAACCAGCTCCAAAAGCAGAGGACTGAAGACGTAGAAGGTTTGTCAGTTTTGGCAACTTTCTTTGGAGGTCCTGATTTAGCAGTCGGTGTAGGAGACCGTCTTTTCACTGACTTAACCATCTCTTTTTTAGAAGAGGGAGACCTGGAGTGAGAAGAGGAAGAACTAGCTAAATCCTCCTCAAAGGAAGGTTTAAGGAGACCTTTCAAAATCAGTTTGTTCTTCCTTTCCTGGAGAACCCGGGAACTAAAAGAATGGCAAAAAGTACATGTCTTGTGTAGATGAAAGCCTCCCAAACAATAAACAAAAATACTATGCCAGTCTTGTGAACATTTAATGCATTTCTTGAAATCCGAAGGTTTATGGTCTTTAGTTTCCTTAGACATAACTATATAAACAACAATCACAGACTACAAACGCAGAAAGATAAGAAAAGAGGACTAGGTCCTCAATGGGCCTAAGTCCTGCTCAAGAAACAACACACAAGGGAGAAAGACAACAGAGGACTAGGTCCTCTAACTTAAACAAGCCTAGCCCTGAACTGAGGGGCAGGCGAGATAGAGAATAAACAAGCAATAACTAGCACACTAGAAATGAAGGGATACCACCAAGGAAGGCCTGCGGAAGCGACAGCCAACAATTCGCAACAATTTGCAATAAAAAGTACAGTTTTGTACCTACCATAAATGTAGATGTCCGATAGGTATGCATCTGCAGTCATAACATATGGGTTGTCCTGCCTCAGGCAGCCCTTCGGTTGGCCGGATTCCGAAGTCTGGGTCTGGCCTCGGCTGATGTCGCACTTTCCCCGATGTCAGAGCGTCTGGGGTATAAAAGCAACAGCCGACGCCATTTTCCTCAGTGTTTCTTGCCCCAGATGCCAGGTGCCCTCTAGGAAGGCCAAATTTGGAGGAATGCAGTAAAATTCAAAACATTTTCCAAAAAATATATACATATATATATATATATATATATATATATATATATATATATATATATATATATATATATATATACACACAAACAAATACACCATAATAGATCCCCCAGCTAGCTAATGGAGGGGTATGTACCCTAGGAATACCACAGAGGGGAAGAGGGAGGGTAATCCTGACTGCAGATGCATACCTATCGGACATCTACATTTATGGTAGGTACAAAAGTGTACTATGTCCTTCAAGGATGCATCTGCAGTCATAACATATGGGTAGAATACCATAGCCAATCTGGGGGAGGCGGTACTAAGAAAAGGATGGTGTAGTTAAGATCCCTTGCAGGACTGCTGTAGCAAAACCCGCTCTGGATCTGGAGTATAAAGGTAAATTGTAATGTTTGGCAAATGTATGCACGGAGCTCCATGTAGCAGCTTCTAAAATGTCCTTGGTAGCCACCCCTCTTAGGAAGGCTGTAGTGGTGGCTGTGGCCCTTGTTGAATGAGGCCTGATGTTTGCAGGAACTGTCTTTCCATGAAAGGAGTAACAAAATCAAATGCAATTTCCTATCCACTTTGAAATTGTCTGTTTGGAAATTGCTTTTCCTTGTACCCCAGCAGCATATGCAACAAGGAGTTGGTCAGTTTTTCTGAAACTTTTAGTTCTGTCCAAGTAGTAGCGTAGTTGTCTGTGTATATCCAGAGTGTGTAGAAGTTTTTCCCCTCTGTTTTGTGGATTTGGGAAGAATGTAGGCAAGTGAATAGCTTGGCTCAGGGATACCCTAGATACCACCTTTGGCATAAAAGTAGGATTGGTTCTTAGTGAGACTCTGTCCTGATGGAAGATAAGAAATGGCTGTACTGCCATTAAAGCTTGTAACTCAGATACTCTTCTTGCTGAAGTTATGGCCAGAAGGAATGCAGTTTTCCAAGACAGAAACTGTAGATCCGCCGATGCTGCTGGCTCAAAGGGAGGAAGTGTTAGTTTCTCCAGCACAAAGTTGAGATCCCAAGTAGGTAAAGAGGGTTTTCTTGGAGGATTGATGTTTTTGATCCCTCTCAGAAATTGCCTGAGGAGAGGGTGCGAGAAGATAGGTGGATCCACATTGTATTCTGCTGAAATTGCTGAGGCATGAATCTTTATGGAACAATTCTGCTAAGTATTCCAGAATATGTGTCATAGTCGCCACTGTCACATCTAAGCCTTTTGTTGTGCTCCAAATGAGAAATCTTTTCCATTTTGCTGAGTATGTCTTCCTTGTGGAAGGCCGTCGAGCTTCCATAATAATGTCCTTTACTCTCTGTGATAAGTTATTGTGAGGGGGGTTTATGGAATTTTCCAGGCAGTTAGTTGCAATGTTTTCAAGTTGGGATGCATGATCTTGAAGTTGTTCTGCGTCAGAAGAAGAGGCCATAGTTTCGCCTGTGACAAGCTCCTCAGTAGTGGGTACCAGTGCTGCCTTGGCCAGTCTGGAGCTATCAGAATCACTCTTGGCTGTTCTGTCCTGATCTTCAGTAAAACCTTGGACATTAATTGGGAGAGGTGGGAAGGCATATACTTTTAGAGCTTTCCAGCTGAAAGAGAGGGAGTCCACCCTCCAAGCTTTTGGGTGATACGTCCTTGAGCAGAATGTCTTCAGTTGATGGTTGTGGGGGGAAGCGAACAGATCTATCTCCGGCTGTCCCCATGCTTTTGTTATGAGTAGGAAGATATCTGGGTGCAGCATCCATTCGTGTGCATCCATGGTAGTTCTGCTTAAGCTGTCTGCCAGAACATTTTCTTTTCCTGGCACGAACTGGGACTGTAGTTGGATATTGAGTTTCAGGCACAGCTCCCATAGATTCATAGTCAGCCTGCATAGGGGGTAGGAATGTGTGCCTCCCTGCTTGTTTATGTACCACATGACTGTGGTGTTGTCTGTCCTTATTAACAGGTGACCTTGATGGAGGAAAGGTTTGAAGGCCTTGATTGCGTGTATCACTGCCAGCATTTCCGTTTGGTTTATGTGCATGCGCAGCTGTCCTTGAGACCATAGGCCTTGGATACATTTGCCCTCCATGTGTGCTCCCCATCCTCGGTCCGAAGCGTCCATGATGATGGTTTGCTTTGTTCTTGGTTTGTTGAAAGGCAACCCTCTGTTGGACTGGCAGGCATGAGCCCACCACAGGAATTCCTTTTGAAGGCAAGGAATAATTGGTATCAAAGCTTCTAAACTGTGACTGTGCTGAGACCATACACTCCTTAGGTACCATTGCAATTTTCTCATATGCAGCCTAGCCTGTGGAATCAGAATTATGCAGGATGCCATGTAACCCAGGGCCTGCAGGATTTTCCTTGCAGTTAGCTGAGTTTGTCTTGTCAGATTCATGAAGTAATCCGGAAGTTGTTTTTGTTTTTCTTCTGTGAGAAATGCCATTTGGGTGGTTGTGTCTAGATCTGCACCCAAAAAGGTTATCCTTTGGGATGGAACAAGTTTTGATTTTTGGATGTTGACTGTGTATCCCAAGGCCTGTAGTAGGTGGATGGCATATGCCAAGTCCTTTATCAAATTTTCCTTGTTGTCCGCTTGTATAAGGCAGTCGTCAAGATATGGGTAAATTTGAATCCCCTGAAGTCTGCAGTGTGCAATTACTGATGCCAGGCATTTCGTGAATACTCTGGGCGCAGTAGATAAGCCAAAGGGCAATGCTGAGAATTGATAATGCTCTGATCCTGCAAGAAATCTGAGGTGTCTTCTGCAACTTGGTCGAATAGGGACATGCAGGTATGCCTCCTTGAGATCTAGAGTCACCAGCCAAGACTCCTTGCCCAGCATGGGAAGAAGTTGCTGTAGGGGTCAGCATCGTGAATTTTGGCACAATGAGGAAAGTATTTAGTGCAGACAGGTCGAGAATAGGCCTCCATTGATTTTCTTTTCTTGGAACAAGGAATAGTCTGGAGTAGAATCCTTGACCTTGTTCTGAAAGAGGTACCTTTTCTATGGCTTTCATTTGAAGTAATTTGTTGATCTGTTGCAAAGCCTCTGCCCTCTGATTTGGTGGCAGGTTTGGCATTCCGTTTCTTCTTGGCAAAGTGTGGAAGTGGAACCTGTATCCTTTGTCTATTATTTGCAGTGTCCATGTGTCCCTTGTAATAAAATGCCAGTTTTTTGAGAATAAAGAAAGCTTTCCACCCAAGGGTGCTTCCAATTGAGCCCTGGTAGGCGGAATCAAAGTGAAGTCATTGTGTCTGTCCTGGAGTAGTAGTTGCTGTTGCTGTTGCTGCACTACCTCTCTGGTTGGTAGGCTGCCACTGACGGCCTCTGTAGGAGCCCCTAGCTTGCTCTCTACCTCTGGGACGCCTGTTCCTGCCTCTCTGGGCTCTGTCTGAGTCTGGAAAGGACCAATTCTTAGTAGGACAGTTTCTGCTGAATCTCGGTGGTTGTACTTGCAGAAAATCCTTAACTGTTTGCACAGATTTAGCCTTTTCTTCAAACTTCTTTAAGACCTCTTGAGCCGAGGAGCCAAATAATTTTTGTTTTTCCATTGGAGCATCCAGGAGTTTAGCTTTAACATGGTCTGGCAGGGATTGTTCCTTCAGCCAGGCATGCCTACGAATAACTGCCCCAGTCATAGCTGACCTACATGAAGCCTCCAGTGCATCATAACCACACTAAGAAATGATTACTTATCTGCTGTGAGTTATGTACCAGGTCCTGATGGGATTTATGGTCAAGGGGTTCAGAAGAAGAAAGTTTCTTATTCAGTTCATCTAACAAATACTCTTGGTACTGTATCATATGAAATTGACAATTTAATGCCCTCACAGAAAGAGTTGCAGAAGTATATACCTTCTTTCCCCATCTCTCTAAAGCTCTAGATTTCCCTTTCGGAAGGGAGAGGATTTTTGGCAGTGGCAGCTGCAACCCCTTTAGGGCCCTGAGAAATAGTGTCTGGGTATGCGGAATGGGCCTTATACAGATGGAAATGAGAATCCGGGACCCTGTAGTATCTATCAGGTTTGGCAGGTGCCGGGGGGAGAGTATCAGGGGCTGTACTAACATCATTGTACACATCATCAATAACATGCAAAACAGGAGGTATAGCTAAGGGCCTATGTTGAGGCAAATGAAAAAAGGTCCTTAATCTCTTTCTAGAATCAGAAAATTCCTGACCCTGCCATTGAAAATGCTCTCTCATGGAATGTAGAATCTCACCAAAAGAAAACTCTTCAGGAGGGGAGGCCGAAGGAATAGATTCTTCAGCATCAGAATCCTCATAGGGGGAATAAGCCTCCTCCTGGTGATCTGTTAACTCAGATCCATCCGTAGACTCATCTGAAGAGTGTTGGTCAGAGGACTCAGTCCTGGGCCTTTTGTCTGTTGGTGGGTGAGAGCCCCATGTCCGGGTGAGGCTGAGAACCTCTAATTAAAGAAATAAGATCCTCTGCAAGGCTGAGTATCTGAGAACTAGAAGAAGGCGGCCTCTGGGAGGTGGTTTTGGGAGGCAAAGCTTTAGTAAGCTTGGCAGCTTTAGCCCTGGAAAAGGCCTTAATGGACATGGAAGCAGGGGGTCTAGCTGCCCCACGTGCAGGAGTAGATTTGTCCAAAGGTATGGTGTCGGACATTTCCTGGACACTGGTTTCGGTAGGAAGCTCGGTAGCCGACTCAGCCGGGGCCTCCAGGGCAGTGGTGGTCGGTTGAGTGGATTCGGTTAAAGGAAGCTCCGAGGACTCTGTTTTGGCCGAAACCGAGACACTCGCGGTAGGCCTTACCGTGGTTTCAGCCGAAACCGCGGGCCGCGAGTGTCGGTCCTTGTCCTTCCGTTTTTTCACCAAATGCGAAGTCGGAGTCTCCGACGGCATCTTATATGCGAAATTAGCCCCAAAGAATTCCTCTGCAAACTCCGACCGACGTCTAAGAGTTCGTCGGTTGAAGGAAGCACAGGCTGAACAGGCTGAGACGTCGTGGTCTGGGCCTATGCAAGGGAGGCAGTAAGAGTGGAAATCCTTATGAGGTATTTGTTTCCCACAAGTTAAACAATTATTTACTTTATCTGACATCGGCTGAGGCAAGAAAGAGTCCCCAACGGGGTACTTAGCTTTTTCGAAGTCTTCGGTAGCTGAATTTCTTCTTATCACAGGATCTGACCGACCGGCACTTGAGAATTGCTTCTGCTTCGGGCACCGCGTGGCAAGAAAGACTGAGGAAAATGGCGTCGGCTGATGCTTTTATACCCCAGACGCTCTGACGTCGGGGAAAGTGCGACATCAACCGAGGCCAGACCCAGACTTTGGAATCTGGCCGACCGAAGGGCTGCCTGAGGCAGGACAACCCATATGTTATGACTGCAGATGCATCCTTGAAGGACATCTTCAAAAATACACTAACTACTCTCAAGATAACAGTAAGCTATTATACTAAACTAACTATTGCAGTCAAAAAAGATCACTATAAGTATTTGAATAAAATATTCTAACTTGGCCACAGCCAAGAAAGAGAACACTTCTGAACTTGTAGAGTGACAAACGAGATTGGGATTGTTACTAGTGCATTATGGGATATCTGCCTTGCCACGAGCCAACTTAGAGACTTCAAGCTTTGTAATATGCCTAGTCGGAGCAGAGGATTTTCTTTCAACCCATATGTACAAATGAAGGTGAGATAGGACTACAGAACATAAGTTTGACTTTTTTTTCTTTGTAAAGTTAGTCAGAAGAAAGTACCAAGAACGGTGCTGAGGGTTTACCGTAAATGGTACGAGTAGGTAGATGAAAGTACTAACAATGGTATGTATGTTTACCATTGAGGCAGAAAGAGGAAAGACAAATGAGGGGGGATTAGCAACAATGGCAGTGGAAAAATAAAGTGTTATGGAAGGAGCCTTGACAGGAGCAGGTTAAGCAAAATAGAGATAGAGAAGTTAACAAATGCTTTGAAAGAAACGCAGTTTTAAGAAATGACTTCACTTGAGACCTGACAGGAAAAAAAAAACGGGTCTGGCGCTAAAAGCGGCAAATGATATCGGAGATAATCCTGAGAGAAGCGTTATGGGTAAAGCTGAGCTCAAGAGTTTTTTGGAAGGAGCACGCTGGAATAACGGCAGAGTACATTTCTAGATACGGAACCTAACCCACAGTCAAGGATTAAGTGAAGACTGACAACATCTGATCAAATGTTACACACCCCAAAGCACTGTCAGTTTGGTATAAGGGATGGGACATTCCTCAACTCTAAACAGTTCCTAAATATTTTTTCTCCTATGGTCAGTAAGCAACGTATTTAAATTAGGGCAGTATTTAAAATCTGTCCCGGATTTTTTTCCTTAATTGCTGTCTATCAACAGTACTCGCAAAGTGCTTTACTAACTTTCAAGGTCAGTAAAACACTTGAGCTTTTTTTTTGCAACATAGTACACGGAGTAGATAAAACTCCATGCACTACTAAGAGTTATCAAGTTTCACCAATTATAACCCATTTCTATTTGTTCTTGACATGGATGCCAAGATTCCCGAAAGGTGAATTTCTTTGCATCTACATCTCAAACACATAACATGGTTATGATTGAAGACTATCATACCCCTCTACATTATAAACTAAAACATCTTCAGGGTGGACTTGAATATAAAACTTCCATGTAGTGCTACAAGGGCATTGAAACCTTACAAAAAGTAATCAATTACTTTTGCCAGTTAGTTAAGTACACTGTATATTCACAGGCTGATAGGAATATGCTAGGCTAATTACCACTAGGGCTCCTATACGCCTAGCTGTGCAACCCAAATTTACATATTCCAATCTTTTTGAAACAGTAAAGTGTGGGTACAGAAACAGTGAAAAACCAGCAGTAGAAAACCAAGTCACGACATACACTTGTCCAAGTCATTCTAATGTTCAAGTTAGAAGTAACTGCACAGCTAGATGAGTGAAAGCATTTTGATTTGACTATGAATCGAAATAATCATTGACTTCTGTTGTAATGCTGAACTTAGTAAACAGTCACTGCCTATGTAGTTTAAATGGGTAGGAGCATTTTGATTATAAGTCTAGATAACTGGTGTGGTGGGGGTCTTACAAAGGTAAATAAAGAACTATTAGGACTGCATTCCATGCAAAGGTTAGAAGCACAATGGCTGCAGTTATCATTAATACTGTACGAACACACTTAGGTAATTTGTACATTTAAAATTGTGTTAAATATTGATGCTTTATGGCTGTTTCAGAAAGTGATTTGCTGATATGACTAGAAGTTTGTGACATTAGTTATGCAAGACACTAGTAAAATGTGCGTTTTTTTCGGCCATATAGTAATGGTTTAAGAGATTACACACAGTTGGGCCAAATGCTGTTAAACACAGAGATCAAGTTACTATATACAGGAAAATCAATGACAACATATTTGTTATTACTTACTGACCCTCAGTGCAATTAGTCAAAATGTATGTTCTACAGCGGATGCTTTGGTGAACTTGTTCCACTGGAAAATGGGAATTTTCTTCTGCATAACCAGCACATTATCAGCTCAAAATAACAAGATACATAATTTTATTTATTTATTTATTGACCGGGAAAGTCCAGCTAGGTTCCACAGATCCTGTTTTCAGCAGAGTCCCAGGGAGAAATGCTCCAGAAGCAGGTCTTTAGAATGTGGGAGGAAACCGGAGTACCCGGAGGAAACCCACGCGAACGCAGGGAGAACATGCAAACTCCGCACAGAAGGCACCCCAGCTGAGAATCGAACCAGAGAACCTCTTGCTGTGAGGCAACAGCATTAACCACTGCACCACTGCGCCGCCCATGATATAATGATAGGCTGAAAAGTATTTTATTCACTCGTTATACAAAATACTCAGAGTGTGTGTGCGTGTGTGCGCATGTACCTTTAGATGATTTGTTGGAAATGTAACAGTTTACACAGCACTGTGATTAAATTTACAGTGATTTTACAATGAAATTGTATCTGCATTTGTTTCTGTTAGCTGACTTGTAATAAAGCCACACATACTGAAATTACTGTAGAATTGTTAGTGATGCATACTACTTCTACTGGTTTTTCATTTTCAAAAAACATGATTGTGGCTCCTTAGTACATAATTTCAGTAATAGTGTGTCATCAATGTTAGTATGTAAAGCTATTGCCAGGTGTCTTCATTAGGTAAATTGGATAGCTGAAAAAGTTATACTTGTACTGCACACAACAAAGGAAAAAATGCTATCCTTTACACAGAATTCCCAATAATGGAACAGAGCGAACTTGGAGAATCTGACTTGAGAATGATCTTACACTTGCTGATATTGCATGTCAGGTATCAATGAAAAAAAAAAGGCAGCAGTACACGTCAATCCTGAGGACAGCAACAGTGAGGAAGACAATACTCCACTATTACAGTTATGCCATAAGTGAGCTTCCAGTGACACCGATGAAGATGAGGTTTCCTTCAAGTCCTATCAAGAAAGAATGCTGTAGTGCATCACAAGGGTTTGATACACAAGACGTTGCACCAAAGCAATGGATAGCTCAAAACAACAGACCTCTGTGTCTAGTGGAATAAAAATCAC
Source organism: Protopterus annectens (assembly GCF_019279795.1). Classification (NCBI taxonomy): domain Eukaryota; kingdom Metazoa; phylum Chordata; order Ceratodontiformes; family Protopteridae; genus Protopterus; species Protopterus annectens. The sequence goes on along the minus strand of NC_056749.1, from coordinate 488,267,759 downwards.
ATCTGAGATGAAAAGTAGAGTTATATAACAACTTACTGTAACAGTAGATGCCTACTGATCACAGTTGCAGCACACTCCTGACATACGAGTCATCACCGCTGATGTCTGTCCGGGGTACCAAAGCTTTACCTTCCCTAGGTCACACATCCAATGCGTGACTAACTCACAAGTCAGCAAACTGAAGACTATGGAGAGAGAAGAAAAGTCAACTGGGAAGTGTGTAGCTCGAACAGGTATGAAAACTCCCCCATTTAATGTAAAAGGACAAAGGCTGAAGCAAAAGAGGGCAGGAAAATGAAGGTTGAAGTGAGAAAGAGAAGAGGGGGATGGAAGGTGGGATGGAATACTGCAATAGTGATCAGTACGACATCTATTGTTATGGTAAAATTCTTACACCACTTTACTACGTCCAGACTGAAATCACTGCTGCAGATTTCCTGACATATAGGCGATTCCCACAGCTGAAGGAAGAAAAAAGGGAGGCTGACTTCTGAGGAAAGTTGACCAACAGCCCAGACAGAATGGACCAAGAAAAGTCTGCCCTTGATATGGAGAAAGCATCAATTTTTGTAGTGTTTGGTAAAGGTGTGTACAGAGGACCAAGTGACTATCTCTAAAACAGACCTGGAGTCTGAGCCTTTACAGAATGTCTCTGAGGAAGCCACTGCACTAGTGGAATGTGCACATGGGCTGGAAGGTGAAGTCTTACCATAGTGCAAGTATCAAAAAGAGAGAGTCTAAGAAATTCATCCTTCAGTAGTCTGGAGACTGGCTAGCCTAGCTTATGGCTCATGAATGACACAAACAGCAGGTCAGTCTTTCTGAAGGATTTAGTTTTGTTCAGATAAAATCTCAATTGGCTGTGAATGTCTAGTGATTGAAAGATCCTTTCCCCGTTATGCGGATTGGAAAGAAAGTGAGAAAGAATATCCAGAATGAGGGACAGCTTGCTCACTATCTTAGGCATGAAGGATGGATTAGCTGACAAGTCACAGCCTATCCTTGTGAAAAAGAAAAGGGGGAATAGCCATGAGAGCTTGTAACTCAGAAACTCTTGTAGAAGAGATGAGAGCCAAGAGAAGGATGGTTTTCTCAGCACAATTTTAGACAAGCTAAGATAACTGGATCAAAAGGAGGTAGTGTAAGCTTTTCTATCACAAGATTAAGATCCCAGGGGGAAAGATGGGATTCTTTGGTGGGTCAAGACGCAGAACTCCCCTGACGAAAAGCTTCAGCTCTAGCTTAGCCAAAAGTTGAGGACTAAGAGGAAGGCAGGCATTGACATCTGACAGATGAGTTTTTAAGGAACAGTAGGCCAAGCCTGATCAAAGAAGGCTGCAGATATATTGCAGTACAACAGGAACTTGTAAAAAGATTAGATCCTGACTATGTTTACAGCACCAATAGGAAAAGATTTTCCACTTGACAGTGTAAGATTTTCTAACAGTGGGTCTCCTGGTCTCTTGTGGGACTTAAACCTCTTCAGAAAACAGGTGAGTTATTAGATACTGTTGTAGAAGAATACTCCAGTAATTTGTGTTTGCCAAAGGTGCCAGTAAAAGGAGTCTGAGTGCTTTCTTTTGGGACTTGAGAAAATTTTTGGAAAAAGCAGCAGAGGAGGAAAGTCAGAGAAGAACTTCCTCGTCCACAGCAAGACGGCATCTGTCCCCCAAGATGTGGGGCAAGGGTCCCTGGTACACAACTGGGGGAGCAGATGGTTGGTTGCGGATGCAAAGACAACTGAGGAGTGCCACATTGAAGGGTGATGGTGTGGAAAAAATTTCTATTCAAAGTCCATGGGGGTCCTCTTGGGAGCAACTTAGGGAGTCTGCTAGCATACTGTCCTGAGAAGGGGTGTATGTGGCTGAGCGCATGATGTTCACTTGGGTTGCCAAGTTCCATGCCTCCTGTGCTAATATGCACATTTGTTGTGACGTGGTGCCTCCTTATTTATGTACTACATGACTGTGGTGCTGTCTGTGTAAAGTAGAAGTTATGCAGGTTTCCAAAAGTGAATTAAAATCTGAAGAGCTTGCAAAAGAGCCCTCATTTCCTTCAGAAAGATATGTTCTTTCAGGAACTGAGTTTGCCATTTCCCCTGCATTTGATGTGATCCTGTCCATGCCTCCCACACCTCATCTGAGGTGCCTGTGTGAACTTGCCGAACAGGAGGAGGAGGTGTGAATTGCAGTCCTGGGTTGAGGGTGAGCTATCCCCCTCCACCAAAGTAGCTCCTTTTTGAGACAAGGGAGGAGGAGGGAACATCATGTTGTCCCAAGGGGTGTGTGTACTGGGACCATACAGATTTCAGGTACCACTGGATTTTTCTCATGTGATGTCCGGCTAAGGGGAAGCATAGGGATGGTGGCTGCCATGAATCTCAACGTCCTGCAGAGAAATAGGTTGTGAAGAAGACATTTTGGAATTCTGGAACTAGACAGACTATGAACTTTTTCATGGAGAAGGAAGGCATTCATTTTTTCTCTCTCCAGTCTGTAGCCCAGAAATGCCAGGTCCTCTACAGGGACCATTTTTTTAAAAATTTTTATTATATAGTTTATAGTGAAACCCAAACCTGTCAGAAGATGAACGGTGAAGTGTAGATGCTGAAAAATAATTTCTGGAGGTCATCTAGGTAGGAAAAAAATTGAATTTCCTGATTGCGACTGAAAGCTACTACAGGAGTTGGACAATTTGTGAACTCTCTTGCAGCTGTAGAAAACCAAAAGGCACAGCAGTATATTATACTGAAAATGCAAGGAGCCAGAAGAAAGCCTGAGGAATCTCCTGCAAGAAGGACAAACAGTTGTGTAAGTAGCCATTCTTCAGATCTAACGACCCTAGGGAAGCCTGGCAGAGGACAGATGATACAACACTATGAAGATAGAAAACTTTGAAAGATGGTGACTTCTAGTTCGTGTTTAGGAGAAACATGTCTAGGAAGGGTCTCCACTGCCCTTCCTTCCTTCGGACTAGACAAATCCTGGAGTAAAACACTTATTCCATTAAGTCCTTTGGGATTTGCTGGATGGTGCCCCAATTCGAGAGGTCTTGAATAATGGGGCCAAAAGAGATATTGGATTTTGAAGAGGTTGTGGTATGCCTTTCAGACGGGGAATGTTTTCCTAAGACATGGCACAGCCACCCTCTTATGATGGACAGGACCAATGTGCCTGTAGAAATAGATTTCTACCTGGCCAGGGAGAGCAACAGTCTATGGGGAAAGTGGGGAATGGGACTGAAGGAGGGACAGGATTTTGCTTCAAAAGGGGGGCTTTCCTGCTGGAGGTTCCCTATGGGATTTTTCAGAGTACCCTTTTCTAGGGGGTTTCCTTTCTTCCTAAAATGTCCTAGGATCCCTTCAAATGAAGGAAGTAAATTTAGATGGGTAGTTACTATGGTACTTATAAACTGAGAAAAGTAGGATCTATCTGTAGTTGTTCAAGTTCTTACCTTGGTCTTGAAAAGTTTTGAACAGGTTGGCTATCTGAGGATGAAACAGTAAGCCTTTCTCCAAGGGTGAGTCTAAAATTTTAGATTTCCTCAGGTATAGGCTTACTGTGAGGCCATGCATATCTGTGAATAAGAGATCCAGTTGCAGCTGCCCTGGAAGAAGCATCCACAGCATTGTAAATGCACTTAATGTGGACAAACTACAAAAGGGCCTCACTGAGACAGATACCTGGTGTCAAAGCCATGGCCTGAAGCTCAATGCCAAAAAGTGTATTGTCATCCCCTTAGGTAAAAACTCTGTAACCATGAACTACCACAAAGCTGGTAGTCTACTTAATGCCGAAAATGTGAGGAGACCTTGGGACACAGGTGGACAGTAGGCTCTCCTTTGATAATCACATCGCCACAGTGGTCAGGAAATCCTTCTACGTGGCTCATCTCATCACAAAAGGATTCTCATCCAGAAAAAAAGAGGTCATTGTTCCCCTCTACTCATCACTCATTAGACCCATTATAGAGTGCAATGCCCCTTTTGGTATGTACCTCACAAGACATCTACAACTGGAAAGACCACAGAAATACCTCACAAAGAGGATTACTGGCCTCAAACAGATTCCCTATGCAGACCGTCTCAAAAAACCAGCTTTACTCCATTGCATATTGCCTACTCAGGGGCGATCTCTGCCTAACATACAAAGCTATGTCAAACCCAGAGCTGTTGGACATGCTCCACTTAAAGAAATCCTAATCCCTCCGAGCTACACACTCTAGGGACCTAAACCTTGTCACCACAATAAACAGGACATGCTGGAGGGATAGATTCCTGTCCCAGAGACTTCCCATACTCTGGAACAGACTACCTATGTCAAACAGAGCTCCTCATTAGCACTCTTCAAGAAAAATCTTGATGACTGGATGGGAAATGGGAAATTCACCCCGGGGATCACTTCTGTGGCTCTGCTCGACAGGGGCACAGGAAAATAATTTTCTTGGGTGGCAAAAGCCAGGGTACATTTTTTGGCTAGGCTTGTATGGGCCCTAGGGCTGATAGCCTAGTACCTACCTATGAACCTATAAATAAATAAATAAATATATATATATATATATATATATATATATATACATACACATACATATATACATATATGTACATACATATATACATATATGTACATACATATATACATATATGTACATACATATATACTGTTATGTCCATGTTGCTGCGTATTTCACACTGGGCCTGGATATTCGACCATATTGTATGACATAAAACTGGGAATAATTGGGTTTACCAACTGGAGCTGTCTCTACAGAATGCTCAACCTTAGAAGTATTTGGAACATCTTTAGGAATGGAAGTAGAGGCTGAAACATGCTCTGGGATGGGAACAACATCTAGTTTGCTCTGAGATCTAGAGTCTATCACAGGAGCAATGCTGCAATTATGATTCTGGTACAGGAAGAAGATGCCTGTGATTTCTCCTGTACTCACACCCTCTGACTTGGCACATATGCCTGTAACTTGACAAATCTGGTCGAAACCTTTTGCTGTTTGTATCCTCACTGTCTCTCCTTCCCTCTACGGACAAAGAAATCTGCTCAATTTATCATAACTGGACTTCTGGGAAGAACGCTTCGTGAATAACTGAGCCTTAACAGTTTTGTTCTTAGCTTTAGGCCTCAATAAACAGGAACTAATAGGTAGCGTTCTGGTTTGCCTGGATAGAAGTCTTTGAGCGGGTGAGCCAAGTATATCATCACCGGGTATGCTTCTGAGATTAAGTAAATTCAAAAAGACATCAATATTGTTACGCTTTGACCTTTCAATAATTGCTTTGCACTCTGCACTGCACGTTCAGCTAGTCCATTTGACTGTGGACATTGATGACTGCTAGTAACATGTACAAAGTCCCACTCTCTTGCAAATTTCTGAAACAACTGACTAGTAAATTCAGTACCATTGTCAGAAATAATTGTGTGGACTACCATGGGCTGAGAAATGACATTTCAACTTAGTAATAACAGTAGTGGATGTTAGGTCAGGTATTCAGTCAATCTCAAACCAATTCGAGTAAGAGTTTACCAATACTAAGTAGTGTTGATTGTTCCACTCGACGGTATCAGTGGCTACTGTTGACTAAGGTAGTTCAGGAACTTGACTTAGCTGAAGTAGTCTCTCTGCAGATATGGTCTAATACTATTACATACTGAGCAAGAAGAAAGTAACAATGTCTTTCAGTAAAGAAATGCCAAAATACTAGTTATCTCACTCTTTTCTTAGTGGATGAGGAACCTGGGTGACCATGATGCAAAATCTGGATATATTCTTGTTATGAGGAAGGAGGAACAATTTTAGGATCTTTGAAAATAATGCCATCTTCTATCAACATTTCATCTCTGTAAGGAAAATAGGTTTGCACTTCAGGTGGTACACTACATTGCTGTGACGGCTATCCAACATTAATGTAGTGATTGAGCTTTTGCAAAAATGAATCAGTCTTTGTGTGATCTCTCAACTCATCAAACCTAGTGGAAAAAAACTGCGCACTGCCATCATGTCAAAGTCAAAATTCTCTGCGTCAAGCTGTTATACTTCATATTTCTGGTCAATCTGGATAAGGTATGAGCCAGATAGAGTAGCCTGCCTTTCATACAGACCATTTTGAAGTTCTACTCTTGCCATTTGAGCATCATTCTTTGTAATCTCGCTGGAGCTGAATGCATAGGCTTCTTTAGAATAGTAACTAGAATTTGGTGGTCAGTTTCAATCTAAATAGCTTGACCATAAATAGAATCATGAATCTTGGAACATGCAAATACTATTGCAAGAGTTCTTTCTCAGTTTGAGAAAACTGCATTTCAGTTTGGGTAGGTGTTCTAGATGCATAGGCTACTGGTCTGCTCTCTAAGTACAACTGCGCCAAGACCAAATTTTGAAGCATCACAGGAAGGAGTGACTGGTTTGTTCACATCACAGCATCTTAATGTAGGTGTGGTAGCAATTTTCTGCTTAAGGTCATCAAATGCCTTCTGGTGCTGTTCTAACCATGACCATGCAAATTTTTGCGAGTCAGTGCTCTTAAAGGTGCTGTCAACTCACTGAAGTTTGGTATAAACTTGCCTAAATTTTTGTCCATGCCTAGGAAACATTGCAGAGCTTGATTATTATCTGGTGCTGACATCTCAAGAACTGCTGCTTGCCTGGTTGGGTCTGGTCTCAAGCCAGTACTGGTAAATAAATGACCTACACATGTAACTTCTGGCAGTCTGAATTTGCACTTCAGCGGATTGAGCTTCAAGTTTACTTCACGTGCTCTGTCTAGAACTCTCTGTTTCTGTCATGCTCTGATTCACCATTGCCTCCATTCAATAAATCTACTATTATGGCCCAAGGATAACCCAAAAAATGTGTTCCATTGATGCTGGAAGAATTCACTTGCAGAACTTATTCCCAATGGCATCCATAGGAATCTGCACCTGCCAAATTGGGTACCAAAAGTGGTTAGTAATGAGGACTTGCGATCAAGCATCATTTGCCAACTTTTTGCATCCAAAACAGAAAAAAACAGTGGCATTCGGTATTAGAGCTGCAACCATTGACTGTACACACTGGATGATGCGGTCTTAAAATGCTTTGTTCAGATCTCTTGGGTCAATACATATTCTGATTTCATCTCAGCCTTTTTTGCGAGCTGCTACCATAGACTAAATCCATTCAGTTGGTTCTTTAACTGGACAAATTACACCTTGCTGTACCATTTTATCCAAATGAGCCTTAACTTTATCCTGCATAACTATTGGAACTCTTCTTGCTGGTCTGACTACGAGTGACCTCTGGGTCTAACTTCATGGAATACACAACTGCAAGTTTGCCCAACCTGTCATCGAAAACATCAGCATACTCAGAAAAATGGCTTCAAAAAATTGGAACTAGGACATGCACTTATGTGATGAACTACTTGGATAAAAGAAAGCAGATCAATTCTCAAACTGTCTGAAATCCAATAAAGACCGTATTGGTCTTCGAACTACATAGAACAAGTTGTAACAGTTCTTGGCCAAATAACATGAAAACATCACTGAGCCCTTGCTTTGAATTTCTTCACCTCCATAAGCAACAAGTTTCGCATTACTGGCCACACTGACTTGCTCATTAGTTCTCACTTTAGCAAATGTGTCTGCTGATATAACATTACACTTTGAACCAGTGTTTACTTTAAGCTCTGTGGATTTACCATTGATCTGGACTGTACAAAACACTTGACTTTTATGCCAATAAATTCACTGCATCAACTCTCTCACCAATTACTGACACACCATCTACACAGAAAGCAGAACTGCAGTCTACTTGATCAATTTGCTTTTATGTGTAACCTTTCTTTACAACTGTGTGGGGTTTACTTGATTTGCAAAACTTTTGAAAATGGTTCCATTTTTTACACTTGTGACATTGCTGATGAAATGCTAAGCATTTCTCTCTTTTTAGACTCATCATTGGCACCACAATTGTGACAGTTAACAATAAAGCTAGACTTGGGTTTTGCTGGTTCATGCTTGTACTGCACTGAGGAACATGTTACTTTAACTGAACAAGTGTTAGAACTTGCTAGAAAACTACGTAGTTTTCTTGGTGAGCAGCAGGGGCTGTGGCTGCCATGTGCTTAGACCTACTTCTGTTTGCCACATGTTGCATGCTATCTACATTTGCTCTGGAGCCTACTCAAACCATGTTCTTGTCACTTGCAAGTACACATTTTTTTGTCACTTCGTGGATTTGACAAATCTCAATGGCTTTACTCAACGCTAAATCACTAACTAAGAAAAATCTTCCTCACAGCAGCACTATTAATACCACACACGAGCCTGTCCTTTAACTCATTTTTTAAGTCACCAAAACAACACATTTTGGCTTTGTTTCTCAGGTCAGTTATATAAGCTGCCAAAGTTTCCCCTGGTTTCTGACCTCTCGTGTAAAACAAATGCCTCTCTAATGTAATATTTGTCTGGGTGTTACACGTTCCTCTAAACTCGAGTTTCAAACACTCAGGCTCTTCCCTTGATTCAGCCGTACAACAATATGGCGATTTTCACCTTCTCCCTCATGTACTGCTGCTGCATACACAAATGAATGCTCTCTTTCTATGGCCTCTGACTCAGCTAGGTTTAGCAAAATGAATGCCCTGGTGCATGCATCTTTATCTGAATAAGCTGCTTGTATGAAAATATCGTACTCTTTTTCAAATATTCTCCAATTCTCTGCAATGTTCTGATCAAATACAAGTGGTAAGGGCTTCTGAAATCCATCTGCCATATTAACACATACCAGTGAAGGATTTTGCAAATAAGAACAAACACATACACGTACCAGAAAATTTATGCTATTATTTGTAACTTTGCTCAATAGCACTATAAGCTTCTGTACAACTGAACTTTGTGAAATAAGTCGGGCACTGTAATACTTTTGAAATTACTGTACTGCAAGAAATCGCCTTTTATCAGTGTAAGAAATATGTCAAATAACTGCACGATGTGAATGAACTGGGCAACAAGAAGCTCATAGTCGATAACATTTCAAAGTAATTGCACTTTGCGAATAAACTGTACACAGCACACTGAAATTTCCCCAAAATTGCGGTACCTTTCTAGGCAATTCTTTGCAGTGCAAGAAACACTCTGTAATGGTGGCACTTTACAGACACAGCCAGCACAAGAAAGTTTTCAAAATGGCTATACTTTGTATTTTAGGAAATAATTGCACTTTGGAAACAAACTCTTTGGAATACATGCACAGTAATAAGCATACACTGCAAGCACTTTTACACACTGAGATACTTCAAATAAATCTAGTTATGCAATACAAAGTCACAGTTATGCCAAAACACAGGACTTTGCCAAAAACATGCAGCTTCCTTGCTTTATTTATGCTTAATGTGCCCCTTTTGCCCTTATTATATTCTTTTTGCTCATTTAATCTCTTTTCATGACCACTGTACTTTTCTTGGGCTCATTTTACTTTAAACATGCTCATTTTGCCTTAAGCATGCTTGTTTTGCTTTAAACATACTCATTTTGCTTTTCTGATAACCATTTTGTCAAATATAATAAACAGTTATATCCACTCAACGTTTGCTGCTCTATGTAAAAGGCTTCACTTGCTCTCCACAGTTTTTTCCACAACACTTCGTTTAATAAATAAGACACATGAATAAATATAAGGTTAAGCGCTTTCATCTATGTCAAAGTAGACTTCATCAGAACACTTCCATTTAATAAATGCTAGCTTTTATAAGTACTACTAACCAATCCTGACAGTTTTATCTTTTTTATAAAACAAGCAGTTTGTGTGAATTCTCATTACCTTTGATACTTTTCAGCCTTTTCAATGCTTGTTTCTCTTAGTTTATTTTCACCGTCATCTCTAAACCTCATGGCTCCAAATATTCTCTGGAATCCTGGTTTTGCACCATGCTGCTTTCCTACTTTGAACACAATGAAAGTTTCTTCCTAGGTTCTGTTCAAGAAACTTTATTATATACAAACAAATCACGACTTGAAGTTTACTGACTTTAACCTAAGTAACCTATATGCAAACTAACTACTGCAATCATACATGCTTACTATCTGGCTGTACTCTCAAAATGGCACTGAAAATAGCAAGTGTCTGGTATTTACATGTGCACATTTAGTCCTTGATATACTTAAAGACAGCACATACACCCTGGTCTACAGATATTGAATAAAAACTTGAGTATTTTTAGGGAAAATAGAGCTGTTTTAGGGAAACTGGGCGAGAGACCCTTGTTTGTATACAGAAAGGGAATGAATTTTAAGAATATTTTTGAGAGAAGTCATGTTAAAGAAAGGACCAAATGCGGGCGGTGCAGATATTGTAAATTTATTTTAACAGAAAATAGTTGTAATATTTGTGGACACAGCTTTCATATTAAGGGCAAATTTGATTGTGTGAGCTCAGGGGTGGTTTATGCTGCACTGTGACAGTCCCCAGCTACCTGAATCTTGAAAAGTCTCACAGAAGAATATTCCTGAGCACCATTGAACCAAATGATGTCCATCCCCTGGAGACTTGATTAAGTTTGTAATGAGTGATAAAGGTATGAGGGCAAAGCCCAAGTAGCCGCTGCACAAATGTCATATAAAGCAGCTCTGGAATGAAAATCTCCAGAAGTTGCCACCACTCTAGTTGAATGAGCTTTGACATGGTATAGAGGTTGGAGACATTTTGATTGACAAATAAATGTAATACAGTCTAAGCCATTTCATCAAGGTAACCTTCAAAACTGGATTGCCTAAATAAAGGGAAGAAAAAGACACAATTTATCAGATTTTCTAAAATCGTTTGCTCTGTGAAGGTAAAAACTGTCTGGGTACGTCTAATAAATGCAGAAAGTACTCCACTTTGTTAGACAAATTGGGGAAAAAGACTGGATGCTGACGTGTCTGACTGATATTAGATTCTGAGAATACTTTTGGGAAAAAGAAAGGATTAGTCCTTAGGGATAACCTATCCTTGTGAAAAACGATATAGGGTGGTTTGGAGGATAGAGCCTGGAGTTCAGATACCCTTCTTGTGGATGTGATAACCACTAAAAATAAAGTTTTCCATGACAGGAACTTTACGTCACAGGTAACTGAAGGTTCATAAGGGGATAAAGTAAGGGAATGAACTAGCAACAGATCCCAGGGAGGAATAGGTTCTTTAAAAGGGGGTCTTAACATTAGAACTCCCTTAAAAAAGGCTTTACAAAGTTTGTGAGACATCAGGGATGATTCCTTTGAACCGTATGTGGAAGTTTCAGATAGCCGCTAAATTAACTTTAATTGATGAGGCTGAAGAACCAGATTGCTAGAGTAGCAGCTAAGAAATCCAAAATGTTATGAACTGGAGTCCTACAAGGGTCAAGTCCGTTCATAAGGACCCAATTTGCAATTTTTTTCCATTTAATTTGATACAGTTTCTTAGCTGGTCGTTTGTGATGGGCTACAATGATTTAGCGGACAGAAGAGGAGAGGGATGCATACCTGGCAACCATGAGAATTGGAGAACCCAACCTGTGAGCTTGAGATGATGAAGGTTTGGATGAACCAAGCCCTCCAGATGGGACAGAAGTACCATAGCTGGGTCCAGTATCCATGGTTCCCAAAGAAGAGGAGGCCAAAGGAAGGGGAACCAAACTTGCCAAAGCCAGACTGGGGCAGTGAGGATTATTGAGTTTTCCAACCTCTTGGCTTTCTTTAGAAACTGGGATATCAAGGGAGTTGGTGGAAAGGTACAGAGGAGACTGGGGGCCAATTGTGGAGGAGAGCACCTCTGGGTGACTCCCCGGAGGGGATTAGGGCAAAGTAACTGCTGCACTTGTTTAGTGGGGAAGCAAAGAAATCGCAGCAAGGTTGGGCCAAGTGATGAAAAATCACTTTCGTCACCACAGGATTGAGAGATCATTTGTGAGGCATGAGGATGGTTCTGCTCAATTTGTCCGCTACCACATTGGAGCTCCACAGAATATGCATTGCTGTGAGAAAGTGGTTGGAAGAAATTGCCAAACTCTGAGGGCTTCTTGACACAGTGGGTAAGAATTGGTTCCCCCCTTGTTTGTTGCTATACAAAACTACCGACATGTCTGTTTGAATTGCTACTGTTCCTAGAGGAAGAGCATCATGGAAATCTTGCAACGCTAACAGCACTGCCCTCATCTCTAGAACACTGATGTGCAAGTTGGCCTCTAGTTGGGACCACGTGCCTTGGACTGTCCTTCCCAGACAATGCCTCCCTATATGGAAAGCATCCATGGTCACTATGACTTGACATTGCGGAAGAACGAAAGGCCGCCCCAAGAGAATCTGATCGCTGATTGGAATCGAGTATCCTGCTTGTAGCGATTAGTAATCACAATTTGGTAAGACACTGGCTGAAGTATCAAAGACCACTGGGAGGCAAATAATCATTGTAATATTCGCATGTGGTACCTTGCTAAGGGGACATGAGTGACTGATGCTGCCAATGGAGGTGAATGCTTGTAGGACTAATCCGTCTGGAACCCTTCTGATTCGGGTATTTGTCTGACCTGGGATCTGATTTGTTGTAGTCTTTCTAGTGGAAATGAAGCAATTCCTGTAACAGTGCCCAACAGGGCTCCGATGAACTCTAACTGTAGAGAACACTGTAAATTTAACTTTTTGTAATTTATTGTAATGCCTAGAGATGCAAAGTGTAATCTCTTGCCTGTTCTGAAACCTGGTGGTAGAGGTGAGGACCCAGTTGTTGACTTATGGAAAAACTCAAAATCCTTGCAGTTTGAGATGAGCCGCAACCACTGCCATGCATTTGATGAACACCCTGAGGGCTAAGGTGAGTCCAAACAGCAGTGCTCTGAATTGGAAATGACTGGCTCCCAGCCGGAAGCGCAGGAACCTAGAAGCATTTGTCCATTTTTATGTGGTAATATGCATCCTGGAGGTCTACAGCGCACATCCAATTGTATTTTTCCAAGAATGAAGTATCGACTATACCAAGACCACCTGGAATTTGGTTTGCTGAATTGCCTTGTTGAACTGGCTGAGATCCAAAATGGGTCTACAGTCCCCTGTTTTTTGGGGCACTAAAAAGAACCATGAGTAAAACCTGGGACTTTTTGGATGACACTCTTGTCTAGCAGTTTTTGAATTTCTGCTACTGCTGCTTCCCTGCGAATGGGTGGAACATCTGGGAGTCGTTTCTGGGAATAAAGGTAGTGGGATTTTGTAACCTCTGGATATTATTCTCTGCACCCATTTGCCCGATGTTTATTAGTTGCCAGGTGGGATGGTGCAGAGAAAGTCATCCCCTCACTGCCTCCAGAGGAGGGCAATCGGACCTCCCTTCAGGGATGCTGATAGCGGTACCAGAGAAGGAATCTCTGGACTCCTGATTTTGCAGGCCACTTCTGACTCTGGGGCGGCATCTTCCATTACTTACCCCTCTGCCCCAGGGGAAAGTCCTTAGCACATGAATCCCGGAAAGGCCCTTGGGATTTTTTAAACCATAGTCTCCCACTTCTCTGGTTCCTAGAGTAAGGCCTCTGAGGATTGGAGAAACGTATGCCTCTGGCAGACAGAGTTGTCCCATCTTTTACACATCTTGCAAGTGTATCTAACTATTGGGCCAAATAGGGATGATCCATCAAACTGAGCACTGAAAAATGATGCTTTAAATGGCTCTGCAAAGCCACACAAGTGCATCCAGGAGTGCCTTCTAATGAGTATGCCTGAACCCGCTGCGCTAGTCACCCCTTCAGCTGCATGAGCAAGTTAGAAATCACTTCCAGGGTTGCCAGCTGTGAGGTAACTTTATTACACACCTGTTGAACCACTGCTCCTGAGAGGGTATCTGAGAGCTCCTTGACCAGATCCCTCTGCAACCTCATCAAATATGCCATGTAATTCACAGACCTGAGAGCTAAGGTCACTGAAGCGTAAACGCGCTTCACAAACCTATCCATAAGTCCTAGACTCCTCCTTAGGACTATGAATAGTGGGACTTTCCTCAGCAAGTTCCTTTTTATTGGCTGCCGCTATCACCATAGTGTCATAGGTTCATAGGTAGGTACTAGGCTATCGGCCTTAGGGCCCATACAAGCCTAGCCAAAAAATGTACCCAGGCTTTTGCCACCCAAGAAAATTATTTTCCTGTGCCCCTGTCGAGCAGAGCCACAGAAGTGATCCCCGGGGTGAATTTCCCATCCAATCATCAAGATGTTTCTTGAAGAGTGCTAATGAGGAGCTCTGTTTGACAGACAGGTAGTCTGTTCCAGAGTATGGGAAGTCTCTAGGACAGGAATCTATCCCTCCAGCATGTTCTGTTTATTGTGGTGACAAGGTTTAGGTCCCTAGAGCGTGTAGCTCGGAGGGACTGGGATTTCTTTAAGTGGAGCCTGTCCAACAGCTCTGGGTTTGACATAGCTTTGCATGTTAGGCAGAGATCGCCCTTAAGTAGGTGATATGTGATGGAGTAAAGCTGTAGTTTTTTGAGACGTTCTGCATAGGGCACCTGTTTGAGGCCAGTAATCCTCTTTCTGAGGTATTTCTGTGGTCTTTCCAGTTGTTGTAGATGTCTTGTGAGGTACATACCAAAAGGGGCGTTGTACTCTATAATGGGTCTAATGAGTGATGAGTAGAGGGGAACAATGACCTTTTTTTTCTGGATGAGAATCCTTTTGTGATGAGATGAGCCACGTAGAGGGATTTCCTGACCACTGTGGCGATATGATTATCAAAGGAGAGACTACTGTCCACCTGTGTCCCAAGGTCTCATCACATTTTCGGCATTAAGTAGACTACCAGCTATGTGGTAGTTCATGGGTACAGAGTTTTTACCAAAGGGGATGACAATACACTTTTTGGCACTGAGCTTCAGGCCATGGCTTTGCCACCAGGCATCTGTCTCAGTGAGGCCCTTTTGTAGTTTGTCCACATCGTTAGGAGTTTCGATTATGGGCTCCTAGTTTTGCAGTCATCTGCAAACTTGGTTAGCCAAAGACCTTCTGTGCAGGCCTGCACTTCAGAGAAGTAGATACCAAACAGGAGAGGACCCAGGACTGAACCCTGTGGTACTCCACTTGTCACTGGTCTGATGCCGGATTTGGAATCCGCTACTTTCACAGTGTGGGTTCTGTCCGTGAGCCAGTTGGCAACCCATCTTGTGACATAGGGATTTATACCTAGTTTAGTGAGCTTATCTATAATTCCAGAGTGGGGGATGGTGTCGAAAGCCTTGGCGAGATCTAGATAAGCTGTTGAACCATTTTACCCTCATCTATGGCTTTGGTGACTGCTTCAAATAAGTCAATCAGGTTTAGGAGACATGATCGGCCTTTTACAAATCCAAACTGGGTAGGGGTCCAGTGTTTGGAGATTACCAATGTCTTTGTTTAGGAGTTCCACAATGATACGTTCCATGGCCTTGCAGACCAGGCTCGTCAGGATAATGAGGCGGTAGTTCCCGGGGTCCGTAGTGGCTCACGCTTTGTGGAGTGGGATAACTGTCGCGGTGCGCCATTCAGTGGGTACAAAGCCAGAGGTGAGGCTATGATTGAACATGGTACTTAGGTAGGGTGCCAGTTCATTCTGTAGTTCATGTTGAATGCAGCCTGGGATATTGTCAGGTCCCATGGATGCTGTGTTCTTGGCTTTGGAGAATGTTTTTTTTACCTGTGTAGCCGTGATTATAGGAACTTTGCATTCTTCCAGTATAGAGATGGGCCCTCTAGGGGGTGAGAGGGGGGTAAAGTTAGCATTGAACTTATCTGCTAGGATGTTGGCAATATCAGTTGGTTCTGTATATTTAGTGCCATTGTGCTGTAACTCAGAGCAGATCTGAGTGTTCCCATTTAGATTCTTGACATAGCTATAGAATGCTTTGTGGTTGTCTTTAGAGTCAGTGGCAATTTTGTTTTCGTAACTAGCTTTGGAGGATTTTATGAGGGATTTCACCTTCTTACTGAGGTTGACCAGGGAGTTCCTCCAGTCATGGGACTTTACTCTTTTTTGCAACAGTTTATTTTTTCTGTTGTAGAGTTTGCTTATGGCAGAGGACCACCAGATTGGCTTCCTTTTTTTGGAGGATAACATCTTGGTTCTATTAGGGACAGCATGATCCATGCACTCGTGTAACTGCTTATAAAGTGCATTCATGTAGGATTCGGCAGTCATACCTCTATTGTCCATCTGCATGGGTGTCATGAAGTTTGCCACTTCTGTCTTAAGAACTGTGAAGTTGGCTTTGGAGAAGTTTTTTACGATGGTTTCCCTAACTGGGGCTAGGGTCAATGGGTATATGCCTTTTGACCATTTTTTATTCTTTAGGGATGGACAGGATGCGATCAGATCTTTTGGAGATAGGCTCAATGGAGTCAGGCATCTTCCATGCCAGCTAAGCGATGAGATAGTCAGTGGGTAGAGAGATCCAAGAAGTTGATGGTTGGGCTCAAAATGCCTCCAGGTATAAAAACTCCTCAGAAGAAGGCTGGAGGGTAGACCAGCCACCCCTCTGTTTCAGGATTTCCAGGATGTCCTCGAAGGAATCACCAGGGGGTGACTTGGGGGAACCTTCCCTCTCAATGAAGTTGGTATCTACGGTGAAAGACTCCTCTTGAAAGTCAGTCCTTCCTCTTGCACTTTTTCTTCACAAGTACTTCCTCAGGGGGATACTCCGAGGAAGTATCCGAAGAAGAAACCATCAAGGTGGGGTTTTCCTGGAGGATTTCTGCCCTCTGTCTGGGGAATGAGATTGATGTTAGCTCTGGATGTGGAGATCTGTCCCAACAGGGATGGCAGCGACTGCGAGTCCCCAATGGAAAAGGCCTTCTCCATGATTTGAAAGGCCTGCCCCTCCCCATAGAGGGAGGGATGGTAGCCCAGAACCAAAAAAAAGAACTCCTTCAGAGCAGAAGTACCACCCCGCACCAAGGAGGCGACCCCCGAATCCGAAGCCTGGGTCGATCCTACATAGGCTGAAGCATCAAGGGTCATGGACGACTCCAAAACTAAAGCCGATCCATGCACCTCGGACCAGACCAAACAGTCCAGACCCCAAGAGTTCTCCAGTGCCAAAAGGCCAGAGGAACTCAAGGCTGCTTTCGGTACTGGAAACAAAGCTGCTACCAGAACAGAGAGTGTCAATACCGGAGGGTCGGAACAGAGGGCTCCAATGTCTCAACATGAGTTGGGAGGAGGAATGGGTGGTGTCATAGTTGGAGTGGTTCTGACGACAGCTCGGCGAGGACCGAAGACAATTCCCTCATCATCAGGAGCTGATCCAACAAGTCTCATGATGTCAGCTTCAGACAGACCCTTAGTGGAATGAACCAAGGCAGTCAAAGGAGACTTAGGTGGTCTCACATTGTGGAAGGGGCTTGGCGGTCTGTCTTTGAAAGGATCGATGAAGAGCATTTGAATATCGGAATAGAAATAAACTCCGACCGTTCCAGCACTGAAGTTTCCTTGGTTGCTGAAGTAGTAGCAGTCTGTTCCAAAATTTTTGTAGGTGCCATGGAGCTCTTCAGTACCGAAGGCAATTCTGAAACCTTCTTGATCGGTTCGGAGGAAGTAGGAGTCAAAGAAGGTCTTTTCTTAGGAGAAAATGATGTGCACAGCCTCCGTTCTGGATACAGAAATAGCCTCTTCAAAATCAGACCTTAAAAGTCCTTTCAGAATCAACTTATTCTTCCGTTCTGTTAGCATCCTAGTAGAAAACCCATGATAAATCAAACAACTTTCTTGGAGGTGGATTTTGCCTAAACAATAAACACAAAGGAAATATGCCAGTCGGAATTGGGAGTCTTACCCTCACATTTTAGGCACCTTTTGAATCCAGAGATGCCCTTTGACGACTTGGTCAGAAAATCTGACTTCTCAGCCATAACTATTAGCAGGTTATAACTACACAAACACACATGCATGCTGACGAAGGATAGAGAAATTTTTTTTGGAAAGGAAGAAATACCAACAATGGTATAAATAAAGTACAGTTGTGTACACTTAACATAAATGTAGATGTTAGAGTGTATTCACTGTTGCAGTCATTACATTAGGGTAATCTGCTAGGGTAACCCAGACTGCAACAGTGAATACACTCGAACATCTACATTTATGGTAAGTGTACACAACTGTACCATGTTCTTCGTGTTTCACTGTTGCAGTCAATACATTTGGGTAGAATCCCAAAGCTATGGATGGGAGGATGGAACTAAACAGCATTAGGAGCAACTATAAAGCCCTGCAGAACTGCAGTGGCAAAGCCTGCCTTGGATTTGGAGAAGAGAGACAAGTGATAATGCTTTGTGAAGGTATGAACCAAACTCCAAGTAGCAGCTTCTACGATGTCTTTGGTTGGAACTCCTCTGAGAAAAGCTGCTGAGGAAGAGGCAGCGCTGGTGGAATGTGACCGGATCCCCTTGGGCACAGGTTTGCCATGGTGCAAGTAGCAGAAATGAATGCAGTGGCTTATCCACTTAGAAATAGTCTGCTTTGATATAGCCTTCCCCTCTGATCCTGCAGCAAATACCACCAGTAGTTGCTCAGATTTTCTTAGAGATTTGGTCCTGTTTAAGTAAAATCTTCATTGTCTGTGTACATCCAATGAATGCAGAATCCGCTCCCCCTTGTTCTGCGGATTTGGGTAAAAAGTTGGCAGGTGAATTGTTTGGTTAAGAGCCACACTGGATACCACCTTAGGTATAAAAGAAGGACTGGTCCCGAGGGATACCCTGTCAGGGTAAAATGTAATAAAAGGCTCCACAGCCATGAGAGCCTGTAGTTCTGAAACCCTTCTTGCTGAAGTGATTGCCAAAAGGAAAGCTGTTTTCCATGATAAAAATTTTATATCTGCAATAGCTGCTGGTTCAAAAGGAGGCAAGGTGAGTTTTTCCAGCACAAAATTGAGGTCACATGCAGGAGTTGGTAATTTTCTGGGAGACCTTAAATTTTTGGCCCTCTAAGATACTGTTTAAGCAGAGGATGAGAGAAGAGGGGTGGCTCTGTGTTGTAATGGGCCGATATGGCAGAGGCATGGATTTTTGAGAGAATGATAGACCTTTGTCAAGCATCTCAGTCAAATATTGTAAAATCTGAGGGATATTTGGCTTTGCTGTGTCCGCTCCTTGTGCTTGGTTCCAAGCACAGAATCTCTTCCATTTATCAGCATAAGATTTTCTAGTACTAGGCCTTCTGGCCTCCAAAATGACATCCATCACAGACTTACTGAGAGGTGGTGTTTGAATAATTAAATGATCAGCCATGCTGCAAGATTCAAAGTTTGGAGCTGAGTGCGCAGAATTTGATTGTTCTGCTGAGACAGTAGATGAGGTATTTGAGGCAAGTACCAAGGAGGGAGTCGAGACATATTCCTTAAAATTGGGTACCAGTGCTGGTGAGGCCAGTCCGGAGCAATTAGGATCATTTTTGGTTTTTCCTGTCTGACCTTTAGTAAGACATTGGAGAGAAGAGGCAGAGGGGGAAAGGCATAGACTGATAGGTTTTTCCAACAGAAGGATAGGGCATCCACTTTCCAGGCTTTTCTGTGATAAGTCCTTGTACAGAATTTGTCCAGTTGATAATTTTGGTGAGAGGCAAATAGATCTATGTCTGGGCTCCCCCATTTCTGTGTTACCATGCTGAAGATTTGTGGATCCAGTTTCCACTCATGCGGGTCCATAAGATTTCTGCTTGGGTCGTCTACCAGAGTATTTTGTTTTCCTGGCAGGAACTTGAGCTTGAAGATGTATTTGGCAAGTCAAAGCTGTGTTCCACAATGCCATGGCTAGTCTGCAAAGGGGGTAGGAATGTGTACCCCCTGCTTGTTTATGTACCACATAACCATGGTGTTGTCCGCCTTTATCAGTAGCTGTCCTGGATGAAGTAAGTCCTTGACGGCTGTCAGAGCATTCTGAACAGCTAGCATCTCTTTCTGGTTGATATGCAGATGCATTTGTTTTGGGCTCCATTTGCCCTGAATGCATCTCCCTGCCAGGTGGGCCCCCCAAGCATAGTCTGATGCGTCTGCAGTTAGGGTTTGGTTGGCAAGGGGTAGAGTGAATGACAGTCCCTTGTTTTGGTGACATGTCTCTGCCCACCAAAGAAACTCCTGTTGTAGGCAGGGAATGAGAGGAATCATTGTTTCCAGGCTGTGACAATGCTGACTCCATAAACTTTTTAGGTACCACTGAAGTTTCCTCATATGCAGTCTTGCATATGGAATTAGTAGAATGCAGGATGCCATGAACCTCAAAGCCTGCAGAATTTGTCTTGCAGATAACTGGGTTTTTGTTGCCATCTGATTGAAGTACGTTGTCAGTTGCCTTTGTTTGTCTGGCGTAAGATAAGCCATCTGGGCAGTTGTATTCAGGCTTGCACCCAGGAATGTAATTATTTGAGAGGGTACCATTTGGGATTTATTTTCGTTTATTGTGTACCCTAGGCATGTTAGCAGCCTTTTTACAAATGCCAGATGTTGAAGAAGAATGTCCTTGTTCTCTGCTTGAATGAGACAGTCGTCCAGATAAAGATAAATTTGAATGCTTCTTTGTCTGCAGAATGCAATTACTGATGCCAGGCACTTTGTAAAGACCCTAGGCACAGTAGATAAGTCAAAGGGCAGTGCAGAGAACTGGTAATGCAAAAAACCTGCCTTGAAGTGGAGGTATCTTCTGCACGATTCCCTTATTGGGATATGCAGATATGCCTCTTAAGTCTAGAGTCACTAACCAAGCGTTCCTGCTCAGCATAGGCAGTAGCTGTTGTAAAGTCAGCATTTTGAATGTTGGAATGTCCAGGAAAGTGTTCAAAAATCGATAAGTCCAGTATTGGATGCCAGGCATCGTCTTTTCTGGGCACCAGGAAAAGTCTTGAGTAAAAACCTTGTCCTTTTTCCTTTTCTGGTACTGGATGAACAGCCCCCGTATCCCATGAGGGACATAACTTGTTTCTGAGCCTCTGCCCATTGATTTTGTGGCAGATCTGGCCAACCGTTTGGAATTGGCAAAGTATGGAAATTAAATCTGTACCCCTGGGATACTATGTTTAATACCCACTTGTCCTGGGTAATTAACTGCCAACTTTGAGCATGAAGTGCTAATTTTCCCCCCAAAGGTGCTGCCAAAAGGTAAGTGCTTGGTGAAGGAAGAGGGAAGTCATTCAGACTGCTTACTGTAGGGTTGTGTTTTGTTTCCTCCATTTGGAGGTGGAGGCACCCCACTGCTTTGACCTGTAAGAACCCTGTGATTGATATCTAGAGCCTTTTGAACACCTGGATTTGCCTTGAGAGGCTCTGTTGGACACAGGAAAGGATTAATTCTTAGTAGGCCAGTGCCTACTGAACCTGGGTGGTTGGACTTGTAAGAAATCTTTTACAGTTTGCATAGATTTAGCTTTGTCTTCCATTTTCTTTAAAACCTCTTCTGCCTTATTACCAGAGTATCATGCTGCAAAGGGGCATCCAACAATTTAGCTTTAACATGATCAGGCAGATTTTGCTCCTTGAGCCAGGCATGCCTTCTGATCACAGATCCAGTTACTGTGGCCCTGCAAGAGGCCTCCAAGGAATCAAAACCACATTGCAAAGTATGTTTTCCAACCTGTTCTGCTGCATGCAATAATTCCTGTAATTCTTTATTTTCCACACAATCAGAAAACATCATAATTTTCTATTTCAGTAAGCCCATAACATGCTGTTGATATTTAAACATATGAAATTGGCAGTTTAAGACCCTAATTGCCAAGGTTGCAGACGTATAAACCTTCTTTCCTCATCTATCCAGCGCCCTGGAATCTCTATTAGAAGGGGTAGGATTTTTGGCTGTAGAAGTCTTTACACCCTTGGGATCCTGTGAGATAGTCTCAGGATCAGCAGCAGAATTTTTGAATAGAAATTTGTGGGAGTCAGGAACCCTGTAATATCTGTCTGGCTTACTAGTAGCCGGAGGTAGGGAATCAGGGAGCCATGCTTGATTCCAAAAACACATCAACAATGTCTAATACAGGAGATATTGCCAAAGGCCTATGCTGAGGAAGAAGGAAATCACTAAGCCTTTTTTTTCATTCAGAGAAAACCTGACTCTCCCAATGAAAATGTTCCCTTAAAGTATGCAATGTTTCTCCAAAAGAATAATCCTCAAGAGGGGATGCAGATGGGATGGATTCTTCTGCATCAGAATCCTCATAGGGTGGAACAGAAAATTCCTGATCAGAAGAGGAATCAGAAGAAATGGAAACCTGATCTGAAGATTCATAATCAGTGTCTTGCCTAGGCCTCTTAGCAGGGGGGCTCATGCGTTGGTTTTTTAGACACAGAAGCAGTTTTAGATCTTGTTTTTCAGGTTGGCGTCAGTTTGATATCAAAATGTTGAGGCCTGAAAACACCCTCAAAAGCCGGTGCCTCCTCAGCAGCTCTGGACCCATCCAAGGGAGAGACATCCATGAGTTCAATACTCTTGAGAATCCCGCGGCATACCGGACTCCGCATGGGTCTCGGTAGAGGCCTGCGACTCAAAAGTAGCAGGTATCAGGGGCTGTAAAAGCACCTCACTGAGTACCGGCGAACTGGCGACTGGCTTAGAAATTACATCTGTTTTGGACCTCGACGGTCTGTCTCGGTCTTTTTCTTTGTTTTTTTGTGAACTCCGGTAGTCGGACTGCTAACCGACGACATTTCAGGGTGGAATTAAATCTGGCTCCAAAATATTTAGAAGCAAAAATATACCGATGCTTAATAGTGCGTTCGTTAAATCTAGCACAAAACTGACAGCAAGGCACGTTATGATCTGGGCCTAGGCAAGGAATACAGTACAAATGAAAATCCTTATGAGGTATTTGCTTCCGACAACTAATGCAATTGCTAACTTTTACTGACATCGGTAAGGAGCAAGAAAAAGTTTCACCAACGGGGTACTTAGCTTTAGTTGAAGACTTCACTTCTGAAACTCGAATGCAAAAATTTCAGGAGTCAGCCGACCGGCACTTGTGAACTGCTTCTGCTTTGGCACCGTGCGGCAAGAAAGACTGAATAAAATGGCGTCAGCTGCATGTTTTATACACCTGACGTCATGGAAGATGAGACAGCAACTGACGCAGGACCCAAGACCTTGTTATTCAGGCCGACTGAGGGCAACCTGCCAGCAGATTACCCTAAAGTAATGACTGCAACAGTGAAACACGAAGAACATCTGGCTTAAAGGTAAAAAGGGAGCTCAACAATGGTATCAATAGAAGGACAACCAATGGTAGTACAGAAAGTGAAAGACACATGCTCACGTTAAAGGGAATAATGGCAGGAGCAGGTAGAAGAAATATAGACTAAGAGTAGTATATGAACACAAAAAGGGTATTTAAAAGGAAAAACTTTTTTTTAACTAGTCAAAGCTCGAGAGCGGTCATAGACATCTGACATGAAGCGGCAAATGAGATCTGAGGTAATCCTGAGAGGAGCATTGTGGATAAAAGCCTGGCTCGAGATTTGGGAGGCGCTAGCTGAAATAAGTGGCATAGTTAGTTCCGAGGCTCGGAATCAAGCCCATAGTCAAGTATTGTGAAGATTGACAACATCAGATCATCAACTGAAGAATTTTCGTGTGAAACCCTGCTCGAGGAACTAGAATCATCAATGCCAACATTAATCCCAGGGTCTGCAAAATCTATCAAGCTGAGACTGTGGTACTGTGAATTATTTTCCCGACCTAGAATCTGATCGTTTGTACTCTTGAAGGGGAAGAAAAGCCGATACTGATACCATGTCGTACTTTATGTCTGAGACTATGCTGAGACTTGCTGCAATTTACAGTAATCCCCGGCTTGGAAAGTGGATGCTCTCTCATTCTCTCATTAACTGTGGGTTATCCTCTTATTAGTAGATACCAGGTCAGGGTGATAATGAGCCAGTCTTCCAGGCACAGAAGCACTCTGAATCCCTGCAAGCTGAAGTGACCTGCTACCACTGCCATGCATTTGGACACCCTGGGGGCTGTGGTGAGGCCAAAGGGCAGTTCTCAGAACTGGTAATGACTAGCTCCCAGCCAAAAGCACATATCTCTTCTGGATTATCTGTTAAATTTTGTGTGACAGTAGGCATCCTGAAGGTCTATCAAACACATCCAGTCGTCCTTGCACAAGAAGGGCAAAATGGACTGCACCGTGACCATTCGAAACTTTATATACCGAACTGATTTGTTCAAGTTGCTGACATCCAAAATCATTCTATAGTCCCATGTTTTCTTTGGCATTAAAAAGAATAGTACAGTTGTGTACACTTACCATAAATCTAGATGTTCGAGTGTATTCACTGTTGCAGTCATCACTTGTGGGTTATCCCTGCTGGGTAGCCCACGGTCGGCCGTAATACCAGAGTCAAGCTTCTCCCCTGCACCAGCTGCTGTCACCTGTGGACTAACGTCAGGTCGTCAGTGGTATAAAGGGAGAGCAGCCGACACCATTACATCAGTTTTTCTTGCCCTAACCTGTAGGAGCCCCTTGAAAGAAATGTTTTAAAGAGCCCCTGGTGGCCCAAGGCCACAAGAATGACAGTTAATCTCCAAAAAGGATAAGATTAAGGGGGAAGGTGGGAGGAAAAATAGGACTGCAACACTGAATACACTAACATCTGCATTTATGGTAAGTGCACACAACTGTACTATGTTCTTCATGTTTCACTGTTTGTCATCAATTGTGGGAGGATTCCCAAAGCTGAGGAAGGGGAGGATGAAGTATGAAATTCCTAAGATTGAGCTAGCATGCCTTGTAGGACTGCAGAGGCAAAGCCTGCCCGAGACCTGGAGAACAGAGGTGGTGGTAGTGTTTGGTAAATGTGTGGACAGAGGTCCAAGTGGCAGCTTCCAGGATGTCCCTGGTGGGTACTCCTCTAAGGAAGGCAGAGGAAGTAGTGGCTGCGCTAGTAGAAGGTGTTCTGATAGACTCAGGAGGAGCTTTTCCATGAAAAGTGTAGCAGAATTGTACGCAGTGAGATATCTACTTTGAAATGGTCTGTTTGGTGATAGGCTTACCCTATTTCCCCTGGAGGGAAGCCAACCAACAGTTGATCTGTCTGCCTAATGGACTGTGTTCTGTCCAGGTAGTATCTTAACTGTTTGTACACATCCAGTGTGTGCAGAATTCACCCTCCTTTATTCTGAGGGTTTGGAAAAAAGGTGGGGAGATATATAGCCTGTTTTTGGGTCACATCTGATACTACCTTTGGCATGAATGAGGGAATTAGTCCTGACAGACACCCTGTCTGCATGGAAGATAATGAAGGGTTCAGTTGCCATGAGTGCTTGAAGTTCTGACACCCTCCTAGCTGAAGTAAAAGCCAAGAGGAAGGCAGTCTTCCAGGAAAGGTGTTTTAGGTCTGCTGATTCAGCTGGTTTGAAGGGAGGTAATGTCAGTTTTTCTAAGACATAGTTCAGGTCCCAGGCTTGAGTGGGTGCCCTTCTAGGGGGCCTAATGTTAGATACACCTCTGAGGAATTGCTTAATTAAAGGGTGAGAGAAGACAGCTTTGTTCAGCATGAACGTGTGCTGAAATGGCTGAGGCATGGATTTTAATGGAGGAAAAGGAGAGGCCCTTGTTAAGTAGCTCCGCTAGGTAGTCCAGAATAAGAGGGAGGGACATCTGGGAGCTGCTGTGACCTTTTGATAGGCACCAGGAGTTGAATCTTTTCCATTTCTCTCAGTAAAAGTTTCTGGTGCGGGGACTTCTGACTTCCTTAATAATGTCTAGGACCTGCTTGCTCAACTGTGGGTTATCCCCGGTCCCTGGGGGATAAGCCATGCAGAAAGTTTGAGAGAGTGCAGGCTTGGATGCGAAACTCCCCTCTGGCTTGTGTCAGGAGGCTGTAAGGCTCCTTTGTCAGACTGAGCAGCAAGGGGTACCAATGCTGCCTGGGCCAATCTGGTGCTATAAGGACGGCTTTTGGTCCTTCCTGGCTTATTGTGAGCAGTACCCTTGGGAGTAAGGGCGGGGGGAGGGGACACAAATGAAGAGAGTGCTCCATTGGAATGACAGAGAATCCACTTTCCAAGCCAGGGGGTGGAACTCTCTGGTGCAGAATTTGTGCAGCTGATTGTTGTGTTGTGAGGCAAAGAGGTCCACTTCTGGTGTCCCCCAGGCCTGGGTGATTTGGAGGAATGTCCCTTTTTGGAGTTTCCACTCATGGGGGTCTAAGTAGTTCCTGCTTAGATGGTCTGCTAGGGTGTTTACTCTTGGGATGTACTGGGCTATCAGGTGTAGGCCCATGGAGGAGGCGGTCTGCCAGAGGCTCATGGCTAGCTGGCAGAGAGGGTAGGAGTGTGTCATCCCTGCTTGCTGATGTACCACATTACTGTGGTATTGTCTGTTTTTATGAGGACTCCTGGTTTTAGGTGGTCTTGGAAGGACGTGATAGCCTTGTGAACTGTCATCATTTCCTTTAGGTTTATGTGACACTGAAGGTGCCTGAGGTCCTAAGAGTCATGGATGCACCAGGTGTCTAAATGAGCACCCCAAGCTAGGTCTGAGGCATTTGTGGTGATAGTCTGGCCTTGAGGAAGGTAGGTGAAGGGAAGGCCCTTGTTCTGAGTGCATGCCTCTGCCCAATAAAGAAACCCATTCCTTATGCATGGAATGAGGGGAAGAGTGATCTCCAAAGATTGAGAATGTTGGCACCAAAGGTTCTTTAGGTACCACTGGAGTTTGCTCATGTGCAGCCTGGCCAGGGGAATCAGCAGAATGCAGGATGACATGTAACCCAGTGCTTGCAGAATTTTCCTTGCTGTGAGTTTTTTTTTCTGAGAGCTAACTGGGAGAAGTAATTTGGCAGAAGACATTGTTTTTCTGGTGAGAGAAAGGCTGTTTGGAAGGCTGTGTCAAGGAGTGCGCCCAAGAAGGTGATATGCCTGGAGAGGTTTAGGTTTGATTTTTTCCTGTTGATAGTGAACCCTAGAGAGGTTAGGGTTGTTTGTACAAAGAACAGGTCCTGCAGTAACTTCTCTTTGTTGTCTGCCTGGATTAGGCAGTTATCAAGATAAGGGTAAATCTGGATGTTTTGCTGTCTGCAGAAGGCAACCACTGGGGCCAGGCATTTTGTGAAGACCCTGGGAGCCATAGATAAGCCAAAGGGTAGCGCAGAGAACTGAAAGTGTTGTGAACCTGCTCTGAAGTGCAGGTATTTTCTGCAAGACTCCCTTATGGGTATATGAAAGTAGGCATCCTTTAGGTCTAGGGTGGCTAGCCATGTATTTCTGCCCAGCATTGGTAAAAAATTTGGAAGAGTTAGCATTTTGAATTTTGGGACCTCTAGAAAGGTGTTTAGAGTGGACAGGTCGAGGATGGGTTTGCCAAGTGCCTTCTTTTCTTGGCACGAGGAACAGTCTGGAATAAAAACCTTTTCCTGCTTGGTCCTATGGCACAGGCTCCACTGTCCCTTCAGCATGGAGTATGTGCACTTGTTTTAATGCTTCTGCCCACTGACTTGGAGGTAGATTTTGGTAACCTATTAAATGTTGGGACTTGTTGGGAGGTAAATTTGTAGCCCTAAAAAATGATTAATACCCATTGGACAGTCATTTCTGTTTGTAAAGGGATAGCCTTCCTCCTAACCTCTGATGGGAGGGGGAATGGGAGTCATTGTCTGTTCTTAAAGAGTAGTGAATGGACTTAGAACTCCCTGCTGTGGGGAGTGGAGGGTCACTGCTTAGTTCTTTGCTGGCCTTGCTTTTGCGGTCTAATTGGTCTGTCCCCGCGAGGCCTCCCTTGAACCTGTCTACTGGGGGCTGGGAAAAAACAGTGCTTAGAAGGAAAGTTTCTGCTGAATCTGGGAGGTTGAACTTGGAGGAAATCCTTTACTGTTTACATAGATTTAGCTTTATTCTCCATCTTTTTGATGACGTCCTCTGCTTTTGATCCAAACAATCAGTCTTTATCCAGGGGGGCATCAAGTAGTTTTGATTTTATATGATCAGCCAGTGGCTGTTCTTTTAGCCATGTGTGCCTCCTAATGACTGAACCTGCCACAGCGGCCCTACTTGTGGCTTCTAGGGCATCGAATCTGCTGTGCAGGGAGTGTTTAGCTACTTGAGAAGTACAGTGCAGAAGATCTGCTAACTCTTTGGAAGTATTAGTGTCAGGTAAAGATGACATTTTTTGTTTCACAAGTTCCAAGGTGTGCTGTTAATATTTTAGCATATGAAACTGGAGTTAAGAGCTCTAATAGCTAAGGTTGTGGAGGTGTACACTTCCTTACCCCATCTGTTCAGAACTAGAGCCCTTGTCAGAGGGAGTTAGGCTTTTAGATGAGCTAGCCTTGGCCCTTTGTGCCCCTGTGTGATGACCTCTGTGTCTGATGCAGGTTTTTTAAACAAGTACTTATGTGAATCAGGCACCCTGTAGTACCTGTCAGGTTTTCTAGGAGCAGGGGGTAGGGTGTCATGGATGAGGCTAGGATTCACTGAAAATATCATCCACCATGAGGAAGATCTAGAAACTCTCTTAGTCTTTTATTAGACTGAGGGTAATCTTGGGCTTCCCAGTGGAAATGCTCTGAGAGTGTGCATGTTTTCCCCAAATGAAAGATCCTCAGGAGGGAGGCAGAAGGAATAGATTCCTCTGCATCAGAATCCTCAAAGGAGGTGAGAAGGTGGTTGTTCCTCATCTGAATCAACGTAGTCTGAAAGTTCAGAATATGGCTCTGTGTGAACTTCAGGGGAAGTACCCCTCATTCTTTTATAAGGAGTGGTATGGCTTACCCTTGATGAAAGAGATGAGGTCCTCCACCATTTTCAGTAACTGTGTCCGAGGCAGTGGAGGAGGAGGAGCAAGACGGTGACTAGACTGTTTTCTTTGGGAGGTCTTGCTTTTAGACCTTGGTAAATCCATTTGTCACTGGGATGCGGTAGTCGGATGCAAAGACATCGGTTTTTGCCTCGAATTGGTTGTGTAAAGAACATCCTTGGAAGCCGGTGCCTGCGTAGTGGCTCCGGACCCAACTAAAGTGGAGACAACAGAGGGATCAGATGATGAAGCTTTCCCCGGCAGCATGCCGGACTCCGAAAGGGGCTCGGTAGAGGCCTGTGAAAGAAATGAGTCGGGCATCAGGGGCTGCGAGTGCTCCTCACTGAAATCCTGAGAACTGACTACCTGCTTCTGGGACTGGTCGCCTGAAGGCTTAAGTTTGTGTGGCCTGTCCGTTTCTTTACCTTTTCATTTTTTGGGAATATCCACAGACTGTTGACCGACAGATGACATTTCGTAATGCGAAGAACTACTTCGGAAATGCCTGGCTACAAATTCAGCAATACGGCGAACAGTCCTTGAATTGAAAAGTGCACAGAACAGACAACAGGGGACGTCGTGGTCTGGGCCTAGACAATTAACACACAAGGCATGGAAGTCTCAGTGTGGTATTTGTTTTCCACAGCAGAGACAATTACTAACTTTTTCGGACATCAGTTAGTGCAAGAAAAAGGTCCCCAATGAGATACTTAACTTTAGTCATTTTCAGATTCAACTTCCACTCAGGCAACGACCAACAGGCACACATGCAAATTGCTTTTGCTTCGGGCTCCACGGCAAGAAAGACTGATGTAATGGCGCCAGCTGCTCTCCTTTATACCACTGACAACCTGACGTCAGTACACAGGCAAAAGCAGCCAGTGCAGGGGAAAAGCTTGACTCTGGTATTCGGGCGGACCAAGGGCTACCCAGCAGGGATAACACACAAGTGATGACTGCAACAGTGAAACACGAAGAACATCTTAAGTTACGGATTCTACCTGGTCTGGTGGGACTTCCTGGATGACTCTTTTCTAGCAGCTTTTGTACTTCTAGTGCTGCAGCTTTCCACTGACTGGGTGGAACATCAGAAAATTTGCATACAGATGGTGGTGGAAGGGAAAAGGGAATTATACAACCTCTGGAAATAATCCTCTGCACCCATGTATCTTTTGTGAAGTCTAGTCAGGCTGTCTGATGCATTGATAATCCCCCGACTGCCTCCGGAGAGGGACAAGTGGGCCTTCTTGCAGGAGAGTTAGTAGGGTCGGGTCAGAGATTGAATCTCTAGATCCTTGGTTTTGCAGGCTTCCTCTGCTGCATGGGTGGCATGTTCCATTTGAGTTCACCCCTCTGCCTCTGTGGGAACTATCACCACGTGGATCTTGGAAAGGACCCTGGGACTTCCTGAACCACATTTTCTGTACTCATTGGTCCCTGGAGAAGGTCCTTTGAGGGGTCAAAAAATATACTTCCACTGCACAGAAGGCCTTTCCATATTGCTCACACCATGGGGGGTGGGCAGCTCCATTACTTTAGGGCTAAATAACAAACTGGTGTCAGAGGGTGATTTGATGAATGAGGACTTGAAGGGTTCAACCAAATCAAAAAGTACATCCAGGCATGCCTTCTGATGGCATGGAAGTTGCATGAGAGAAAAAGCTAATGGACAAATTAAAAATAGATTGTAGGGTAGCCACAGAAGTCTCAGTCTCAGCCGTAACCAGAAAGGGATTTTGATAGTTTCCTTTATCAAATTTCTTTGTGATCTTGTAATGTATGTCAGGGTAGTTCAGCGACCTGTGGGAAAAAGTCACTGAAGCATACAAATGCTTCCCAAATCTGTCCAAAGCCTAGACTCCCTGTTAGGGTGATGGACAGATTAACTTTGCTCAACAATTTCCTTCTTGGTGGCTGCCGCCATGACCATAGTATCTACAGGCACTCCCTTGCTCCAAAACTCCCTCCCTACAGGTGGTATCAAAATCCAAATCCAGTCTTTCAAGGATCGGGTCAACTGTGTCAGGTTTTTTCCACACCCACCTAGAGATCAAGTCAATGAGCTCATGTGCAGGCACTTACCCAGGAGGTAGATGGGTCAGCCTCAAAGGCCTCCAGGAATACAAATTCCTCTGGAGAAGGGCTACTGGTGCATCATCCACCCCTCTGCTTAAGGATCTCAAGGATGTCTCCAAGAGAGACTTCTTCGGGTGGTGATCTTGGGTATCATTCTCATTCATCGAGATCAATATATTCTACGATTAACTCCTCAGGGGAGTCTAAGTGCCTCCTATTGCACTTCCGCTTCCTAGGGGCTTCCTTGGTAGGGGGTGCTTAGAAGAAATGTAGAAATACACTGCTGGGTAACCTAGAGACTTTGGGCTAGCTGTCCCTGTGGTGTAGAATGATGGGACTCGAGGCACAGACACACACAGGATCCAGAGGGAAGATCCGAGGGGGGTAGGATCCATCCATCCTGCTGAAACAGTGAAAGTACAGTTGTGTATACTTAACATAAATGTAGATGTTCAAGTGTATTCACTGTTGCAATCATCACTTGCAGGTTATCCCTGCTGGGTAGCCCTCGGCTGACCTAAATACCAAAGTAAAAGATTTTCCTCCTGAGTCGGCTGTTCTGAGACTGTGGCTGACGTCAGGGCTATAAAGGGTAGCAGCCAATGCCATTGCATCAGTTTTTCTTGTCCCCCTAATAGTCAGGAGTCCCTAAGAGGATATATAAACACGGGTGGGTAAGGTGGGAGGGACTCAGGACTGCAAAAGTGAATACACTTGAACATCTACATTTATGGTAAGTGTATACAACTGTACTATGTTCTTCATGTTTCCCTGTTGCACTCATCACTTGTGGGAAGATTCCCAAAGCTGAGGAAGTGGGTGGAGGCATCCTATATAGTGTATGGGGATGCTAGCATGCCCTGCAAGACTGCAGATGCGAATCCTGCCCTGGTTTTGGAGAATTTAGGCAGCTGGTAGTGCTTAGTAAAAGTGTGGACAGATGCCCATGTAGCAGCCTCCAGAATATCCTTGGTAATAACCCCTCTCAAGAAGGCCGTGGAAGTGGTGGCTGCTCTAGTGGAATGAGATCTGATGGATTTAGGAGAGCTCTTTCCATGGAAGGCATAGTAGAAATGTATGCAATGAGAGATCCACTTGGAAATGGTCTGCTTTGTAATGGGTTTCCCCTCTGCCGCAGGGGCGAATTAAACCAGTAGCCGGTCAGTTTTTCTGACTGATTTGGTCCTGTCAAGGTAAAATCTCTAGTGTCTATCTACATCCAGGGTATGCAGAATTCTCTCTCCTTTACTGGTAGGTTTTGGAAAGAAAGAAAGGTAGGTGAATGGTTTGGTTGAGGGTTACATTAAAAACCACGTTAAGCAAAGAGGTGAAGCTGGTTCTCAGAGAGACCCTGTCTTCATGGAAAATGATGAAGGGCTCAGTGATCTTGAGGGCCTGGAGCTCACATACCCTCCTGGCAGAAGTGATGGCTATCAAGAAAGTTTCCCAAGAAAGGTATTTGAGATCTGCTGAGGATGCTGGTTCAAAAGGGGGTAGAGTCAACTTTTCCACAATAAAAGTTTAGATTCCAAGCTGGTGCATGTGGTCTTATGTGAGCCACACCTCTGAGGAACTGTTTTAAGAGATGCTGAGAGAACAAAGGCTGCTCCGCCTGGTCATAGGCTGAGACAGTTGCAGCAAGAATCTTGATAGACGAGTAAGACAACCCCTTTTCTAGAAGCTTCGCCAGGTAGTCCAGAACCAGTGGTAAAGAAGCATTGGTGCTGTATGCACCTCTGCTGCTGCACCACCTTTTACATTTTGCAGAATAAGATTTTCTGGTGCAGGGTCTACGGGCCTCCTTAATAATGCCCAACACTTGTTTGCTGAGAGCTGAGGTGTTATCTGCCTTTGAGGAATCAACCATGTGATTAACTTGAGTGTAGCCAGGCCTGGGTGTGTGAGAAGGTCTCTGGTGGGGGGGGATGGGAGGGTGCATGCTCAGACTGAGAAGCATGGTGTACTAGTGCTGCCTAGGCCAGTCTGGGGCAATTAGGATAGCCCTTGGCCCTTCCTCACTGATCTTGAGCAGCACACCCTGGGTATCAGAGGTAGTGGGGGGGGGGCAAACGGGCTGCCCCAGTGGAAGGAGAAGGCGTCCACCCTCCAAGCTTTTGGGTGAAACTCTCGAGCAGGATTCCGCCAGATGGCAGTTCTGGTAGCTTGCAAAAAGGTCCATGTCCGTTTTCCCTCAGATGTGACTAATCTTTAGGAAGGTCTCCCTGTGCAACTGCCATTCGTGGGGATCCAGAAGTTGTCTGCTTAACTCGTCTGCCAGGGTGTTTTGTTTCCCTGGAAGGTATTGTGCTATGAGATGCAGTCCCAGGTTTGAGGCTGACTCCAAGATTTTCATAGCTACATTAAAAGGACTCCTGGTGACAGATGTTCTTGAAAGGTCAGGATTGCTGTGTGTACTGCTAGCATTTCTTTCAGGTTGATATGGAGACCCTGAACCTCCTGTTCCCAAAAGGCCTGAGATTGCAGTGTTCTTTTGTGAGTTCCCTAGGCAATGTCTGAGGCATCTCTGGTTATGGTTTGATCGTGTGGCTGAAGGACAAAGCGGAAGGCTCTTGCTCAGAGTGCAAGCCTCGGCCCACCATAGAAACTCCTACCCTGGACAAGGAATCAGGGGGAGGAGGTGTTCCAGTGACTGGGAGTGTTGGCACCAGAGGTTCCTTAGGTAACATTGCAGTTTTCTCATGTGCAGAAGGCCAAGTATCCCAGGGCCTGCAGGTTTTTCTGGCAGTGAGGTGGGTTTTGTATGCCAGCTGGGTGAAGTAAGACTGTAGAACGGCCTGCTTGTGTGTGTGTGTGTGGGGAGGGGGGCATTTGTGCTGAGGTGTTTATTAGGCTGCCCAGGAAGATTATCCTTAGTGTGGGCTGTAGATGGGACTTTTCCAGGTTGATGGTGAATCCCAGTGAGGTTAGTAGGGTCTGCACAAAGGAGAGGTCCTGCAGGAATTATTCATTAGTTTCTGCCTGTATGAAGCAATCATCGAGATAGGGATAAATGCATATGCCCTTCTGTCTGCAAAATGCAATGACTGGAGCCAGGCACTTGGTAAAGACTCTGGGAGCAGTGGAGAAGTCAAAGGGCAGAGCAGAGAACTGAAAGTGTTGGGACCCTGCTCTGAACCTTGGGTAACTCCTGCTGGACTGTCTGATAGGGATATGCAGGTAGGCATCCTTCAGAAATAGGGTCACTAGCCAGGCTTGTGGCAGGAGCACAGGTAGTAGCTTTTGTAGAGTCAGAATCTTGAATTTTGAAACCAAGAGGGACAGAGTCAGGGTGGAGAGGCCTGGGCTAGGCCGTCAGGTGCCCTATTTTTCTGGGAACCAGGAACAGTCTTAAATAAAACACTTTTCCGGTCTGTTCTTTTAGTACAGGTTCTACAGCACCCTGGGCATAAAGCTTTCTTTGATCTGACGAATAGCTTCTGTCCTCTGATTTGTGGAGACGTCTGGGCAACCTGACCTTTTTGGCTTTTCTTTGAAATAGAATTTGTACAATGGTAATAATTTTCAGGACCCATAGATTTGAGGTGATGGCCTGCCAGTTTTCTAGGAAGAGGGAAAGTCATCCTCCTAGTCTGTTGGGTGACCTGAGGGCCAGAGGGGAAGGGAGAGAGTCATTCAGAGTTCTTTGAGAAGGAAGTTGGTTTAGAACTCCCTTGCTTAGGAGCAGCAGTGGACCACTGCCTGGGGTCTTTGTTGGCTATGGGACTGACGCCTAGGGGTTCTGTCTCAGAGGCCCTTTCTCTGGACTAGTTTTGTCTGAAATGGAAAGGACTAGTGTTTAGTGGGGAAGATTCTGGTGAACCTGGGAGGATGCACCTGTAAGAAATCCTTGACAGCATGCATGGACTTGGCTTTGTCCTCCATTTCCTTAATGACCTCTTCCACTTTAGGTCCAAACAACTGGTCTTTATCTAAGGAGGTGTCTAGCAGTTTGGATTTTACCTGGTCAGACAAAGGCTGCTCCCTTAACCAGGCATGCCTTCTGATTACTGAGCCTGTGACTGCAGCCCTGGTAGAAGCTTCTAAGGCATGAAAACCAAAATGCAAGGAGTGTTTGGTTACCTGAGAGCTAAACTGTATGAAGTCTGTTAATTCTCTGGTAGTACTACTGTCAGGAATGGAAGATAATAAGAAGTTATGTACTCACCATAACGTTCCATCTGAGTAGGTAGCTTCATTTGTCTGCAACCTGTGGGGTCTTGGATCCGAGCCGGCAACTTGTTTCATAGCTAATGGATCCGAGCTCCTAGCTCCTCCCCTCACCCATAATCCCCTGCCAACCCTCCATGACCTCAGATCAAGTTTGCCCCTCAATATGTACCCAAAAAGGGTATTCCAACTCACATAGATCCACTGAAGGCCAGGGGGAAGGAGGGGGGATGGTTGCACACAAATGAAGCTACCTACTCAGATGGAACGTTATGGTGAGTACATAACTTCTTAATCTGAAGTAGGGACTTCATTTGTCAGCAACCTGTGGGACAGAGTCCCCAGCTATCTGAATCTTGGGTGGCCATCATGGAAGGATATTGCAGAGCACCGCAGAGCCAAAGGATGCTCTCCCTCTAGAAATCACGTCCAGTTTGTAGTGGTTAATAAAGGTATGAGATGAGGCCCAAGTGGCTGCCGAACAAATATCATCCAATGGAACTCTAGATTTGAAGGCCGCAGAAGTAGAGATGGAACGAGTGGAATGTGTGCGAACTCCTTCAGGTGCGGGTCTCCCAGAAGCTTGGTACGCTAGCAGGATACACTGGGAAATCCAGCGTGACAGAGATTTTTTATACTGCTTTCCCCAAATTAAATTTGGCAAAGGAAATGAACAGCTGGTCGGATTGCCTGTGACCAGCTGTTCTAGGAGTATAAAAATGCAGCTGCCTATGAACATCTAATGAGTGCAGCTTGTACTCTCCTTTATTTTGATATTTAGGAAAGAAGACCGGTAAATTTATGGATTGATTTATATTGGTTTCTGATGCTATTTTGGGAAGGAAGGAGGGATTGGTCCTGAGGTACACTCTGTCCGGATGAAAGATCAAATAAGGAGGTTTCACAGAAAGAGCTTGAAGCTCCGAAACTCCTTTCGCTGAAGTAATGGCTACAAGGAATGCTGTTTTCCAGGACAAGTATTTGAGATCTACTGAAGCAGCAGGTTCAAAAGGTGGAGCAGTCAGGGCTTGAAGAACTAGTGAAAGATCCCAAGGTGGTACGACTTCTTTTATAGGGGGTCTAAGCAAAAAGGTGCCCTTGAGAAATGTTTTACACAATTTGGCCGACATCAAGGGCCCTGTGTCATGTCCCACATGGTAATGGGAGATGGCAGCCTATTGCACTTTGACAGTTGAGCAACTAGCGCCTTCCTGAAAAAGTTTGGTTAGGAAGTCTAATATGGATGGAAGAGGAGCCATAAAGGGATCTAGATTATGATGCCCCGCCCAGACGGAGAAACGTTTCCATTTACTGCGGTATAGTTTCCTGGTGGAGGGCTTATGCGCTGCCACAAGGATGGCTTTGACTGGTGAAGAGATACCGGGAGTCCTAACTAGGAGTGGAACTGGAGCAACCAAGCCGTCAACTTCAGATTGTCCAGATTTGGGTTCGGTAAGTCCGACGGATGGGAGATTAGATCCGGACTGGGATCCAGAATCTAAGGGGGATTCACTAGGTGAGACCACAGGTAAGGGAACCAAATTTGCCGAGGCCAGAATGGGGCAATGAGGATCATCCTGCTCCCCAACCGCAAGGCTTTCTGTAAGAGCTGCAGCATCAGGGGTAGAGGAGGATGGGCATCAAGTAGACCGGGTGGCCAAGCATGCACCAGAGCGTCTCTTGGGGTTTCCCCTGGAGGGGGAATCAGAGCGAAGAAATTGACGCATTTGGTGTTTGAGGGAGAGGCAAAAAGATCACAGCAGGGTTGCCCCCATATTGCGAATATCTGCTTCGCTACTAGTGGGTTGAGAGACCACTCGTACGGGGTAAGAAAGGTGCGGCTGAGTTTGTCCGATAGGATGTTGGCCCGCCCCGGAATGTGCGTTGCAATCAGAAAGCGGTTGGTGGAAATCGCCCATTCCCACACTCTCATGGCTTCGCGGCATAGAGGGTAAGACCTGTTTCCCCCCTGTTTGTTGATGTACCAGACAACCGACATGTTGCCCGACTGAATTGCAATCGTTCCTACGGGGAGGAGATTCTGAAGTGCTTGCAACGTGTACAGCACCGCTCTCATCTCCAGAACGTTGATATGCAGGGAGGACTCTGTATCGTTCCACGTGCCTTGGACGGTCCTGCCTGAATAATGCCCCCCCACCCGAGGCAGGCGGCGTCCGTGGTCACCGTGGCGAGAGGGGGAGAGGTGCAGAAGGGTCGGCCCGTATGGAGGTCCGGAGCATGGAGCCACCATAATAGAGCCCTCCTGCAAGCCTTGCTGATAGCAATGGGGTGATGGAGAGGAAAAGATAGAAAGGACTATTGTACTAGAAGGGTTCACTGCAGTACCCACATGTTCAGAAGGGCGCATGGAAGGAGCGTTATCGCTGCCGCCATGGAGCCAAGCACCCTCAGGACCAATTCCGCCGGTGGGGTCTCTGATTGGAGGATGGCCCGCACATGAAGTTGCAAATTCCCTAGTCGTTCCGACGTCAGGAAGGCTCGTAGATCTCTGGTGTCTATTCTGGCTCCTATGAATTCTATGACCTGTGTCGGGGACAGAAAGGATTTGTCGGCATTGATGGTGATGCCTAACTGTGGGGCTAGGCGGAGAAAGAAATCTCTGGCTGAGCAAAGTAGATGCCTTGTTGGGGCGGTCAGGAGCCAGTCGTCCAGGTACGGAAAGACCTGTATTCCCTGGAGTCTCAGGTGGGCCACAATCACTGCTAATACCTTGGTGAACACCCTGGGGGCTGTGGTGAGGCCAAAGGGAAGGACCCTGAACTGGTAGTGACTGGCTCCCAGCCGGAAGCGGAGGAACCTCCTGGATCGTCTGTCCATTAGAATGTGGTAGTACGCATCCTTGAGGTCTATAGAGCACATCCAATTGTTCTCCCTTAGAAGGGGAAGAATAGATTGAAGAGTGACCATTCGGAATTTTTCCTTGGTTACCGACAGGTTCAAACGGGACAGGTCTAAAATCGGTCTCAAGTCCCTCATCTTTTTTGGCACCAAAAAGAACCTGGAGTAGAACCCTAATCCGAGCTGGTCTTGGTGGACAGGCTGGATGGCTCTTTTTCTTAGCAGCTGCTGAATCTCTGCGGCTGCAGCCTCCCTCTGATCGGGTGGGTACATCGGGGAGGTTCTTGAATTTGGGGACATGAAGTAATGGGATTTTGTATCCTCTGGATATAATTCGAAGCACCCAGCGGTCTGTCGTGATGGACTCCCATGCCGCTAGGTGCTCCGAGATGCGACCCCCCCGATTGCCTCCAGAGTGGAGCAGTCGGGCAACCCTTCAGGGCTGCTGCGTGGGCCGGTCAGAGAAAGGTTCTCTGGACCCAAAGTTCCTCGGAACCCCTCTGCCCCTGGGGCGGCGTCCTCCCTGTCCTCCTCTGCCACGGAAGGACTGGTTGTCCGGAGCGGGTTGGGAATGTTGCGATTTCCGGAACCACATCTTCTTCTGACCCTTTTGGTTCTTCGAAAAGGACCACTGGGGAGCAAAGAAGCGGACTCCGACGGCAGACAACGTCTTCCTGTCCTTCTCGCTCTGGACAAGTGTCTCGCGAACCGTTTTGCCAAACAGGGCAGAACCATAGAAAGGGGCGTTCGCAAAGGACGCTTTAAAGGGCTCCGCAAAGTCACAATGACGGAGCCAGGCCTGACGTCTCATGACTAGGCCCGCTCCGCTAGCTCTAGTGGCTCCCTCGGTGGCGTGGGACAATAGCCGCATAGAGGTATTTGAAATGGATCTCAGAGTGGCCATTCGGGTGGAGTACAATTGTTTGTCCTCCGCCGACATGGACTCAGCAGGGGAGGCAGCGTATTCTTTGATAAGATCCCGCTGCAGCCTGATGACATGTGCCATATAGTTCAGAGACCTTACCGAAAACTCGCTTCCCTAAGCGGTCCATCGAGCGGGACTCCTTGCTCGGTGGATGGTCTGAGGGGCTCTCCTGAGCTAGTTCCCTCTTCGTGGCTGCCGCCATCAACATGGCATCTACGGGGGGACCCTTGCTCCAGTGTGACCGGTCTGCAGGGGGGGGGCTTAGTATCCTGTCCGGGCGTTTGGGGATTGGCTCCACAGTGTCCAGGTCCTTCCACGCCCTGGTGGTAATAAGGTCCACCAAGGGGTCAGCTGGAGGGGACACCCAAGAGGTAGACGGGCCTGCTTCGAATGCCACCAGAAACATGGACTCGTCGGAGGAAGCCTTGAGGGCAGACCACCCACCTCTGATCCTCAGCATCTCCATGATGTCTCCAAAGGAGACATCCTCAGGGGGTGATCTTGGGGAGCCTTCCCCTTCATCCAAGTCCGTGTCCTCAGTTAAGGACTCAGGGGAGTCCACGTGCCTCCTCTTGCACTTGTGCTTGCGGGGCACTTCCTCGGGGGGGAGGGGGCTGTCCGAGGAGGTCTCGCCAGCAACATCCTGTTCCAATGGAACAACCTGGGACATTGAAGCAGGCTGTCCCTGAGGCCGGGTGATGGAAGCCTGGCCCAGCCGAGAGGGAGTGCAGGGTGGAGCAGAGACAAGGGCCGGGGGTCCGGATGCTCTCGAAAGAGCCCTCTCCACTACATCGAAGGCCAAGGGGGAACCGCTCTCCCTGGGCTCCGAGAGCCGGCTCCCACTCGGATCCGATGAAGGGATCGGAGCCGGCG
The DNA here is from genome assembly GCF_019279795.1 of Protopterus annectens. Taxonomy (NCBI): domain Eukaryota; kingdom Metazoa; phylum Chordata; order Ceratodontiformes; family Protopteridae; genus Protopterus; species Protopterus annectens. The sequence goes on along the minus strand of NC_056749.1, from coordinate 488,228,120 downwards.
CCGAGACCATCGGATCCGAAGGACCAGTACGCTCCGACCTGGACGGAGCCGAAGGCACACTGAATCCCTCAGATCCGAAGCTCGGGCCACGGCTCCGAGAGGTCAGATCCGACAGACTCGAGGGCAGGGTCGGATCCGAAGTACCAAGTACTGTCGGCGCTGACCCACCCCCAGCTCCGACGCTGCTCGGCTCCGAACGCTCCGAACCCGGGTAGCGGGTCGGAGAAGGAGCAATTGGAGCAAAAAAGGGTGTCGAGCTCCCCGAGGGACAAGAGCACTCCCATCTGCAGCTAGGCCTGGATGAATCTTCACATCATCCGGTCCAAGTCTGCATCTGACATGCTGAAAGTTGATCTCGACGAGGCCACCGAGGCAGGCCTGGAATGCCGCCTCGATGACCTCGGAGATTGGGCCTCCTCCTCCTCGGGCCCTGGGGAGAAGCAAGGAGATCGGAGCAGAGGAGGAGGAGACCTAGAAGCAGTGGAGGGAGAAGCCCGCTTAGCTGGCGGGGCCGAAGCTGAGGCCTCGGCCCGCCGTTTGTGGTGCTTCTCCCTCTGTTTCTCCCTCCTAGCCTCCCTGTCCTCCGGCGCTTTAGCGGGAGTTTGAGTCCCGGCCGAAGGAAGGGGGGCAGGAGTGGCAATGACCACAGCCTGTGGTAGTGCCACGGGAGCAGCGGAGGCCTGAGCCGAGTCCGGGGGCAAAAGTCCCGCCAGGACCAGCTTCGACCTCCGCTCCTTCAGTGCCCTGGGATTGAATGCTGCACAAATGGTACAGCCTGAGGTGAGGTGTTCAACCCCAAGGCACCGAACGCACCGAGTGTGGCCATCAGCCGGGGAGAGCTTATGGCCACACTCGGTACATTTAGAAAAAATGGCTTTTGGGGCCTCAGCCATACTTTAAAGAAAAAGGAGTGCTACACAAACGCACACACTCACTAACGACCAGCGAAGGGAGGGAAAACTATGTAAAAAAATAAATATTACAAGGAACCTGACTCTTACACACTTTTTTAAAATTAAAGTTGAGAAATGTTGACTAAAAAAACAGACGTAACTGACGATTTCGCTAGAGCTCAAAGGAATCCAGCCATCCACAAGCGTGGCAAACTAGATCTGAGGTCATGGAGGGTTGGCAGGGGATTATGGGTGAGGGGAGGAGCTAGGAGCTCGGATCCATTAGCTACGAAACAAGTTGCCGGCTCGGATCCGATATCGGATCCAAGACCCACAGGTTGCTGACAAATGAAGTCCCTACTTCAGATCTTCTGTTTAATCAATTTCAGGACATTTTGTTTGAATTTCAGCATATGCAATTGACAATATAAGGCTCTTGCAGCTAAAGTGGTTGAAGTGTATACCTTTTTTCCCATTCTGTCTAAAGCTGTGCTTTCTTTGTCAACTGCGATGGGATTTTTAGACAAGCTTTCCCTAGCTCCCTTAGGGCCTTGCCTTGAATAATGACTTCAGGGTCTGCAGTAGCGTTTTTAAAAACATATTTGTGGGTGTCTTGCACCCTGTAATATGTCTTGTTTTCTGGGTACTATGGGGAGAGAATCTGGTGAAAGGCTAGATTCTAAAAAAAACATCGTCCACTACACCCAGGATAGGCAGAATGGACAGAGGTTTATGCTGGGCAGTTCAAGGAAAGTGCAGTTATGTACCTACCATAAATGTAGATGTTCGAGTGTATTCACTGTTGCAGTCATTACAATTGGTTTATCCTGCTGGCAGGCTACCCGCAGTCGGCCTGAGTTCCAAAGTCTAGGTCCGGCATCGGTTGCTGCCGCTTCCTCCCTGACGTCAGTGCGCCAGAGGTATAAAAGATGCAGCTGACGCCATTTTCTTCAGTTTTTCTTGCCCCAGATGTCAGGTGCCCCTAAAATGGTAGGTTCACTAATACCAAAAAGCATGCATAACCAAAAAACAACTTTTCCTTCATCTACAAGCAAATAAACCACATAGGTTGTATAGACTAGAGAAGTACAGATAAGTCCCAGCAAGGAAAAGGGGGATGGAGGGAGGGTAACCTGGACTGCAACAGTGAATACACTCGAACATCTACATTTATGGTAGTTACTGTAGTATGTTCGTGTTTTACTGTTGCAGTCATTACAATTGGGTTGAATCCCAAAGCTATGGTTGGAAGGCTGGAGCTAAATAGGATTAGGAGAGGCTATCAGGCCCTGTAGAACTGCAGTGGCAAAGCCTGCCCTGGATTTAGAATAGAGAGGTAAGTGATAGTGCTTTGTGAAAGTATGCACTGAACTCCAAGTTGCAGCCTCTAAGATGTCTTTGGTTGGTACTCCTCTGAAGAAGGCTGCTTAAGTGGCTGCTGCTCTGGTGGAATGTGGCCTAATGCCCTTAGGCACTGATTTGCCATGCTGTGAATAGCAGCAACGAATGCAGTGGCCTATCCACTTGGAAATAGTCTGCTTTGAGATAGGCTTTCCTTGTGAACCTGTAGCATATGCTACTAGAAGTTGTTCAGTCTTCGTGAAAGCTTTGGTTCTGTCCAAGTAGAAGCGTAGCTGTCTGTGAATGTCCAAATAATGCAGAAGTCTCTCACCCTTATTCTGTGGGTTCGGGTAAAAGGTAGGCAAGTGAATTGTTTGGTTAAGGGCCACACTGGTCACTACCTTAGGCATAAAAGTAGGGTATGTCCTCAGAGAAACCCTGTCAGGATGGGAACATGATAAAAGGTTCCACAGCCATGAGTGCCTGTAACTCTGAGACTCGTCTAGCTGAGGTTATTGCTAGGAGCAGAGCTGTTTTCCAGGGTAAGAATTTTATATTAGCTGCAAAGGCTGGCTCGAAGGGAGGCAGTGTAAGTTTTTCCAAAACACAGTTGAGGTCCCACGCAGGTATTGGTGCTCTCCTTGGGGGTCTATGTTTTTGGCCCCTCTGAGGTACTGCCTTAGTAATGGATGTGAAAAAATAGGTGGTTCTGTATTGTAATGAGCTGAAATGGCAGAGGCATGAATTTTAATGGATGAAAAGGAAAGGCCTTTATCCAGCATCTCAGTTAAGTATTGTAAAATCTGAAGAATATTTGGAACATTTGTGTCAATACCTTGTGCCTGGTTCCAAGCACAGAATCTCTTCCATTTTTCTGCATAAGATTTTCTGGTGTTAGGCCTCCAAAATAACATCCATAACTGCTTTAGAAAGAGGTGTGTCTTGAATAGCTACATTATCCGCCATGCTGCCAGGTTTAGTGTCCTGAGTTGGCTGTGCAGTATCTGACTGTCTTGTTGAGTCAAAAGTGAGGAATTTGAGGTAGTGTCCAAGCTGGGCACTGGGACGAGCTCTTTAGGATTGGGTACCAGTGTTGGCGGGGCCAGTCTGGGGCAATCAGAATCATTTTGGCTTCTCTTGTCTGACCTTGAGGAGTACCTTGGGGAGGAGAGGCAGAGGAGGAAAGGCATATACTGTTAGGTTTTTCCACCTGAAAGACAGAGCATCCACTTTCCATGCTTGCTTGTGATAGGTCCTTGTGCAGAATCTTTGTAGTTGGCAGTTGTGAGGAGAGGCAAATAGGTCTATGTCCAGGCACCCCCGGTTCCTTGTTATCATGCTGAAGACTTGTGGATCCAATTTCCACTCGTGGGGATCCATTAGGTTTCTGCTTAATTCGTCTGCAGAGTATTTATCCTTCCTGGCAGGAATTGCGCCTGCAGATGTACTTGGTAAGTCAATGCTGTGTTCCACAAGTTCATGGCTAGTCTGCAGAGGGGGTAGGAATGTGTGCCCCCCTTGCTTATGTACCATATGACTGTGGTATTGTCCATCTTTATCAGTAGTTGTCCTGGATGAAGTAGATCCTTGAAGGCTGTCAGGGCATTTTGAACTGCTAGCATCTCTTTTTGATTGATATGTAGATGTATTTGACTGGTGGACCGTGTGCCATATGTGCCCCCCAGGCATAATCTGATGCATCTGTTGTCAATGTCTGCCTGGCTGTGGTTAAGGTGAATGGCTGTCCCGTGTTGTGGTGACAGGCTTTTGCTCACCATCGAAACTCCTGTTGCAGGCAGGGAATGAGGGTAAGTATAGTTTCCAGGCTGTGGCAATGAGTCCAAACACTTTTTAGATACCATTGAAGTTTCCTCATATGCAATCTTGCATATGGAATTAGCAGAATGCCATGAAGCCCAAAGCCTGCAGAATTTGTCTTGCAGATAACTGGGTCTTTGTTGCCAACATTTTGAAATAAGTAGTCAGTTGTCTGTATTTGTCTGGCGTGAGATAAGCCATCTGGGCAGTTGTATTTAAGCTTGCACCCAGGAATATCATCTCTTGAGAGGGTACTAGTTTTGATTTCTTTTCGTTTACTGTGTACCCTAGGCCTGCTAGTAATGTTTTTACAAACGCCAGATGTTGTAGTAGAGTATCCTTGTTCTCTGCTTGAATAAGGCAGTCGTCCAGGTAAGGATATATTTGAACTCCTCTTTGTCTGCAAAAAGCAATTACTGGTGCCAGGGACTTTGTGAAGACCCTGGGTGCAGTAGATAAGCCAAAGGGCAGTGCAGAGAATTGGTAATGCATTGAGCCAGCTATAAATCTGAGGTATCTTCTGCATGACTGATTGGGACATGCAGGTATGCCTCTTTTAGGTCTAAAGTCACAAGCTAAGCCTTCTTGCCCAGCATGGGAAGAAGCTGCTGCAGAGTTAACATTTTGAATTTTGGAATGTCCAGGAATGTGTTCAGGATAGAGAGGTCCAGTATTGGTTTTGTCCTTTCTGGGCACCAATAATAGCCTTGAGTAAAATCCTTGTCCCTGCTCCTGCTGTGGTACTTGTTGAATGGCCCTCATGTCCATGAGGGATGAAACTTGTTTTTGTGCCTCTGCCCATTGATTGCGTGGCAGGACTGGCATACCGTTTGGCCTTGGCAGGGTGTGAAAATGGAAGCTGTAGCCCTGGGATACGATATTTAAGACCCATTTGTCTTGAGTGATCATGTGCCAATTTTGAGCAAAAAGTGCTAGTCTTCCCCCCAAGGTAGCTGCCAGAAGGTAAGTGCTTGGTAGTGGCAGGGGAAAGTCATTGAGACTGTTTCCTGTATGGCTGTGATTTTTCTTCTCCGCTTTTGGAGGTTGAAGCTCCCCATTGTTTAGGCCTGTATGAGCCTTGGGGCTGTGATCTGCCTCTGGGGCATCTGTATCTACCTCTTTGTGGCCTGTCTGACACTGGAAAGGACCAATTCTTTGCAGGCCAGTTTCTGCTAAATCTGGGAGGCTGTACCTGTAAGAAATCCTTGACTGTTTGCATAGATTTAGCTTTGTCCTCCATTTTATTCAAAACCTCTTCTGCTTTAACACCAAACAAGGTATCATGTTGTAATGGAGCATCTAATAATTTTGCTTTAACATGATTGGGCAGATTCTGTTCTTTTAACCAAGCAGGTCTAATGACAGAACCTATAACAGCGGCCCTACAAGAGGCCTCTAGAGAATCAAAACCACATTGCAAAGTATGCTTTCCTACTTGTTCAGCAGCATGCAATAAATCCTGCATTTCTTTGTTTTCTGCACATTCTGAAGTTGTCAACATTTTTTGTTTAAACAATGACATTAGACATTGCTGATATTTAAGCATATGAAATTGACAATTTAAAGCTCTTACAGCCTAGGTAGCAGAAGTATAAATCTTTTTCCCACATCTGTCCAGAGCCCTTGAATCCCTAACAGAGGGTATAGGTTTTTTGCAGTGGACGCCTTGACCCCTTTGGGACCCTGAGAGATCGTTTCTGGATCTGCAGCAGGGTTTTTATAAAGAAATGTATGTGAATCAGGAACCCTGTAGTATCCATCTGGTTTAACAGCAGCTGGAGGCAAAGAGTTTGGAGACAGTCCAGACTCGGAAAATACATCATCTACAATGTCTAATACAGGAAGAATAGCAAGGGGCCTGTGTTGAGGTAAAGAAAGTCTCTGAGCCTTTGCTTGGATTCTGAGTAATCTTGGCTCTCCCAGTGGAAATGCTCCCTCATAGTATGTAGGGTTTCCCCAAAAGAATAATCCTCAGGAGGAGAGGCTGAAGGAATAGATTCTTCAGCATCAGAATCCTCATAGGGAGGAAGAGAATATTCCTGGTCGGAAGAGGATAAGAGGAAATGGAAACCTGATCTGAAGATGCGTATTCTATCTCTTGCCTAGGCCTCTTATCAGGAGGGGGATGGGAACCCCTGATCAAAGTAATTAGGTCTTCGGCCATTTTAAGCATCTGCTTTTTAGGCATGGAGGCCTGTCCAGGAGAATGTTGTACTTGTTTCTTTGTCTTTAGAACTGCTTTAGTCTTTGCCTTTGAAGCTGAAGTTGGTTTTACATATAACTGTGTACGCCTGAAAACACCCTCAGAAGCCGATGCCTGCTCAGCGGCTCCGTACCCATCTGAGGGAATAGTATCAGAATATCCAATACCTTGAGTTTCCAGTGGCCTAGTCGGCTCCACATGGGAGTCTGAAGCGGCCTGTGGTTGTGAGGTAGCAAGCGTCAGGGGCTGCAAAAGCACCTCACTGAGAACCAGCGACAGGCCTAGCAGAAGCCTCGTTGTCGGTTTTAGACCTCGGGTGCCTGTCCTTTTCTTTGCGCTTTTTATAAACTCCGGTAGTCGGTTGCTCCGACGGCATTATATAGTTAATCTTCTGCCGAAATAATGAAATGCAAAATCATACCGAAGCTTAACTGTGTGTTGGTTAAATCTAGCACAAAACCGACAACTAGCTATGTCGTGGTCAGGGCCTAGGCAAAGAAGACAGTAAGAATGAAAATCCTTATGAGGTATTTGCTTCCCACAAGAAATACAATTAACTTTTTCTGACATCATCGGTCTGGAGCAAAAAAAAGTTTCCCAAACGGGTTACTTGGCTTTAATGAAGACTTTGGATCTGAAATTTGAATTTGAAAATCTCAGGAGTCGGCCGACCGGCACTAGTGATCTGCTTTTGCTTCGTGCACCGCACGGCAAGAAAGACTGAAAGAAATGGTGTCGGCTGCATCTTTTATACCCCTGGCGCACTGTCAACCGACGCCGGACCTACACTTTGGAACTCAGGCCAACTGTGGGTAGCCTGCCAGCAGGATAACCCAATTGTAATGACTGCAACAGTGAAACACGATGAACATCTCTCCTTCTCTTCTTAGACCGAGGGTAATCCTGGGCCTCCCATTGACAGTGTTCTCTCAGGGAATTTAAGGTTTCCCCAAAAGAAAGGTCCTCGGGGGGGGGGGGGGGCAGATGGAATGGGCTCATCAGCATCAGAGTCCTCAAATCCTGCTAAGGGCTGGTCTTCAATGTCGGAGTCCTCAAGGACAGACTCTTCTGATTCCTAGTCAGATAGGGCCTCAGGGGAGTCGTCTCTTTTTCTTTTGGCTGGGGTGGGAGGGTGGGGCTGGCTTCCCCTAATAAGAGTCAAGTCTTCTGCCATTCTGAGCAGTTGCTGCGACTGAGGAGCATGCCGGCTAGGTGTAGGTCAGTGGCTGAGTTCTTGGGGAGGGACCTTTTGGGGGTAGTCAGACTTGAGGCTGGATGGGTTGCTAGTCTTATACAAAGCGAATTTAACCGGCGGTTGTTGTCTGTCAGAGTCTAGCTTTGGTAGTCGAGGAGTCTCAGTGGAAGCCGGTGCCTACAGAGCGGCTCTGGACCCGACCGTGTGAGAAGGAGGCAACATACCGGCAGAGGGAGGTGGATCCGGTGGTGTACTGGACTCCAAACAGGTCTCGGTACAGGCCTGCGATGGTTACTATGACGAAAGCACCTCACTGAGTTCAGCTGTAGCACTGAGTTGAAAAATACCAGATTTTTGACCTGAACCATCACAGGGCCTAACCTTCAGAGGTCTATCTTTATCCTTCTCTCTCTTTTTTTCTAGGCAAGTCAGTAGCCGGTTGACAGACCGACACCATATCGCGTTGAGAAAACGGCTCACTAAAATGCCTAGCTACAATTTCATCTGTTCTTGTTTGGTTCTAGCATTAAACAGGGCACAGAACTGACACCCAGGGATGTCGTGGTCTGGGCCTAAACAAGTGATGCAGAGAGAATAGAAGTCTCGGTGTGGGATCTACTTTCCACAATTGAGACAATTACTGACTTTTTCCGACATTGGTTAAAAGCAAGAAAATGTTTCCCAACGGGGTACTTCGCTTTAGACGTTTTTTTCTCAATCTGGCAACGGCCAACCGACGCACTCGCAAAACTGCTTCTGCTTCGGGCTCCATGGCAAGAAAGTGATGTAATGGCGTCGGCCGTCACCCTTTGAAGCCCTGATAACCTGACATCAGCCACAGTCTCAGAACAGCCCAATGCAGGAGAGAAATGCTTTACTCTGGTATTGAGGCCGGCCGAGGGCTACCCAGCAGAAATAACCCTCAAGTGGTGGCTGCAACAGTGAACCACGAAGAACATCACTCTCTTCACCACATCAAAGGTAGAAAGCTCTGGGGGGAGGGAAGCCAATGGAGCCAAGAAATGACAATTCAGCATCAATGGCTCCCCTTGCCCTGAAGGCAGTCCACCAGGGGCAGAGGCTGGAGCCAAGATGTCCAATTCTGAGGCTCCAAGGGGAAGAGACAGCTCCAAAAACTTCAGAGTCAGCTCTAATGTCTTGGATCTGAAAGGGACGCTTCGGCTCCAAGAGTCATCCAGCTCTGCAAATGTCAGAGCCAAAGCACTCGGATAGTTTCAGAGATAGCTTCATAGCCGAAGATACCAACATCTTTGGATCTGATCCAGATGGACCCAGAAGCTCGGATCCAGGGGCTCTGAAATGACAACTCAAATTGAAGAAGGAGCTGATAGTGGTGGAGTAGTAGAAAAAAGAAGTTATGTACTCACCATAACGTTCCATCTGAGTACTTAGACTTCATTTGTCAGTAACCTGTGGGTTCTGGATCCAAGGCGGCAGCTTACCAAGCTAAAGATCTGAGCTCCAAGCTCCTCCCCCTTACCCATACTACCCTGCAACCTCCTTCCAATCCTCAGATCGAGTTTGCCACCTAACAATGTGACACCCAACAATGTAAGCCAAAAGGACCTGACCCGAATTCACACATCAGGCTCGACACATTCCTGACATAGAGCCCAAATAGACAAATAACCATCAAGGTCAGGGGGGGAAAGAGGGAAGGCTGCTGACAAATGAAGTCTAACTACTCAGATGGAACGTTATGGTGAGTACATAGCTTATCTGAAGTATTTAACTTAATTTGATCATCAACCTGTGGGACAGAGTCCCCAGCTACCCGAATCTTGGGAGACCCTTAAGGAAGGATATTCCGGAGCACTGCAGAGCCAAAGAAAGCCCTTCCTCCAGACACCAAATCTATTTTATAATGAGTAATGAAGGTGTGAGAGGAAGCCCAGGTAGCAGCCGAACATATATCGTCCAGGGAAACTCTAGACCAGAATGCAGCTGAAGTAGCCATAAAAAGGGTAGAGTAAGCATGAACCCCTTCTGGGGCTGGTAATCCAAGTTCTCCATAAGCTTGCAAAATACAAAGTGAAATCCACTTAGCGATAGTCACTTTTGAAACTAGTTTTCCCAAAAAGGGTCTAGCAAAGGAAACAAAAAGATTATTAGATTTACGGAAAGGTTTGGACCTATGCAAATAAAAACGTAACTGCATGTGCACATCAAGCAAATGTTTACATTTCTCCTTTATTATGAAAATTAGGTTAGAAAACAGGCAAATTAATCGACTGATTAATATTTGACTCCGAAGCAATTTTAGGCAGAAAGGACGGTTTAGTCCTGAGAGATACTCTATCCTTGTGAAACACTAGGTAAGGCGGTTTTCATACATAAGGCTTGAAGTTCCGAAACTCTTCTGGCTGAAGTAATAGTCATCAGGAAGGCCGTTTTCCATGATAAGAATTTTAAGTCAACTGATGCTGCAGGCTCGAATGGGGGCGTGACCAAAGTCAGATCCCACGGTGGGGAATGATTCTTAATAGGAGGCCTCAGAAGAAAAGTACCTTTCAAAAAAGTCTTGCAAACTCTGGCAGCAGCTAGGGAGCCTGAATTTTCCCCAACATGAAAATGGGAAATAGCCGCCAGCTGTACTTTCACTGTGGAAGAGCTAGCCCCTTGTTGGAAAATATGAGACAAAAAAGTCTAACACCACTGGAACCGGAGTGGTAAAAGGATCCAGATTTCTCTCTGAAGCCCAAATGGAAAAACATTTCCACTTACTACTGTAGACTTTCCTGGTAGAGGACTTATGTGCGGCTATCAGGATGGATTTAACTGTGGAAGAGAGATACCGGGAGTCCTAGAAATTAATGGAACTGGAGTAACCAAGCTGTGAGCTTTAGGTTGTCCAGATTTGGGGAAGCAATTCCCAAAGGATGATGAATAAGATCCGGAAAGGGATCCAAGATCCAGGGCGAAGCTAGGAGGTGTAACAGCAGGCAAGGGAACCAAACTTGACGAGGCCAGAATGGTGCTATGAGGATAACTCTGCTCCCCAACAGAAGAGCTTTCTGTAAAAATGTTGTCATGAGTGGAAGCAGGGGATACGCATAAAGACCACCAGGTGGCCAAGCATGGACAAGAGCGTCTCTGGAGGCTTCCTCCATTGGGGGGGATTAGATCGAAAAACTCGCTGCACTTCACATTGGACAGCGATACCAAGAGACTGCAAGGCTGACCCCACTTGAGGAAGATCTGGTCCGATACATAAGGGTTCAGAGACCACTCATAAGGCGAAAGGATAAGTCCTGCTCAATTTGTCTGCAGAGATGTTGGACCAACCAGGAATGTGCATTGCTATCAGAAAGCGGTTGGTGAAGATTGCAAATTCCCATACTCTCATGGCCTCTCGACATAGTGGATAAGACCTGGTTCCCCCTTGTTTGTTGATGTACCAGACCACTGACATGTTGTCTGACTGGATAGCAATAGTTCCCAGAGGAAGAGTGGCATGAAGGGCCTGCAACTCAAAAAGGAATGCTCTCATCTCTAAAACATTTATATGCAGAACGGTCTCGCTACGAGTTCACGTGCCTTGGACAGTCCTGCCAAAGCTGTGCCCCCCCCAAGCGGGAGGCGTCTGTGGTCACCGTGGCTTGGGGTGGAGGCGCAACAAAAGGGCATCCTTCTTGCAACTCCTGGGATTGGAACCACCATGTGAGAGACTTCTTGCACACACTGTTCATAGGGATCGGAACGTCTACAGACTGATGTAGTAGAGACCACTGAACCTGCAACGTCCACTGTAAAACTCTCACATACAGACGAGCAAAAGGAATGAGGTTTATAGCTGCTGCCATGGACTCTAGGGCTGTCAGGACGAACTCCAATGGTGGTGCAGGGGACTGAAGGAGTGCCAATACATGCAGAACCAGGCTGCGAAGTCTGTCTGGAGTCAAAAATATCTTGGCCTAAAGAGAGTCTATTCTCACTCCTATGAAATCTAGAATTTGGACAGGTTGGAGGGAAGACTTCTTGAAATTTATCGTGATCCCCAGCCGGGTAGATAACTGAAGGAAGAAATCCCTGGCTAGTACAAGTTGATGCCTGGTGGTGGCAATGAGAAGCCAGTCATCCAGGTACGATAAGACCAGAATGCCCTGAAGCCTCAGGTGGGCCGCTACACCTACCATGAACTTAGTAAACACCCTGGGGGCTGTGGTGAGACCGAAGGGTAGGACCCTGAACTGGTAAAGACTGGCTCCTAGCCAAAAGCGGAAGAACCTCAGAGATCGTCTACCCATCTGAATATGGTAGTACGCATCCTTGAGGTCTATCGAGCACATCCAGTCTTCCTCCTGCAAAAAGGAAAGGATAGATTGTAGAGTGACCATCCAGAACTTTTCCTTGGCAATGGACAGGTTCATCGCGGATAAGTCGAGAATCGGCCTCAAGTCCCCCATCTTTTTTGGCACAAAAATGAACCTGGAATAGATGCCTAATCTGGTCTGGTCTGGGGGCACTGGTTGGATCGCTCTTTTTTTAAGTAGCTTTCTTATCTCCAAAGCTGCCGCCTCCCTTTGAGCGGGTGGGACGTCCGGGAGGCATCTTGTACAAGGTGGGTTGTTTATGAAGGGAATTGAATAGCCTCTGGATATATTTTTGAAGCACCCAGCGATCTGACGTGACGGACTCCCACTGGGCTAAGTGCCTCGAGAAATGCTCCCTGCCCAGTTGGGCAACCCCTCTGGGCTGTGGCGCGGGTCGATCGGAAAAGGGTTTCTGTGACCCGAAGTTTTTTGGTCCCCCTCTGCCTCTGGGCCGGCGTCCACCTTGTCCCCCTCTGCTTCTGGGGGAGGAGGAGTCCTGAGTGTTACGGGACTAGTGATGTTTCTGGAACCACAGCTTCTTTTGCCTCCGCTGGTTCCTGGAGAAGAACCTTTGAGGGTTACAAAAGTGGAAATAGACGGCTGACAGCGTTTTCCCATCCTTCCCACTCTGGGCAAGCGCATCTCTGACGGTCTTCCCGAACAGGGTCGAACTGTCAAAAGGGGTGTTAGCGAAGGACAACTTGAAAGGTTCCGAAAAATCGCAAAGCCGGAGCCAGGCATGATGCCTCATGGCAATACCAGACCCAGCCGTCCTAGCAGCTCCCTCGGTGGCATGACAGAGTAAATGCATGGACATATTTGACACAGATTTGAGAGTGGCCATACTAACTGAGAAAGTCCGTTTATCCTCGGCTGAAATGGACTCGGGGGGGGGGGGGGGACTCAGCATACTCTCTTACAAGGTCACGCTGCAGTCCAATTCCGTGGGCCATGTAATTCACGGCCCTTATAGCAAAGGTAGCTGAAGCAAAAGTCTGCTTTCCAAGACGATTTATCGCCCTGGACTTCTTGTAGTGATTCACACAGAAAGGGCACACACAAACCAAAAAAACTAGATTGGATCTAACCACCTGAAGCTCAGAAATCTCTTGCTGGTGGCAAACGAAATCTGAAGATTGGAAGGAGGTTGCAGGGTAGTATGGGTAAGGGGGAGGAGCTCGGATATTTAGCTTGGTAAGCTGCTGGCTCGGATCCGTATTGGATCCGGAACCCACAGGTTGATGATCAAATGAAGTTAACTACTTCAGATCACGGGTTTTCTGACCTGAAGGGGTAGAAGACAGAACTCCCATCTGTACCTGCTCAAAGAAATTTCCTCATCATTCTGTCCACAACAGCCTTGGCCAGACTTCTGGAAGAATGAGAAGCTACTGATGGGGACCTAGAGTGCCAACGTGATTTGAGGTAAGAGGAGGTACTCTAGAGGGTACCAGGTCTAAAGATGGGGAATACCTTGTCCTAGGCAAAGGCCTCTGATCTGAAGAGCTAGGATCCGAGAAAGCCTTTGTCGACTCTGAACGGGAGCAGTTTTTGGCTCAGTCCTATCCTTTTTCTTTGGTGGTTCTGTGGTAGGAGCCGAGGAGGGAGTCGAGGACTCCAAAGGCCTCAAAGACTTGGATGAAAATTACTTTGTCTTGGTTTTGTGGGACTGAGCCCCAGAAATAGCTTCTGAAAAGGATGAGGGTAGTAATCCTTCCAGGATTAATTTATTCTTTCTATCCACCACTGCTCCTGGATTAAAAGCTTTGCAGACAGAACAGTATCTGAAGTTGGTCTTGGCCCAAATAAGTAAATGCATCAAACACAAGCGTCTGATAGAGGCAACTTGTGTCCGCATTTCTGGCACTAGTTAAAGCCACAAGGGCTTTTTCAGACATTTTGAAGATACCAAAGAAAAATCGGAGCAAAAGAAAGTTTTTTTTTTTTTTTTTTTTAAACGATTAAAGGTAAAATATAGAAAAATGACCAACAATGGTAATTCAAACTACACTAGGAAAAATGTACGAACAAGAATACTAACTATGGTAAAAAAGACTACAACACAAACGTGTAATTAAGAAGGATTTATATACAGAAAACTGTTAAACTACTGAAGTGATCAAAAAAGGGGAAAAACTTACCTCTAATCTTAAATGCTCTACAGTTCAAGGTGACCATGTCTAAACATGAAAGCAGCAAACAAAAATCTTAGGTATGTTAGGGATTGGTGCATTTTGGTGGCCACGAGCTAAAATAACGGCCGAGTTGCATCTGAACCCAACTGTTGAGGAATGAATGAAAACTGATAAAGGAAGGGTTACTGCTCAGTCTAACCTTGTTTTTAGGAAAGATTAAGAAAGGAGGAGAACACAACAGCCTGCAACTTAAAAACCCTACTAAGGACACCAATAAATCTATCAACCAAGCTAAAACATTTTTAAGGAAGCAAAAGCAGCAGGTTCAAAGGGGCAAAGTTAACTTTTCAAGAACATAATTTGCGTCCTAGTAATAAGAATGGATTTCCTAAGAGTTTCACGTGGAGACAACCCTTTAAAGAACTCAGGAGTGCAATAAATACAAATAAAACTGGCAACTCACACATTAACAATTTATTAATTCACAACTTCTTTGGATTATGTAATTTTTCGCAGGCATTTCCCTGTCTTGAGAGACAAAGTCAGCGTCACAAAATCAGTCGATGGTTGAAAAGCAGTGCCTGCTGTGACTGTAAAGTCCAACTGTTGACCAGAAGACTCTGTTGCAGGTTGTGTAGGTTTACCCGATATCTGGCTGTGTAGGTGCTGAAGTTGTCCTCTGCCATCTGCGCTCTCGCATCCCCTCCCACAGCTCCTCGCTCTTCTTCTCACTCGTTTGACTACATGACTTGACTGCTAGTCTCCAAGTGATGCAGTCTGCAGCTATAGATTCTCATTCTGTTGGACTGATGTATGTCTTCATGTCACGCTTGCAGACAGCTTTGAAGCATAAAACAGGCCTTTGTATGGGTCTGGAGCTGGTTGCAAGATCACCATACAGAAGATCTTTTGGCATTAGACCATCCTGCATACAGCTGACATGACTAAGCTAGTACAAGCGTCTTTGGAAGAGCAGGGCAAACATGGTTGAATATGCCTGCCTGCTCTAGAATTTTCTTCTTTGGGATTCAATCCTGCCACGTGATGCCCAGGATCCTCCCAAGTCAGCGTACATGAAACGCATTGA
This sequence comes from Protopterus annectens, assembly GCF_019279795.1. NCBI lineage: Eukaryota > Metazoa > Chordata > Ceratodontiformes > Protopteridae > Protopterus > Protopterus annectens. Next base: position 488,213,114 of record NC_056749.1, on the reverse strand, counting down.
GCCTGTGTTCTTGGCAGGAGTACAGCATCCATGTTTCACTACCATACAACCGCGTACTAAGCACATGTGCTTGGTACAACCTCATCTCAGTGCCAGACCCTCTCTGTTAGGCATGTCGTTGGTGTCACTGCCTTATCAATCCGGGTATTCAGCCTGGCATCCAGGGAGAGGTTGCTGGCAATGGTAGAGCCCAGATAAGTAAAGTCCTACACTACCTTGAGAGGGTGATCGCCAATGAAGACGCACGGGGTGCTGATGACATTCTGCTCTATGATGTTGGTCTTCTTAAGGCTGAGAGTCCAAACTCTCTGGAAGCCCCAGAGAAGGAGCTTATGAGGTGTTGTAGTGCTTCCTCAGTGTGAGCAGTCAGAGCAGCGTCATCTATAAACAGCATCTCTCTTATTAGTATGTCCACACCTTTGTCTTCGCTCAAAGATGTGTGACGTTGAAGAAACTACCAATGCTTGTAGTGTGGAGGTATACACAGTCTTCGGATTCATTAAAGGCATGGGAGATGCGAAGTGTGTCGGAGCAAGTACACACCCTTGCTCCACTCCGCTCCTGATTAGTAATGGACCTGAGGAGAAGCCATCATATAGTATTACATCATGCATATCCTTGTGGAAGGACGTAATCATCCTCAGGAGTTTGGGTGGACATCCAATCCTCTGCAGTAGGGTGAAGAGGCCTTTTCTGCTGACCAAGTCAAATGCCTTAGATCAATGAAGGTGATGTACAATGGTTTCCTTTGCTCGCAATACTTTTCTTGCAGCTGCCTCAGTGAGAAGATCATGTCGATTGCAGACATTCCCACGCTGAATCCACACTGCGCCTCAGGGTAAACACATTCCGCAAATGACTGCAGCCTGTTCAGAACTACGCAGGCAAAGGCCTTCCCAACAATGCTGAGGAGGGATATTCCACGGTAGTAGCTGTAGTCAGTTTGGTCTCCTTTGTTCTTGTACAGAGTGATAATGTTGGCATTATGTATATCCTGGGGCACTGTTCCTTCCTGCCAGCACTGTAGCAGGAGCTTGTGCAGGTGGTTGAGAAGAACACACTCCTTGCCAAACTTGATTACCTCTGGGGGAATGGCAGCCTTTCCTTGAAGCTTTACCGTAGGCAAGGAAGTCGATGGCTTTATTAAGCTCTTCCAATGATAGGGAAGGGGATTGCTTTTTTGACTGTTGCATTCGTGATAATGGTCTCCTTTGAGTAGAGCTCCTTGGTAATGTTCTGCCCATCTCTCAATCGGTTTACCTCGGTCTGTAATTACTTGCCTGAAGCAGACTTTAGGGGCGTAATCTTAACTGTACTGGGGCCAAACGTTTTCTTCATGCTCTCATACACAGAACAGATTTTGTCACATTCAGCAGAGAGCTGGATGATACGACAGAGATTCAGCCAGTAGTCATTGGCACATTGTCGAGTGGTCTACTTGGCATAATTTCTGGCCTTCATGAGTGCAGCTAGCGTCACCTCTGAAGGCTTCCTCTTGTAGCTGAGCAGTGCTGTTCGCTTGACTGTGAGTGCTGGTTCAATCTCAGCAAGTCCTTCTTCAAACCAGTCTGGGTTCTGCCTCTATCTTTTGCCAAAGGATCCATGGCGGTGTTGTAGATGGTGTCACAGATATGGTCCCACCTCACTTTGACAATGCTTTGTGGGCAGTCCTTGAGGGCCTCTGCAATACTACTGGTGAAACAGTTACCAGGTCTGGCACTGATGTCCTGAAAGGGTTGATAGGAAGCATGTGCTTTCTGCTTTGAGCAGTAGATTTAATTTGGACTGGAAACGCATACTGCTGCCAACCAGGGAGTGATCGGTATCACAGTCAGCAATGTGATTGCTACAGGTGACAAGGACACACAGTTTAACAGGTGTCTTCTAGTGATGACAAGATCCAGCTTGTGCCAGTGATGGGACCTCAGGTGTCGCCAGGATACTCTGTGGTTAGGCTTGGTGGCAAAGAATGTGTGGGTTACAAACAGGTTGTGATAACAGCATAACAACAGCAGGTTGTGATAACAGCATAACAGCAGCAGGTTGTGAGAACAGTATAACAGCAATCTCTGCCCATAATTGTTCAGCTTGCCAATGCCATACTTGTCCAATGCTGTTAGGTAAGGAATCATGGTCATCTCCAACTCGGGCACTGAGGTCTCCAAGCACGAAAAGGTGTTCTGTGGCAGGTATCCCACTGACAGCAGTCTTAAGCTCCATGTAAAACTCATCCTTTGTCTCAGCTGAAGAGCAAAGTGTGGGAGTACAGATGCTCAGAATGGTCACTGGGCTTAAAGATGCGGAGAGAAAGGATTTGAGCTGTGCCTTTTTGATGGAAATTCGATTGAGAACAGCAAGGAATTTCTCACTGCAAAACCGATGCCATGCAATTGCTGCTCCTCTGGTTCCTTTCCTTGCCAGAAGAACTTGGTAGTCCTGTTCTCCGAGGCGAACATTTGCTGGAAGTCTGGTCTCCTGCAGTGTGCAATATCAATGTGGAGCCTCCTGAGTTCATAATCAATGATGCTGTTTTCCTGGAGTCGCTGACCTCACGAAGATCATCAGAGAGGCCAAGGCATACTGTCCTGACATTTCAGCTTCCAGTCGCAATACTGGTAGTTTACTTTTCTTCATTACCTGGTGCAGGATTTGATAGTCTGCTCTTTAGTATTTACGTTAGCTCCAAGCACCCACTGAAGCAGGCAGACTGTGGCGGGTCAGCATCTTACTGGCTGGGGGCTGCCCAGCTTGAGGTGGGTGATAGCTGACCAGTGGGACTATAATGGCCCCTAAATCCAAAGCAAAAGAACGAGTAAACCAAGAAGCAACAGCTCACGGCCAGAGCATACACCAGAACCTGGAAGCAAATGGTATTCAAACAAAATCCTTTATTTACACGTTCGATATCCACAAAAACGGACAGCTCACAGATAAACACACTGATGCAGTCAAGCGCTTTCGCCCGGGCTCTCCCAGGCTTTTTCAAGACAACTAAAACGGGGAATACATTCCGTTTTTATATACTTTTCCCTTCCCAATTATACTATTATTGGTTGTACTTGATTGAATTATTTGTACTTAATTAAGCAATCCATGATGCTTAAAGCCATATTAGTAAATTCTTTCAGACTTTTCTTAAAAACTGCGTTAAACAAAAGTATTGCACAAACATTTTCACAACATATTTAAAACATTATTACACACATTATTAGGGATCCACAAACACCAAATTGAATTGTAACATCCTAATGAGTTAAAAAGTTTGTTTTCTTTATAAAAGACCAAGTAATTAATATCAATAAAAATAAAAATTTTGACTACAAAAAGTCATATTAGAGTGTAGATCTTCACAGTTTTAAACAATGTGTATAAATAGCTGTCATAAAACAATAGTTATTAAAAATAATAATAAGGGTATCTTGGATATACCTATATATGCTACCTCTTATAAGAATAAATACTCAATGTTTAAAAAGGTTCCACTAAAAAAAAAAAAAAAACATTAATAAAACATTTTTAAATTTATTTATATAATATATCTACTTAATAAATAGTCATACTTTGCTATAAGTTGTGCAAATATAAACAAGTGCAAAACAAGTATGGACATTTTGAACTTCTATATAAATAATCAATACTAAAAATGTCATCCTATTTTTATCTTTGTTCACAGCAAACAAACATATCTTTAGGTGTGTTATTGCTTAACTTAACAAAAAACCATTAAAAACCTTAACACCTTTGCATTGGGTAGTCCATATAATGGCCCCTCCTACTGGAGACAGCTGGTAGTATCAGAGCTTATGCCAATCACTTTGGTCTTATAACTCATAACTGCTGTCTCCTGTTTTGTTTCTGCCACTGTCAGCAGCAGTACTGAAGTGACCTCCCCAGGATGCAAGCATGGGCATACTATATGGAGATTCTGAAATGCCCAGTCGACAGGATCCCCCCTCTTGGCCTCCCTGAATGTGGTCCAAAGGAACACAGAATGACACGTTTGGAATCAGCTTGGCTGCAGGAGTTGCTGGAAGGAAGTCAAATTTACAACCATCTGCCTTAGGGGCTCCACACTAGCTCTTCTGTCTGGGTTTACCCCACAGCCTTTTCTTCTCCTGAAGATGTCCACAAGTCCGTGGAGCCATCATCCAATGGCCAGATTTTGGGTTTGAAGTCAGTTATGACCTTTGCAATGTACAACTGCAATACAATTGTAATGATGTGTTGTATTACACATCATTACAATACAGTTGTAATGATGTGTAATACAATAGGACAAATCAACCGTAAATGCACACAATATTTTAGTATTTAATTACACAGTCTGAAGAAGTCTTTTTTTAATATTAAAGTGTTAAATGCATTTATTTTTTAAATATATGACTTCAGCAGTTTTGAAAAGCCTTTAAAATACTGTTTGACTTCATAACATGAAGAAAGAGGGGGAGCAGCAGGGAGACTAGCAGAAATTGCTGATAAATGCACTTTAATAGAAGTGTATGCTACACCTAAACTGAGCAGCTCACACAAATAATACAGGAATACAGGAACCCGAACTTGAAACGAGTCCTAACCTGTACTCCGGCACCATACAGAAAATTCTTTCCATCTGGAAACAAGATTTTCTTGTTGATGGTTTTACTGCTTCCTTTATGACCTGTAGCATATCCTCATAGTAAAAGTTCCTGCAAGGAAAAGAAAGCTTGTAATCCAAACCATGAGAATTAAGAGCTTTACGTACGTCTCAGTCAGCCAGCATTTTTTGTTTCTGTGGACAAGTCCATCTTGAGGTTTAAAGTACAGTTTCTTAAGTTGCACTTACCTGTAACAACAGTAGTTAAGACTTCCTCACTGATGCAGTAGCCTTTAAGCTATATGGGTTGTGTCTTGCCAAGGAAAACTGAACAGCTTGCTAAAGTTCTGGCTCCCTCCCACACCTTCACTCTTGACTGCTGACTGGTCAAGCCCAGTGGAGGGAAATCAGTAAAGTTTTCTTCAGGACTTTCTTATGCAAAAGTAGAGGAGGATCACATGCATTTGGAATCTCTAAAAGATAAAATAACAAATAACTTTATATCCTTGCAAATAACTATAGACAAATGCAGGGGAACGGAAAGTGAGTATGGCTACTGCAGCAGCGAGGAGTTCAAACATCTACTCTTATGGAAAAGCGCAACTTACTCAACTGTACTAAGTTCATCATTCCCACTTCTGCGGTAGGTTTTAGGTTTTTTGGGTCAATTAAAAAAAACATCTATCCAACCTACGAATCCAGGATCCCTGAAACAAAGTATTAGTAAAGCTTGCCTGGATTGAGAAAAGGAATTCAGTTTGTAATGCCTTGTAAAAGTATGTGCAGAAAACCACGTAGTTGCCTCTAAAATAGATCTAGAATCCATCCCTTTCCAAAATGCCATTGAAGAAGCCAAGGTTCTAGTGGAATGAGCTGGTTCATTACAGTGGGAAAAACAAAAGGTAATAACAGAGGACATTCAACTGGAAATGGTCTGGTGTCCCCTTTTCTCTGGTACCTCCAAGCCATTTTGTAACCACAAATGCCTCAGCTTTCATGTGGGGGCTACTTTTTATGGGGGTAAAGGTGCAAAGCCAGTGGAACTCCTCGGACAGACCAAAGCACATTAATGTCAAAAAGATGTGGGCAGAGAGCCATGACTTAAAATCTCATCATCATCTATGGGCCCCTAGACCTTTTCAGGTGATTACAGACAACAGCAGTGTGATGACATACATAAAGATTGCACCTTCTGTGCAGCCTGGCTATGATGGCTTGGGAGATAGCTCTTCAGCACTCTAATCTTCCAGGTAGCCCACATTCCATAAAACCAAACGGTGTTGGACAAGCTGAGGAGGACCAGGGCAGAGCCTCAAAAATGCAAACTAAATGAAGAGGCCTTCTAGGAGCTGACCTTGATGTAGGGGACACCAAGTAGATCTATTTGCCTCCTCTCAAAATAGAGTACAGTTGTGTATACTTAGCATAAATGTAGATGTTCAAGTGTATCACTGTTGCAGTCATGACTTGTGGGATCACCCATTGAGAAAGCCCTTGCCCAGCCTGATTACCAGAGAAAAAATCTCCCTCCTCTTACAGGTGGTAGATGTCTTGACCGACATCAGTACGCTTTGGTATAAGGGGAGTCAGCCGACATTGTGATCTCATTTTTTTCTTGTCCCCTGAAAGCAGGAGCACACATAGATGGAAGTCAAGGGTCTTTGACAGAGAATTTAAGCAAGGGAGGAGGCAAGGAGGAGGGACCCATTGACTAAAGAAGAAGCTTGTTCAAGCCCACCCTGTTGGCTATAGGGGAAGGAGAGAGGGAAAGAATACTGCAGTGAATACACTAACATCTGCATTTATGGTTAAATATTCACAAGAGTACTATGTTCTTCGTATTTCGCTGCTGCAGTCCTGACTTGTGAGATGATACCCAAACCTCAGAAGAAGGGTGGAAGGTGGATTAAGGACAGGAAAGCATGCTCTGTAGGAAATCCTGCTCTGTACTTGGAAAAGGCTGATAGGTGCTAATGTCCGGTGAAGATATGCACTGAAGACCAGATAGCAGCCTCCAGGATGTCCTTGGTGGATACCCCTTTTAGGAATGCAACAGAGGCACCAGTTACCCTAGCAGTGTGTGTCCAGATAACATGAGGTGGTTTGTTATCATGATGGCTGACACAGAAGGATATACAGTGAGATCCATTTAGAAATGGTCTGTTTGGAAACTGGTTTCCCTTCAGGACAAGCGGCAAAGGCCAGAAAGAGCTGGTCTGATTTTTTCCAAAGTCTTTGTTCTGTCAAGACAGTAACGGAGCTGCCTATGCACATCCAAGGAATAAAGAATTCGGTCCCCTATTTTTTTGTGGTTTGGGAAAGAAGGTAGGCAAATGTATGGCTTGATTTAATTAGGTGTGTATCACCATTTTGGGCATAAAGGAGGGGTTAGTCCTGAGAGAGAGGGAGAGAGAGACTATCTGGATGGAAGAAGAGGAAAGCTTCCACTGCCATGAGGACCTGCAGTTCAGAAACCCTTTTAGAAGTGATAGCTAACAAGAAGGCAGTCTTCCCTTTCAAGAATTTTAAGTCACTGGAGACAGCTGGTTCAAATGGAGGAAGAGTAAGATTTTCCCCAGAACAAAATTATGGTACCAGGGCAGGGCCAAAGGCCCTCCTACTAACCTGATGTGGATCACACCTCCTAAGAAACTGTTTTATAAGAGGGTGAGAAAAGACGGGGGGGGGGGGTTAGGGCAGGAATGGGGCTGAGATAGCCCAGGCATGAACTTTTATGGAGGAGTGACCGTCCTTTGTCAAAGAGACTTACCAGACAGGACAGGATCAATGATCTTTACTAGATGGGAATTCTGAGCATGGTGCCACACCAAGGGGATAATCTCTTCCATTTGGCCAAGTAAGATTTCCTGATGCTAGCCCTTTTGGCCTCCCTAAGGATGTTCTGAACCTATTTGTCCAGGATAGGATCCCTACAAGATGTTAAGTGATCCTCCATGCTGATAATCTGAGAGTCTGCAGAATGGGGAGATTCCTTTGTTCTGGTCAGGAAATCTAACCACTGTGGCAGCTGCCATGTTTTCACACTGATTAAACTGAGCAGCAGAGGGTACCAGTGCTGCCTGGGCCAGTGTGGGGCTATGAGTGTCATCCTTGCCCCCCTTCTTTTATCTTTAAGAGCACCATGGAAACAAAGGGATTTGGAGGGAAGGCATAAATGGAGAGGCCAGCTCATGGGAATGAGAAGGCAGCTATCTTCCAGGCTGAATTTGTTTTGTTCCTGGAGCAAAACCTTTTCAATTGAGGATTCTTACTGGTGGCAAAGAGGTTTATTTGAGGTATTCTCTATTTTTTTGGATATGCTGAGAAAGGTTTCCTGATGAAGTTACCACCTGTGGGGGTCTTACAGACTTCCGCTGAGGTGGTCTGCTAGTTGGTTGCGCACACCTTGCAGGTATTGTGCGAAAAGGTGCAACTCCATGGAAAGTACAGTTGTGTACACTTACCATAAATGTAGATGTTCGAGTGTATTCACTGTTGCAGTCATTTGGGTAATCCTGCTGGCAGGTTGCCCTCAGCTGGCCTGAATTCCAAAGTCTTGGGTCCTGCGTCGGCTGCTGTCGCTCCTTCCCTAACATCAGGTCATCAGGTGTATAAAAGAAGCAGCCAACGCCCTTTTCTTTAGTTTTTCTTGCCCCAGATGTCAGGTGCCCCCAAAAAGGGTTGCCAAAATTTAGATATGTATAATTACATGCACCAATATAAAATTTACCTTCATCTGCAAGCAAATACACCACAAAGGTTGTATAAATCAGAGAAGGAAAGATAGGTTCCATCAGAAGAAAAGGGTGATGGTGGGTAACCTGGACTGCAACAGTGAATATACTCGAACATCTATATTTATGGTAAGTGCACACAACTGTACTATGTTCTTCGTGTTTCACTGTTGCAGTCATTACATTTGGGTAGAGTCCCAAAGCTAAGGTTGGGCGGCTGGAGCTAAACAGCATTAGGAGTGGCTATGAGGCCCTGCAGAACTGCAGTGGCAAAGCCTGCCATGGATTTAGAGTAGAATGGCAGATGACAGTGCTTTGTAAAGGTGTGCACTGAACTCCAAGTAGCAACCTCTAAAATGTCCTTGGTAGGTACTCCCCTGAGAAAGGCTGCTGAAGTGGCTGCAGCTCTGGTTGAGTGTGGCCTAATGCCCTTAGGTACTGGCTTGCCATGGTGTAAATAGCAGAAACGAACGTAGTGAACTATCCACTTTGAAATAGTCTGCTTTGAGATAGCCTTTCCTTGTGATCCTGCAGCATGTCACTAGTAATTGCTCTGTCTTTCTGAAAACTTGGGTCCTGTCCAAGTAGAATCTAAGCTGTCTGTGTACATCCAAAGAATGCAGAATTCTCTCCCCCTTGTTCTGTGGATTTGGATAAAAGGTTGGCAGGTGAAAAGTTTGGTTGAGAGATGCACTGGACACCACCTTAGGCATAAATGTTGGGTTTGTCCTCAGAGGGGCCCTGTCTGGATATAAAATGATAAAAGGTTCCACAGCCATGAGTGCCTATAGCTCTGAAACCCGTCTTGCAGAAGTTATTTCTAGGAGCAGAGCTGTTTTCCAAGATAAAAACTTTACATCAGCAGTAGCAGCTGGCTCAAAAGGAGGCAGGGTGAGTTTTTCCAAGACATAGTTGAGGTCCCATGCAGGCATTGATGATCTCCTTGGAGGTCTTAAATGTTTGGCTCCTCTGAGGTACTGCTTTAATAAGGGATGAGAAAAGATTGGTGGCTCTACATTGTAATGAGCAGAAATGGCAGAGGCATGGATTTTAATAGATGAAAAAGATAGGCCTTTGTCCAGCATCTCAGTTAAGTACTGCAAAATCTGAGGAATATTTGTCACAGCTGTATCAGCTCCTTGTGCCTGGTTCCAAGTACAGAATCTCTTCCATTTTCCAGCATAAGATTTTCTAGTACTAGGCCTTCTGGCTTCCAAAATGCCATCCATCACAGCTTTACTGAGAGGTGTGTTTTGTATGACTACATTATTCGCCATGCTGTCAGGTTTAAAGTTCTGAGTTGGCTGTGCAGGATCTGACTGTTTTGCTGGGACAGTAGCTGAGGTATTTGAGGTAAGGTCCAAGCTGGGCATTGAGACAAGCTCCTTAATACTGGATACCAATACTGGCGGGGCCAGACTGGGACAATCAGTATCATCTTTGGCTTCTCCTGTCTGACCTTTAGGAGTACCTTGGGGAGGAGAGACAGAGGGGGAAATGCATATATTGATAGATTTTTCCAGCTGAAAGATAGGGCGTCCACTTTCCATGCTTGTCTGTGATAAATCCTTGTGCAGAATCTTTTTAATTGGTAGTTGTGAGGGGAGGCAACTAGATCTATGTCCGGGCCTCCCCATTTTCTTGGCATCATGCTGAAGACTTGTGGGTCCAGGTGCCACTCGTGGGGATCCATGAGGTTTCTGCTTAGTCTGCCAGAGTACTTTTCCTTCCTGGCAGGAATTGTGCCTGCAGATGTACTTGGTAAGTCAATGCTGCAGCCCACAAAGTCATGGCTAGTCTGCAAAGGGGGTAAGAATGTGTGCCCCCCGCTTGTTTATATACCACATGACCGTGGTGTTGTCTGCCTTTATCAGTAGTTGTCCTGGATGAAGTAGGTCCTTGAAGGCTGTCAGGGCATTTTGAACTGCTAGTATCTCTTTTTGATTAATATGTAGATGCATTTGGTTTGAGGTCCATGTGCCCTGAATGCATCTTCCTGCCATGTGGGCCCCCCAGGCATAATCTGATGCATCCGTTGTTAGTGTCTGCCTGGCTGGGGGTAATGTGAATGGCTGTCCCTTGTTTTGGTGACAAGCCTTTGCTCACCATCGAAACTCCTGTTGCAGGCAGGGAATGAAAGTAATCAATTTCCAGGCTGTGGCAATTTTGAGTCCAAACACTTTTTAGGTACCATTGAAGTTTCCTCATATGCAGTCTTGCATATGGAATTAGTAGGATGCAGGATGCCCAAAGCCTGCAGAATTTTTCTTGCAGATAACTGGGCCTTTTTGCCAACATTTTGAAATAGGTATTCAGTTGCTTTTGTTTGTCTGGCGTGAGATAAGCCATCTGGGCAGTTATATTTAAGCTTGCACCCAGAAATATTATCTCGAGAGGGTACTAGTTTTGATTTCTTTTTGTTGGCTGTATACCCTAGGCATGTTAGAAGTCTTTTCACAAACACCAGATGCTGTAGAAGAATGTCCTTGCTCTCTGCTTGAATTAGACAGTAGTGCAAGGAAGGATATATTTGTATTCCTCTATCTGCAGAATGCAATTACTGGTGCCAGGCACTTTGGCTTATCTACTGCGCCCAGGGTCTTTACAAAGGGCAGTGCAGAGAATTGGTAATGCATTGAGCCAGCCTTGAATCTGAGATATCTTCTGCATATTTGTCTGATTGGGACATGCAGGTATGCCTCTTTTAGGTCTAAAGTCACAAGCCAAGCGTTCTTGCCCAGCATGGGCAGAAGCTGCTGCAAAGTCAACATTTTGAATTTTGGTATATCCAGGAATGTGTTCAAAATAGATAGGTCTAGTATTGGTCTCCAGGCCTTGTCCTTTCTGGGTACCAAGAACAGTCTTGAGTAAAATCCTACTCCCTGCTCTTGCTCTGGTTCTTGTTGAATGGCCCCCATGTCCATGAGGGATGAAACTTGTTTTTGTGCCTCTGCCCATTGATCTTTTGGCAGATATGGCCAGCCGTTTGCCCTTGGCAGGGTACGGAAATGGAACTTGTAGCCTTGTGACACGATATTTAGGACCCACTTGTCCTGGGTTATAATGTGCCAATTTTGAGAAAAAAGTGCTAATTTTCCCCCTAAGGGTGCTGCCAGGAGTTAAGTGCTTGCTGCAGGCAGGGGGAAGTCATTGGGACTTTTTCCTGTATGGTTGTGATTTGCCTTCTCCAACTTTGGAGGTAGAAGCCCCCCACTGCTTTGAGCGGTATGAACCTTCACCTGGGATCTGCCTCTAGGGCATCTGGATCTGCCCCTTTGAGGTCTGTCTGACACAGGAAAGGACCAATTCTTTGTTGGCCAGTGTCTACTAAACCTAGGTGGTTGTACTTGTAAAAAATCTTTGACCGTTTACGTAGATTTAGCTTTGTCCTCCATTTTCTTTAACACCTCTTCTGCCTCAACACCAAACAAAGTATCATGCTGTAAAGGTGCATCTAATAATTTAACTTTAACATGATCAGGCAGATTTTGTTCCTTTAACCAAGCATGCTTCCTAATTACAGAACCTGTAACTGCGGCCTTGCAGGAGGCCTCTAAAGAATCAAACCCACATTGCAAAGTATGCTTTTCAACTTGTTCAGCTGCATGCAATAAATAGTACAGTTTTGTACCTACCATAAATGTAGATGTCCGAACTGGATAGCATCTGCAGTCATAACAAGTGGGTTGTCCTGTCGTCAGGCAGCCCTTCAGTCGGCCGGATTCCAAAGTCCGGGTCCGGCTTCGGCTGATGTCGCACTCCACCCGACGTCATCTCTGTTGGTCTTCGGGTATAAAGGCATCAGCCGACGCCATTTTCCTCAGTGTTTCTTGCCCCAGATGCCAGTAGCCCTCTTGCAGGCTAAAATTTGGATAGATGCCAATGTTTCCAAATAGATAGAGGTAAACACAACAATAAGCATGTATGTACATATATACAAACAAATACACCATAAAAGACTTCCCCCCCAACAGCTAGCTATTAGAAGGGTAAACACCCTAGGAGTACCACAGAGGGGAAGGAGGGAGGGTAATCCTGACTGCAGATGCTATCCAGTTCGGACATCTACATTTATGGTAGGTACAAAACTGTACTATGTCCTTCATGGATGCATCTGCAGTCATAACAAGTGGGTAGAATACCATAGCCAACTAGGGGAGGAGGATAAAAGTAGATTATGGTGTGTTTAGGATCCCTTGCAGTACAGCAGTGGCAAACCCTGCTCGGGATCTGGAATATAGAGGCAAATTATAATGCTTGGCAAATGTATGCACGGAGGTCCAAGTAGCCGCCTCAATAATGTCTTTGGTTGCCACTCCTCGTAAGAAGGCTGTGGTAGTGGCTGTTGCCCTTGTAGAATGAGGTCTTATGTTCTGTGGAATTGGTTTTCCATGGAAGGAGTAACAGAATCGTATGCAATTTCCTATCCATTTGGAGATTGTCTGTTTGGAAATAGCTTTCCTTCCCTTCCTGTTGCATAGGCTACAAAAGTTGGTCAGTCTTTCTGCTATTTTTGTTCTGTCCAAGTAGTAGCGTAGCTGTCTATGTACATCCAAGGTATGCAGTATTCTTTCCCTCTGTTTTGTGGGTTGGGAAAGAAGGTAGGTAGGTGGATTGCCTGGTTTAAAGACACTCTGGATACCACCTTGGGCATAAATGTAGGATTAGTCCTCATGGACACTCTATCTTGGTGGAAGATTAGGAAGGGTTGCACTGCCATTAAGGCCTGTAGTTCTGAAACCCTCCTTGCTGAAGTAATTGCCAGTAGGAAAGCAGTTTTCCATGACAGGTGCTGTAGGTCTGCTGTTGCTGCTGGTTCAAAGGGTGATAGTGTCAACTTTTCCAGCACAAAGTTTAAATCCCAAGCTGGCAATGGTGGTTTCCTTGGAGGTTTTACATTCTTGATTCCTCTGAGGAACTGCCTGAGCAAAGGGTGCGAAAAAACAGGTGGATCAAAGCTGTATTCTGCTGAAATAGCTGATGCATGTATCTTGATGGAGGAGTAGGACAGGCCTGAATGAAGAAGTTCGGCCAGATACTCCAGAATGTTAGGCATATCTATGTTTGACACATCTTTTCCTCTTTCCGTACTCCAGATGACAAACCTTTTCCATTTTCCAGCATAGTTCCTTCTTGTTGAAGGTCTGCGTGCTTCAAGAATAATGTCTTTAACTCTTTGGGAAAGTTCTGGATTAGCTGCTGTTATGTGATGTTCCATGCAGTCAGTTGCAAGGTCTTTAGGTTTGGATGTATGATGCTGTAGTTGTTCTGCGTTAACATCAAAGGCATCAGGGAATTGTCCACATATTGTTCGAGACATGCTCCTCAGTAGTGGGTACCAGTGTTGTCTTGGCCAGTTTGGAGCTATCAGGATTATCCTTGGACGTTCTTCCTTGATTTTCAGTAGTACCTTGTGTATCAAAGGAAGAGGTGGGAATGCATATGCTGTTAGGCCTTTCCAGTTGAAGGAGAGCGAATCCACTTTCCATGCTAATGGGTGGAATGTCCTTGTGCAGAATTTTTTGAGCTGGTGATTGAGAGGTGATGCGAATAGGTCTATCTGTGGGATTCCCCATTTCTTTGAGATGGTCTTGAAGATGTCCGGGTGAAGCTTCCATTCATGGGCATCCGAAGTGGTTCTGCTTAATATGTCTGCTAGAGTATTGTCTTTCCCTGGTACAAATATTGCCTGTAACTGGATGTTGTAGCTGAGTGCCAGGGTCCACAGCTCCAAGGTCATTCTGCATAGGGGGTATGAATGAGTGCCTCCCTGTTTGTTGATGTACCACATGACTGTGGTGTTGTCTGTCCTTATCATCAACTGGCCCTCTTTGAGAAATGGTTTGAACTTTAGGATTGCCAGTTGTACTGCCAGCATTTCTTTTAGGTTGATGTGCAGTTGAAGTTGATCCTGTGTCCACAATCCTTGCACGCATTTGTCCAGCATGTGGGCCCCCATCCTAGGTCTGAAGCGTCTGTTGTGATGGTCTGGCTTGCTTGACATCTGCGAAAGGGTAGGCCTGGGTTTGACTGGCATGCCTGAGCCCACCATAGGAACTCCTGTTTTAAGCATGGAATTAGTGGGATTTCTGTTTCTAGACTGTGTCTGTGTTGGGACCATAAATTCTTTAGGTACCACTGTAGTTTTCTCATATGTAGTCTGGCAAATGGAACCAAGATTATGCATGATGCCATGAAGCCCAAGGCCTGCAGTACTTTTCTTGCTGTTAACTTGTTCAGTTTTGTTAGTGCCAAGAAGTAAAGAGGAAGTTCTTTTGTTTTTCTGTAGTCAGGAATGCCATTTGTTTTACTGTGTCCAATTCCGCCCAAGAATGTCCTTGTTTGGGATGGTATCAGCCTTGACTTTTGTAAATTGACTGTGTATCCCAGTGCTTGTAGCAAGTAAATGACCCTTTGTAAATCTGTTGTCAGCTTGCTTTTGTTGTCCCCTTGTAGCAGGCAGTCGTCCAGGTATGGGTAAATTTGAATTCCCTGAAGTCTGCAATGGGCGATTACTGATGCCAGGCATTTTGTGAATACTCTGGGCAGTAGATAAGCCAAAGGGCAATGCTGAGAATTGATAGTGCTCTGATCCTGCAAGAAATCTGAGGTATCTTCTGCAGATTGGTCGAATGGGGACGTGCAGGTATGCCTCCTTGAGATCTAGAGTTACCAGCCAAGACTCCTTGCCCAGCATGGGAAGAAGTTGCTGTAGGGTCAGCATTTTGAATTTTGGGACAATGATGTATGTATTTAAGGTGGACAGGTCGAGAATTGGTCTCCAACTTTTTCCTTTCTTGGAACTAGGAATAGTCTGGAATAGAACCCCTTTCCTTGCTCTGCTGTTGGCACTCTTTCCACAGCTCTCATGTTTGCTAACTCCATTATCTGGCGTAGAGCTTCTGTTTTTTGATTTGGAGGTAGATTTGGCATTCCTCTTTTGACTGGTAAAGTGTGGAAGTGAAACCGGTAACCTTGATCTATGGTTTGTAAAATCCACTTGTCTTTTGTTATGTAGTGCCAGTTCTTTGAAAATAAGGTTAACTTTCTGCCTAGAGGAGCTGCTATTTGTTCCCTGGTAGGCGGATTTAGGGTTAAGTCACTGTGGTTGTGCTGATGTAGTGGCAGTGGCTGTGTCTGTGCCTCTGTTGTTACCTTGCCACTGTCTTCCTCTGTAGGCACCTCCTCTGGATTGGTTTCTGCCTCTGGAACGCCTATTCCTGCCCTTTGAAATTTTGTGGAGTCAGGAAAGGACCAATTTTGGCAGGCCAGTTCCTGCTAAACCTTGGGGTTGAACCTGCAAGAAATCTTTAACAGTTTGAACAGATTTTGCCTTTTCTTCCATTTTCTTCATAACCTGCTGGGCAGGTGTACCAAACAAACTTGTCTTGTCCATAGGAGCATCTAGCAACTTAGCTTTAACATGATCCGGTAAAGCTTGTTCCTTTAGCCATGCATGCCTTCTTATCACTGTGCCTGTCATGGCTGATCTAAATGAAGCCTCCAGTGCATCATAGCCACATTTTAAGGAATGGTTGCTAACCTGTTGTATGTTATTTACCATCTCTAATACATATTTCTTGTCAAGAGATTCATCAGTGGTTAGTTTTTTAGTTAACTGATCAAGCATAAACTCTTGGTATTGTATCATGTGAAACTGACAGTTTAAAGCTCTAGCTGAGAGAATAGCTGAAGTGTAGACCTTTTTACCCCATCTGTCTAATGACCTTGCTTCCCTTTCAGAAGGAATAGGGTTTTTAGCTATGGTCGCGGCTACTGCCTTGGGACCCTGGGATATAGTTTCTGGGTCTGCAAGTGGAGCCTTGTAAAGGTGATGATGAGTATCTGGCACCCTGTAAAATCTGTCTGGTTTGGCAGGGGCTGGGGTAAAGAATCTGGAGCGGAGCAAACATCATTGAAAGCATCATCCACCACAGAGAGAACAGGAGGTATAGCTAAGGGCCTGTGCTGTGGGAGGTGCAGAAAGGTCCTAAGTCTTTTTCTGGAGTCTGAAAAATCCTGTTGCTGCCATTGGAACTGTTCTCGCATGGCATGCAAGGTTTCCCCAAAGGAGAATTCTTCTGGTGGGGAAGCAGCTGGAATGGATTCTTCAGCATCAGAATCTTCAAAATTGGAGAAGGGAGCCTCTGGCTGGTCAGTTATGTCCGATTCATCAGCAGAATCATCAGAGGACACTGGCTCGGGGGGCTCTGGCCTAGGTCTCTTCTCTAGGGGCTGAGAGGCCCTGTCTGGGTGAGATTGAGATCCTCTAATTAAAGAAATTAAATCTTCTGCCAAAGTAAGCATTTGAGAACTAGAAGAGGGCCTGGATGTGGGGGGTTTAACAGGCACTGTTTTAGTAGTCTTGGCTGCTTTAGCCCTGGCGAAGGCCTTAATGGACATGGCTGCTGGAGGCCTAGCAGCACCACGTGCTGGGGTAGAGACATCCAAGGGGATGGTGTCTGATAAGTCAACCACCGTAGTGGGTAAAATTTCTGAGGTCGATTCAAGAGTTGTAGCAGGGCCTCAGTTGTAGGAATAGGTTCAGCTGTACTTTGTTCAGTTTTGTCGGTTTCGCGAAACCGAGACACTCGGTTTGCTTGACCATGGTTTCGGCTGAAACCGCGGACCGCGAGTGTCGGTCTTTATCTTTGCGTTTTTTGGTAGATTGGGTAGTCGGAGGATCCGACGGCATAATGTACGCAAAATCAGAACCGAAAAACTGTTCTGCAAACTCCGACCGACGCCTAAGCGTTCGTCGGTTGAAAGAAGCACAGGCCGAACAGGCTGCTACGTCGTGGGCTGGGCCTAAACAAGGCAGACAGTAAGAGTGGAAATCTTTATGAGGTATTTGTTTCCCACAGTTTAAACAATTGTTAACTTTTTCTGACATCGGCTGAGGCAAGAAAGAGTCCCCAACGAGGTACTTAGCTTTAGAAGTCTTCGAAGTAGTATTCGGTAGAAGTAATCTCTGGATCCGACCGACCGGCACTTGCGAACAGCTTCTGCTTCGGGCGCCACGCGGCAAGAAAGACTGAGGAAAATGGCGTCGGCTGATGCCTTTATACCCGAAGACCAACAGATGACGTCGGGTGGAGTGCGACATCAGCCGAAGCCGGACTTTGGAATCCGGCCGACTGAAGGGCTGCCTGACGACAGGACAACCCACTTGTTATGACTGCAGATGCATCCATGAAGGACATCCTGCATTTCCTTGTTTTCTGCACATTCAAAGTTTAACAACATTTTCTGTTTAAGCAATGCCATGACATGTTGCTGATATTTGAGCATATGAAACTGACTGTTTAAGGCCCTTATAGCCAAGGTAGTAGATGTGTAAACCTTTTTTCTCCATCTATCCAGTGCCCTAGAATCTCATCAGAGGGGGTAGGGTTTTTTTGCAAGGAAGCCTTAACTCCTTTGGGACCCTGAGAAATAGTTTGTGAGTCTGCAGCAGGGTTTTTAAAAAGGAATTTATGAGAGTCAGGAACCCTATAATATCTGTCAGGCTTAACAGGAGCTGGAGGTAAGGAGTCAGGGATAAGACTAGACTCCAAAAACACATCATCTACAATGTCTAACACAGGTGGGATGGCTAGTGGCTTGTGTTGAGGTAGTAAAAGGAAATCCCTGAGCCTCTTTTTAGATTCTGAAAAAATCCTGGCTCTCCCAGTGGAAATGCTCCCTCATGGTACGTAAGGTTTCCCCAAAAGAATAGTCCTCTGGAGGAGAAGCTGAAGGTATAGATTCTTCAGCATCAGAATCCTCACAGGGGGAAGAGAATATTCCTGATCAGAAGAGGAATCAGAAGAAATGGAAACCTGATCTGAAGATTTACACTCAGTCTCTTGCCTAGGCCTCTTATCAGGAGGGGGATGGGAACCCCTTATCAAGGTGATCAAGTCTTCGGCCATTTTGAGCATCTGTTTTTTGGGCATAGAGGCCTGACCACGTAGCTCTTGAGTTTGTTTCTTTGCTTTGGAAGGTGCTTTAGTCTTTGTCTTTGAAGCTGAAGTCTATTTGATGTAAAGATATTTAGGTCTGAATACACCCTCAGAAGCCGGTGCCTGCTCAGCGGCTCCGGACCCATCTGAAGGGATAATATCAGAGGCTCCAATACCTTGAGTTTCCAGCTGCATGGCCGACTCCACGTGGGAGTCGGTAGCTGCCTGCGACTCTAAAGTAGTGGGCGTTAGGGGCTGCGAAAGCACCTCACGGAGAACCGGCGACTGGCTTAGGAGAAGCTTCGTCGTTAGTTTTGGGCCTCGGTTGTCTCTTTCCTTTACTTTGAGTTTCTTGTGAACTCCGGTAGTCAGATGGCTATCAGACAACATTTCTGGATAATTAAACCGGCATCCAAAATAGTTTAAAGCAAAATCATTCCGACGCTTAATAGTGCGTTGGTTAAATCTAGCACAAAACCGACAACCAGAAACGTTGTGATCAAGGCCTAGGCAAGGAATACAGTAAGAATGAAAATCCTTATGAGGTATTTGCTTCCCACAAGAAATACAATTATTAACTTTTTCTGACATCGGTCTGGAGCAAGAAAAAAGTTTCCCCAACGGGGTACTTAGCTTTACTGAAGACTTCGGATCTGAAACTCGAACACGAAAATTCCAGGAGTCGGCCGACCAGCACTTGGAAACTGCTTCTGCTTCGGGCACCGCGCGGCAAGAAAGACTGAAGAAAATGGCGTCGGCTGCTTCTTTTATACCCCTGATGACCTGACGTCAGGGATGGGGCAACAGCAGCTAACGCAGGACCCAAGACTTTGCCCTCAGCAGGCCTGAATTCCAACCTGCCAGCAGGATTGCCCAAATGTAATGACTGCAACAGTGAAACACGAAGAAACTTGTGCCATCTCCCAAACATCCACTGCTAGGCGGCAGAAAGGGCTGAAGTGAGTCCCCTCCTGCTTATATACCACATGACTGTGGTATTGTCTGTTTTCATCACTAACACCCTTGGTTTCCATTTCTCTCTGAAGGCTAGACCACCTTTTTGGACTGCCATAAGTTCCTTTTAGGTTTGTGTGTTTGTCTCAGAGGTTGTGATTCCACTTCCTTTGTGTTTGGGAGTGGTTGAAGTGTGCTCCCCAGGCTATCTCTGAGGCATCCATGGTCAGAGTTGGCTCCTTGGGTTGGAGCCTTAAGGGGAGACTTGGGATGTGCCCACCACGTAAAGTCCTCCTTGAGGCAAGGAATCAGACTGATCTTGGCTGAGAGGGGTTGTGCATGTTGGCACTACACATTCTTGAGATACCACTGTTTCCTCATGTGTAGCTTGGCCAGGAGAATCCTCAGGATACAAGAAGCCATGTACCCCAGAGCCCTGAGGTACTCGGTGGCTGTGAGGAAGTCCCTGTCCATGATTTTTTTTTTAAAGTACAGAGTCAGGATAGAGACCTTGTCCAAAGTCAAGAAAGCTTTTTGGAGTGTAGAATCTAGTAGGACCCCTAAGAACAAAATTCTGGTTGTGGGGTCTGTGCGTGATGTTTGATTTTATGGTGAATCCCAGAGAGTATAAGAGGTTCTGGATGAACATTAGCTCTGAGTTGAGTTTTGTCAAGCTTGTAGCCTGGATTAAGCAATCATCCAGAGAGGGGTAAATCTGCACCAACTTTGTTCTGCATAAGGCAATTAGAGGGGCTAAGCATTTTGTAAAGACCCTGGGAGCAGTAGACAAGCTAAAGGGCAGAGCACAAAACTGATAATTGCCTCATACCTGCTCTGAAGCTCAAACAACTTTGGTGTGATTCCTCTTATACGTCCCTTAGATCTAGGGTAACCATGAAGGCCTTTGGAGAAATCTTGGGCAAGAGTTTTTGAAGGGTCCACATCTTGAATTCTGGGACCTGTAGGAATTGGTTGAGGACAGTCAGGTCCAGTATAGGCTGCCACGTACCTTCCTTCCTGGGAACTAGAAGGAACCTGGAGTATAAACCCCTCCTCCTTTGGTGTTCTCGTACCATTTGCAAAAGCAAAAGTCCAGTAGAAGGAAACACCAGACACGCAGGAATAAAAATCCAAACAGGCTTTAATAAGTCACAAATCACAGAATCACAAAGCTTTCGGACTCGAGTCCTTAAGTGTGTAGAAAGAAAAATGTTTAACCTCACTTAAATACAATCAATATGAACTCACATGACAGCTCATTAAACTGACATTTTCTTCTTAAAGGTATACCTTATTTTATGAATAAAAATCATCTAGAGTATCAATATAGGACATAAAAACATATATAAATACAAACTGCTCTTAAACATTCTTAAAAAAAATCATTCTATTTTCTTATGACCATTTGCTCCTTTTTCAATACTGGTTTAAGACTTGTATTTGCATTAACTCCAGGTTTAACATCTGCCTGAAGTAATGTGATCCATTCATATTTGCTCATCTCTAAAGCATTATTGTCACCACCTCTGATCTGGATATACATTTATAACAAGTAATTTAAATTTATGCTTAGAACCTACATCTACAAGATGTTTTTCTAGAGCGTTTGTATTCACCTTCCTCCTGTAAAATTTATGCTCAATAATTCTTTCAGCTTATGTGTCTACTTACCTACATAAAATGCAGTGCATTCTACACAGGTGGCAAGATGTATAACATTACTAGTACTGTATGCAGCCGATGGTTTAAAAACATATTTTTTTCCTAGTTAGAGGATGTGTAAATATTCATTATCCTTTCCCAGTCTTCCTTGGCCTAGCCGTAGATTGGAAGGGAAAGGACCAATGCTTAGAATAACAGTTTCTACTGAAACGAGGAGGCTGCACCTGCAGGAAATCTTTAACAGTCTGCATAGACGTGGTCTTGTTTTCCATTTTTTTTTAGAACAGCTTCTGCTTTAGGGCCAAAGAGGAATTCCTTGTCAAAGGGGGCATCGAAGAGATTTGATTTTACATGCTCTGGGAGAGACTGTTCCCTCAGCCATGCGTGTCTCCTAATAACAGAGCCTGTAGCTGCAGCCCTACTGGCAGCTTCCATTGCATCATACACACAGTGGAGGGAAAGTTATGCTATCTGGGAGCTGGAATTGCAAAGGTTCAGTAACTCCTTTGAGAGCCCCTTTTTCTCTAAAGTCATAAACTTCTTTCTCATCTGATCCAGTAAAATCTCCTGGTATTTTTATCATGTGGAACTGGCAGTTTTATGCCCCCCATAGGTAAGGTGTCAGAAGAGTCAACTTCTTTTGTCAAATCAATCTATCGCCCTGCTTTCTTTATCTGTAGACAAAGGATTTCTGGAAGAACTAGCTCTGGCACCTTTGGTGCTGTGGGTCAGCTGTAGGAGTCTTAAAGAGATGTTTATGAGAATCCAAAATCCTATAAAATCTGTCAGGATTTTTAGAGGCAGGAGGGAGGGAGTCTGGTTTCAAGTAGAGTCCAGAAAGACATCATCCATGACCTCTAAAACAATAGGGACGGTGAGGGGTTTAAGTTCTGGGAGTTTGAGGAATACCCTTATCAGGACTTTGGGGATTACTGGGCTTCCACTGGAAATGTTCCCTCAAAGTGTACAGCTTTTCCCCAAAACAAAAATCCTCAGGAATGGAAGCAAAAGCCAGATTCTCCTCAGAGTAGGAGTCTTCAAAGGATGCCATGGAAGAGCCCTTTCCAAAAAATTTCTACTGGTCAGAATCCTCATCTGACTCAAAGGGATCAGGAAGGACTTCAGGGAGGGGATCTAGTTCTCTGTCCCAGGGAGGATTCAAAAGGGGGATGCCTACCTCTAACAATGGAAATAAGGCCCTCTGCCAATCTCACAAGGTCCTGCTGATAAAGCTGTGACTGAGAGCCGATAAGGCCTTGGCAATTTTCTTTAGAGTAGCTCTTGGTTTACACCTGATGTCCACAGCACGGATGCCAGTCTCCCTCAGAAGAATGATAGATGTCAAGGTCTGGTGCCATGCAACGTTGGCTGTGCTGCTGTCGTCAAAAGATGAGACCTGCAGAGTGGTCCCAGATCTGACTGATGAACTGACTCCTAAGGCTTGGGCAGATGTCGAGGGGACCCGATGGCATATCAGACTCTACAGGCCTGCACCACCACCTCAGTCATGGAAAGGAGCTGTGAATGCGCCTCATCTTTTCAGCAATAAGTCTGGAGGACTGGCCAATGGTGGGTGACGTCATCCAAAGCCCTAAACCTGGGGTGTTTAACCTTCTCAGCTTATGCTTAGGTAGACTGGCTTCAGACTGACTGATGGAAGCCATAACACAGTCTACCTGATGCTTCACTGAGGTGCCTAGCTAAATTTTCAGCCCTACATCTAACTGTTTTAGAGTTGAACTGAGTGCAGAAATGACTGCTGGAAACATTGTGATCTGGACCCAAGCAAGTTACACAAAAGGAATGGAAGGCTCGGTGTGAAATCTGTTTACCACAACAAAGAGAATTACTGATTTTCTCTGACATTATTCATAAAACATAGAAAGAGTTCACCAGTGGGGTAGATATCTTTCTAAAGTCTTCACTGAATGAATCTCTGCTTTGGGCTCCAACAGCAAGAAAGGAACGAAATCATAACATTGGCTCACTCCAGTTATACCTGAGCATACTGATGTCAGTCAAGGTGTCCTCCAGCTGTAGGAGGAGGCAGTTTTTTTTCTCTAGTATTCTGGTTAGCCAAGAGCTTCCACACTGGGAAATCTCATAAATCAGGACTGCAACAGTGAAACATGAACAGCTGAACAAATTCTGCTTGACAGTCCTTTGCACACAAGTCAGGGAAAAAAAATGCCTTTTTCCCCAAGGTTGGGAATGTTCCTTCAAGCCCCTCCATCTTTTCTCTGACATCCAAGGTAAAGTTAAAGATTCAGAAGGACTCCTAAAAGATCACTGTGGTGACCCCCTTTTGGCCCACTGAACATTGGTTCCTCTTTCTTATAGAATTGGCCAAGAGCAATTTACAACAATTTCTTCATACACTGGACCTACTCACACAAGATAAGTTTGATACACGCTAGTCTTCAACGTCTTCAGTTACCTGCCTAGATGACTCACTTCAGATTCCTTTTAGACAACTTCTTCCTAAAGACATTGTTTCTGAAACTAGGGTCCATATGATAAGTTCCAGGGGTCTGTGAGCTCACCTAGATTTCGAGCATGGTCAGTGAACTTGGTAAAAAAAAAAAGTTGCTCCTCTCATGATCAATAAACATTACACACACGCACACATTATATATATAGATATATATATATATATATATATATATATATATATATATACATACACACACACACACACACACACACACACATATACAGCTATAGATATAAATGAGAGACACTTCCCTGAGTGCAGCTGGCCTGCTTAATTTCCATGTTTGTGGCTAAGCAGCTGCTTGCCCTGCATTTTCAGAGATGGAAAGAAGGAGCAACTTCCACATTTGCGACTGATGCTGAGCAGCTGCTCACTTGCCCTTTTTCTATCTGGCAGTTAAAACTTGGAGAGAAATTTAAACAACTGTTCTGTTCCCTCCAAGTAAGGCTATGAATGTATTGGTTGCTACTGATAGAAATTGCTGCAGAGCTGATCCGGACAACCATGGTGAAAGACGCTGGCTCAAAAGGTTTTTTTTTTTTTTTTTTGGCTTAAAAATGAAGTGATGCAGTTGACAGCGTAGCTGTTACCTGTGCAGATTTTCACAGAACGTCCAGATTTTTGCCTTGTTTGGTCTGTTTCTCATAAAATGGTGCTTTCTGACAAACCTCTGGTAAATCATTTTGGATTGAAGTCATAAAATAATGGCAGATGTTTGCGCTTTAGACTTCATACTCTTCAGAAAACTCGTACTAATGCAAAAGTTGTTCTATCAACTTTCTAAGTTTGAAAGAGCAATATTTAAAATATGTCCTTAATTTTGGCTCTTTGTCTCCCACCCATTATGACACACTTTGTCCAGATTTCTTGTGCTGAAGAGGGTGAGAGCCAAGTGCGTGTATGTGTGTGTATAAACAGGGAGGTGGGCAGATAGGTATGGGTGTGTGTAAAGTGGGAGAGAGGCAGATAGGGGTGTGTGTGTGTGTGTGTGTGTGTGTGTGTGTGTGTGTGTGTGTGTGTGTGTGTGTGTGTGTGTGTGTATATAAACAGGGAGGGTGGCAGGTAGGTAGATTTTGTGTGTGTTTAAGAGGAAGGGAGGCAGGTAGGGGTGTGTGTAAAAGGTAGGTAGCATACCCTTCAGCTGTCCAGAATTTGCAGAATATCCAGATTCTTTGCCTAACAATTTAAGTCTGTTTCTCATAAAAATTGTGTTTCTGGTAAATCATTTAGGACTGAAGTCAGAAAATAATGGCAGACTTTGAGCTGCAGACTTCATATCCTTCAGAAAATTTGTACTAATGCAAAACAACTTTCTTTGGGAAATACTGTGTGTGTGTGTGTGTGTGTGTGTGTGTGTGTGTGTGTGTGTGTGTGTGTGTGCGCACATAAAAGAGGCAAGCAAGTAGCTGTGTAAGAGGGAGGTAAGTGTGCTCGCGTGTGTAAAATATAGGTAGCATACCCCTCAACTGTCCACGTTTTTGCAGATTGCCCAGATTTTTGCCTCATACGTTTGTCTGTTCTGTGCAACTTATGTTTAGCTAGCTAAGGAATGGTATCACTACTGTGATATAGAATTTCAAAACAGTGTTAATTGCACAACAGGTGGCATTATGCTTGCATTTTAATGCAGAAGGCTGAGTGTTCTACTCCCCACAGCATGTAGACTGATTGCTGACACTGTGTTGTACTTTCAGGGGTGGAGTGCTGAAGTCAAGAGTATGTCCTCCTCTAGACGAGATGCCTAGCAATTATGACTCTGTTTTCAGTTTGCCATCCATGCAATATTACCAGCTTATCATTTTTTATGCAACATAAGTAGGCAATTTATTCTTCAAGGGCAGCAGGCAATGAATTGGTATGTAGATACAACACTGAAATACAAAGCTATTAGCAGCAACCTTTTCATTGGCTACAGATCTCTTGAAGGAGGAATTAGTCAGATGACTTTTACTTCTGCAGAGATTGTGCATATTGACCGATATTAACGGATTGTAATGACAGAAATTTGAGTGGCCTTTTATGGTTGAAATGTCCTAATTGGACAGTTGAAATGGCTGCATAGGGGGCTGAATGGGATGGTTGGGGGCTGATCCAAATGTAATGTATGTGTACCGCCACTTACAGGGGTCCGCCAAAATATTTTCTTGATAAAAGGGGTCCTCTAGCTTGCAAAGTTTCAGAACCACTGCCTTAGGACATACAGCAGGTACTAAAAGAAGGGAAGAAAACCTGCTACTAGGAAATATTATAATGGCAAGTAGAAAAGATTTACTAGTTGGTGCATAGCCAATATCTAGGGCCCCATCGGGTATAGTCAGTACTGGTGCTTAAATATTTGAGGTTTGAAGGCAGAGGAGAAAAGGGCATACCTAGATTTGCTTCTATCTAATCTCTAACACTGCAGTTTCTTTATGACCAAGCCAAATAACTGGAACCTAAAATTGTGGAGGATGCAAACATTGGATCCATTTTTTTTTAAAGAAACCACTGAATCTTTCTCATGAGTAACCAGACACGAACAATCATTAGACTCATAGGAGCTATGAAACCCAGGATCCGGACATACTCTGAAGTCAGAGACTCCTTTGAGAAGTTCAGGGAAGTGTCTACATAAAAATTCACAGTCCCCTATGTCAAAAAAAACTTTTGTTGAGTATTGTCCAAGACAGCCCAAAATGACAACCCCGTGTGAAAGTGTCAAAATGGACTTCTGAACATTTATCTGGAATCCAAGATTGGTCAGAAGAAAAGAAATCCACTGTAATTACTCAACATGTAGGAAAATAATCTGCAAACGAGGCACGGAAGTAAGGAAATACATGAATGCCATTCAATCTGCTATGACTGGAGCCAGACACTTTTTTCTAACACCCTTGGAGCTGTAGATAACCCAAAGGGTAATACAGAGAACTGACAACGTGATCCAGACACAGAAAATTTGAAAAATTTTCTGAAGCCCTTGGCTATGGAAAGGTGATAATGATGCGACAGTGTGAATGTAATAATTACATTACGTACAGAAAGAAAGAAATGTTTTCATTTCTAGATCCGATTTTAAATTCATTTTAACAGTCTGTACCTGCTTTAGCTACTAAAGTCTTTAAGCCTATATTACTAAAGTACAGTTTTGTACCTACCATAAATGTAGATGTTCGAGGATTCCATTGCTGCAGTCCTGACTATTGGGTATAGTCCACGTCCAGTCGGCCCGAATACCAGAGTATAAGGCTGACGTCGGTCAGGCGCGCGTGACGATGCGTCAGGGTACTAATGCGCATGACCGACGTCATATCCTCAGTCTTTTCTTGCCCCAGATGTCAGAAGACCCTAAAAAGACAAGTCCCAAAAAAAACCTGCACCAAAAACATGTACAATATATACAACAATATATACAAAAATATAAGCATGTAAACTCACCTACACAACCACCCCTAAATACAGAGGGAAGGAGGGAGGTTGGAGAACATCTACATTTATGGTAGGTACAAAACTGTACTATGTTCTTCCTTCCATTGCTGCAGTCCTGACTATTGGGTAGAATCCCAAAGCAGAGGTAAGGGAGGCTGGCAAATTATAAGGAAGTAGGAGCTGACAACATGCCTTGCAAAACAGCTGTGGCAAAACCAGCCCTAGACTTAGAGTAGATAGGAAGGTGATAATGCTTAGAGAAAGTATGCACTGAACTCCAAGTAGCTGCTTCCAAAATATCCTTAGTTGCCACCCCTTAGAAATGCTGTTGAAGTGGCAGTAGCCCTAGTGGAATGAGGCCTAATCCCAGCTGGAATCTCCTTGCCATGATGGGAATAACAAAATGCAATGCAAAAGCCAATCCACCTAGAAATAGCTTGTTTTGACACAGGCTTGCCCTGTGAACTCAAAGCAAAAGAAACAAACAACTGCTGAGACTGCCTAAAATCCTTAGTCCTGCTTAAATAATAACGCAATTGCCTGTGTACATCTAAAGTGTGCAAAATCTTTTCCCCTTTATTTTGAGGGTCTGCAAAAAGGCAAATGAATAGTTTGGTTTAAAGCCACACTAGAAACCACCTTAGGCCTAAAAGAAGGATTATAATGATACCCTATCCTTATGGAAAATCAAAAGGGCTCTACTGCCATAAGGGCCTGCAACTCAGACACCCTTCTTGCAGAAGTAATAGCCAACAGAAAAGCAGTCTTCCATGACAAGTATTTCAATTCAGCAGTAGCTGCAGGCTCAAAAGGTTGTAGAGTAAGTTTTTCCAACACAAAATTGAGATCCCAAGCAGGAGTAGGAGCTCTCTTATATTCTTTGCCCCTCTAAGAAACTGCTTGAACAAAGGATGAAAACAAAGGTGGGTCACAATCATAGTGAGCTGAAATTGCTGCAGCATGAATCTTAATGGAAGAGAAGGACAAACCTTTGTCCAATAATTCAGTAAGATACTGAAGAGCCACACTCAAATTAGGCTCAGAAATCTCCAAATTCTTTGCTGTACTCCAAAATAAAAATCTCTTCCATTTTTACACTCTCCTTGTACTAGGTCTTCTAGCTTCCATAATCACATTTAAAACTTGTTGAGGAAGTTGAGACCTGCTGTGTTTCAACACAGAATATGCCAGGCTGTTAGATGAAGAGAGTGAAGCTTGACATTGAGCAGATGACCGTCCTTCTGAGATAACAGATGAGGAATCAGAGGTAAAGGCCATGGAGGCTTCTTTACCAGACAAAGTAGTAGTGGGTACCAGTGTTGCCGAGGCCAATCTGGAGCTATCAAAATCATCCTTGGCCTGTCTTGTCTGACCTTTAATAGTACCTTTGGAAGAAGAGGCAGAGGTGGAAAGGCATACACATGAAGGTTTTTCCAACTGAAAGACAGAGCATCCACTTTCCAAGCTGTGTGATGAAACCCCTTTGTGCAATACTTTGGCAGCTGGTGGTTTAGTGGAGAAGCGAACAGATCTATGTCTGGAGTTCCCCATGACACTGTCAGTTTCTGAAATACATGAAGATCCAGTTTCCACTCGTGGGGATCCATGATTTGTCTGCTTAACACATCTGCTAAGGAGTTCTGTGCTCCTGGCAGAAACCTTGCCTGAAGAGTTAGTTGCAGGCTTAGCGCAGTCTCCCATAAAATCATTGCTTGCCTGCATAGAGGATAAGAATGTGTTCCCCTTGCTTGTTGATGTACCACATGACAGTTGTGTTGTCTGTTAGAATCAACACCTGCCCTGGAAGAAGTAACTCCTTGAAAGCCATTAATGCAAACTGGACTGCTAACATCTCCTTCATGTTGATATGTAGATGCTGTAGTCTGGCAGGCCACTTGTCTTGTATCCACTTTCCATTTAGATGAGCTCCCCAAGCAATGTCCGAGGCATCTGTCGTTAAGATCTGACTTGCCTCTGGCCGGGTCACAGAGAGTCCCTTGTTTAGGTGACATTCCTGAGCCCACCACAAGAATTCTTTTGAAGGCAAGGTATTATTTGAATGACAGTGTCCAAATCCTGGCAGTGCTGTGTCCATACATTTTGAGATACCATTGTAGCTTCCTCATATGCAGTTTGGCATTGGGAAGCACCAGAATACAAGATGCCATGAACCCTAATGCTTGAAGGACTGTCCTTGCAGTCAGCACGGACTGATGAGATAGTTGATGGAAGTAAAGTGACAGATTCTTTTGTTTGTCCGGGGTTAAAAGGCCATCTGGGCTGCTGTATTCAGTCTCACACCCAGAAAGCACATGTCTTGAGAGGGTACTAGACTGGACTTTATGTCGCGCACAGAATACCCTAGGCATGTTAGCACTCCTATGACATATGCCAGATGCTGTAGAAGGTCTTCCTTTCCTTGAGCCAGCATCAGTCAGTCGCCCAAGTAAGGCTAGATTTGTATTCCTTGAAGCCCGCAGTATGCTATCACTGGAGGCAGAACCCTTGTGAATACTCTGCAGTAGATAAGCCAAAGGGCAATGCAGAGAACTGATAATGAGAATTTCCAGCTCGAAACCGCAGATACTTCCTGCAACTTAGCCTTATAGGCACATGAAGGTAAGCTTCCTTGAGATCTAAAGTTACCATCCAGTGATCTTTGCCCAGCAGAGGTAAAAGCTGTTGTAACGTCAACATCTTGAACTTGGGAATGTCCAAAACGTGTTGAGGAGAGATAAATCCAAAATTGGTCTCCACGTGTTCCCCTTCTTTGGTACAAGGAACAGGCGAGAATAAAATCCTAGGCCCCTTTCTGATACAGGGACTGGCTGAATGGCCCCTATCTGAAGTAACTGAGAAACTTGCTTGTGAGCCTCTTTTCTTTGTGGAGGAGGAACGCCTGGCATGCCTTTGAAAGGGGCATTGTATGGAAATAAAATCTGTAACCGTGGTGAATGATATCCAACACCCATTTGTCTTGAGTAATTAAATCCCAATTTTCTTTGAAAAGAGACAGTCTTCCTCCCAAAGGAGCTGCCAAACGTGAATCTGCTGGCAGCTGAAAAGACAGGTCATTGGGTCTGTTTACGAAAGGACTGACCCCTACCCTCACCAGAAGTCTGAGCAGGTGAACTCCTGTTCTAGGCCTAAAAGAACCTTGAGCCCTGCCCCTACCACGCCTAGACCTACCCCTAGACTGGGAATCATAAGCAGGATATGTCCACCCCTTAGCAGGCCAATTTCTACTAAACTTTGGTGGCTGCACCTGCAAAAATCTTTAACAGTTTGCATAGACTTAGCTTTGTCCTCCATTTTCTTTAAAACTGCTTCCACAGGCGATCCAAACAACACATCAGACTGTAAAGGAGCATCCAAAATCCTTGTCTTAACATGCTCAGCTAAATTCTGATCCTTCAACCAGGCATGCCTGCGAAGAACAGAACTGGTAGCAGCCACCCTCGAGGAGGCCTGTACAGCATCAAAACCACATTGCAAAGAATGCTTACCCACTTGTTCAGACACGTGAACCAAATCTAGCAACTCTTTACACTCAATACCTTCCGCCAAAGCATCCACCTTAGATTTCAATTGTGAAAGGAGATAATTCTGATATTTTAGCATGTGAAACTGACAATTCAATGCTCTCATGGCTAGAGTGGAAGAAGTATACACTTTCTTTCCCCACCTATCCAAAGCCCTTGCCTCTTTATCAGTGGGAACAGGATTTTTAACCACAGAAGCCTTTACACCCTTAGGCCCTGAGAAATAGTTTCTGGGTCCGCCCTAGGACTCTTAAACAAATATTTATGAGCTTCGGCACCCTATAATACCTATCAGGCTTAACAGGAGCAGGAGGCAAAGAGTCAGGGTTCAGGGAAGCCTCTGCAAAACATCTTCCACCACATTCAACACAGGAGGAATAGCTAAAGGCCTATGCTGGGGTAAAACAAGAATTCCCTAAGCCTTTTCCTGGAATCAGAGTAATCCTGGCCTTCCCATTTAAAGTGCTCCCTCATGGAATGCAGAGTCTCTGAAAATGAGAAATCCTCAGGCGGAGAAGCTGTAGGAGTGGAATCATCCACATCAGAATCAGAATAAGTAGGATACTCCTGCATATCTTCCACAGAAGATTCTGAAGCCTCTGAACCCTGTTCAAAACTATCAAACTCCGGTTCCACCCTAGGCCTCTTATCAGGCGGGGCATAGAACCCTAATCATAGTAATCAAATCTTCTGCCATTTTAAGCATATGTTTCTTAGGTACAGAACCCGAAATGCTAGGAGAAGCCCCCACTGAAGCTGAACTAGGCCTACCTCTCAAAGAAGTTTTGGCAACAGAAGGAGAGGCTCTAACTACCTTGGGAAGAGAGGGAAGAACAGTCACCTGAGAAGCCCTCAGCCTGGCCTACCTCCTGAGAAGGCACATCCTGTAATAGTATAGTTTCTGCCTGGGACTCCATGGACACTCCTGGCAAAACCTCCGGCTCCACTGAGCCTTCTAAAGAACCGACGTCCGGGACTGCCGGTTCATCAACCCTAGGCTTCACTGTTTTATCCTTCGGAGCATCCGGCGGCATTTTATAATTGCAACGCTTCCCAAACACTAACCTGGCACAGTCTAACCTCCTCTTAATAGTGCGTTTGTTAAACCTAGCACAAGAGCGGCAACCAACAACGCCGTGCTCAGGCCCTAAACAAGGTATACACAAGGTATGATAATCCCTATGAGGTATCTGTTTCACAAGAAATACAGTTATTCACTTTTTCTGACATCCGGTAAAATACTGAGGCAAGAAAACCAAAATGTTCCCAACGGGTACTTAGCCAACTCTGTTTCGGTCTGAAACTCCGAAATATTTCAGAACGCCAACCTGCACAAAACTGCTTCTGCATCGGACCATGCGGCAAAAGACTGAGGATATGACGTCGGTCATGCGCATTAGTACCCTGTGACCGACGTCAGCCTTATACTCTGGTATTCGGGCCGACTGGACGCGGACTATA
The DNA here is from genome assembly GCF_019279795.1 of Protopterus annectens. Lineage (NCBI taxonomy): Eukaryota > Metazoa > Chordata > Ceratodontiformes > Protopteridae > Protopterus > Protopterus annectens. The sequence goes on along the minus strand of NC_056749.1, from coordinate 488,181,342 downwards.
CCCAATAGTCAGGACTGCAGCAATGGAAGACGAAGAACATCTCCAGGACATAGTTGCATTGCATTTTGCTGTTTAACTGGTCTAACTGCTGGTATTAAATCCTAGTTTCATTCTTACACATTGAGTATATGTCAGACTAGTTCAGGACTCGTCTCTGCATTAAGGTGGTTCCAGGCCAGTCAGCTAAGAGCGAAGGGGCTTAACTGTTTTTCCCCTCCCACCCAGTGTTAAATCCAGTGCAACTGCTGCTGCCTGCCCCTTATGATAATTTGACAATATAATTCCTTCCTTCATCCCATTAGCTGTTGGTAATATGCACATAAGATTATTTTGCAAATTCTCTCCCCTTAAACTACTCACCAGGCTAAAGGACTTTCAACAAAAATTGCTTAATAGTGAGTGTACTGATGCTGCTTGAGATGGATTTTAGTATCAAATTGGTGTTTTTAAAAATATAATTAGTTTACTGGCGCACTTGCTTGTGGCAGAAGGTGTTTTTTCCACGGTAGTTATGTACTGAAGTTTAAAAAACTCAGTAGCAAGTCTGCCCAAACATTATTCTAAAACCAAAGTCCTTGCAGTTATACTTGCCCTGCATCCAGTCTCATTCCTGTTGCTATTATTGATCAGCACTTTCCACAAAGTACAGTTGTGTACTTACCATAAATGTAGATGTTAGAGTGTATTCACTGTTGCAGTCATTACAACTGGGTTATCCTGCTGACAGGCTACCCGCAGTCGGCCTGAATTCCAAAGTCGAGGTCTGGCATCGGTTGCTGTCGCCTCCTCCCTGACATCAGTGCGCCAGGGGTATAAAAGATGCAGCCGACGCCATTTTCTTCAGTTTTTCTTGCCCCAGATGTCAGGTACCCCCAAAAGAGTAGGCTAAAAATATGTCAATAAAGCATGTATGCACCAAGGTAAATTTTTCCTTAATCTAAAAGCAAATACACCACATAGGTTATATAGAATAGAGAAGTACAGATAAGTTCCAGCAAACATAAGAGGGATGGTGGGAGGGTAACCTGGACTGCAACAGTGAAGACACTCGAACATCTACATTTATGGTAAGTACACAATTGTACTATGTTCATCGTGTTTCACTGTTGCAGTTATTACAACTGGGTTGAATCCCAAAGCTAAGGTTGGGAGGCTGGAGCTAAATAGGATTAGGAGCGGCTATGAGGCCCTGCAGAACTGCAGTGGCAAAGCCTGCCCTGGATTTAGAGTAGAGTGGTAAGTGATAGTGCTTTGTAAAAGTGTGCACTGAACTCCAGGTTGCAGCCTCTAAAATGTCTTTGGTTGGTACTCCTCTGAGGAAGGCTGCTGAAGTGGCTGCTGCCCTGGTTGAATGTGGCCTAATGCCCTTAGGCACTGATTTGCCATGTTGTGAATAGCAGAAACGAATGCAGTGGCCTATCCACTTTGAAATAGTCTGCTTTGAGATAGCCTTTCCTTGTGATCTTGCAGCATATGCCACTAGTAATTGCTCAGTCTTTCTGAAAGCTTTGGTTCTGTCCAAGTAGAAGCGCAGCTGTCTGAGTATGTCCAAAGAATGCAGAAGTCTCTCACCCTTATTCTGTGGGCTTGGGTAAAAGGTAGGCAAATGAATAGTTTGGTTAAGGGCCACACTGGACACTACCTTAGGCATAAATGTCGGGTTTGTCCTCAGAGAAACCCTATCTGGATGGAAAATGATAAAAGGTTCCACAGCCATGAGTGCCTGTAGCTCTGAGACTCGTCTTGCAGAGAATATTGCTAGGAGCAGAGCTGTTTTCCATGATAAAAATTTTATATCAGCTGTAGCGGCTGGCTCAAAAGGAGGCAGAGTGAGTTTTTCCAAGACATAATTGAGTTCCCATGCAGGTATTGGTGATCTCCTTGGAGGCCTTAAGTTTTTGGCTCCTTTGAGGTACTGCCTTAATAAAGGATGAGAAAAAATAGGTGGCTCTGTATTGTAATGAGCTGAATTGGCACAGCCATGAATCTTAATTAATGAAAAGGATAGGCCTTTGTCCAGCATCTCAGTTAAATATTGCAAAATCTGAGTAATATTTGGTACAGCTAGGTCAATCCCTTGTGCCTGGTTCCAAGCACAGAATCTCTTCCATTTTTCAGCATAAGAATTTCTGGTACTAGGCCTCCTGGCCTCCAAAATAACATCCATCACCGCTTTAAAGAGAGGTGTGTTTTGAATGACTACATTATCCTCCATGCTGCCAGATTTAAGGTCTTGAGTTGGCTGTGCAGGATCTGATTGTTGTGTTGGGACAGTACGTGAGGAATTTGAGGTAATGTCCAGGCTGGGAATTGAGACAAGTTCCTTAGGACTGGGTACCAGTGTTGGCGGGGCCAGTCTTGGGCAATCAGTATCATTTTTTGCTTCTCTTGTCTGACTTTTAGGAGTACCTTGGGGAGGAGAGGCAGTGGGGGAAAGGCATATACTGTTAAGTTTTCTCCAGCTGAAAGATAGAGCATCCACTTTCCATGTTTGCTTGTGATAAGTCCTTGTGCAGAATCTCTGTAGCTGACAGTTGTGAGGGGAGGCAAATAGATCTATGTCCGGGCATCGCCAATTCCTTGTTATCATGCTGAAGACTTGTGGATCCAATTTCCACTCGTGGGGATCCATGAGGTTTCTGCTTAGTTCGTCTGCCAGAGTATTTATCTTTCCTGGCAGGAATTGTGCCTGCAGATGTACTTGTTAAGTCAATGCTGTGTCCCACAAAGTCATGGCTAGTTTGCATAGGGGGTAGGAATGAGTGCCTCCCTGCTTGTTTATGTACCACATGACTGTAGTACTGTCCGTCTTTATCAGTAGTTGTCCCGGATGAAGTAGATCCTTGAAGGCTGTCAGGGCATTCTGAACAGCTAGCATCTCTTTTTGGTTGATATGTAGATGCATTTGGCTTGCGGACCATGTGCCCTGAATACATCTTCCTGCCATGTGGGCCCCCCAGGCATAATCTGATGCATCTGTTGTTAATATCTGCCTGGCTGTGGGTAAAGCGAATGGCTGCCCCTTGTTGTTGTGACAGGCCTTTGCCCACCATCAAAACTCCTGTTGCAGGCAGGGAATGAGGGTAAATAGAAGTTATGTTCTTACCATAACGTTCCATGTTAGTTGTCTTCTTCTCGCCTTCTTTCTTGCTGGATGGGTTCGGAGCCGATCCTCGGCTCCAACTCGGCCACTCTAAAAGCTCGAGAGTTGGTTCCACCGGCTCGAGGCTCCCCTTATATCCCACAATGCTAGGCGGTAATACCTCAGATCTCGTTTGTAAGCCAGGCCCAGCCAGGAGAAAATCCAGAACACTGGAAAGGGGAAAACCACCTCTATAAGATGACAGAAGGAAGGTGACCTACAATCTGATGAGGGAATATATACATACACAGTATATACATATACAAATAGAGGTGGTAGGAAAAAAAGGTCACAATCAAACTCCTCTAGGTCTGTCCAGGCTAGGGGGAAGGAGGGTGGGGCCTTAAGAAAGAAGGCGAGAAGAAGACAACTAACATGGAACGTTATGGTAAGAACATAACTTCTATATGTTAAGTTGTCCATCTCGCCTTCATTCTTGCTGGATGGGACCGTCCTAGCACCTTGTCCCGGGTGGCCTATCGGAACAGACTCTTGAGTACAGTGGAACCAAAATTAGCTCTGTGTCTGGAAGCTAAGTCCAACTTATAATGAGAAATGAAAGTGTGAGTAGCCCATGTAGCTGCCGCACAAATCGTATCAATAGGCAGCCTGTCTTGGAAAGCTATAGAAGTAGCCAAAGCTCTAGTTGAATAAGCCTTAGGTTTATTTGGTAACTTCTGATGCCTAATCTCATACACAAAAGAAATCAAGGATGTAAGCCATCTGGAGAGTGATACTTTCGAAACTGGAAGGCCCTTTCTGCCTTCTGCATAAGAAACAAACAGTTGGTCAGCCTTTCTGGTCTGTTTGGTTCTATCCAAATAATACCTTAATTGTCGATGAACATCTAGCCAATGTAATTTCTGTTCAGACCGGTTAGAATAGTTAGGAAAAAACACAGGAAGGTCAATGTTTTGATTTAGGTTTGCCTGAGAGGCTACTTTGGGTAAGAAGGATGGGTTGGTCCGTAAGGATACCCTATCCTTATGAAACTAAAGATAAGGGGGTCGACTGCAGAGTGCATGAAGCTCCGAGACTCTTCTAGCCGAAGTAATGGCTACCAAAAAGAGTGTCTTCCAAGATAGCAATTTCATTGAACACGAAGCTGCAGGTTCAAAAGGGGGAAGAATCAAAGATGTGAGAATTAAGTTAAGGTCCCAAGAAGGAGGAGGATTTCTGATAGGAGGCTTGAGAAGAAAAACCCCTTCAAAAAAGCTTTGCAAAGCTTGTGAGACATGATGGCAGAATCTGAAATTCCAACATGAAAGTTAGAAATAGCTGCCAATTGAACCTTAAGAGTAGAAGGAGACGAACCTGCATGGAATAGTTTGGCTAAGAAATCAAGGACTGTTTGAATGGGAGCAGTGAAAGGATCTATGTCCCTTCCTTGAGCCCAATAGGAGAAACGTTTCCACTTACTAAGATAAATCTTCCGAGTGGAGGATTTATGGGAAGCTATTAAAATATCTCGAACTGAGTGAGATATTAAAGGAAGCCTGGCTAAGGTTGGAATTGGAGGAACCAAGCAGTGAGGTTCAGAGAGGGGAGGGAGCGATGTAACTGACCCGACTGATGGGTCAAAAGATCTGGAACTAGGTCCAGATGCCAGGGTTGCTCCAACAGAAAATGGTGCAGAAAGGGGAACCAAACCTGTCGAGGCCAGTAAGGGGCAATGAGGATCAATGAAGCTTTCTGAGCGATGGCTTTCTGTATCACTTGAGAAATTAGTGGGAAGGGAGGAAATGCATACAGAAGTCCCCGGGGCCAAACTTGGACTAGAGCGTCTCTGCTGAGATGGCCTGGTAGAGGAAAGAGGGTGAAATAATCTTTGCACTTGCTGTTTTGGGAAGTAGCAAAAAGGTCGCAGCAAGGCTGGCCCCACTTCAGAAAAACTTTTTCCAAGACTGAATTTTTCAGAGACCACTCGTGAGGCATGAGAATAGCTCTGCTCAATTTGTCCGCAATGAGATTGGACTTCCCGGGGATGTGCGTTGCTATCAGAAACCGCTGAGAAGAAATTGCCCATTGCCACAGTCTGAGTGCTTCTCGACATAGGGGGTAGGATCTGGTTCCGCCTTGTTTGTTGATATACCACACTACAAACATGTTGTCTGTCTGAATTGCTATCGTTCCCATCAGAAGAGAGTCTTGAAGGGCTTGCAACGCTAAAAGCACCGCTCTCATCTCTAGAACATTTATATGCAAGTGGCGTTAAAGGTTGCCATATGCCCTGGACTGTCCTGCCCTGATAATGCCCCCCCCACCCGATCAGGGAGGCGTCCGTTGTCAGAGTAGCAACCGGAGGGGGAGGGACAAAGGGTCTTCCTAGGAAGAGCTGGGGTGAAGAAATCCACCAAAGAAGATGATTCCTGCATGCTTGCGTTATCACAATGGTGTGGGACATCGGAAGTTGTTGGTATGACCATTGTGTGAAGAGCATCCATTGTAAGATTCTCATGTGAAATCTGGTTAATAGAAGTACAGGGATAGCAGCCGCCATAATCCCCAGTACTTTTAGGACTAATCTGACTTTGATTCTGTTGCTGTGGAAAAGAAGAGAGACTAGTTTGTGTATGTCTGCTATCCTTTGGTCTGTGAGTCTCGCAGACATGCTGACTGTGTCTAGATTTGCGCCTATGAAGGTAATAGCACGACAAGGTGATAAAACAGACTTTCCGCAATTTATTGAGATACCTAGCTTTCGAAATATGCGAAAAGTGTAGTCTCTGGCAAGTAGTAGAAGATGCTTGGTGGGAGCTGTAAGGAGCCAGTCGTCTAAGTATGGAAACACCTGGAATCCTTGACGTCTCAGGTGAGAGCCAACCACTGCCATGCATTTGGTAAACACCCAGGGGGCTGTGGTGAGTCCAAAGGGCAGGGCTCTGAATTGAAAGTGACTGGTTCCCAGCCTGAAGCGGAGGAATCTCCTGGAGCGTCTGTTCATTTTTATATGATAGTACGCATCCTGGAGGTCTAAAGAGCACATCCAGTTTTCCTTTCCCAATAGGGGTAGGATGGATTGCAACGTGACCATCCGAAATCTTGTTTTCTTGACCGACTTGCTCAAGATGCTGAGATCCAAAATGGGCCTCCAGTCCCCCGTTTTCTTTGGAACCAAAAAGAATTTGGAGTAGATTCCGGATCCTTGCTGGTCTGCTGGAACTGGCTGAATGGCTCTTTTTGCAAGCAACTTTGATATTTCTAACGCTGCTTGATCCCTTTGAGCGGGTGGAACATCTGGAAGGGACTTTTTTGATTGATTTGGAATGCGAAAGAACGGAATGGAATAGCCTTCGGAAATGATGGACTGTACCCACTTGTCTTGAGTTAGGGATCGCCAGGCTTCTGGGTACAGTGATAATCTTCCCCCGACTGCCTCCGAAGGTGGACAGTCGGGCAACACCTCAGGGATGCTGAAAAGGCTTATCGGAAAAAGTTTCTCGATTGCCCTGGTTCTGCGGACCCCCCCTGCCTCTAGGGCGGCGTCTACCATTATTGTTCCCCCCTCTGCCTCTAGAGGGGAACCAACTCTGTGCGTCAGGCAAAGCCCCTTGAGATTGCTTGCGGAACCACATCTTTCCACCTTTCTGGCCCTTGGGGTAAGGCCTAGAAAGAGTAGAAAAACGGACTCCGACGGCAGAAAGAGTTTTGCCATCCGTCTCGCACCTAGTCAAGGTTCCTTTCACTTGAGGACCAAAAAGGGACGATCCATCAAAGGGGGAATTAGTGAAAGACGTCTTAAAGGGATCCGCAAAATTGCATAGCCGCATCCAGGCATGCCGGTGTAAGGCCACACCTGTACCTGCGGCTCTGCTCGCTCCATCAGCCGCATATGAAAGAAGGCGCATGGAGGAGTTAGCTATCGAATTGAGGGTTGCCAGCTGAGCGTTCATCTTATCCTGAAAACCCGCAGCTGTTGGATCCTTTAACATCTCATTTGCTTCCTTGATCAAGTCTCTCTGAAGACGAGTGAAATGACAGAGGTAGTTCAGCAAACGCATTGAAAAGGTCGCTGATGAAAACATCCGCTACCCGTATCTGTCCATAGACCTAGATTCCTTGTTAGGGGGATGGACAGGCACTGAAGGATCAGCTAGTTCCTTCTTGGTGGCAGCAACTACCACCATAGCATCCACAGAAACTCCTTTAGTCAAAAATTGTTTGTCTGCTGGTGCTGTAATAAACTTTGAAGGTCTCCTGGGGGTGGGGTCCACAGAGTCAGGAGCCGTCCATGCCTTTTTTGCTACCACCTGCATAAGGGGGTCAAAGGGGGGGGGGGCACCCAGGAGGTGGAAGGGCGAGGGCCGAACGCCTCAAGATACACAGATTCATCCTCCGAAGGGTTAAGGGCTGGCCAATTCCCCCTCTGTTTTAAGATCTCCAGGATGTCTGCAAAGGAGACATCTTCAGAGGGGGAATGGGGGGAACCTTCAGAATCCTCTAAATCCGTGACAGAGGTGACAGACTCAGGTGAGTCTATGTGCTTCCTCTTGCACTTTCTCTTCCTAGGGGGCTCTCCTGCCAATTCAGGAGAGGCCTCGGAAGAGGATGAAATCCCCACAGGGGATTCTTGAGGAGCTGGCTCTCTGCGGTCTGGGAAGAGGGAGTGAGTAGAAATTACCTGAGGCACCGAGGAGGGAGGGGCAGACTGAGCCGACTGTGGAGTTGAACCAGGTTCCAACACACTCCGCATGACCTCGAAAGCACACCTGTCAGGCAGAGCCAGAGGTCTCCGCTCCAAAGAGCTGAAAACCTCCCTCGGCACCGACAGTGATGGCTCCGAGGCCGATGTCAGAGCCGAACTCACCAGCTCCGAAGCACCGAGAGGGAGAGCGGGGTCGGACAAGGGTCCGATGCCACTCACCCCCTCGGAGCCGACGAGGGAAGTCCGGCGCCGAGATTCTTCCAATGAAGAAAACGGAGCAGATGACGGCACCGAAGACAATTGTATCAGCTCCGACGCTGCCACAGTCTCGGTCCACGCCCGGCTCGAACTCAAAGGAGTCGGAGGAGGAACATTTTGAGAAATCGGATTAAGCATCGACTGCTGAGTCGGGCTCTGAAGCATTTGGGCCAGTGCCTCGGACTTAAGAAGTCGACTCACTACCCTCTGAAGGTCATGGTCTGAAAGTCTCGACGACCTAGAGGAGTGAGATCTATGGCTCCGTTCAGACAGCAAGGGAGATGCTGGAGCCGAATGAACGGAGCCAAGAGACGGTGACCTAGACCATTTCCTAGTTGTCAGTTCCGATAATTTTATCGGAGCCGACTCGGTGATTTCCAACACCTCGGCTCCGGACGGAGCCGAGGGAACCGAAGAAATAAGAATTCAAGTCTCATCGGCTCCAGCCGGAGCCGATGTTGTAGCAGACTTCGACACCTTAGGTGTCGACTCAGAAACTGGAGCCGACGACCTAGAAGGCTTGGAGGGTTTGCCCGAAGAAACAGTCGGGGGACCCTCAGGCTTCAATAAGCCTCGTAATATAAGTTTATTTTTTCTTTCCTGCAGGACTCTAGGGCTGAAGCCATGGCATACAGCACAAGAGTCCTGCAGGCGTAAAGGTCCCAGGCAGTACACACAAGAAGTGTGACAGTCTGTCAGAGACATTTTCTGACAGCACGAGTCACACTTCTTGAAGCCTGAGACCTCTGAATCCTTAGACATTTTAAGGAAAAAAGTGTAACCACCACACAACACAAACACACCGATTACACTATCCACTAAGGTTAACTAAAATTAAACTACTAAAAATAGTATTTAAATCCCTACAAACACATACACTCCACTAATAAGGGGATGGAAGGGCCCGAAGGCCTGAGGGAAAAACTAAAAAGTTCTTGAGGAAAAAAGGGTGGATAAATAGGTAGGAAGGGGTCAAAATCCACTCAACTAAGGGAAATAACGATAAAAAAAACTAAATTAAAGGGGTTTAAATTAACTATAGACTAATCTATATGAACTGACCTGAAGCCGGTAGAAACAACACACCTCGATCGCTGTAGCGGCAAACGAGATCTGAGGTATTACCGCCTAGCATTGTGGGATATAAGGGGAGCCTCGAGCTGGTGGAACCAACTCTCGAGCTTTTAGAGTGGCCGAGTCGGAGCCGAGGATCGGCTCCGAACCCATCCAGCAAGAATGAAGGCGAGATGGACAACTTAACATTTATTGTTTCCAGGCGGTGGCAATGCTGAGTCCAAACACTTTTTAGATACCACTGAAGTTTCCTCATAGGCAGTCTTGCATATGGAATTAGCAGAACGTGGGATGCCATGAAGCCCAAAGCCTGCAGAATTTTTCTTGCAGATAACTGGGTTTTTGTTGCCAACATTTTGAAATAAGTAGTCGGTTGCCTTAGTTTGTCTGGTGTGAGATAAGCCATCTGGGCAGTTGTATTTAAGCTTGCACCCAGGAATATTATCCCTTGAGAGGGTACTAATTTTGATTTCTTTTCGTTTACTGTGTACCCTAGGCATGTTCGTAATCTTTTTACAAACGCTAGATGCTGTAGTAGAATGTCCTTGTTCTGTGCTTGGGTAGGGTTTTTTGCAGTGGAAGCCTTGACCCCTTTGGGACCCTGACAGACAGTTTCTGGGTCAGTAGCAGGGTTCTTAAAAATAAATTTATGTGAATCAGGAACCCTGTAGTATCTGTCTGGCTTAACAGGAGCTGGAGGTAAAGAGTCAGAAATCAGACTGGACTCTGAAAATACATCATCTACAATGTCTAACAGGTGGAATAGCAAGGGGCCTGTGCTGAGGTAGTAAAAGGAAGTCTCTGAGTCTTTTCTTAGATTCTGGATAATCTTGGCTCTCCCAGTGAAAATGCTCCGTCATGGTATGCAGAGTTTCCCCAAAAGAATAACCCTCAGGAGGAGAGGCTGAAGGGATAGATTCTTCAGCATCAGAATCCTCATTGGGAGGAAAAGAGTATTCCTGATCAGAAGAGGAATCAGAAGAAATGGAAACCTGATCTGAAGATTCATATTCTGTCTCTTGCCTAAGGCCTCTTATCAGGAGGGGAATGGGAACCCCTGATCAAAGTAATTAGGTCTTCGGCCATTTTGAGCATCTGTTTTTTAGGCATGGAGGCCTGTCCATGGGGCTGTTGTGTTTGTTTCTTTGTCTTTACGGTGCTTTAGTCTTTGCCTTTGAAGCTGAAGTCGTTTTAACATATAATTGTGTAGGCCTGAAAACACCCTCAGAAGCCGATGCCTGCTCAGCAGCTCCGGACCCATCTGAGGGAATAGTTTCCAATACCTTGAGTTTCCAGCTGCCTAGTTGGCTCCACGTGGGAGTCAGAAGCGGCATGCGGCTCTAAAGTTGCGGGCGTCAGGGGCTGCGAAAACGTTTCACTGAAAACCGGCAACTGGCTTAGAAGAAGCCTCGTTGTCAGTTTTGGACCTCGGATGCCTGTCCTTTTCTTTGCGTTTCTTTTGAATTGTGGTAGTTCGAGGGCTATCCACCGACATTGTGTAATTAAATCTTCTGCCAAAATAGTGAAATGCAAAATAGTACCGACGCTTAATAGTGCGATGGTTAAATCTAGCACAAAACTGACAATTAGCAACATCGTGATCAGGGCCTAGGCAAATACAGTAAGAATGTAAGTCCTTATGAGGTATTTGCTTCCCACAAGAAATACAATTAACTTTTTCTGACATCGGTCTGGAGCAAGAAAAAAAGTTTCCCCAGTGGGGTACTTGGCTTTTAATGAAGACTTCGGATCTGAAATTCGAACACGAAAATCTCGGGAGTCAGCCGACCTGCACTTGCGAACTGCTTTTGCTTCGGGCACCGCGCGGCAAGAAAGACTTAAGAAAATGGCGTCAGCTGCATCTTTTATACCCCTGGCGCACCGACGTCAGGGAGGAGGCGACAGTAACCGAAGCCGGACCCAGACTTTGGAATTCAGGCCGACTGCGGGTAGCCTGCCAGCAGGATAACCCAATTGTAATGACTGCAACAGTGAAACATGATGAACATCTTCTCTAGCCACCCTGATTGAAATGGGTATCTTCAGCCAGTGTTAAGAATTGACTCATGCTGTCTGATGAGCACCTATTACTCAAAAATCATTACGCAATGTGTGAGAGATGTACACATATAATTATTCATGGAGGCAATTAATCACAGACAGTAAACTTAGACACCAAAACTGCCAACAGTACACAACATATCACACCTCTCAAAGGCAATAACAATACACACAATCCATCACATGCTGAGGTTCTAAAGATTAACTTGCCTAAACTTCAAAGGCCTCCAAAATAAAACACAGACACAATGCACACTCAGCAAATTAAGCTTGCTTCCTCTCACAGCACAAGGAGTACCAACATCACAGATGCTGATCCCATAAATTAGGCATCGACCCAAACAAACATTGTTGTTATAAGTGACTCCACTGTAACACATATGTGCCTATTACCAGGGTGAGTAAGAAAAAGTGACAAACAGTTGCTTGTCTGGCACAAGAATCTGTTAGATTATGCATGCACTCAAGTCCTTGAACAACAAGTACCAGGTGTGGCTCTGTCATAGTTCAAGCCAGTGTTAATGACTTCAGGTGTACTTTCCTGGAATATAAGAGAGACATGATGGAGCTCTCAGACTGTGTCTTCAAAGCAGACATAAGCCTAGCAATGAGTAGCACTCTACTGCATCTGTTTCCGGTAGGGTTTTAATTACTGGCAAAGACACTGTCCAACCCATAGTGCCTTAAATCTATCAACATAACTAAGCAAGCAATAGAAAATATGTAGGTGTACTGATCAATGCTAGGAGCTTACAACTCCACCTTCTGCAAGCCTTTCTCACCTTGGAGAACATTGGTGTCTGTGTAGTGACTGAGATATGGTTTAAAATAATGGAGAACACTCCAGCTGTGTAGGGCTATAACACCTTCCACACATTTAGACCAACTACTGCACAGCCGAGGAAAAAGGGTGGAGACGTCTCAATCTACATCCAGAAGACACTTGCATTAAGGAAGGTAAAGCAGCATAATACACTAGAACTTTTTCATGTGCAAATATCCATCAGAAAGATCTCGCACCATTTATTAGCTAGATACAAAAAGTACAGTTGTGTACACTTACCATAAATGTAGATGTTCGAGTGTATTCACTGTTGCAGTCATTATATTTGGGTAATCTGCTGGCAGGTTGCCCTCAGTCGGCCTGATTAACCAAGTCTTGGGTCCTGTGTCGGTTGCTGTCCCTTCTTCATGACTTCAGGTTGTCAGGGGTATAAAACATGCAGCCGACACCATTACATCAGTTTTTCTTGCCCCAGATGTCAGGTGCCCCCCAAATGGGGAGCAAAATAAAATTAAAAACACTAAAAATATACCTCCAATCCCAAAAGCAAATACACCAAAAGTGCTTATAAACACAGTGAAAGAAAGTATAGGTATAAGTCAGAGAAAAATAGGGGGCTGGGGGGAGGGTAACCAGGACTGCAACAGTGAATACACTCTAACATCTACATTTATGTTAAGTGTACACAACTGTACTATGTTCTTGTTTCACTGTTGCAGTCATTACATTTGGGTAGAATCCCAAAACCATGGTTGGGAGGCTGGAGCTAAACAGCATTAGGTGCGGCTATAAGGCCCTGCAGCACTGCAGTGGCAAAGCCTGCCCTGGATTTAGAGTAGACAGGCAAATGGCAATGCTTTGTGAAGGTGTGAACAGAACTCCAAGTAGCAGCCTCTAGAATCTGTTTGGTTGGTACCTCTCTGAGAAAGGCTGCCAAAGTAGCTGCAGCTCTGGTGGAATGAGACCTAATGGCCTTGGGCACAGGTTTACCATGGTGCGAGTAGCAGAAATGGATGCAGTAGCTTATCCACTTTGAAATTGTCTGCTGTGAGATAGCCTTTCCTTCTGATCTTGCAGCATATGACACTAGTAATTGCTCAGTTTTTCTCAGAGTTTTTGTCCTGCTCAAGTAGAATCTTCACTGTCTGTGTACGTCCAAGGAATGCAGAATTCTCTCTCCCCTTTGTTCTGCGGATTTGGATAAAAAGCTGGCAGATGGATCGTTTGGTTAAGAGCCACACTGGAAACCACCTTAGGCATAAAAGCAAGATTTGTCCTCAGAGACACACTGGTCTGGGTAAAATATGATAAAAGGCTCTACAGCCAAGAGAGCCTGTAGCTCTGAAACCCTTCTTGCTGAAGTAATTGCTAGAAGCAGGGCTGTCTTCCATGATAAGAACTTTATATCAGCGGTAGCGGCTGGTTCAAATGGAGGCAGGGTGAGTTTTTCCAACACGTAACTGAGGTCCCATGCAGATAAAGGTGATCTTCTAGGAGGCCTTAGGTTTTTGGCTCGTTTAAGATACTGTTTTAGTTAAGGATGAGAAAAGATTGGTGGCTCTGTATTGTAATGAGCCGAAATGGCAGAGGCATGGATTTTGCTTGATGAGAAAGATAGGCCTTTGTCAAGCATCTCAGTTAAGTATTGTAATATCTGAAGAATATGTGGTTCTGCTGTATCAGTTCCTTGTGCTCGATTCCAAGCACAAAATCTCATCCATTTGTCAGCATAAGATTTTCTAGTACTAGGCCTTCTGGCTTCCAAAATGACATCCATCACAGCTTTACTGAGAGGTGTCGTTGGTATGATTACATGATTAGCCATGCTGCCAGGTTCAGAGTCTGTAGTTGACTGTGCAGTATCTGATTGTTTTGCTGGGACAGTAGTTGTGGTCTTTGATGCAAGGTCCAAGCTGGGTATTGAGACAAGTTCCTTAGAATTGGGTACCAGTATTGGCGGGGCCAGTCCAGGGCAATTAATATCATCTTTGGCTTCGTTTGTCTGACTTTTAGGAGGACCTTGGGTAGAAGAGGCAGAGGAGGAAAGGCGTAAACTGACAGGTTTTTCCAACTGAAAGATAGTGCGTCCACTTTCCATGCTTGTCTGTGATAAGTCCTTGTGCAGAATCTTTTCAGTTGATAATTTTGAAGAGGCGCAAATAGATCCATGTCTGGGCTCCCCCATTTCTCTGTTATCATGCTGAATACTTGTGGATTTAGTTTCCACTCATGAGGATCCATAAGGTTTCTGCTTAAATCGTCTGCCAGAGTGTTCTGTTTTCCTGGCAGGAATTGAGCTTGAAGATTTATTTGGAAGGTAAAAGCTGTGTCCCACAGTGCCATGGCTAATCTGCAAAGGGGGTATGAGTGCGTGCCCCCTTGCTTGTTTATATACCACATGACTGTGGTGCTGTCCATCTTTATCAGTGGTTGCCCTGGATGAAGTAAGTCCTTGAATGCTGTTAGGGCATTTTGAACGGCTAGCATCTCTTTCTGGTTGATATGTAGATGCATTTGGTTTGGTGCCCATATGCCCTGAATGCATCTTCCTGCCATGTGGGCCCCACAGGCATAATCTGATGTGTCCGTTAAGGTTTGGCTGGCAGGGGGTAGAGTGAAGGGCCGTCCCATGTTTTGTTGATAGGCCTTTGCCCACCATAGAAACTCCTGTTGCAGGCAGGGGATAAGAGGAATCATTGTTTCCAGACTGTGTGAATGTTGACTCCATACACTTTTTAGGTACCACTGAAGTTTCCTCATATGCAGTCTTGCATATGGAATTAGTAGAATGCAGGATGCCATGAAGCCCAGAGCCTGCAGAATTTGTCTTGCAGATGACTGGGTTTTTGTTGCCATCAGTTTGAAATAAGTAGTCAGTTGCCTTTGTTTGTCTGGCTTGAGGTAAGCCGTCTGAGCAGTTGTATGCAAGCTTGCACCCAGGAATGTTATCTTTTGAGAGGGTACCAGTTGTGATTTCTTTTCATTTATTGTGTACCCTAGTCATGCTAGAAGCCTTTTCACAAACGCCAGGTGTCATAGAAGAGTGTCCTTGTTCTCTGCTTGAATGAGACAGTTGTCCAAGTAAGGATATATTTGAATACTTCTTTGTCTGCAAAATGCAATTACTGGTACCAGGCACTTTGTAAAAACCCTGGGCGCAGTAGATAAGCCAAAGGGCAGTGCAGAGAATTGGTAATGCAGTAAGCCAGCCTTGAACCTGCGGTATCTAATGCACGACTGTCTTATTGGGACATGCAGGTATGCCTCTTTTAAGTCTAAAGTCACCAGGCAAGCATTCTTGCCCAACATGGGCAGAAGCTGTTGCAAGGTGAGCATTTTGAATTTTGGAATGTCCAGGTATGTGTTCAAAATCGATAAATCAAGTATTGGCTGCCAGGCCTTGTCCTTTCTGGGTACCAAAAACAGTCGAGTAAAAACCTTGTCCTTTTTCCTATTCTGGTACCATCTGAATGGCCCCCATATCCATGAGGAGTGTCATCTGTTTGCGCCTCTGCCCACTGGTTTTTAGTCAGGTCTGGCCAACCATTTGTCAATGGCAGAGTGTGGAATTAGAATCTGTATCCCTGTGATACGCTGTTCAGTACCCACTTGTCCTGGGTTATTAACTGCCAATTTTGAGCAAAAAGTGCTAATTTTCACCCTATGGGTGCTGCCAAAAGATAAGTGCTTGGTGTAGGCAGAGGGAAGTCAGTGGGATTGCTTTCTGTAGATTTGCGCTTTATCTCCTCCAGATTTGGAGGTGGATGCACCCCATTGCTTAGGCCTGTATGAGTCTTGAGCCTGGTACCTGGAACCATTGGGGCGTCTGGATTTGCCCCTTTGAGCTCTGTCTGACACAGGAAAGGACCAATTTTTTGTAGGCCAGTGTCTACTGAATCTAGGTGGCTGCACTTGTGAGAAATCTTTAACAGTTTGCATAGACTTAGCTTTGTCTTCCATTTTCTTTAAAACCTCTTCTGCCTTAATTCCAAACAGCGAATCATGCTGTAAAGGTGCATCTAGTAATTTAGCTTTAACATGATCTGGCAAAGTTTGTTCCTTTAATCAGGCATGCCTCCTAATCACAGATCCAGTAACTGCGGCCCTGCAGGAGGCCTCTAAAGAATCAAAACCACATTGCAAAGTATGCTTTCCACTTGTTCAGCTGCATGCAATAATTTGTGCAATTCCTTACTTTCTGCACATTCTGAAATCAACATCATTTTCTGTTTCAGCAATCCCACAACATGTTGTTGGTACTTAAGCATATGGAATTGACAGTTTAAGGCCCTGATTGCCAAGGTTGCAAATGTATAAACCTTTTATCCCCATCTGTCCAGCGTCCTGGAATCTCTGTCGGAGGGGGGGGTAGGGTTTTTTGCTGTTGAGGCCTTAACTCCCTTAGGACTCTGTGAAATAGTTTCAGGATCAGCAGCAGGGTTTCTAAATAAAAATTTATGAGAGTCAGGGACCCTGTAATACCTGTCAGGCTTACTGGGAGCCGGAGGTAGAGAGTCAGGGGTCAGGCTTGACTCCGAAAATATCATCATCCACAATGTCTAACACAGGAGGAATGGCTAAAGGCTTGTGCTGAGAGAGGAGGAGGAAATCCCTGAGCCTCTTTTTTGATTCCGAGAAGTCTTGACTCTCCCAGTGAAAATGCTCCCTCAAAGTATGCAAGGTTTCTCCAAATGAATAATCCTCAGAAGGAGATGCAGATGGAATAGACTCCTCAGCATCAGAATCCTCATAGGGAGGTAAAGATAATTCCTGATCAGAAGAGGAATCAGAAGAAATAGAAACCTGATCTGAAGATTCATAGTCACAGTCTTGCCTAGGCCTCTTATCTGGAGGGGGATGGGTACCCCTGTTCAAGGTAATAAGGTCTTCAGCCATTTTGATCATCTGTTTTTTAGGCATAGAGGCCTGTGCACATGGCTCAGGCATCGTTTTTTTTATTTAGTTTTAGGTGTCTTTGCCTTTGGTTTTGCAGCTTTCATCGGTTTGATGTAAAAATGTTGAGGTCTGAATACTCCCTCAGAAGCCGGTGCCTGCTCAGCAGATCTGGACCCATCTGAGGGAGATACATCCATCGGTCCAATACCTTGAGTATCTTGCGGCATGCCTGACTTCACATGGGTGTCAGTAGAGGCCTGCGACTCTAAGGTAGCAGGTATCGGGGCGGTAGAGGCCTGCGACTCTAAGGTAGCAGGTATCAGGGGCTGCAAAAGTGCCTCACTGAGTACTGGTGAACCGGCGACTGGCTTAGGAGAAGCTTTGTCGTCTGTTTTGGATCTCGACTGCCTTTCTCTGTCCTTTTCTTTGTGTTTTTTATGTTGCTATCAGACGACATCTCTGGGTAGTTAAATCTGTTCCCAAAATACTTGGATAAAAAAATATACCAACGCTTAATAGTGCGTTGGTTAAATCTAGCACAAAACCGACAGCCAGGCATGTTGTGGTCAAGGCCTAGGCAAGGAATACAGTATAAAGGGAAATCCTTAAGAGGTATTTGCTTCCAACAAGTAATACAATTATTAACTTTTTCTGACATCGGTATAAAGCAAGAAAAAAGTTTCCCGGACGGGGTACTTAGCTTTATTGAAGACTTCGGTTCTGCAACTCAAACTCATATTTCAGCAGTCAGCCGACCGGCACTTGCAAAATGCTTCTGCTTAGGGCACCGCGCGGCAAGAAAGACTAAAAAAGATGGCGTCAGCTGCATGTTTTATACCCCCGACGACCTGACATCATGGAAGAGAAGACAGCAACCGACGCAGGACCCAAGAGTTTGGAATTCAGGCCGACTGAGGGCAACCTGCCAGCAGATTACCCAAATGTAATGACTGCAACAGTGAAACACGAAGAACACAGGCATAGACTGATAGGTTTTTCCAGCTGAAGGATAGAGCATCCACTTTCCAGGCTTTTTTGTGAAGAGTTCTTGTGCAGAATTTGTCCAACTGTTAGTTCTGGGGTGAGGCAAAATGATCTATGTCTGAAATCCCCTATTTGCAAGTCAACATGTTGAAAATCCATGGTTCCAGTTTCCATTTGTGTGGGTCCATGAGATTTTGGCTTAGTTCGTCTGCCAAAGTATTCAGCTTTCCTGGCAGGAATTAAGCTTGTAATTGTATTTGACAGATCAAGGCCGGGTTCCACAACGCCATGGCTAGTCTGCAAAGGGGTAAAGACCGTGTACCCCCATGCTTGTTTATGTACCACACAACTGTGGTGTTGTCCATCTTTATCATTAACTGTCCTGGATGAAGGTAGTCCTTGAAGGCTGTCAGAGCATTCCGTACAGCTAGCATTTCTTTTTGATTGATATGAAGGTGCATTTGATTTGGGCACCATTTGCCCTGAATGCACTTCCCTGCCAGAAGAGCCCCCCAAGCATAGTGTGATGCGTCTGTAGTTAGGGTTTGGGCGGCAGGGGGTGGAGTGAATGGCAGCCCCTTGTTTTGGTGGCAGGCTTCTGCCCACCATAGGAACTCTAGTTGCAGGCAAGGTATGATGGGAATCATTGTTTCCAGGCTATAACAATGTTGACTCCATGAACGTTTTAAGTACCACGGAAGTTTCCTCATATGCAGTCTTGCATATGGAATTAGAAGAATGCCGGTGGCCATGAACCCCCAAGGCTTACAGAATTTGTCTTGCAGATAAGCAGGGTTTTTGTGGCCTCCTGCTTGAAGTAAGTTACCAAATGAATTTGCTTTTCTGGCGTACGGTAAGCCATCTGGGCAGTTGTATTCAAGCCTGCACCCAGGAATGTAATTTTTTGAGAGGGTACCAGTTGTGATTACTTTTCGTTTATAGTGTACCCTAGACAAGTTAGAACCCTTTTTACAAATGCCAGATGGAGCCAGGCACTTTGTGAAGACCCTGGGCACAGTAGATAAGCCAAAGGGCAGTGCAGAGAACTGGTAATGCAAGTAGCCTGCTTTGAAGTGGAGGTATCTTCTGCAAGATTCCCTGATTGGGATATGCAGGTAAGCCTCTTTTAAGTCTAGAGTTACCAACCAAGCATCTTTGCCTAGCATAGGAAGTAACTGCTGAAGAGTCAGCATCTTGAATTTTGGAATGTCCAGAAATGTAAATGTGTTTAGAGTGGATAAGTCCAGAATTGGACGCCATGATTTGTCTTTTCTGGGTCCCAGGAAAAGTCTTGATTACAAACCTTGTCCCTTTTCCTCTTCTGGTACTGGATGAATAGTCCCCATGGTCAGGAGGGACAGTACTGGTTTCTGGGCCTCTGCCCACTGATTTGGGGGCAGGTCTGGCTATCCATTTGGGAATGGCAACATGTGGAAATGAAATCTGTATCCCTGGGATACTATATTTAAAACCCATTTTTCCTGGGTTATAAGTTGCCAGTTTCTTGCATGAAGTGCCAGTTTTCCCTCCAAAGGTGCGGCTAAAAGGTAAGTGCTTAGTAAGTGTAGAGGGAAGTCATTGAGACTGCTTACCATAGGGTGGTGTCTTGTTGCTTCCAGATTTGGAGAAGGAGGCACCCCATTGTTTTGTTCTAAAAGTCCCTTGCGACTGAAACCTGGAGCCTTTGGAATGTCTGGGTTTGACTTGAGTGGCTCTCAAAGGGACTGGAAATGACCAGTTCTTAGTAGGCCAGTGCCTACTAAATCTTGGAGGATGCACTTGTAAGAAATCTTTCACAGTTTGCATAGATTTAGCTTTATCTTCCATCTTTTTTAAAACTTCTTCCACCTTATTACCAAAGAGACGGTCCTGTTGTAAAGGAGCATCCAACAGTTTTGCTTTAACATGATCAGGCAGAGTTTGCTCTTTGAGCCAAGCATGCCTTCTTAGCACAGTCCCAGTTACAGCAGCCCTGCAAGAGGCCTCCAAAGAGTCAAAACCACATTCCAAAGTATGTTTTCCAACTTGTTCAGCTGAATGCAACAGATCCTGTAAATCTTTACTTTCCACACAGTCAGAAATTATCATCAGTTTCTGTTTAAGCAGTCCCATGATATGCTATTGATATTTAAGCACATGAAATTGACAGTTTAAAGCCCTGATTGCCAAGGTTGCAGAAGTTTAAACCTTCTTACCCCACCCATCCAGCACACTGGAATCTCTATCAGAAGGGGTAGGATTTTTTAGCAGTAGAAGTCTTAATGCCCTTGGGACCCTGAGAAATGGTTTCAGGATCTGCAATTGGATTTTTGAAAAGGAATTTGTGGGAGTCAGGAACCCTGTAGTATCTTGTCCGGCTTACAAGGAGCCGGAGGCAGAGAATCAGGAGCCATACTAGATTCTGAAAAAACATCAACAATGTCTAAAACAGGAGATATAGCCAAAGGCCTATGCTGAGGAAGAAGAAGAAAATCCCTAAGTCTCTTTTTAGATTCAGAGCAATCCTGACTGGAAATGTTCCCTAAAGGCAAGTACAGTTTCCCCAAAACAAAAATCCTCAGGGGGAGAAGCAGAAGGAATGGAATCTTCTGCATCAGAGTCCTCTCATAAGTAGGTATAGACAAATCCTGTTCATTAGAAGAGTCAGAAGAAATGCAATCCTGTTCAGAAGATTCATAATCAATGTCTTGCCTAGGCCTCTTAGAAGGGGGGGAGGGGGATGGCTACCCCTGATCAAAGTAATTAAATCTTCAGCCATTTTGATAATTTGTTTTTTAGGCATAGGGGCCTGCACATGTGGCCCAGGCGTCATTTTTTCAGACATAGATTTAGATTTTGGCCTTAGTTTTGAAGATGGTGTCGGTCTAATATACAAATCTGTAGGCCTGAAAACACCCTCAGAAGCCGGTGCCTGCACAGCGGCTCCGGACCCATCTAAGGTAGAGACATCCGCGGGTTCCATAATTGAAGCATCTCAAGGCATACCGGACTCCGAATGGGTCTCGGTAGAAGCCTGCGAATCAGAAGTAGCGGGTATCAGGGGCTGCGAAAGCGCCTCACTGAGTACCGGCGAACTGGTGATTGGCTTAGGAGAAGCATCGTCGTCAGTTTTGGACCTCGATGGCCTGTTTTGGTCTTTTTCTTTGCGTTTTTTAGGTATCCCGGTAGTCTGATTGCTAACAGACGACATTTCTGGATAATTAAAGCGTGAGCCAAAAACTTTAGAAGCAAAAATGTACCGACGTTTAATAGTGCGTTGATTAAATTTAGCACAAAACTGACAGCAAGGTACGTTGTGGTCAGTGCCTACGTAAGGAATACAGTACAAATTAAAGTCCTTATGAGGTATTTGCTTCCCACAAGTAATGCAATTATTAACTTTTACTGACATCGGTAAGGAGCAAGAAAAAGTCTCCCCAATGATGTACTTAGCTTTTTAGTTAAAGACTTCGGTTCTGAAACTCGAAAACGAAAATTTCAGGAGTCGACCGACCTGCACTTATGAACTGCTTCTGCTTCGGGTAGCGCGCGGCAAGAAAGACTGATGTAATGGCGTCGGCTGCATGTTTTATATCCCTGACGACCTGACGTCATGGAAGAAGGGACAGCAACCGATGCAGGACCAAAGAATTTGTTAATCAGGCCGACTGAGGGCAACCTGCCAGCAGATTACCCAAATGTAATGACCGCAACAGTGAAACATGAAGAACATCTCCCTCTGTGACACGAGAAAGCCATAACACCTATCTACAGAAAAGTACAGTTTTGTACCTACCATAAATGCAGATGTCCGATAGGTATGCATCTGCAGTCATAACATATGGGTTGTCCTGCCTCAGGCAGCCCTTCGGTCGGCTGGATTCCAAAGTCTGGGTCTGGCCTCGGCTGATGTCGCACTTTCCCCGACGTCAGAGCTTCTGGGGTATAAAGGCATCAGCCGACGCCATTTTCCTCAGTGTTTCTTGCCCCAGATGCCAGGTGCCCTCTAGGAAGGCTAAATTTGGATAATGCTGAAAAGTTCCAAACAGTAGCAAATTATATACATATATATACAAACAAATACACCATAATAGATTCCCCCAGTCAGCTGAAAGAGGGGTAAGCACCCTAGGAATACCACAGAGGGGAAGAAGGGTGGGTAATCCTGACTGCAGATGCATACCTATCGGACATCTACATTTATGGTAGGTACAAAACTGTACTATGTCCTTCAAGGATGCATCTGCAGTCATAACATATGGGTACAATACCATAGCCAAACTGGGGGAGGAGGTACTAAGAAAAGGATGGTGTAGTTAAGATTCCCTGCAGAACTGCAGTTGCAAACCCTGCTCGGGATCTGGAGTATAAAGGCAGATTGTAATGCTTGGCAAATGTATGCAGAGAGCTCCAAGTAGCAGCTTCTAAAATGTCCTTGGTAGCCACCCCTCGTAGGAAAGCTGTAGTGGTGGCTGTGGCCCTTGTGGAATGAGGCCTGATATTTTCAGGAGCTGTCTTTCCATGGAAGGAGTAGCAAAAACGAATGCAATTTCCTATCCATTTTGAAATTGTCTGTTTGGAAATTGCTCTTCCTTGCACCCCAGTTGCATATGCTACAAAAAGTTGGTCAGTTTTTCTGTTGGTTTTAGTTCTGTCCAGATAGTAGCATAGCTGTCTGTGTATATCCAAGGTGTGCAAAAGTTTTTCTCCTTTGTTCTGTGGGTTAGGGAAGAAAGTAGGCAAATGAATAGCTTGGTTCAAGGATACCCTGGATGCCACCTTTGGCATGAAAGAAGGATTGGTTCTCAGTGACACTCTATCCTGGTGGAAAATAAGAAAAGGCTGCACTGCCATTAATGCCTGTAACTCGGATACTCTTCTTACTGAAGTGATTGCCAGAAGAAAAGCAGTTTTCCAAGATAGAAACTGTAGGTCTGCTGATGCTGCTGGTTCAAAAGGAGGTAGTGTCAATTTTTCCAGCACAAAATTGAGATCCCATGCAGGTAGAGGGGGTCTCCTTGGAGGTTTAACATTTTTGATCCCTCTCAAAAATTGTCTGAGCAGAGGGTGAGAGAAGATAGGTGGATCCATATTGTATTCTGCTGAAATTGCTGAAGCATGAATCTTAATGGAGGAATAAGACAGGCCATTGTGGAACAATTCTGCTAAGTACTCTAGGATGTGTGCTAGGTTTGCCACTGAGACATCTGTGCCCTTTGATGTGCTCCAAATGAGAAATCTCTTCCATTTAGCTGAGTATGTTTTCCTTGTGGAAGGTCTGTGAGCCTCCAGGATAATGTCCTTTACCCTCTGAGATAAAACAGTTTGGTTTGGTTTTAAGGAATTTTTCCAGGCAGCTAGTTGCAATGTTTTCAAGTTTGGATGCAGGGTCTTGAAATTGTTCTGCGTTAGAAGAAGAGGCCATAGGGGAAGAGGCCATGAGTTCACCTGAGACATGCTTCTCAGTAGCAGATACCAGTGTTGTCTTGGCCAGTCCGGAGCTATTAGTATCACCTTTGGCTGTTCCTCCCTGATTTTCAGTAGAACCTTGTACATCAATGGGAGAGGTGGAAAGGCATATACTGTTAGGGCATTCCAGCTGAAAGAGAGAGAGTCCACCCTCCAGGCTTGTGGGTGGTATGTCCTTGAGCAGAATTTCTTCAGTTGGTGGTTGAGTGGGGAGGCAAACAGATCTATCTCTGGCATTCCCCATTTCTTTGTTATGAGTTTGAAGGTGTCTGGATGCAGCATCCATTCGTGTGCATCCGTGGTAGTCCTGCTTAAGCTGTCTGCTAGTGAATTTTCTTTTCCTGGTACGAATTTGGCCTGTAGTTGGATATTGAGATTCAGGCATAGGTTCCACAGATTCATTGCCATCCGGCATAGAGGGTAGGAATGTGTGCCTCCTTGTTTGTTTATGTACCACATGACCGTGGTGTTGTCTGTCCTTATTAATAGATGTCCTTGCTGCAGGACTGGTTTGAATGCCTCGATTGCATGCCTCACTGCCAGCATTTCCTTTTGGTTGATGTGCATGCTTAGCTGCCCTTGAGGCCATAGGCCTTGGATGCATTTGTCCTCCATGTGTGCTCCCCATCCTCGGTTTGAGGCGTCCGTGGTGATGGTCTGCCCTGTTTTTGGTTTGTTGAAAGGCAACCCTCCGTTGGACTGGCAGGCCTGAGCCCACCACAGGAATTCCTTTTGAAGGCATGGAATGATTGGTATCATGGTTTCTAGACTGCGACTGTGTTGAGACCATACATTCCTTAGGTACCATTGCAATTTTCTCATGTGCAGCCTGGCATGTGGAATCAAGATTATGCAGGATGCCATGTAACCCAGGGCCTGCAGGACTTTCCTTGCAGTAAGCTGAGTTTGTCTTGTCAAAATCATGAAATAATCTGGAAGTTGTTTTTGTTTTTCTTCTGTGAGAAAAGCCATCTGAGTGATTGTGTTCAGATCCGCACCCAAAAAGGTTATCCTTTGGGATGGCACTAGTCTTGATTTTTGGATGTTGACTGTGTATCCCAAGGCCTGTAGCAGGTGTATGACATAGGCCAAGTCCTTTAACAATTTTTTCTTGTTGTCCGCTTGTATTAGGCAGTCGTCCAGGTATGGATAAATTTGAATTCCCTGAAGTCTGCAATGTGCAATTACTGATGCCAGGCATTTCGTGAATACTCTGGGCGCAGTAGATAAGCCAAAGGGCAATGCTGAGAATTGATAATACTCTGATCCTGCAAGAAATCTGAGGTGTCTTCTGCAATCTGGTCGGATAGGGACATGCAGGTATGCCTCCTTGAGATCTAGAGTCACCAGCCAAGACTCCTTGCCCAGCATGGGAAGAAGTTGCTGTAGGGTCAGCATTTTGAATTTTGGCACAATGAGGTAAGTGTTGAGCACGGACAGGTCGAGAATAGGCCTCCATTGGTTTTCTTTTCTTGGTACCAGGAATAATCTGGAGTAAAATCCTTGGCCTTGTTCTGTAGATGGTACCCTTTCTATAGCTTTCATCTGAAGTAGTTTGCTGATTTGTCTTAAAGCCTCTGTCTTCTGGTTTGGTGGAAGGTTTGGCATTCCGCCCCTTTTTGGCAAAGCGTGGAAGTAAAACCTGTATCCTTTGTCTATTGTTTGCAATGTCCATGTATCCTTTGTAATGCAATGCCAGTTTTTCGAGAATAAAGCCAGCTTTCCGCCCAAGGGAGCTTCCAGTTGATCCCTGGTAGGCGGAATCAGAGTCAAGTCATTGGGTCTGTCCTGTGGTAGTGGTTGTAGTTGTAGCTGTGGCACTACCCCTCTGGTTGGCAGGCTGCCACTGACGGCCCCTGTAGGCACCCCTTGATTGACCTCTGCCTCTAGGGCATCTGTTCCTGCCCCTCTGTGCTCTGGAGGTGTCTGGAAAGGACCAATTCTTTGTAGGCCAGTTTCTGCTGAACCTCGGAGGTTGGACCTGCAGGAATTCCTTTACTGTTTGCACAGATTTTGCTTTTTCTTCCACCTTCTTTAGAATCTCCTGTGCAGGGGAGCCAAATAAACTTTGTTTCTCCATTGGAGCATCAAGGAGTTTAGCCTTGACATGGTCTGGTAAAGATTGCTCCTTCAGCCAGGCATGCCTACGAATTACTACCCCAGTCATAGCGGATCTAAATGAAGCCTCCAGTGCATCATAGCCACATTTTAAGAAATGATTATTGACCTGCTGAGAGTTGTGCACCAAATCCTGAAGGGATTTACGGTCTAAAGGTTCAGGAGAAGAAAGCTTCTTATTCAGCTGATCTAACAAAAATTCTTGGTACTGTATCATATGGAATTGACAGTTTAATGCCCTGGCAGAAAGAGTAGCCGATGTATATACCTTTTTTCCCCATCTCTATAATGCTCTAGACTCTCTTTCAGAGGGTAGGGGATTCTTGGCAGTAGCAGCTGCAACCCCTTTAGGGCCCTGAGAAATAGTTTCTGGGTCTGCAGCATGGGCCTTATACAGGTGGAAGTGAGAATCTGGGACCCTGTAATATCTGTCAGGTTTGGCAGGGGCCAGGGGAAGAGAATCAGGTGCAGTACTGACATCATTGTACACATCATCAATTACAGTTAGAACAGGAGGTATGGCTAAGGGCATATGCTGGGGCAAATGCAAAAAGGTCCTTAATCTTTTTCTAGAATCAGAGAAATCCTGACCCTGCCATTGAAAGTGCTCCCTCATGGAGTGTAAAGTCTCCCCAAAGGAAAATTCTTCAGGTGGGGAGGACGAAGGAATAGAATCTTCTGCATCTGAATCCTCATAAGGCGAGTAGGCCCCTTCCTGATGGTCTGACAAATCAGATCCATCCGTGGAGTAATCTGAGGAGAGAGGTTCAGAGGGATCAGTCCTGGGCCTTTTGTCTGGAGGAGGTTGGGAGGCCCTGTCTGGGTGAGGTTGGGAACCCCTAATTAAGGATATAAGGTCCTCAGCAAGACTGAGGATCTGAGAACTGGAGGAAGGCCTCTGGGAAGTAGATTTGGCAGGCAAAGTTTTTGAAAGTTTGGCAGCTTTTGCCCTGGAGAAGGCCTTAATAGACATAGAAGCTGGGGCCTAGCTGCCCCACGTGCAGGAGTAGAAATGTCCAAAGGTATGGTGTCGGACAATTCTTGAGCACTAGCTTCGGTAGGGAGTTCTGAAGCAGACTCAGCCGGGGCCTCTCTGGCCTCGGTGGTTGGAGGTATGGTTTCGGTAGTAGTAATAACCGTGGACTCTGTTTCAGCCGAAACCGAGACACTCGCGGTAGGCCTAGCCGTGGTTTCAGCCGAAACCGCGGGCCGCGAGTGTCGGTCCTTTTCCTTGCGTTTTTTGACCATATGTGAAGTCTGAGTCTCCGACGGCATTTTATAAGCAAAAGCGGTTCCAAAAAATTCCTCTGCAAACTCCGACCGACGTCTAAGAGTCCATCGGTTGAAGGAGGCACAGGCTAAACAAGCTGATACGTCGTGGTCTGGGCCTAAGCAAGGAAGGCAGTAAGAATGGAAATCCTTATGAGGTATTTGTTTCCCACAAGTTAAACAATTATTTACTTTGTCTGACATCGGCTGAGGCAAGAAAGAGTCCCCAACGGGGTACTTAGCTTTTTCGAAGTCTTCGGTAGCTGAAATCTCTGGATCTGACCGACCGGCACTTGCGAACAGCTTCTGCTTCGGGCACCGCGCGGTAAGAAAGACTGAGGAAAATGGCGTCGGCTGATGCCTTTATACCCCAGAAGCTCTGACGTCGGGGAAAGTGCGACATCAGCCGAGGCCAGACCCAGACTTTGGAATCCGGCCGACCGAAGGGCTGCCTGAGGCAGGACAACTCATATGTTATGACTGCAGATGCATCCTTGAAGGACATCTAGAAAAATACACTATTAAACCTAATACCATTTTCCTAGGTGATCTATCCAATTACAGACTGAGAAACCTACACCAGCACTAGTGCATGTGCACAGAGATTCTTGGACTTTAATACAAATGCCTCAGAACAATTAGTGAGAGTACCCATGGGGGGAGGGCACATCTTGGATATTGCCTATACTAATATGCGAGTATCTTGCACCATCACTTCCGTATAGTCATCATTTATCACATACGACCATAAAGCAGTCTCCTTTGAAATAAAACTGAAACCAGAGATCCATTCCACTCCAGCTACCTTTAGAAATTTTTATGACAAACTACCAATTCCTAAGTGATACACTGGTAAGCTTCAAGTTCCCACCAAACCCAGTTAACTACAGTGAATACAATGAAATGTACACCATCATGCTACAGCAGCAAGCAAACAGATGCAGCAGTTTCCTATAGGATCAAGCGCGTGGCAAATCCATAAACTTACATGGTGGAACCATAATACCAACAAACTTTTAACTAAAAGAATTTTGAACAAAAGTAAGAGTAATTTTCAGAATATTAGAGCTCTTGTCACTGAAATAAACTAATCAGGAGCTTAATAAAATAGAGCAAAGTCAAGTGTAGTTTGAGGCTAAAATAACTACCTAAGCCAGGGACAATTACAAGGTATTTTTAGATATGTTCGTAATCTTGAAAGCAATGCTCTGAGCTGATTGTGAATGATATCTACTCTGAGGCTGAAGACTTAGTGATCCTACTGGCAAGAAAGATTTAGCTCTAACTTTATCCCTCTCTCCCCTCTGTCTATTAATCAAGAGATACCTGAAACTGTTATCACACAATACCAACTCCTAAAAGTGTTGTCAAAAGCTAAAAAAATGACAGCAACGATGGGGCCCGACAATATCCCTGTACTGCAAAAAGTGAATTCTATGTAAGATTAAATATCTTAAATCAAGGAAATAATGCTTGTTTTTTTGGTTGAGAAGATTTTTCTAGTTTTTATGTAAGAGAAGTTTGCATGTTTCAAGCCATTTTGTCCTCAACTATCTTAATAAGGTTATTTAACTTGTTACTGAAATTTTATTACTGATTCTAAGTAAATAAATGCTTAAAACTAGGACTATAAGACTTATAACCATGCTCAAGCATGCAGAATTGGTTTGTTGTAGTCAGAATTTATTTCAAGTATCTTTTTCTTTAACCTCTTCATTAATTTATCGAAAACATTCAAATAGCACAACATATCTTTTAAAAACAGACTTATCTGTTCAGTCTGCCTTTATTGATGTAAGATATCTGAAACAAAGTTTGCCATTTATCTGGTCAATATGAACACAAGCAGAAATACATTTTATAGCTGCCTTTCAAGCCACTTAAGGATCACCTTAGAAATATACATGTCTACTTACAGTAAGATATCTGTTGAAAAATAGTTACACAGCACAAATACGCAAATATCATAATCTCCACAGATAACAATGCAATTTGTGACAGTAAAGGATACATCTGCTTGCAATTCCGATGATGAAGAACATGTGGCTTGGACAGTGATGTCAACAGAATATGCAAACAAAACATTTAAACCATTTGTAACTAAATTTCTCCATTTTTACTGGAGGGGGGGTTATCACTCATGCTCCCACTGCTGAGGTTCTGGGTTCAAATCCCACGTGGATGCAGTTTCAATGTTCTCCCCGTGTCCGTGTGGGTTTATTGCAAGTACTCTAGTTTTCTCCCACAGTCCATAGACATGGAGGTTAGGTGAAGTGAAACTGACTGTGTATAGTGTGCAAGTTTGTGTTGTAGTCCATGCCCTGCAATGAGTTAGCGCCTTGTCCAGGGTGTACCCTGCCCAGTGCCCTATGCCCTTTGGAGATGGGCTCCAGATTACCGTGACCCCAAAATGGGAAAAAGTGGTTTTGATAGTGTGGGTGTGTGTGTGTGTGTGTGTGTGTGTGTGTGAGAGAGAGAGAAATATCATCAGCAGCAGTCAATGCGAATTGGGAGACTTTATATCTGGGAACACAGTACGAGTCATTTGAACTGTCGCAGAATTCTATTATATCCTCAAAATAGTATCTGATGTGTACAAAAGTTTAGTTGTTGCGAATTGTGTAATAAGAGAGAAAATCAACCAGATTTTCAGCTTCTGCAAACTCAGTGGCCTGTGTAAGGTGTGTGGCATCCACTCAATAAGCCATGATATTTTCTTTCACTTTTAACTGCTCTGTCTCCTGCAAACCTTAGTAGTGTGTTTCAGCCATTATTTCAGTGGTTTTACTGTAAGTTTTTGGATACTTTACCAGAATAAGGTAATTTTTTTATCTTTATTTAGTATATATATATATATATATATATATATGTATAGTATTTTTCTTTTTTGAAATCTGCTTTAGTAACAATACTCCATTGTAGGTATTTGTATTCAGCTGTACTGTAGTGACTTCTAATTCTATAGTTAATGTTTATTTTTGATTGAATCTATCCAGGATTTCTGTTATATTTGTGAATTTGCTGTTTGTCTATACAATAACCTGCCTAGCAGATAAACCTCATACAGTATACACTGTTGTATCAGTTTAGAGGTTTGGCTTATTAAATGCTGATTTAGCTACATGAAATCACTACAGTATGGCGAGATTAATGGTCTGTTCTAGTTGTCCGTACTGATTGTAAAGACAATGGAAACTTAACTGGCTGATGGTTGAATTTGTTGCATTTCTCAGCCTGTAGCATGTGTCTAGTCACAACTCTGTTAGCTTACACAGTATTAGCACTTTCAGGAAATGCATGGTAATAAAAACCTTTTATTCTAGCAACTTTCTAAGATACACAAGTAATATTTCAAATGTGTCCCTGGTCTGGGGCCTTTGTTCTCCCCATATATGGTAAGAACACAAACTGAAATACAGTGTTTTTGTATAAATGTTAACTTCTACAAAGAAAACATTAAATTTCACAGTATGTGTTAACTGCAATGACAGGTAGTCTAAAGAAACAAGCACGACATTATACAACTCTACAGAAGATGTACAAAAGCAAGGTCAGACCCAACAAGAAGGATGTTTCACAGCTCCTGGATCTTGAATTCGAAGCAAGACATGCCTTAATTGACACTAAAGTTACTAAGGGGCAGGACAAGCCTACTAAAATTCTTCAAGCATATCCTTGCTTCAGGGAGCTGGCTCATGTAAGCAAATGGCTCATTTTAAGTAGACATATATGTAACCAAATTTTAAATGAGATATGGTGTAGTAGTATCAGCTGAGTCACAATAACAAATGCAGAATGAAAGATGCAAAATGTATTAATTTTGAATACCCACAAAAATATTAAAACTTTTGATCTTTTCTGGCTAATCCTTACTTAGCCAGCTATAACTTTTATATATGTTTGACACTGCACTCTCTCTCTGGCTGTGTGTGTATATCAACTTATGGATGAGCTCCAACAGATCCTTGATTGACGGAACTACTGTTTAACTGATCTGCAGACTTGGTGCGGGACCTTTTATAAGAAGGCACAGTTTATGCAGTACTCAGAAAGCTCATGAAGCCATCATTGCTGGACAAAGGTAATTATCAGCTCTTAAATGCTTATATGTTCTTGTTTACTCGTGCAAACTTGGGCTTATACCATCATACTGTAGGCAACATTCTGAGTATGGATAATAAGCACCTCATACTAGGGTTGTTAAACATATGGAAAGTATCAATTTGATCATGTATTTCAATTCATTTTCCCATGGCATCTACTCTACAACATACACTTGCAGTTCAGTCTTGACTATTGAGACTAGGCTATTACCACACAATAATTACCTCAAACCTATCAAAAATTAAACTCTCCATAAGTCTCAGTGTGTTTATCACTGAAAAGACTTTACTGCATGCAAACAAAACTCCAATGTAAATGCACTGATTTAGATATACTGTGTTGAGTACAGAAAATGGTACTGAATTTCAATACTTTTTACTGGCATTGTATCAAAATGTAAAATTCCCTGTATCATGACATCACAACCTGCTAAATGTATACAAAGAATATGAACTACCCTGTGGTTTTGAAACAAACTGGCCACGGTAAATCAGATGTCTGATTTTGTTTTTAACAGTGAAGCACTCATTTGCCTTGATGACGGCTTTACCAGACATGTTCCAATCACCTGTGGCTCCACCCAAGAAGTTACATGCAATTGAGGCTATCCTTGAGGTAAGAAATTTGTGAATTTTTGATAATTTATATATTACTTCAGCATAAATTACAATGAGTCGTTTTTGTGGTCATAATCTTGATTTTTTTTCCCTTGTTTTGGTCAGTGTAAAGAAGACCCCAACACCTTCCTTCAGACAAGGCCATTATTCAGCCCTGTCATGATTGTCTGGAAAACCAACTGCTTACTGGCCATTGGAACTATGCCTTTGATGACCTTCCCAAAACAGGACATTTATGGAAGTGTGATGTATCTCATGGCATGTTATTATACCTTTCACCTTACACATCCCAAGTGCACTGCAACACTTCTCTCTGTGCTGCAGACTGAAGTACAATCAGATGCCACCCATGACCATGACAAGACCTCTTCATAAAGAAAAGCTATGGCTGAGTGGAAAAAGTTCCTTGCTGAGTAGGAATTCACAAAACCTTTTTTCATTCCTGGTCGTTATTGTGTCCGTTATTGTGTCCCTTGTAGTACAAGACAAACTTCAATTTGATTTTATCTTTAATTGTTTGCTAGGGTGTTGGTTTAGTTTGCTGCTTGTCTATTCATAAGGTCACTGTATTTGACATATTGTATATGCTGACGTTCTCATTTTCACAGTAAGCAATGGCCTTGTTTTTACATGTTGTTCTGCCATACATGCCTCTGGATAAAGAATTATTTAAGCAGTCACTCAGTTTGTAGTACAGTATACGTCTCTCTGTAAATTCCAGGGAATTTTGTCTCATTTCAAGGCATTTAAACCAACACTGAATGTTAAATTCAAGCAAAATGTCCTACAATTTTAGAGAAAAAAGCCTATCTTTTGCTTTGCATCTAAAAAAAATACTTGATTTTAGTCTGGTTGCAATAGTTTTAAGATACAGTTCCTAGAAATGTTTCAAGACAATGGCTAGCACTTTCTAAATTAAAAAGAAGTTGTGTCTTACCATAACGTTCCATCTGTGTTATAGATCTTTATTTATTCATTACTGACAGGACTTTGGTTCTGTCCTCAGAACAGACATGGCCGTTTCCAAGCTTGCTCCAGCCAAAAAACTCTCAGCTAAGACCTACCCATAATGCCCCTCTCATAGTTACTCCAGATCGAGTTTGCCCGCCCCTAAATAATAGAGATAGTAAGAGAAAAACAGCAGAAGGCTCTGTCTGAGCAAATACACTACCCAAGAGTTCCTGAAGTCCACCAGGAGTCCAGGCAGGGGGAAGGAGGGCAGGAAGTAATGAATGAATAAAGATCTACAACACAGATGGAACATTATGGTAAGACATAACTTCTTTATCTAATGTTGTAAATCTTTATTCATTCCTTACTGATAGGATGGAGTCCCTAGCTACTTGAGTCCTGGGTGGCCCCAAGGAAGGGTATTCCTGAGCACCACAGAACCAAAAGATGCTCGTCCCCTGGAGGCCAAGTCCAATTTGTAATGAGAGATAAAGGTACGAGGTCTCGCCCAAGTGGCTGCTGCGCAGATATCATCCATAGAGGCTCTAGAATGAAAAGCTACAGAAGTATCCATTGATCTAGTAGAATGAGCCTTTATCATGGAAAATAAGGATAGCTTATTCTGTTGGTAGATAAAGGTAATGATGTTTCTAAGCCAGGAGGATAGAATCACTTTGGAGACAGGTTTACCCAATCTGGGTCCTGCAAAGGCCACAAACAATTGATCCGTTTTACTGAAAGACTAAGTCCTGTCTAAGTAACAACAAAATTGCCAATGCACATCAAGGGTGTGCAAAATGTACTCCCCTCTGTTTGAATGCTGAGGGAAGAAAACCAGCAGATCAACAGACTGGTTAATGGAAAATACAGAATTGTTAATGGAAAAATCCAGAAATTATCTTGGGCAAGAAAGAACAGTCAGTACACGAAGGGCCACTCTAACCCTGTGGAAGTTCAAGTAAGATCTCTTGACACTCAAGACCTGCAACTCAGATACTCTTCTCGCTGAGGTAATTGCTACTAGAAGTAGAGTCTTCAATGACAAAAACTTTATGTCACAAGAATCGAAAGGCTCGAAAGGAGGGCCTATTAAAGATTGAAGTACCAAGGTCAAGTTCCAGGGTTCTATGGGGGGCTTGACAGGAGGTTTAACGTGTAATACTCCTTTCAAAAAGGTCTTGCACAGGCGGTGCGACATAACAGAAGAATTACCAAATCCATTATTATGAAAATTTGCGATAGCTGCTAAATGTACAGTGATTGTCGATGCTGAGGCTCCTGCATGTAGAAGAGTTGTCAGGTATTGTAGGATCTTTAGAATAGGCACGGGGAAAGGAGCTAAGTTCTGATCTTTGGCCCAAATAGAGAACTTAGTCCATTTTCTAGAATAAACTTTCCTGGTGGAAGGTTTCTGTGAAGCCAGAAGAATTTCACGAACGGGAAATGATATATCAGGCAGCCTGGCAATCATTGGAAGTGAAGGAAAGTACAGTTGTGTACACTTACCATAAATGTAGATGTTCGAGTGCATTCACTGTTGCAGTCATCACATTTGGGTTATCTGCATGAAGATAGCACTCAGCTGGCCTGAATACCACAGTATTGGATTCCTGCGTCGGATACTGTCTCTTTTTCCATGACGTAAGGGGTATAAAACATGCAGCTGATGAGGATTACGGCAGTTTTTCTTGCCCCAGATGTCAGGTGCCCCCCACATGGGGAAGCAATTATATGTTATGGTACCCCTCCAACAAAAAGCAAATACACCAGAAAGCTTAAATACACCAAACAAGAAGGAAAGGTAGACGCAAGAGAAGTCAGGGGGCTGGAGGGAGGGTAATCAGGACTGCAACAACTCTACTATATTCTTCGCGTTTCACTGTTGCAGTCATCAAATTTGGGTTGATTACCAATGCTGAGGAAGTTAGAGAGCATTAGGGCCAGCTATTAAAACCTGCAAGAGTGCAATGGCAAAACCAGCTCTGGATTTAGAAAAAATAGGCATGTGGTAATGCCTGGTGAAGGTATGTACAGAGCTCCAGGTAGTAGCTTCTAGGACGCCCCTGGTAGGGACACCTCTGAGAAAGGCTGTAGAGGTAGATGCAGCCCTGGTGGAATGTGATCTTATCCCCTGTAAGGTAGGTTTTCCATGGTGCTTATAGCAGAGATGAATGCAATGGGCTATCCACTTAGAAAAGATTTGCTTTGAAATGACCTTCCCCTCTGCTCTTGCAGCAAAGCCATCTAGCAACTGTTCAGATTTTCTGAGGCGCTTAATCCTGTCCAAATAAAATCTAAGTTGTCTGTGCACGTCCAAAGAGTGCAGTATTTTTTGTTTTGTGGATTCGGGAAAAAGGTAGGCAAATGAATGAACTGATTAAGGGCCAAACTAGGCATGACCTTGGGCACAAAGGAAAGATTGGTCCTGAGGGAAACCCTGTATGCATGGAAGATAATGAAGGGGCTCCACTGCCATGAGGGCCTGTAATTCAGACACTCTTGTTGCTGAAGTGATGGCAAGAAGGAAGGCTGTTTTCCAAGAAAAGAAATTTCAACTCTGCAGTTGCAGATGGCTCAAAAAGTACAGTTTTGTACCTACCATAAATGTAGATGTTCGAGGATCCACATTGCTGCAGTCCTAACTATCGGGTAGTCCGCTGTCCAGTCGGCCCGAATACCAAAGTATCGGTCAGCGTCAGGGTACTAGCATGACCGACGCCATATCCTCAGTCTTTTCTTGCCCCAGATGTCAGAAGACCCTAAAAAGACAAGGCCCAATATACCTGCACCAAAAATATGTACAATATATACAAAAATATATACAAAAATATCAGCATATAACCTCACCTACACAACCACCCCTAAACACAGAGGGAAGGAGGGGACTGCAGCAATG
Organism: Protopterus annectens; assembly: GCF_019279795.1. NCBI lineage: Eukaryota > Metazoa > Chordata > Ceratodontiformes > Protopteridae > Protopterus > Protopterus annectens. The sequence goes on along the minus strand of NC_056749.1, from coordinate 488,146,095 downwards.
TGGATCCTCGAACATCTACATTTATGGTAGGTACAAAACTGTACTATGTTCTTCGTTCCACATTGCTGCAGTCCTAACTATTGGGTAGAATCCCAAAGCAGAGGTAAGGGAGGCTGGCAAATCATAAAGAAGCAGGAGCTGACAACATGCCTTGCAAAATAGCTGTGGCAAAACCAGCCCTAGACTTAGAGTAGAGAGGAAGGTGATAATGCTTAGAGAAAGTATGCACTGAACTCCAAGTAGCTGCCTCCAAAATATCCTTAGTTGCCACCCCCCTTATAAATGCTGTTGAAGTGGCAGTAGCCCTAGTGGAAGGAGGCCTAATCCCAGCTGGAATCTCCTTGCCATGATGGGAATAACAAAATGCAATGCAAAACCCAATCCACCTAGAAATAGTTTGTTTTGACACAGGCTTGCTCTGCGAACTCAAAGCAAAAGAAACAAACAACTGCTGAGACTGCCTAAAATCCTTAGTCCTGCTCAAATAATCTGTGCACATCTAAAGTGTGCAAAATCTTTTCCCCTTTATTTTGGGGTCTGCATAAAAAGTAGGCAAATGAATAGTTTGGTTTAAAGCCACACTAGAAACCACCTTAGGCATAAAAAGAAGGATTAGTAATGATACCCTATCCTTATGGAAAATCAAAAGGGCTCTACTGCCATAAGGGCCTGCAACTCAGACACCCTTCTTGCAGAAGTAATAGCCAACAGAAAAGCAGTCTTCCATGACAAGTATTTCAATTCAGCAGTAGCTGCAGGCTCAAAAGGTTGTAGAGTAAGTTTTTCCAACACAAAATTGAGATCCCAAGCAGGAGTAGGAGCTCTCATTGGGGGTCTTATATTCTTTGCCCTCTAAGAAACTGCTTGAACAAAGGATCTGAAAACAATGGTGGGTCACAATCATAGTGAGCTGAAATTGCTGCAGCATGAATCTTAATGGAAGAGAAGGACAAACCTTTGTCCAATAACTCAGTAAGATATTGAAGAGCCACACTCAAATTAGGCTCAGAAATCTCCAAATTCTTTGCTGTACTCCAAAATAAAAATCTCTTCCATTTTCACTTTCCTTGTACTAGGTCTTCTAGCTTCCATAATCACATTTAAAACTTGTTGAGGAAGTTGAGACCTGCTGTGTTTCAACACAGAATATGCCAGGCTGTTAGATGAAGAGAGTGGAGCTTGACATTGAGCAGATGACCGTCCTTCTGAGATAACAGATGTGGAATTAAAGGTAAAGGCCATGGAGGCTTCCTTACCAGACTCCTTAGTAGTGGGTACCAGTGTTGCGGAGGCCAATCTGGAGCTATTAAAATCATCCTTGGCTTGTCTTGTCTGACCTTTAAGAGCACCTTTGGAAGAAGAGGCAGAGGTGGAAAGGCATACACATGAAGATTTTTCCAACTGAAAGAAAGAGCATCCACTTTCCAAGCTGTGTGATGAAACCCCTTTGTGCAAAACTTTGGCAGCTGGTGGTTTAGTGGAGAAGCGAACAGATCTATGTCTGGAGTTCCCCAGGACACTGTCAATTTCTGAAATACATGAAGATCCAGTTTCCACTCGTGGGGATCCATGATTTGTCTGCTTAACACATCTGCTAAGGAGTTCTGTGCTCGGCAGAAACCTTGCCTGAAGAGTTAGTTGCAAGCTGAGCGCAGTCTCCCATAAAATCATTGCTTGCCTGCATAGAGGATAAGAATGTGTTCCCCTTGTTTGTTGATGTACCACATGACAGTTGTGTTGTCTGTTAGAATCAACACCTGCCCTGGAAGAAGTAACTCCTTGAAAGCCATTAATGCAAACTGGACTGCTAACATCTCCTTCATGTTGATATGTAGATGCTGTAGTCTGGCAGGCCACTTGTCTTGTATCCACTTTCCATTTAGATGAGCTCCCAAGCAATGTCCGAGGCATCTGTCGTTAAAATCTGACTCGCCTCTGGCCGGGTCACAGAGAGTCCCTTGTTTAGGTGACATTCCTGAGCCCACCACAAAATTCTGTTTGAAGGCAAGGTATTATTTGAATGACAGTGTCCAAATCCTGGCAGTGCTGTGTCCATACATTTTGAGATACCATTGCAGCTTCCTCATATGCAGTTTGGCATTGGGAAGCACCAGAATACAAGATGCCATGAACCCTAATGCTTGAAGGACTGTCCTTGCAGTCAGCACGGACTGATGAGATAGTTGATGGAAGTAAAGGATTGACTCTGTTGTTTGTCCGGGGTTAAAAGGCCATCTGGGCTGCTGTATTCAGTCTCACACCCAGAAAGCACATGTCTTGAGAGGGTACTAGACTGGACTTTATTTCGTTCACAGAATACCCTAGGCATCTTAGCACTGCTATAACATATTCCAGATGCTGTAGAAGGTCTTCCTTTTCTTGAGCCAGAATCAGGCAATCGTCCAAGTAAGGATAGATTTGAATTCCTTGTAGCCTGAAGTAAGCTATCACTGGAGCCAGAACCTTTGTGAATACTCTGGGCAGTAGATAAGCCAAAGGGCAATGCAGAGAACTGATAATGAGAATTTCCAGCTCAAAAACGCAGATACTTCCTGCAACTTAGTCTTATAGGCACATGAAGGTAAGCTTCCTTGAGATCTAAAGTTACCATCCAGTGATCTTTGCCCAGCAGAGGTAAAAGCTGTTGTAACGTCAACATCTTGAACTTTGGAATGTCCAGATAAGTGTTGAGGATAGATAAATCCAAAATTGGTCTCCACGTGTTCCCCTTCTTTGGTACTAGGAACAGGCGAGAATAAAATCCTAGGCCCCTTTCTGATACAGGGACTGGCTGAATGGCCCCTATTTGGAGTAACAGAGAAATTTGCTTGTGAGCCTCTGTCCTTTGTGGAGGAGGAACGTCTGGCATGCCTTTGAAAGGGGGCAATGTATGGAAATAAAACCTGTAACCGTGGTGAATGATATCCAACACCCATCTGTCTTGAGTAATTAAATCCCAATTTTCTTTGAAAAGAGACAGTCTTCCTCCCAAAGGAGCTGCCAGATGAGAATCTACTGGCAGCTGAAAAGGCAGGTCATTGGGTCTGTTAAGGACTGACCCCTGCCCTCACCAGAAGTCTGAGCAGGTGAACTCCCAGTTCTAGGCCTAAAAGAACCTTGAGCTCTGCCCCTACCACGTCTAGACCTACCCCTAGACTGGGAATCATAAGCAGGATATGTCCATCCCTTAGTAGGCCAATTTCTACTAAACTTGGTGGCTGCACCTGCAAAAAATCTTTAACAGTTTGCATAGACTTAGCTTTGTCCTCCATTTTCTTTAAAACTGCTTCCACAGGTGAACCAAACAACACATCAGACTGTAAAGGAGCATCCAAAATCCTTGTCTTAACATGCTCAGCTAAATTCTGATCCCTCAACCAGGCATGCCTCGAAGAACAGAACTAGTGGCAGCCACCCTCGAGGAGGCCTGTACAGCATCAAAACCACATTGCAAAGAATGCTTACCCACTTGTTCAGACACATGAACTAAATCCAGCAACTCTTTACACTCAATACCTTCCGCCAAAGCATCCACCTTAGATTTCAATTGTGAAAGGAGATAATTTTGATATTTTAGCATGTGAAACTGACAATTCAACGCCTCATGGCTAAAGTGGAAGAAGTATACACTTTCTTTCCCCATCTATCCAAAGCCCTTGCCTCTTTATCAGTGGGAACAGGGTTTTTAACAACAGAGGCCTTAACACCTTTAGGTCCCTGAGAAACAGTTTCGGGTCTGCCCTAGGACTCTTAAAAGATACTTATGAGCTTCAGGCACCCTATAGTACCTATCAGGTTTAACAGGAGCAGGAGGCAAAGAATCAGGATTCAGGGAAGCCTCTGCAAAAACATCTTCCACCACATTCAACACAGGAGGTATAGCTAAGGGCCTATGCTGGGGTAAAACAAGAATTCCCTAAGCCTTTTCCTGGAATCAGAGTAATCCTGGCCTTCCCATTTAAAGTGTTCCCTCATGGAATGCAGAGTCTCTGAAAATGAGAAATCCTCAGGAGGAGAAGCTGTAGGAGTGGAATCATCCACATCAGAATCAGAATAAGGAGGATACTCTTGCAAATCTTCCGCAGAAGACTCAGAAGCCTCTGAACACTGTTCAAAACTCTCAAACTCAGGTTCCACCCTAGGCCTCTTATCAGGAGGGCATAGAACCTCTAATCATAGTAATCAAATCTTCTGCCATTTTAAGCATATGTTTCTTAGGCACAGAACCTGAAGTGCTAGGAGAAGCCCCCACTGAAGCTAAACTTGGCCTACCTCTCAAAGAAGTTTTGGAAACAGAAGGAGAGGCTCTAACTACCTTGGGAAGAGAGGGAAGAACAGTTACCTGAGAAGCCCCTTCAGCCTGGCCTACCTCCTGAGAAGGCACATCCTGTAACAGTAAAGTCTCTGCCTGAGACTCCAAAGAAACTCCTGGCAAAACCTCTGGCTCCACTGAGCCTTCTAAAGAACCGACGTCTGGGACTGCCGGTTCATCAACCCTAGGCTTTGCTGTTTTGTCCTTGCGCTTTTGGATGGAGGCGCCGGAACATCCGGCGGCATTTTATAATTAACGCTTCCCAAACACTAACCTGGCACAGTCTAACCTTCTCTTAATAGTGCGTTTGTTAAATCTAGCACAAGAGCGCATCCAACAACGCCGTGCTCAAGCCCTAAACAAGGTATACACAAGGTATGGTAATCCCTATGAGGTATCTGTTTCCCACAAGAAATACAGTTATTCACTTTTTCTGACATCCGGTTAAATACTGAGGCAAGAAAAACCAAAATGTTCCGCCAACTTTGATTCGGTCTGAAACTCCGACTTCAGAAAATTTCAGAACGCCAACCTGCACTCGCAAAACTGCTTCTGCATCGGACCATGCGGCAAAAAAGACTGAGGATATGGCGTCGGTCATGCGAGTACCCTGTATACTTTGGTATTCGGGCCGACTGGACAGCGGACTACCCGATAGTTAGGACTGTAGCAATGTGGAACGAAGAACATGGAGGGAGAGTAAGCTTTTCCAATACAAACCTGAGGTCCCAGGCAGGAGTAGGGACACTCCTGGGGGGGGGGGGGTCTTAAATTTTTGGCCCCTCTAAGGAATTGCTTTAGCAGCGGGTGAGAGAAGATGGGTGGTTCAGTATTATAATGTGCTGAAATAGCAGAGGCATGAATTTTAATAAATGAGAAGGATAGGCTTTTGTGGAGCATTTCTGTTAAGTACTGAAGAATATGAGGTAAGCTGGGCACCATTGTGCCCATCCCCCGAGTCTGGCTCCAGGAACAGTATCTTTTCCACTTTTCAGCATATGATTTTCTAGTACTAGGCCTCCTTGCCTCCAGATTGACATCTAGCACTTGCTTACTGAGAGATGCTATTGGAGAGCTCAAGGAATTAGCCAGGCTGCAAGGTTCAGGGTTTGAGGCTAAGGGTGGAGAATCTGGCCCGCCTGCTGTGACAGCAGGGAAGGGGGTCTGAGGCAGGTGCTATGGTTCCAGCAGTGTCATACTGCGTAAGTGGGGGTACCAGTGCTGGCATGGCCAGTCTGGTGCAATCAGTATTGTCCTTGGTTTGTCCTGTTTGATCTTTAGCAGAACCTTCGAATGGAGAGGCAGAGGGGGAAAGGCATAAACTGAGAGGCTTTCCCAGTTAAAGGCAGAGCATCCACTTTCCAAGCTTGATTGTGGGAAGTCCTTGTGCAGAATTTGCCCAATTGGCAGCTCTGAGGGGAGGCAAACAGGTCTATCTCTGGGGTCCCCATTTGTTCCTCAAGAGGTTGAATACTTTTGGTTCCAGTTGCCATCTGTGTGGGTCCATGAGATTTCTATTTAGGTCTGCCAGTTAATTTAGCTTGCCTGGCAGGAGCCGAGCTTGTAGGTGCACCTGGTAGCTCAAGGCTGTGTTCCACAGAGCCATGGCTAGTCTGCAGAGAGGGTATGAGTGGGTTCCCCCCTGCTTGTTTATGTACCACATAACTGTGGTGTTGTCTATCTTTACCAATAATTGTCCTGGAAGAATGTGGTCCTTGAAGATAGTAAGGGAATTCTGTACAGCTAACATTTCTTTTTGGTCGATATGCAGGTGCATCTGTCTCGGGTCCCATTTGCCCTGAATGCACTGCCCTGCCAAGTGAGTCCCCCATGCACAAGTCTGATGCGTCTGTTGTTAGGGTTTGGGTGGCAGGGGGTAGAGTGAAAGGAGCACCTTGCTGAGGTGGCAAGCCTCACGTTTTGGGCTTCGATGCCTAATTTTAGATTATTAGTAACGTTTTGGGCTCCAGTGCCTAATTCTGGATTACTAGTTACGTTTTGGGCACTTTTACCACATCTTTGCTGTTTAGCTGTTGAAGTGTTAGCATCTTGAATTTTGGGATTACCAAAAAAGTGTTTAGAGCAGAGAGGTCCAGGATAGGATGCCAAGAGCGGTCTTTTCTGGGTACCAGTAAAAGTCTTGAATAAAAACCTTGTCCCCTTTCCTCTGCTGGAACAGGTTGAATAGTCCTGATACTTAGGAGAGAGAGAATCTGCTGCTGAGCCACTGCCCACTGATTTGGGGGTAGGTCTGACCAACCGTTTGGGGTTCGTAGGGTGTGGAAGTGTAATCTGTATCCTTGGGAAACTATATTCAAAACCAATTTGTCCTGGGTAATGCGTTCCCAGTTGTTTGCATGCAGGGCAAGCTTTCCTCCTAAGGGAGCAGGCAGCTGAGCAGGGCTTGCAAGGGTTAAGGTTAAGGTTAAGTCATTGTGCAATTTTCCCGTAGGGGGGTGTCTTACTACTTCCTGCTTTGGAAGTGGGAGCCCCCGACTGCTTAGGCCTGTGCTTAGCCTGTGACTGTAATCCAAGTGGTCTGCTGTTCCTGGGTTTGGACTGAGAAAACCTGGAAGAGGCTGGAAACAACCAATTCTTTGAAGGTCAATGCCTACTAAATCTGGAAAGCTGTACTTGCAGGAAATCTTTAACAGTTTGCATAGATTTAGCTTTTTCCTCCATCTTTTTGAGGCAGACTTCTGCTTTGTTGCCAAACAGGCGGTCTTGGTTTAAGGGAGCATCCAGTAATTTAGCTTTAATATGATCTGGCAAGTTTTGCTCCTTAAGCCAAGCATGCCTTCTAAGTACAGATCCAGTGACAGCAGCCCTGCAAGATGCTTCTAAAGAGTCAAAACCACACTGCAAGGTATGTTTACCAACTTGTTCTGCAGAATGCATTAAATTCTGTAATTCTTTGTGTTCAGCACAGTCGGGAATCAACATAACTTTCCGTTTAAGTAGTCCTATAATATGCTGCTGGTACTTTAACATATGAAACTGGCAATTTAAAGTCCTAATGGCCAAAGTCGCAGAAGTATATACCTTCTTACCCAATCTGTCCAAGGCTCTAGAATCTCTATCAGAAGGGGTAGGGTTTTTGGCAGCAGTAGCCTTAATGCCCTTTGGTCCTTGGGAAATGGTCTCTGGATCCGCAGTAGGATTCTTGAAGAAGAACTTGTGAGAGTCGGGTACTCTAATACTGGTCAGGTTTTCTGGGAGCTGGAGGTAAAGTGTCTGGGGAAAGGCTAGATTCCAAGAAAGCATCAGCCAACATGTCCAGAACAGGCGGGATAGCAAAAGGCCTGTGTTGAGGGAGGAGTAAGAATTCCCTAAGCCTCTTTTTGGAGTCCGAGTAATCCTGGCCTTCCCAGCGGAAATGCTCCCTAAGAGTGTGCAAGGTTTCACCAAAAGAAAAATCCTCAGGAGGGGAAGCAGAGGGAATGGAATCCTCTGCATTAGAATCCTCACAGGTAGATATGGGCAAATCCTGGTAATCAGAAGAAATAAATATCAGATTCCTGATCAGAAGAATCGGAAGGAAATTCAGTTCTAGGTCTCTTCGAGGGGGAAGGTTGGCTTCCCCTAATTAAGGTAATAAGGTCTTCAGCCATTCTAAGCATTTGTTTTTTAGGCATATGGGCCTGAGAATGCAGTTTGGATGTCGGTTTTCTAGGCGTGGGGAGAGTTTTAGGCCTGGATGAAGAAGATGGCGTCTGTTTAAAATGCAAGTCTTTAGGCCTGAATACACCATTAGAAGCCGGTGCCTGCACAGCGTCTCCGGACCCATCCAAGGTACAGACATCTGCAGGTTCCATAGTTGAAGAAATATCTCGCGGCATACCGGACTCTGAAGGAGTCTCAATAGAGGCCAGCGAATCTGAAGTAGCGGGTATCAGGGGCTGCAAAAGTGCCTCACTGAATACTAGCAGACTGGCGACTAGCTTAACGGAAGCGTCGCTGGCAATTTTGGACCAATGCAGTTTGTCAATGTCTTCAGCCTTACGTTTTTTCAGAATGTCGGATGACTTACCAAAGCCATTTCTGGAAAGTTATACTTAGTACCAAAATTTGCTGCAAATATGGACTGACGACGAATAGTTCGAGGGTTGGACAAGGCACAAAAATAGAAGTTATGTTCTTACCATAACGTTCCATGTTAGTTGTCTTCTTCTCGCCTTCTTTCTTGCTGGATGGGTTCGGAGCCGACCTCGGCTCGACTGCCACTCTAAAAGCTCGAGAGTTGGTTCCACCGGCTCGAGGCTCCCCTTATATCCCATAATGCTAGGCGTGAGTTACCTCAGATCTCGTTTGTGAGCTAGGCCCAGCTAATAATACAACCAGAATAACTGGAAAGAGAGTCCACACCTCTATAAACAAAGGGGAAGAGAAAAGGTGACCTAAAGCCTGATCCAGTAAAAAATGCACAGCAGAGCATATACCTATAGCAAAGAGGTGGTAGAAAGAGAGGTCACAATCAAACTCCTCTAGGTCTGTCCAGGCCAGGGGGAAGGAGGGTGGGACGCAAGAAAGAAGGCGAGAAGAAGACAACTAACATGGAACGTTATGGTAAGAACATAACTTCTATATGTTAAGTTGTCTATCTCGCCTTCATTCTTGCTGGATGGGACCGCGTCCCTAGCACCTTGTCCCGGGTGGCCTAACGGAACAGACTCTTGAGAACAGTGGTACCAAAGTTAGCTCTATGTCTGGAAGCTAAATCCAACTTATAATGTGAAATGAAAGTGTGAGGAGTAGCCCAAGTAGCCGCTGCACAAATGGTGTCAATAGGCAGTCTGTCTTGAAAAGCTATAGAAGTAGCCAAAGCTCTGGTGGAATGGGCCTTAGGTTTATTAGGCAGCTTTTGGTGTCTAATTTCATAAACAATGGAAATCAGAGATGTTAGCCATCTAGATAGTGATACCTTGGAAACAGAAAGTCCCTTTCTGCCTTCTGCATAAGAGACAAACAGCTGGTCAGTTTTTCTGAATTGTTTGGTCCTATCCAAATAGTACCTTAACTAACTATGAACATCTAGCCAATGCAATTTTTGTTCAGACCTATTAGAATACCCTGGAAAAAACACAGGGAGGTCAATGCTTTGATTTAGGTTAGACGCAGAGGCCACTTTAGGTAAAAAGGACGGGTTGGTTCGTAAGGATACCCTGTCTTTATGGAACAACAGATAAGGAGGTCGACAGCTAAGTGCATGAAGTTCTGAAACTCTTCTAGCTGAAGTAATAGCTACGAGAAAGAGAGTTTTCCATGATAGCAATTTTAATGAACAGGAAGCTGCAGGTTCGAAAGGGGGGAGAATCAAAGAACTGAGAACTAAATTAAGGTCCCAAGGAGGAGGAGGATTTCTTATAGGAGGTCTGAGTAGAAAAACTCCCTTCAAAAAGGCTTTGCAAAGCTTGTGGGACATAATGGCAGACTCTGAAATGCCCACATGAAAGTTAGATACAGCTGCCAATTGAACTTTGAGAGTAGAAGGAGATGAACCTGCATGAAAGAGTTCAGCTAGAAAATCAAGAACCATATGGATGGGAGCAGTGAAAGGATCTAAGTCCCTTCCTTGAGCCCAATAGGCAAAACGTTTCCACTTACTAAGATAAATTTTTCGAGTGGAAGATTTATGTGAAGCTATTAAAATATCTCGAACAGTGTGAGATATTTGAGGAAGCCTGGCTAGGGTAGGAACTGGAGGAACCAAGCAGTGAGGTTCAGAGAGGGGAGGGAGCAATGTAACTGACCCGATTGATGGATCAAAAGATCTGGAACTAGGTCCAGATGCCAAGGTTGCTCCAACAGAAATTGATGTAGAAAGGGGAACCAAACCTGTCGAGGCCAGTAAGGAGCAATGAGGATCAGAGAGGCCTTCTGAGCGATAGCTTTCTGTATCACTTGAGAGATTAGTGGGAAGAGAGGAAATGCATACAGAAGTCCCCGGGGCCAAACTTGGACTAGAGCGTCTCTGCTGGACTGGCCTGGTAACGGGAATAGGGTGAAATAATCTCTGCACTTGCTGTTTTGGGGAGTAGCAAAAAGGTCGCAGCAAGGCTGACCCCACTTGAGAAAAATTTTTCTCGCAATAGAATCTTTCAGAGACCACTCGTGAGGCATGAGGATAGCTCTGCTCAACTTGTCTGCGATTTGATTGGACTTCCCGGGGATGTGCGTTGCTATCAGAAAACGCTGAGAAGAAATCGCCCATTGCCACAGTCTGAGTGCTTCTCGACATAGGGGATAGGACCTGGTTCCGCCTTGTTTGTTGATATACCACACTACAGACATATTGTCCGTCTGGATTGCTATCGTTCCCAAGGGAAGAGAGTCTTGAAGGGCTTGCAACGCTAAAAGCACTGCTCTCATCTCTAGAACATTTATGTGCAAGTGGCATTCGTCTGGTCGCCATATGCCCTGGACAGTTCTGCCCTGATAATGCCCCCCCCACCCGATCAGGGAGGCGTCCGTTGTCAGAGTAGCAACCGGAGGGGAAGGAACAAAGGGTCTTCCCAAGAGGAGCTGAAGGGAAGACATCCACCACAGAAGATGATTCTTGCATGTTTGCGTAATCATAATGGTGTGAGACATCGGAAGTTGTTGGTATGACCATTGTGTGAAGAGCATCCACTGAAGGATTCTCATGTGGAATCTGGCTAATGGAAGCAGAGGTATGGCAGCCGCCATAATCCCTAATACTTTCAGAACTAACCTGGCTTTGACTCTGTTGTTGCTGAAGAGAAGCGAGACCAGTTTGCGTATGTCTGTTATTCTCTGATCTGTTAGTCTCGCAGACATGTTGATTGTGTCTAGATTTGCGCCTATGAAGGTAATAGCACGACAAGGCGACAAAACAGACTTTTCGCAATTTATTGAGATGCCTAACTTTTGACAAATGCGAAAGGTGTAGTCTCTGGCCATTAGAAGAAGATGCTTGGTGGGAGCTGTGAGGAGCCAGTCGTCCAAATATGGAAACACCTGGAATCCTTGACGTCTCAGGTGAGAAGCTACCACTGCCATGCATTTGGTAAACACCCGGGGGGCAGTGTTGAGTCCAAAGGGCAGGGCTCTGAATTGAAAATGACTGGTTCCCAGCCTGAAGCGGAGGAATCTTCTGGAGCGTCTGTTCATCTTTATATGATAGTACGCGTCCTGAAGATCTATAGAGCACATCCAGTTTTCCTTTCCCAATAGGGGAAGGATGGACTGTAGCGTGACCATCCGAAATCTTGTTTTCTTGACAGACTTGTTCAAGATACTGAGATCCAAAATTGGTCTCCAGTCCCCTGTTTTCTTTGGAACTAAAAAGAACCTGGAGTAGATTCCGGATCCTTGCTGGTCTGCTGGAACTGGCTGAATTGCTCTTTTGCAAGCAGCTTTGAAATTTCCAAAGCTGCAAGATCCCTTTGAGCGGGTGGAACATCTGGCAGGGATTTTTTGATTGGTTTGGAATGCGAACGAAGGGAATGGAATAGCCTTCGAAATGATGGACTGTACCCACTTGTCTTGAGTTAGGGATAGCCAGGCTTCTGGGTACAGTGACAATCTTCCCCAGACTGCCTCGAAGGTGGACAGTCGGGCAACACCTCAGGGATGCTGAAAGGGCTTATCGGAAAAGGTTTCTCGATTGCCCTGGTTCTGCGGGCCCCTCTGCCTCTGGGCGGCGTCTACCATTATTGTTCCCTCCTCTGCCTCTGGAGGGAACCGACTCTGTCGTCAGGCAAATTCCCTTGAGATTGTTTACGGAACCACATTTTTCCACTTTTCTGGCCTTTGGGGTAAGGTCTAGAAGGAGTAGAAAACGGACTCGACGGCAGACAAAGTCTTGCCATCCGTCTCGCACCTAGTCAAGGTTTCTTTCACTTGAGGACCAAAGAGATGATCCATCAAACGGAGAATTAGTGAAAGACGTTTTAAAGGGGTCCGCGAAATTGCATAGTCGTATCCAGGCATGCCGGCGTAAGGCTACACCTGTCCCTGCGGCTCTACTCGCTCCATCAGCCGCATATGAAAGGAGGCGCATGGAGGAGTTAGCTATAGAATTCAGGGTAGTCAGCTGGGCGTTCATCTTGTCCTGAAAACCTGCAGCTGTAGGATCCTTCAACATCTCACTCGCTTCCTTGATCAAGTCTCTCTGGAGACGAGTGAAATGGCACAAGTAGTTCAGCGAACGCATTGCAAAGGTCGCTGACGAAAACATCCGCTTCCCGTACCTGTCCACAGACCTAGATTCCTTGTTAGGGGGATGGACAGGCACTGAAGGATCAGCTAGTTCCTTCTTGGTGGCAGCAGCTACCACCATAGCATCCACAGTAACTCCTTTGGTCAGAAATTGTTTATTAGTGGGTGCTGTTATAAACTTAGAAGGTCTCCTGGGGGTAGGGTCCACTGAGTCAGGAGCCGTCCAGGCTTTCTTTGCTACCACCTGCATGAGGGGGTCAAGGGGGGGGGGACACCCAGGAGGTGGAAGGGCGAGAGCCAAACGCCTCAAGATACACAGATTCATCCTCCGAAGGGTTAAGGGCTGGCCAATTTCCCCTCTGCTTGAGGATCTCTAGAATGTCTGCAAAGGAGACATCTTCAGAAGGGGAGGGGAACCCTCGAATCCTCTAAATCTGTGTCAGAGGTGACAGACTCAGGTGAGTCTATGTGTTTCCTCTTACACTTTCTCTTCCTAGGGGCTCCCTGCCAAATCAGGAGAGGCCTCGAAGAGGATGAAATCCCACAGGGGATTCTTGAAGAGTTGGCTCTCTGCGGTCAGGGATGAGGGAGAGAGTAGACATCACCTGAGGCACGAAGAGGGAGGGGCGGACGGAGCCAACTGTGGAGTTGAACCAGGTTCCAACACACTCTGCATGACCTCGAATGAACCCCCGTCAGGCAGAGCCAGAGGTCCCCGCTCCGCGAAGCTGAGAACCTCCCTCGGCACCCACAGAGATGGCTCGAGGCGATGTCGGAGCCGAACTCACCAGCGCCGAAGCACCGAGAGGAGAGCGGGTCGGACAAGGGTCCGATGCCACTCACCCTCGGAGCCGACGAGGGAAGTCCGCCGAGATTCTTCAAAGGAAGAAATCGGAGCGGCGGAACCGAAGACAAGTGTATCGATTCCGACGCTACCATAGTCTCGGTTCCGAGGCACCCCGGCTCCGAGCTCAAGGGAGTCGGAGGAGGAATATTTAGAGGGATAGATTGAAGCATCGACTGATGAGTCGGGCTCTGAAGCATTTGGGCCAGTGCCTCGGACTTTAGAAGTCGACTCACTACCCTCTGAAGGTCATGATCCGAAAGCCTCGATGACCTAGAGGAGTGAGATCTATGGCTCCGTTCAGACAGCAAGGGAGACGCTGGAGCCGAATGAACGGAGCCAAGGGAGGGTGACCTAGACCTCTTTCTAGATGCCGGCTCCGACGGTCTGATCGGAGCCGACCCAGGAATTTCCAATACCTCGGCTCCAGCCGGAGCCGAGGGAACCACAGAAGCTGTAGTCAAAGACTCATCGGCTCCAGCCGGAGCCGATGTAGCAGTAGGCTTCGAAGCCTTAGGCCTCGACTCAGAAACTGGAGTCGAGGTCTTAGAAGCCTTGGAAGGTTTTCCCGAGGTAGCAGTTAGGGAACCTTCAGGCTTGAGCAAACCCCTAAGAATGAGTTTGTTCTTTCTTTCCTGCAGGACTCTAGGGCTGAAGCCATGGCATACAGCACAAGAGTCCTGCAGGTGTAAAGGTCCCAGGCAGTACACACAAGAAGTGTGACCGTCTGTCAGAGACATTTTCTGACAGCACGAGTCACACTTCTTGAAGCCTGAGACCTTTGAATCCTTGGACATTTTCAAGGAACCGAAGTGTAATCACCACACAAAACACACACACACCGATTACACTATCAGAAAAGTAAATTAAACTAAAGCTAAAGAAATTAGTTAGTTTATATAAAATAAATCCCTACAAAAACACATACACACCACTATTAGGGATGGAAGGGCCCGAAGGCCTAAGGAAAGAACTTATCAGTTCTTGTGGGAAAGGGACTGGATAAGGATAGAAAGGATAAAAATCCACTACACTATAGATAAAAGAAAAAAAACTAAGCTAAAGGGGGTTTAAACAGGTATTAAACTGATCTAATACAACTGACCTGAAGCCAGTAGAAAAACAACACCTTGATCGCTGTAGCGGCAAACGAGATCTGAGGTAACTCACGCCTAGCATTATGGGATATAAGGGGAGCCTCGAGCCGGTGGAACCAACTCTCGAGCTTTTAGAGTGGCCGAGTCGGAGCCGAGGTCGGCTCCGAACCCATCCAGCAAGAATGAAGGCGAGATAGACAACTTAACATCTAACAGCGAGGGACATCGTGGTCTGGGCCGAAGCAAGGAATGCAGTACGAATGAAAATCTTCATGAGGTATTTGCTTTACACAAGTAATACAATTGTTAACTTTTACTGACAACGGTTAAGAGCAAGAAAAGGAATCCCAAACTGGGTACTTAGCTTTTTTGAAGACTTCGGTTCTCAAACTCGAAAACAAAAATTTCATGAGTCAGCCGACCGGCACTTGCGAACTGCTTCTGCTTCGGGCACCACGCGGCAAGAAAGACTGACGTAATGGTATTGGCTGCATGTTTTATACCCCTGACGATCTGACGTCATGGAAGAAGAGAGAGCATCTGACGTAGAGAATCTAAGACACTGGTATTCAGGCTGGCTGAAAGCTACCTACAGGCAGATAACCCAAATGTGATGACTGCAACAGTGAAACACGAAGAACATCCAAGCAGTGAGCTTGAGCCTGCGGAGAGTCTGGTGAATCAGTCCCTGAGGATGAGATAGCAGACCTTGGGAATGACACAGGATCCACGGTCTGTGAATCAGATGAGGCCATACGAACTGACACCAGACTTGACGGGACCAATAAAGGGTAATGAGCATCACTTTGCTTCTCAACCTTTGAGCTTTCTGAAGGAATTCTGGGATGAGGTGAAATGGTGGAAAGGCATACAGTAGACCCGGGGGTCAATCATACGGTAGAGAGTCCCTCGGGGGTTCCCCCTGAGGGGGGATCAGGGCAAAGTAGCTTCTGCATTTGTTGTTAAAGGGGGAAGCATACAGATCAAAGCAAGGCTTGTCCCAGAGGCGCAAAATCCAGTCCGCTATTACAGGATTAAGGGACCACTCGTGAGGCATCAGGATGTTCCTGCTCAGATTGTCCGCAATAACGTTGGAACTCCCGGGAATGTATGCTGCTATAAGAAAGAGGATGGAAGCTATCACCCAGTGCCAAATCTGCATGGCTTCCCGACACAGTGGTTAAGACCTGGTTCCACCTTGTTTGTTGATATAACAGACGACTGACATGTTGTCCGACTGAATTGCAATGGTCCCAGAATGGAGGGATGTACGGAACATATGCAGCTCAAAGAGAATGGCCCTCAGTTCCAGGACATTTATATGCAAACTGGCCTCCATGGGGGACAAGGTGCCTTGGACAGTCTTTCCCTGGAAATGACCCCCCCACCCTAACAGGGAAGTGTCAGTGGTCACTGTGGCCATGGGCTAGGGGTGACAAAGTACAGTTGTGTACACTTACCATAAACGTAGATGTTAAGAGTGTATTCACTGTTGCAGTCATTAAATTTGGGTAATCTGCTGGCAGGTTGCCCTCAGTCGGCCTGAATATCAAAGTCTTCGGTCCTGCGTCGGTTGCCGTCTCCCCTTCCATGACGGCAGGGGGTATAAAACAGGCAGCCAACGCCATTTTCTTTAGTTTTTCTTGCCCCAGATGTCAGGTGCCCCCCCCCAAATGGGGAGCAAATAGATATATATATATATATATATATAAATAAAAGTACAGTTGTGTACACTTACCATAAATGTAGATGTTAGAGTGTATTCACTGTTGCAGTCATTACATTTGGGTAATCCTGCTGGCAGGTTGCCCTCAGTCGGCCTGAATTCCAAAGTCTTGGGTCCTCCGTCGGATGCTGTTGCCCCTTCCCTGATGTTAGGGGTATAAAAGAAGCAGCAGACGCCACTTTCATTAGTTTTTCTTGCCCCAAATGTCAGGCACCCCCCAAAAGGGTTGTCATAATTTAGGTATGTATAATTACATGCACCAATATAAAATTTACCTTCATCTACAAGCAAATACACCACATAGGTTGTATAAATCAGAGAAGGAAAGATAGGTTCCATCAGAAGAAAAGGGGGATGGTGGGTGGGTAACCTGGACTGCAACAGTGAATACACTCGAACATCTACATTTATGGTAAGTGTACACAACTGTACTATGTTCTTCGTGTTTCACTGCTGCAGTCATCACATTTGGGTAGAGTCCGAAAGCTAAGAATGGGAGGCTGGAGCTAAACAGCATTAGGAGCGGCTATGAGGACCTGCAGAACTGCAGTGGCAAAGGCTGCCCTGGATTTAGAGTAGAATGGCAGATGATGGTGCTTTGTGAAGGTGTGCACTGAACTCAAAGTAGTAGTAAAATGTCCTTGGTAGGGACTCCCCTGAGAAACGCTGCTGAAGTGGCTGCAGCTCTGGTTGAGTGTGGCCTAATGCCCTTAGGTACTGGCTTACCATGGTGTACATAGCAGAAAAGTACAGTTTTGTACCTACCATAAATGTAGATGTTCGAGTGTTCACACTGCTGCAGTCATTACACTTGGGTTTATCCTGCCGTCAGGTGGTCCCGCAGTCGGCCAGAGTTCCAAAGTCTTGGTCCGGCGTCAGTTGCTGTCACTTCTTCCCTGATGTCAGTGCGCCAGGGGTATATAAGATGCATCAGACGCCATTTTCTTCAGTTTTTCTTGCCCCAGATGTCAGGTGCCCCCAAGTAGGTAGGCAATACATACTGCTAATAAAATATATATATAAAAAGAAAACAATACCTTCAGTTACAAGCAAATACACCACAAAGGTTGTATAGGACAGAAAGGTATAGGTAAGTCCAGCTAGGATAGAGGGGATGGAGGGAGGGTAACCTGGACTGCAGCAGTGTGAACACTCTAACATCTACATTTATGGTAGGTACAAAACTGCACTATGTTCATCATGTTACACTGCTGCAGTCATTACACTTGGGTAGAATCCCAAACCTGAGGTTGGGTGGCTGGTCTATAAAGAGTTAGGTTTGGCTATGAGGCCCTGCAGAACTGCAGTGGCAAATCCTGCTCTGGATTTAGAGTAAAGAGGCAAATGGTAATGCTTGGTAAAGGTGTGCACTGAACTCCAAGTTGCAGCCTCCAAAATTTCCTTAGTTGGTACTCCTCTGAGAAAGGCTGTTGAGGTGGCTGTTGCTCTGGTAGAATGTGGCCTAATGTTATTAGGGACAGATTTCCCATGCTGTGTGTAGCAGTAACAAAGACAGTGTCCTATCCATTTGGAGATAGTCTGTTTTGAAATAGCCTTGCACTGCGATCCTGCAGCATATGCTACAAACAGTTGCTCAGTTTTCCTGAAAGCTTTTGTTTTGTCCAAGTAGAAGCGTAGCTGCCTGTGCATGTCCAAAGAGTGCAGAGGTTTCTCACCTTTATTCTGGGGGTTTGGATAAAAAGTTGGCAAATGGATGGTTTGGTTAAGAGCCACACTAGATACCACCTTTGGCATAAAGGTACGGTTTGTCCTTAAAGAAACCCTGTCCAGATGAAAACTTATAAAAGGTTCCACTGCCATTAATGCCTGTAGCTCAGACTCTTCGTGCTGAAGTTACTGCCAGGATCAGAGCTGTATTCCATGATAAAAATTTTAGATCGGCTGTATTGGCTGGCTCAAAAGGTGGCAGGGTCAGTTTTTCCAAAACTAAATTGAGGTCCCAAGTTGGTGCTCTCCGGGGCAGTCTTATGTTTTTAGCCCCTCTGAGGTACTGCTTTAGCAAGGGATGAGAGAATAAAGGAGGATCCGTGTTGTAATGTGCTGAAATGGCAGAGGCGTGGATCTTAATTGATGAGAAGGATAGGCTTTTGACCAGCATCTCAGTTAAGTATTGCAAAATCTGAGGAATGTTTGGGACAAGAGGGTCAAGGTTTTGAGCCTGGTTCCAGGCGCATAATCTCTCCCATTTTTCTGAGTAAGATTTGCTGGTGCTAGGCCTCCTGGCCTCCAAAATGACATCAATGAAGCCTGCTATAATAAAATCTCTAAATTTGCCACCAAGTCTAAAAACTCTACCCACCACTGCCTCTCCCTTCAATCTTTAAACTGGCTAGAACTCCCAAACCACCTTGACTATCTCCAACTAACAACCACTCATAAACTAATATTCCACCCAGAAAAATGCCATGCTCTATCCTCCATCCTCCCCCCTTACACCCCCAAACGATCTTTAAGATCTGAAAACCAAAATCTAATCACCATTCCTAGGCCTAAACATCCTGCTGGCCAACTACTATTATTCTCTCTAGGTAGAAAATGGAACTCTCTCCCTCCTTCTCTTAGAACTACACCTAACTTAGATCACTTCAAAACCCAGCTTTTCTTAAACCTTTCATCAAAAAGGAAATGTCCTTGTTTTCACCCTACTTAATCTCAAAGCTCCCCATGACTAAGTCCCTACACTAAGTCCCTTACTCCTGCACCCTTTATACACTCGAACTCCAGCTATGCCATTAGCATGCTCCTACCACTCTGTTTGGACAAAATTATTAACAACCTAAAAAAAAAAAAAAATCTTCAATGTTGCTGTTTCCTCAGGGAACTCCTGCAGTGTGTACATTCCATTGTATATTTCCATACTCAATGTTCTTTGTGTCTACATTCTATTGTAAATAGGTATTTTACATTGTCCTGAGTGTACTTTCTATTGTAAATTTGAATTTACTGTATCTTATTATGTTTTCTTCTGTGTGAATTTATCATTGTATTCTTCTTAACTTTGTATTGGTTATTCTACTTTGGAGATTTTCTTCCCGGGCCTCCACTGAAAATGGGTTCTTCTTGACCCAGTGGACTTCCCCGGTAATCAAACTGAAATAAAATAAAATAAAATAACAGCTTTAGAGAGAGGTGTTGCCTGTTTGACTAATGAATCTGCCATGCAGCCAGGTTTAGGGTTTTGAGCTGAGCATGCAGGATCTGATTGTTTTGTTGAGTCAGAGGGTGTGGAAATGGAGGCAAAATCCATGGTGGGCCTTGAGCTAAGTTCTTTAAGATTGGGTACCAGTGCTGGCGTGGCCAGTCTGGAGCAATTAGGATCATCTGTGGTTTTTCTTGACTGGCTTTTAGGAGTACCTTCGAAAGGAGAGGCAGTGGTGGGAAGGCATAAACTTTTAGGCTTTGCCAGCTGAACGAGAGAGCATCCACTTTCCATGCTTGTGTGTGATAAGTCCTTGTGCAGAATTTTTGTAGTTGGCAATTCAGATGGGAGGCAAAAAGATCCATGTCTGGGCATCCCCATTTTTGCGTTACCATGCTGAAGATTTGTGGATTCAGTTTCCATTCGTGAGGGTCCATGATATTTCTGCTTAGATCGTCTGCCAGAGTATTTTTCTTTCCTGGCAGGAATTGTGCTTGCAGATGAACTTGATAAGTTAGAGATGTGTTCCATACGGTCAGGGCTTGCCTGCATAGGGGGTAAGAATGAGTGCCCCCTTGCTTATGTACCACATTACTGTGGTGTTGTATGTCTTTAATAATAAATGTCCTGGATGCAGAAGGTCCTTGAGGTACTTGCGTATTATCGCAACCACATTTTCAAGTGAATGGTGGTTGCTTTCCCTTGTGTCAACTGGGAACGATTAAGTATGAGAAAACCTCAGACGCATGTTTTCTTTAATGTGTTTTTGTTTTTAGGAAAGTTTCTCACTTCAGATGAAAAAAATTAAGGTTTGAAATAATAGGTTCCCCATTTACTGCCAGTGTCTCAAGATGTCAGTTAAGCAAGTTCCCCCATTCCACACTTAAAAACACGTTCCGCGTTCCTTTTTTTTCAGCCTTTGCCCTGACAAAAGAAAGCATCGGGAAACAAAAGCCAAAGCAGTATACCCTGACTCCTTACAAAGTGATCGGGAAGGGTAGTAGACTGTTAAACACTATCTTGGTGGTTTTTGTATTTATTTTTGGTTTGTAAAACAAGTACGGGTTTTCAAATGTTGCTTGCGATTTTTGGCAGCTAATCCGTTGGAGGATTAGACGTCTGATAGGAAGCAAAGACAAGGGGATTTTCGAGTAGAAAACGGCGGCAGTACTGCAAAATCATTTAAACATCTGATTAACCTCTCTAATATAATTGATCCATAAAGTGAGACTAGCATTGGGGGGATGAAAGGACGTTAGCAGATGCAAAAGATTTTGCAGTACTGCTGTTTTCTATTTAAAAAAAAAAAAAAAAAGTCTCCCTTGATTGTCTTTGCATCCCATCAGACATTCTTCTGATGCACGTAAAAGGGCCCAGAGACTGCAACTAGTTTCTCCAGTCAAGCCACTGCAGAGTCGATGAAGAAGCAGCGGAAGAAAATGGTGACTGCTTTACCAAGCCCTCTGTTTACAACTCAGCCTTACATCACACCTTAAAAATGTTTGAACTTTCTTGTAAAACACGTATCAGACAGACCTTACAAGGTAAGACCAAATGTCCGTTCTTCAATTTTATGTCAATTATCGCAGCCTGAAAATGTGGTTGCGATAATACGCAAGTACCGTCCTTGAAAGCTGTTAGGGCATTTTGAACAGCCAACATCTCATTTTGATTGATGTGAAGATGCATTTGGGTCTGTGGTCCACTTGCCCTGAATTACATTTTACTGCCATGTGTGCTCCCCAGGCATAGTCCGAAGCATCCGTTGTTAGTGTCTGCCTGGCTGTGGGTAGAGTGAAAGGCTGACCCTTGTTGAGGTGACATGCCTGTGCCCACCATCGAAACTCCTGTTGTAGGCAGGGAATTATTGGCATTACTGCTTCTAAGCTGTGAGAGTGCGGAGTCCAAACACTTTTTAGGCACCACTGTAATTTCCTCATATGCAGTCTGGCATATGGAATTAGTAGTATGCAGGATGCCATGAATCCCAGGGCCTGCAGAATTTTTTTGCATGGAGATAGGACTTTTTTGCTATTATTTGAAAATATTGAGTCAGTTGTCCTTGTTTGTCTGGCGTGAGATAAGCCATCTGGGCCATTGTATTTAAGCTGGCCCCCAGGAATATTATCTCTTGTGAGGGCACTAGTTTTGACTTATTTTCGTTTACTGTGTACCCTAGAGAAATTAGCAACCTTTTTACAAACGCCAGATGCTTTAGAAAAATGTCCTTTGTCTCTGCTTGAATGAGGCAGTCGTCCAGGTATGGATATATTTGAATTCCTTTTTGTCTGCAAAATGCAATGGTGCCAGGCACTTTGTAAACACCCTGGGTGCAGTAGATAAGCCAAAGGGCAGTGCAGAGAATTGGTAGTGCATTGCCCCAGCTATGAATCTGACATATCTTCTGCAATTTTGTCTGATAGGGACATGCAGGTATGCCTCTATGAGGTCAAGAGTAACAAGCCAAGCCTTCTTGCCCAGCATGGGAAGAAGCTGCTGTAGTGTCAACATTTTGAATTTCAAAACATCCAGGTAAGTATTTAGAGTTGAAAGGTCTAGTATGGGACTCCAGGCTTTGTCCTTTCTGGGGACCAGGAAGAGCCTTGAGTAAAATCCTTGTCCTTGTTCCTGCTGTGGTACTTTCTGAATAGCTCTCATGTCCATGAGGGCTGATATCTGTTTTTGAGCCTCTGCCCATTGATTTTGTGGCAGGTGTGGCATTCCTTTTAGCCTTGGTAAAAAGTGTGAAAGTGGAACCTGTAACCTTGAGACACAATATTCAGAACCCATTTGTCCTGGGTTATTGTTTGCCAATTTTGATAAAAAAGTGCTAGTTTTCCCCCTAAGGGTGCTGCCAAAAGCCAAGTGCTTGGAGTACGAACGGGGAAGTCATTGGGACTGTTTCCTGTATGGTTGAGATTTGTCCACACCTACTTTTGGGGTCGGAGTACCCCACTGTCATCGTCTGTTAAAGCCTTGGGGTTGAGATCTGCCTCTTGGGCGTCTGTATCTGCCTCTCTGTGGTCTGTCTGACACTGGAAAGGACCAATTCTTTGTAGGCCAATTTCTGCTAAATCGAGGTGGCTGTACCTGTAAGAAATCTGACTGTTTGCATAGATTTAGCTTTATCCCCCATTTTCTTTAACACCTCCTGCTTTAACACCAAACAATGTATCATGTTGTGAAGGAGCATCCAATAATTTTGCCTTAACATGATCAGGTAAACTCTGTTCTTTTAACAAAGCATGTATTCGAATCACAGAACCTGTAACTGCAGCACTACAAGAGGCCTCTAAAGAATCAAAACCACTTTGCAGAGTATGTTTTCCCACCTATTCAACTGCATGCAATAAATCCTGCATTTCTTTATAGTCAGGAGCTTTTCAGCTTGTAAGCATTTTCTGTTTTAACTGAGCCATTAAATATTGTTGATACTTAAACATGTGAAACTGGCAATTTAAAGCCCTTACT
Organism: Protopterus annectens; assembly: GCF_019279795.1. Classification (NCBI taxonomy): domain Eukaryota; kingdom Metazoa; phylum Chordata; order Ceratodontiformes; family Protopteridae; genus Protopterus; species Protopterus annectens. Next base: position 488,123,304 of record NC_056749.1, on the reverse strand, counting down.
GCTAAAGTTGCAGAAGTGTAAACTTTCTTCCCCCATCTATCCAATGCTCTAGAATCTCTGTCAGAGGGGACTGGATCTTTTGCAATGGAAGCCTTAACCCCTTTGGGACCCTGGGAAATGGTTTCTGGGTCAGCAGAAGGGTTTTTATAAAGAAACTTGTGAGTCAGGGACTCTATAGTACCTATCTGGTTTGGCTGGTGCAGGGGCAAAGAATCAGGAGATAAGCTGGATTCAGAGAACACATCATCCACAATATCTAAAACAGGCGGAATAGCAAGGGGCCTGTGCTGAGGCAATAAAAGGAAGTCCCTGATCCTTTTCTTGGATTCTGAATAATCCTGACTTTCCAAATGGAAATGTTCCCTCATGGTATGTAAAGTTTCCCCAAAAGAGTAATCCTCAGGAGGAGAGGCTGAAGGGATAGATTCTTCAGCATAAGAATCCTCATAGGGGGGGGTAGAGAGTATCCCTGGTCTGAAGAGGAATCAGAGGAAATGGAAACCTGATCAGAGGAATCATAGTCTGTATCCTGCCTAGGCCTTTTCTCAGGAGGGGGATGGGAACCCCTGATTAGAGTAATGAGGTCTTCGGCCATTTTGAGCATCTGTTTCTTAGGCATGGAGGACTGTCCAGGAGAATGCTGTAATTGCTTCTTTGTCTTTAATGGTGTTTTTGTCTTGGCTGGTGCTTTAATGGTAAGTTGTGAAGGTCTGAAAACACCCTCAGAAGCCGATGCCTGCTCAGCGGCTCCGGACCCATCTGAGGGATTAGTTTCCATAGGCCCAATACCTTGAGTTTCCAGAGGCCTAGTTGTCGCCACATGGGAATCGGAGGTGGCCTGTGGCTCTGAGGTAGCGGGTGTCAGGGGCTGCGAAAGCACCTCACTGAGGACCGGCGACTGGCCTAAAAGAGGTTTCGTCATCGGTTTTGGACCTCGGATGCCTGTCTTTAGCCTTGTCCTTGCGTTTTTTATGAATTGCAGTTGGTTGTTTCGACGGCATTGTATAATTGAACCTTCGGCCAAAGTAGTGCAAAGCAAAATCAAAATGTCGTTTTATAGTGCGTTTGTTAAATCTGGCACAAAACCGACAACTAGTGACGTCGTGATCAGGGCCTAGGCATGGAATACAATAAGAGTGGAAGTCCTTATGAGGTATTTGCTTCCCACAAGAAATACAATTAACTTTTTCTGACATCGGTCTGAGGCAAGAAAAAGTTTCAACGGGTACTTAGCTTTATTGAAGACTTCGGATCTGAAATTCGACTTCGAAAATCTCAGGAGTCGGCCGACCGGCACTTGCGAACTGCTTTTGCTTTGGGCACCGTGCTGCAAGAAAGACTGAAGAAAATGGCATCGGATGCATCTTATATACCCCTGGCGCACTGACGTCAGGGAAGAAGTGACAGTAACCGATGCTGGACCAAGACTTTGGAACTCTGGCCGAATGCGGGACCGCCTGACGGCAGGATAACCCAAGTGTAATGACTGCAGCAGTGTAACACGATGAACATCGAATGCAGTGGCCTATCCACTTTGAAATAGTCTGCTTTGAGATAGCCTTTCCTTGTGATCCTGCAGCATATGTCACTAGTAATTGCTCTGTCTTTCTGAAAACTTTGGTTCTGTCCAAGTAGAATCTAAGCTGTCTGTGTACGTCCAAGGAATGCAGAATTCTCTCCCCCTTGTTCTGTGGATTTGAATAAAAGGTTGGCAGGTGACTAGTTTGGTTGAGAGCCACACTGGACACCACCTTATGCATAAATGTTGGGCTTGTCCTCAGAGAGACCCCGTCTGGATAAAAAATGATAAAAGGTTCCACAGCCATGAGTGCCTGTAGCTCTGAAACTCGTTTTGCAGAAGTTATTCCTAGGAGCAGAGCTGTTTTCCAATATAAAAACTTTATATCAGCAGTAGCAGATGGCTCAAAAGGAGGCAGGGTGAGTTTTTCCAAGACATAGTGGAGGTCCCATGCAGGCAATGGTGATCTCCTTGGAGGTCTTAATTTTTTGGCTCCTCTGAGATACGGCTTTAATAAGGGATGAGAAAAGATTGGTGGCTCTACATTGTAATGAGCCGAAACAGCAGAGGCATGAATTTTAATAGATGAAAAAGATAGGCCTTTGTCCAGCATCTCAGTTAAGTATTGCAAAATAATATTTGGCACAGCTGTATCAGTTCCTTGTGCCTGGTTCCAAGCACAGAATCTCTTCCATTTTCCAGCATAAGATTTTCTAGTACTAGGCCTTCTTGCTTCCAAAATGCCATCCATCACAGCTTTACTGAGAGGTGTGTTTTGTATGACTACATTATTCGCCATGCTGTCAGGTTTAAATTTCTGAGTTGGCTGTGCAGGATCTGACTGTTTTGCTGGGACAGTAGATGAGGTATTTGAGGTAAGGTCCAAGCTGGGCATTGAGACAAGCTCCTTAATACTGGATACCAGTACTGGCGGGGCCAGTCTGGGGCAATCAGTATCATCTTTGGCTTTTCCTGTCTAACCTTTAGGAGTACCTTTGGGAGGAGAGGCAGAGGGGGAAATGCATACACTGATAGGTTTTTCCAGCTGAAAGATAGGCCGTCCACTTTCCATGCTTGTCTGTGATAAATCCTTGTGCAGAATCTGTTTAGTTGGTAGTTCTGAGGGGAGGCAAATAGATCTATGTCTGGGCATCCCCATTTCCTTGTTATCATGCTGAAGACTTGTGGATCCAGGTGCCACTTGTGGAGATCCATGAGGTTTCTGCTTAGTTCGTCTGCCAGAGTATTTTTCCTTCCTGGCAGGAATTGTGCCTGCAGATGTACTTGGTAAGTCAATGCTCTGTCCCACAAAGTCATGGCTAGTCTGCAAAGGGGTAAGAATGTGTGCCCCCCCTGCTTGTTTATATACCACATGACCATGGTGTTGTCTGTCTATCAGTAGTTGTCCTGGATGAAGTAGGTCCTTGAAGGCTGTCAGGGCATTTTGAACCGCTAGCATATCTTTTTGATTGATATGTAGATGCATTTGGTTTGAGGTCCATGTGTCCTGAATGCATCTTCCTGCCATGTGGGCCCCCCAGGCATAATCTGATGCATCAGTTGTTAGTGTCTGCCTGGCTGGGGGTAATGTGAATGGCTGTCCCTTGTTTTGGTGACAAGCCTTTGCCCACCAACAAAAATAGAAGTTATGTTCTTACCATAACGTTCCATGTTAGTTGTCTTCTTCTCGCCTTCTTCTTGCTGGATGGGTTCGGAGCCGACCTCGGACTCACTCTAAAAGCTCGAGAGTTGGTTCCACCGGCTCGAGGCTCCCCTTATATCCCACAATGCTAGGCGAGAGTTACCTCAGATCTCGTTTGTAAGCTAACCCAGCTTATATCAAAAAAACAGTAAAACTGTGAAACAGAATCCACCTCTAACAACAGGAAGAAAGGGGTGACCTATATCCTGAAATAAGAAATATGCAAAATAGCATATGACTAAGAAAGAGGTGGTAGAAAGAGAGGTCACGATCACAACTCCTCTAGATCTGTCCAGGCCAGGGGGAAGGAGGGTGGGACGCAAGAAGAAGGCGAGAAGAAGACAACTAACATGGAACGTTATGGTAAGAACATAACTTCTATATGTTAAGTTGTCTATCTCGCCTTCATTCTTGCTGGATGGGACCGCGTCCCTAGCACCTTGTCCCGGGTGGCCTAACGGAACAGACTCCTGAGAACAGTGGAACCAAAATTAGCTCTATGCCTAGAAGCTAAATCCAACTTATAATGGGAAATAAAAGTGTGAGGAGTAGCCCAAGTAGCCGCTGCACAAATGGTGTCAATAGGCAGTCTGTCTTGGAAGGCTAGAGAAGTAGCCAAAGCTCTGGTGGAATGGGCTTTAGGTTTATTAGGCAGTTTTTGGTGTCTAACCTCATAAACAAGGGTAATCAGTGATGTTAGCCATCTGGATAATGATACCTTTGAAACTGGAAGTCCCTTTCTGCTTTCCGCATAGGAGACAAACAGCTGATCAGATTTTCTGAATTGTTTCGTCCTGTCCAAGTAGTACCTTAATTGACGATGAACATCCAGGCAGTGTAATTTTTGTTCAGACCTATTTGAATACTCCGGGAAAAAGACAGCGAGGTCAATGCATTGGTTTAGATTTGATGTTGAAACCACCTTAGGCAAAAAGGACGGGTTAGTTCGTAAGGAAACTCTGTCCTTATGGAACACAAGGTAAGGAGAACGACAACTGAGTGCTTGAAGTTCTGAAATTCTTCTAGCTGATGTGATAGCCACCAGAAAGAGAGTTTTCCATGATAATAACTTTAAGGAACATGAAGCTGCAGGTTCGAAAGGGGAAAGAATCAAAGAAGCAAGAACTAAATTTAGGTCCCAAGGAGAAGGAGGATTTCTTACAGGAGGTCTGAGAAGAAAAACTCCTTTCAAAAAGGCTTTGCAGAGTTTGTGGGACATTAGGGCAGATTCAGAAATATCCACATGGAAATTAGAAATAGCTGCCAATTGAACCTTAAGAGTAGATGGAGATGAACCTGCATGGAAGAGTTCAGCAAGAAAATCAAGGACTAGTTGGATGGAAGCGGTGAAAGGATCTATGTCCTTTCCTTGTGCCCAATATGAGAAGCGTTTCCATTTACTCAAATAAATCTTCGAGTGGAAGATTTATGGGAAGCTATCAAAATATCTCTAACAGAGTGAGATAATTGAGGAAGCCTGGCTACGGTTGGAAGTGGAGGAACCAAGCAGTGAGGTTCAGAGAGGGGAGGGAGCGATGAAACTGACCCGACTGATGGATCAAAAGATCTGGAACTAGTTCCAGGTTCCACGGTCGCTCCAAAAGAAATCGATGTAGAAAGGGGAACCACACTTGTCGAGGCCAGTAAGGAGCAATGAGGATCAATGAGGCCTTCTGAGCAATAGCTTTCTGTATTACTTGAGAGATCAGTGGGAAAGGAGGAAATGCATACAGAAGTCCCCGGGGCCAAAGTTGGACTAGCGCGTCCCTGCTGGGTTGGCCTGGTAAAGGGAATAGAGTGAAGTATTCTCTGCACTTGCTGTTTTGGGGAGTAGCAAAAAGATCGCAGCAAGGCTGACCCCACTTGAGAAATATCTCTCTCACTACAGAGTCTTTCAGAGACCACTCGTGAGGCATGAGAATAGCTCTGCTCAACTTGTCCGCAATGTGATTGGACTTCCGGGGATGTGCGTTGCTATCAGAAACCGCTGAGAAGAAATCGCCCATTGCCACAGTCTGAGTGCTTCTCGACACAGGGGGTATGATCTGGTTCCACCTTGTTTGTTGATGTACCACACCACAGACATATTGTCCGTCTGGATTGCAATTGTTCCCAAGGGAAGAGAGTCTTGAAGGGCTTGCAACGCTAACAGCACTGCTCTCATCTCCAGAACATTTATGTGCAAGTGGCATTCGTGTGGTTGCCATGTGCCCTGGACTGTCCTGCCCTGATAATGCCCCCCCACCCGATCAGGGAGGCATCCGTTGTCAGAGTAGCAACCGGAGGAGGTGGAACAAATGGTCTCCCCAACAGGAGCTGGGGGGAAGACATCCACCATATGAGATGCTTTTTGCACGCTTGCGTGATCATAATGGTGTGAGACATTGGGAGTTCCTGGTATGACCATTGAGAAAAGAGCATCCACTGAAGGATCATGTGGTATCTGGCCAATGGGAGGAGAGGTATGGCCGCTGCCATGATTCCCAACACCTTTAGAACTAACCTGGCTTTGGCTCTGTTGTTGTTGAGAAGAAGTGACACCAATTTTTGAATGTCTGATATCCTTTGGTTCGTTAGTGTTGCAGACATGTTTACAGTATCTAAATTTGCCTATGTAGGTAATAGTACGACAAGGCGACAAAACAGACTTTTCGCAATTTATTGAGATACCCAGTTTTTGACAGACACGAAAGGTGTAATCTCTGGCCATCAGAAGGAGATGCTTGGTGGGAGCTGTGAGGAGCCAGTCGTCCAAATATGGAAACACCTGGAATCCTTGTCGTCTCAGGTGAGAAGCTACCACTGCCATGAATTTGGTAAACACCCGGGGGGCAGTGGTGAGACCAAAGGGCAGGGCCCTGAATTGAAAATGACTGGTTCCCAGCCTGAAGCGGAGGAATCTTCTGGAGCGCCTGTTCATTTTTATATGATAGTACGCGTCCTGAAGGTCTATAGAGCACATCCAGTTTCCTTTTCCCAATAGGGGAAGAATGGATTGCAGCGTGACCATCCGAAATCTTGTTTTCTTGACCGATTTGTTCAAGATACTGAGATCCAAAATTGGTCTCCAGTCCCCTGTTTTCTTTGGAACTAAAAAGAACCTTGAGTAGATTCCGGATCCTTGTTGGTCTGCTGGCACTGGCTGAATAGCTCTTTTTGCAAGCAGTTTTGAAATTTCCAAAGCTGCTATATCCCTTTGAGCGGGTGGAACATCTGGAAGGGATTTTTTTGACTGATTTGGAAAACGAAGAAAGGGGATGGAATAACCTTCGGAAATGATGGACTGTACCCATTTGTCTTGTGTCAGGGATAGCCAGGCTTCTGGGTACAGTGACAATCTTCCCCCGACTGCCTCCGAAGATGGGCAGTCGGGCAACACCTCAGGGATGCTGAAAGGGCTTGTCAGGAAAGGATTCCCGATTGCCCTGGTTCTGCGGACCCCCCCTGCCCCTAGGGGCGTCTACCATTGTTATCCCCACCTCTGCCTCTGGTAGGATACCGACTCTGTGCGTCAGGCGAAGTCCCTTGCGATTGTTTACGGAACCACATCTCTCCACCCTTCTGGCCTTTGGGGTAAGGCCTAGAAGGAGTCGAAAACGGACTCTGACGGCAGAAAGGGTCTTGCCATCAGTCTCGCACCTAGTCAGGGTTTCTTTCACTTGAGGACCAAAGAGAGATGATCCATCAAAAGGGAGTTCGTGAAAGACGTCCTTGAAAGGTTCCCATAGTTGCATAGCGCATCCAGGCGTGCCTACGTAAGGCTACCCTGTTCCTGCGGCTCTGCTCGCTCCATCGGCCGCATGAGAGAAGGCATGGAGGAGTTGGAAATGGAATTAGGATAGCCAGCTGCGTGTTCATTTTTTCTTGGAACCCGCAGCTGTAGGGTCCTTCAACATCTCACTCGCTTCCTTGACCAAGTCCCTTTGAAGACGAGTGAAATGGCACAGGTAATTCAGCGAACGCATGGTAAAAGTCGCTGAGGAGAACATCCGCTTCCCGTACCTATCCATGGACCTAGATTCCTTGTTAGGTGGATGGACAGGCAATGAAGGATCAGCCAGTTCCTTCTTTGTGGCGACAGCTACCACCATAGCATCCACAGAAACTCCTTTTGATAAAAATTGCTTGTCTGATGGAGCTGTGATGAATTTGGAGGGTCTCCTGGGAGTGGGGTCCACTGAATCAGGAGCCGTCCATGCCTTTTTAGCAACCACCTGCATGAGGGGGTCGAAGGGTGGGGACAGCCAGGAGGTGGAAGGACGAGAGCCAAACGCCTCAAGATACACAGATTCGTCCTCTGAAGGGTTGAGGGCTGGCCAATTTCCCCTCTGTTTAAGGATCTCCAGAATATCTGCAAATGAGACATCTTCAGAAGGGGAACGGGGGGAACCCTCAGAATCATCCAGATCTGTGTCCGACGTGATAGACTCAGGTTCAAGCTAAGAACTTGGTTATATTCAACTGGACGTATAAGAGAATTTAAGTACCTTTTTATGCACTTGTTTTTTTAAAAAATACAGTATTTAAATTGATTTAAACTGTGTATGAAGGAGTGTTGAAGGAATTTTTAACTGGTTATTCTGCTCTTCAGTAACTTGAACTAAAAGCTAGTGTTGGCTGAATTTTGTTATTTGCTAGTAATTACAGGTGTGGGGGTAGCCACATTCATTGATTTCCTGTCCTTGCATATTTAAACTGGTGCATGTGAAATAATTCCTGCTTTAAAACTTCAGCTTGGCAAGCTAAGAACTTGGTTATATTCAACTGGACGTATAAGAGAATTTAAGTACCTTTTTATGCACTTGTTTTTAAAAATACAGTATTTAAATTGATTTAAACTGTGTATGAAGGAGTGTTGAAGGAATTTTTAACTGGTTATTCTGCTCTTCAGTAACTTGAACTAAAAGCTAGTGTTGGCTGAATTTTGTTATTTGCTAGTAATTACAGGTGTGGGGGTAGCCACATTCATTGATTTCCTGTCCTTGCATATTTAAACTGGTGCATGTGAAATAATTCCTGCTTTAAAACTTCAGCTTGGCAAGCTAAGAACTTGGTTATATTCAACTGGACGTATAAGAGAATTTAAGTACCTTTATGCACTTGTTTTTAAAAATACAGTATTTAAATTGATTTAAACTGTGTATGAAGGAGTGTTGAAGGAATTTTTAACTGGTTATTCTGCTCTTCAGTAACTTGAACTAAAAGCTAGTGTTGGCTGAATTTTGTTATTTGCTAGTAATTACAGGTGTGGGGGTAGCCACATTCATTGATTTCCTGTCCTTGCATATTTAAACTGGTGCATGTGAAATAATTCCTGCTTTAAAACTTCAGCTTGGCAAGTTAAGAAATTGATTATATTCAACTGATCGTATAAGAGAATTTAAGTACCTTTTTATGCACTTTTTCTTTTAAAAAATACAGTATTTAAATTGATGTAAACTGTGTATGAAGGAGTGTTGAAGGAATTTTTTAACTGGTTATTCTGCTCTTCAGTAACTGGAACTAAAAGCTAGTGTTGGCTGAATTTTGTTATTTGCTAGTAATTACAGGTGTGGGGGTAGCCACATTCATTGATTTCCTGTCCTTGCATATTTAAACTGGTGCATGTGAAATAATTCCTGCTTTAAAACTTCAGCTTGGCAAGCTAAGAACTTGGTTATATTCAACTGGACGTATAAGAGAATTTAAGTACCTTTATGCACTTGTTTTAAAAATACAGTATTTAAATTGATTTAAGCTGTGTATGAAGGAGTGTTGAAGGAATTTTTAACTGGTTATTCTGCTCTTCAGTAACTTGAACTAAAAGCTAGTGTTGGCTGAATTTTGTTATTTGCTAGTAATTACAGGTGTACACTTAACCTCAAAACATCCAGGTAAGTATTTAGAGTTGAAAGGTCTAGTATGGGACTCCAGGCTTTGTCCTTTCTGGGGACCAGGAAGAGCCTTGGAGTAAAATCCTTGTCCTTGTTCCTGCTGTGGTACTTTCTGAATAGCTCTCATGTCCACGAGGGCTGATATCTGTTTTGAGCCTCTGCCCATTGATTTTGTGGCAGGTGTGGCATTCCTTTTAGCCTTGGTAAAAGTGTGAAAGTGGAACCTGTAACCTTGAGACACAATATTCAGAACCCATTTGTCCTGGGTTATTGTTTGCCAATTTTGATAAAAAGTGCTAGTTTTCCCCTAAGGGTGCTGCCAAAGCCAAGTGCTTGGAGTACGAGGGGAAGTCATTGGGACTGTTTCCTGTATGGTTGAGATTTGTCCACACCTACTTTTGGGGTCGGAGTACCCACTGTCATCGTCTGTTAAAGCCTTGGGGTTGAGATCTGCCTCTTGGGCGTCTGTATCTGCCTCTCTGTGGTCTGTCTGACACTGGAAAGGACCAATTCTTTGTAGGCCAATTTCTGCTAAATCGAGGTGGCTGTACCTGTAAGAAATCTGACTGTTTGCATAGATTTAGCTTTATCCCCCATTTTCTTTAACACCTCCTGCTTTAACACCAAACAATGTATCATGTTGTGAAGGAGCATCCAATAATTTTGCCTTAACATGATCAGGTAAACTCTGTTCTTTTAACAAAGCATGTATTCGAATCACAGAACCTGTAACTGCAGCACTACAAGAGGCCTCTAAAGAATCAAAACCACTTTGCAGAGTATGTTTTCCCACCTATTCAACTGCATGCAATAAATCCTGCATTTCTTTATAGTCAGGAGCTTTTCAGCTTGTAAGCATTTTCTGTTTTAACTGAGCCATTAAATATTGTTGATACTTAAACATGTGAAACTGGCAATTTAAAGCCCTTACTGCTAAAGTTGCAGAAGTGTAAACTTTCTTCCCCCATCTATCCAATGCTCTAGAATCTCTGTCAGAGGGGACTGGATTTTTTGCAATGGAAGCCTTAACCCCTTTGGGACCCTGGGAAATGGTTTCTGGGTCAGCAGAAGGGTTTTTATAAAGAAACTTGTGAGTCAGGGACTCTATAGTACCTATCTGGTTTGGCTGGTGCAGGGGGCAAAGAATCAGGAGATAAGCTGGATTCAGAGAACACATCATCCACAATATCTAAAACAGGCGGAATAGCAAGGGGCCTGTGCTGAGGCAATAAAAGGAAGTCCCTGATCCTTTTCTTGGATTCTGAATAATCCTGACTTTCCAAATGGAAATGTTCCCTCATGGTATGTAAAGTTTCCCCAAAAGAGTAATCCTCAGGAGGAGAGGCTGAAGGGATAGATTCTTCAGCATAAGAATCCTCATAGGGGGGTAGAGAGTATCCCTGGTCTGAAGAGGAATCAGAGGAAATGGAAACCTGATCAGAGGAATCATAGTCTGTATCCTGCCTAGGCCTTTTCTCAGGAGGGGGATGGGAACCCCTGATTAGAGTAATGAGGTCTTCGGCCATTTTGAGCATCTGTTTCTTAGGCATGGAGGACTGTCCAGGAGAATGCTGTAATTGCTTCTTTGTCTTTAATGGTGTTTTGTCTTGGCTGGTGCTTTAATGGTAAGTTGTGAAGGTCTGAAAACACCCTCAGAAGCCGATGCCTGCTCAGCGGCTCCGGACCCATCTGAGGGATTAGTTTCCATAGGCCCAATACCTTGAGTTTCCAGAGGCCTAGTTGTCGCCACGTGGGAATCGGAGGTGGCCTGTGGCTCTGAGGTAGCGGGTGTCAGGGGCTGCGAAAGCACCTCACTGAGGACCGGCGACTGGCCTAAAAGAGGTTTCGTCATCGGTTTTGGACCTCGGATGCCTGTCTTTAGCCTTGTCCTTGCGTTTTTTATGAATTGCAGTTGGTTGTTTCGACGGCATTGTATAATTGAACCTTCGGCCAAAGTAGTGCAAAGCAAAATCAAAACGTCGTTTTATAGTGCGTTTGTTAAATCTGGCACAAAACCGACAACTAGTGACGTCATGATCAGGGCCTAGGCATGGAATACAGTAAGAGTGGAAGTCCTTATGAGGTATTTGCTTCCCACAAGAAATACAATTAACTTTTTCTGACATCGGTCTGAGGCAAGAAAAAAGTTTCCCCAACGGGGTACTTAGCTTTATTGAAGACTTCGGATCTGAAATTCGACTTCGAAAATCTCAGGAGTCGGCCGACCGGCACTTGCGAACTGCTTTTGCTTTGGGCACCGTGCTGCAAGAAAGACTGAAGAAAATGGCATCGGATGCATCTTATATACCCCTGGCGCACTGACGTCAGGGAAGAAGTGACAGTAACCGATGCTGGACCAAGACTTTGGAACTCTGGCCGAATGCGGGACCGCCTGACGGCAGGATAACCCAAGTGTAATGACTGCAGCAGTGTAACACGATGAACATCGAATGCAGTGGCCTATCCACTTTGAAATAGTCTGCTTTGAGATAGCCTTTCCTTGTGATCCTGCAGCATATGTCACTAGTAATTGCTCTGTCTTTCTGAAAACTTTGGTTCTGTCCAAGTAGAATCTAAGCTGTCTGTGTACGTCCAAGGAATGCAGAATTCTCTCCCCTTGTTCTGTGGATTTGAATAAAAGGTTGGCAGGTGACTAGTTTGGTTGAGAGCCACACTGGACACCACCTTATGCATAAATGTTGGGCTTGTCCTCAGAGAGACCCCGTCTGGATAAAAAATGATAAAAGGTTCCACAGCCATGAGTGCCTGTAGCTCTGAAACTTCGTTTTGCAGAAGTTATTCCTAGGAGCAGAGCTGTTTTCCAATATAAAAACTTTATATCAGCAGTAGCAGATGGCTCAAAAGGAGGCAGGGTGAGTTTTTCCAAGACATAGTGGAGGTCCCATGCAGGCAATGGTGATCTCCTTGGAGGTCTTAATTTTTTGGCTCCTCTGAGATACGGCTTTAATAAGGGATGAGAAAAGATTGGTGGCTCTACATTGTAATGAGCCGAAACAGCAGAGGCATGAATTTTAATAGATGAAAAAGATAGGCCTTTGTCCAGCATCTCAGTTAAGTATTGCAAAATAATATTTGGCACAGCTGTATCAGTTCCTTGTGCCTGGTTCCAAGCACAGAATCTCTTCCATTTTCCAGCATAAGATTTTCTAGTACTAGGCCTTCTTGCTTCCAAAATGCCATCCATCACAGCTTTACTGAGAGGTGTGTTTTGTATGACTACATTATTCGCCATGCTGTCAGGTTTAAATTTCTGAGTTGGCTGTGCAGGATCTGACTGTTTTGCTGGGACAGTAGATGAGGTATTTGAGGTAAGGTCCAAGCTGGGCATTGAGACAAGCTCCTTAATACTGGATACCAGTACTGGCGGGGCCAGTCTGGGGCAATCAGTATCATCTTTGGCTTTTCCTGTCTAACCTTTAGGAGTACCTTTGGGAGGAGAGGCAGAGGGGGAAATGCATACACTGATAGGTTTTTCCAGCTGAAAGATAGGCCGTCCACTTTCCATGCTTGTCTGTGATAAATCCTTGTGCAGAATCTTTTTAGTTGGTAGTTCTGAGGGGAGGCAAATAGATCTATGTCTGGGCATCCCCATTTCCTTGTTATCATGCTGAAGACTTGTGGATCCAGGTGCCACTTGTGGAGATCCATGAGGTTTCTGCTTAGTTCGTCTGCCAGAGTATTTTTCCTTCCTGGCAGGAATTGTGCCTGCAGATGTACTTGGTAAGTCAATGCTCTGTCCCACAAAGTCATGGCTAGTCTGCAAAGGGGTAAGAATGTGTGCCCCCCCTGCTTGTTTATATACCACATGACCATGGTGTTGTCTGTCTATCAGTAGTTGTCCTGGATGAAGTAGGTCCTTGAAGGCTGTCAGGGCATTTTGAACCGCTAGCATATCTTTTTGATTGATATGTAGATGCATTTGGTTTGAGGTCCATGTGTCCTGAATGCATCTTCCTGCCATGTGGGCCCCCCAGGCATAATCTGATGCATCAGTTGTTAGTGTCTGCCTGGCTGGGGGTAATGTGAATGGCTGTCCCTTGTTTTGGTGACAAGCCTTTGCCCACCAACAAAAATAGAAGTTATGTTCTTACCATAACGTTCCATGTTAGTTGTCTTCTTCGCCTTCTTCTTGCTGGATGGGTTGGAGCCGACCTCGGCTCGACTCGGCCACTCTAAAAGCTCGAGAGTTGGTTCCACCGCGAGGCTCCTTATATCCCACAATGCTAGGCGAGTTACCTCAGATCTCGTTTGTAAGCTAACCCAGCTTATATCAAAAAAACAGTAAAACTGTGAAACAGAATCCACCTCTAACAACAGGAAGAAAGGGGTGACCTATATCCTGAAATAAGAAATATGCAAAATAGCATATGACTAAGAAAGAGGTGGTAGAAAGAGAGGTCACGATCACAACTCCTCTAGATCTGTCCAGGCCAGGGGGAAGGAGGGTGGGACGAAGAAGAAGAGAAGAAGACAACTAACATGGAACGTTATGGTAAGAACATAACTTCTATATGTTAAGTTGTCTATCTCGCCTTCATTCTTGCTGGATGGGACCGGCCCCTAGCACCTTGTCCCGGTGGCCTAACGGAACAGACTCCTGAGAACAGTGGAACCAAAATTAGCTCTATGCCTAGAAGCTAAATCCAACTTATAATGGGAAATAAAAGTGTGAGGAGTAGCCCAAGTAGCCGCTGCACAAATGGTGTCAATAGGCAGTCTGTCTTGGAAGGCTAGAGAAGTAGCCAAAGCTCTGGTGGAATGGGCTTTAGGTTTATTAGGCAGTTTTGGTGTCTAACCTCATAAACAAGGGTAATCAGTGATGTTAGCCATCTGGATAATGATACCTTTGAAACTGGAAGTCCCTTTCTGCTTTCCTCGCATAGGAGACAAACAGCTGATCAGATTTTCTGAATTGTTTGTCCTGTCCAAGTAGTACCTTAATTGACGATGAACATCCAGGCAGTGTAATTTTGTTCAGACCTATTTGAATACTCCGGAAAAAGACAGGGAGGTCAATGCATTGGTTTAGATTTGATGTTGAAACCACCTTAGGCAAAAAGGACGGGTTAGTTCAAAGGAAACTCTGTCCTTATGGAACACAAGGTAAGGAGAACGACAACTGAGTGCTTGAAGTTCTGAAATTCTTCTAGCTGATGTGATAGCCACCAGAAAGAGAGTTTTCCATGATAATAACTTTAAGGAACATGAAGCTGCAGGTTCGAAGGGGAAAGAATCAAAGAAGCAAGAACTAAATTTAGGTCCCAAGGAGAAGGAGGATTTCTTACAGGAGGTCTGAGAAGAAAAACTCCTTTCAAAAGGCTTTGCAGAGTTTGTGGGACATTAGGGCAGATTCAGAAATATCCACATGGAAATTAGAAATAGCTGCCAATTGAACCTTAAGAGTAGATGGAGATGAACCTGCATGGAAGAGTTCAGCAAGAAAATCAAGGACTAGTTGGATGGAAGCGGTGAAAGGATCTATGTCCTTTCCTTGTGCCCAATATGAGAAGCGTTTCCATTTACTCAAATAAATCTTTCGAGTGGAAGATTTATGGGAAGCTATCAAAATATCTCTAACAGAGTGAGATAATTGAGGAAGCCTGGCTACGGTTGGAAGTGGAGGAACCAAGCAGTGAGGTTCAGAGAGGGAGGGAGCGATGAAACTGACCCGACTGATGGATCAAAAGATCTGGAACTAGTTCCAGGTTCCACGGTCGCTCCAAAAGAAATCGATGTAGAAAGGGGAACCACACTTGTCGAGGCCAGTAAGGAGCAATGAGGATCAATGAGGCCTTCTGAGCAATAGCTTTCTGTATTACTTGAGAGATCAGTGGGAAAGGAGGAAATGCATACAGAAGTCCCCGGGGCCAAACTTGGACTAGCGTCCCTGCTGGGTTGGCCTGGTAAAGGGAATAGAGTGAAGTATTCTCTGCACTTGCTGTTTTGGGGAGTAGCAAAAAGATCGCAGCAAGGCTGACCCCACTTGAGAAATATCTCTCTCACTACAGAGTCTTTCAGAGACCACTCGTGAGGCATGAGAATAGCTCTGCTCAACTTGTCCGCAATGTGATTGGACTTCCCGGGGATGTGCGTTGCTATCAGAAACCGCTGAGAAGAAATCGCCCATTGCCACAGTCTGAGTGCTTCGACACAGGGGGTATGATCTGGTTCCACCTTGTTTGTTGATGTACCACACCACAGACATATTGTCCGTCTGGATTGCAATTGTTCCCAAGGGAAGAGAGTCTTGAAGGGCTTGCAACGCTAACAGCACTGCTCTCATCTCCAGAACATTTATGTGCAAGTGGCATTCGTGTGGTTGCCATGTGCCCTGGACTGTCCTGCCCTGATAATGCCCCCCCCACCCGATCAGGGAGGCATCCGTTGTCAGAGTAGCAACCGGAGGAGGTGGAACAAATGGTCTCCCCAACAGGAGCTGGGGGGAAGACATCCACCATATGAGATGCTTTTGCACGCTGTGATCATAATGGTGTGAGACATTGGGAGTTCCTGGTATGACCATTGAGAAAAGAGCATCCACTGAAGGATCCGCATGTGGTATCTGGCCAATGGGAGGAGAGGTATGGCCGCTGCCATGATTCCCAACACCTTTAGAACTAACCTGGCTTTGGCTCTGTTGTTGTTGAGAAGAAGTGACACCAATTTTTGAATGTCTGATATCCTTTGGTTCGTTAGTGTTGCAGACATGTTTACAGTATCTAAATTTGCCTATGTAGGTAATAGTACGACAAGGCGACAAAACAGACTTTTCGAATTTATTGAGATACCCAGTTTTGACAAACACGAAGGTGTAATCTCTGGCCACCAGAAGGAGATGCTTGGTGGGAGCTGTGAGGAGCCAGTCGTCCAAATATGGAAACACCTGGAATCCTTGTCGTCTCAGGTGAGAAGCTACCACTGCCATGAATTTGGTAAACACCGGGGCAGTGGTGAGACCAAAGGGCAGGGCCCTGAATTGAAAATGACTGGTTCCCAGCCTGAAGCGGAGGAATCTTCTGGAGCGCCTGTTCATTTTATATGATAGTACGCGTCCTGAAGGTCTATAGAGCACATCCAGTTTCCTTTTCCCAATAGGGGAAGAATGGATTGCAGCGTGACCATCCGAAATCTTGTTTTCTTGACCGATTTGTTCAAGATACTGAGATCCAAAATTGGTCTCCAGTCCCCTGTTTTCTTTGGAACTAAAAGAACCTTGAGTAGATTCCGGATCCTTGTTGGTCTGCTGGCACTGGCTGAATAGCTCTTTTGCAAGCAGTTTTGAAATTTCCAAAGCTGCTATATCCCTTTGAGCGGGTGGAACATCTGGAAGGGATTTTTGACTGATTTGGAAAGCGAAGAAAGGGATGGAATAACCTTCGAAATGATGGACTGTACCCATTTGTCTTGTGTCAGGGATAGCCAGGCTTCTGGGTACAGTGACAATCTTCCCCCGACTGCCTCCGAAGATGGGCAGTCGGGCAACACCTCAGGGATGCTGAAAGGGCTTGTCAGGAAAGGATTCCCGATTGCCCTGGTTCTGCGGACCCCCCCTGCCCCTAGGGCGACGTCTACCATTGTTATTCCCACCTCTGCCTCTGGTAGGAAACGACTCTCAAAGGCCAGGCGAAGTCCCTTGAGATTGTTTACGGAACCACATCTTTCCACCCTTCTGGCCTTTGGGGTAAGGCCTAGAAGGAGTCGAAAAACGGACTCCGACGGCAGAAAGGGTCTTGCCATCAGTCTCGCACCTAGTCAGGGTTTCTTTCACTTGAGGACCAAAAAGAGATGATCCATCAAAAGGGGAGTTCGTGAAAGACGCCTTGAAAGGTTCCGCAAAGTTGCATAGCCGCATCCAGGCGTGCCTACGTAAGGCTACCCCTGTTCCTGCGGCTCTGCTCGCTCCATCGGCCGCATGAGAGAAGGCGCATGGAGGACTTGGAAATGGAATTAAGGATAGCCAGCTGCGTGTTCACTTTTTCTTGGAACCCGCAGCTGTAGGGTCCTTCAACATCTCACTCGCTTCCTTGGCCAAGTCCCTTTGAAGACGAGTGGAATGGGACAGGTAATTCAGCTTAACGCATGGTAAAAGTCGCTGAGGAGAACATCCGCTTCCCGTACCTATCCATGGACCTAGATTCCTTGTTAGGTGGATGGACAGGCACTGAAGGATCAGCCAGTTCCTTCTTTGTGGCGGCAGCTACCACCATAGCATCCACAGAAACTCCTTTTGATAAAAATTGCTTGTCTGATGGAGCTGTGATGAATTTGGAGGGTCTCCTGGGAGTGGGGTCCACTGAATCAGGAGCCGTCCATGCCTTTTTAGCAACCACCTGCATGAGGGGGTCGAAGGGGGGGGACAGCCAGGAGGTGGAAGGACGAGAGCCAAACGCCTCAAGATACACAGATTCGTCCTCTGAAGGGTTGAGGGCTGGCCAATTTCCCCTCTGTTTAAGGATCTCCAGAATATCTGCAAATGAGACATCTTCAGAAGGGGAACGGGGGGAACCCTCAGAATCATCCAGATCTGTGTCCGACGTGATAGACTCAGGTGAGTCAATGTGCTTCCTCTTGCACTTCCTCTTCCGAGGGGGCTCTTCTGCCAAATCAGGAGAGGCCTCGGAAGAGGATGAAATCCCAAAGGGGCTCCTGAGGAGCTGGCTCTCTGCGGTCCGGGATGAGGGAGTGAGTCGACTTACCCTGAGGCAGCATAGAGGAGGGGCTGACGGAGCCGACTGTGGAGTAGAGCCAGGCTCTAACACACTCCGCATGACCTCAAGCACCCCTGTCAGGCAGAGCCAGAGGTCCCCGCCCGAGGAGCTAAGGACCCTCGGCACCGACAGTGATGGCTCGAGGCCGATGTCGGAGCCGAACTCACCAGCCGAAGCACCGAGAGGGAGAGGGGGTCGGACAAGGGTCCGATGCCACTCACCCCTCGGAGCCGACGGAAGTCCGCGCCGAGATTCCTCCACAGAAGAAACGGAGCGACGACGGGCCGAAGACAATTGTCTCGGCTCGGTGACCACAGTCTCGGCTCCGACACGACCGGCTCCGAACTCAAAAGAGTCGAAGGAGGAAAGAGTTGATGGACCGGGCAGGCACCGACTGATGAGTCGGGCTCTGAAGCATCTGGGCAAGTGCCTCGGACTTAAGTAGTCGACTCACCACCCTCTGAAGGTCATGATCGGAAAGCCTCGATGACCTAGAGGAATGAGACCTTTGGCTCCGTTCAGACAGCAGGGGAGATCCTGGAGCCGAATGAACGGAGCCAAGAGAAGGTGACCTAGACCTCTTTCTGGTTGTCGGCTCAAGATCTTGTCGGAGCCGACACAGGTACTCGATAACCTCGGCTCGCCGGAGCCGAGGAAGCCACAGAAACTGTGGACTGAGTCTTATCGGCTCCAGCCGAGCCGATAAAGGCAAAGGTTGAACAACCTGAGGTCTCGGCTCAGAAGCGGAGCCAAGACCTCGATGCCTTAGAGGGCTTCCCTGTTGAAACTGACAGGGAATCCTCTGGTTTTAACAAGCCTCTCAAGATTAACTTGTTCTTTCTTTCCTGCAGGACCCTGGGGCTGAAGCCATGGCACACAGCACAGGAGTCCTGCAGGTGCAAAGGCCCCAGACAGTAGACACAAGAAGTGTGAGCGTCTGTCAGAGACATTTTCTGACAGCACGCATCACACTTCTTGAATCCAGAGACCTTTGCTTCCTTTAACATTATCCTAACTGACAGGTGTACACTAACACACACCAAACACACAGTTATACCCTGTCAGAAAAATTATTAATACTAAAAATAATTAACAAATTTTAGTAAAAATACTAGAAACTACACAAACACACCCTAAGGAAGGAAGGCCAAAGGCCAAGGGAAGAACCAGCGTTCTTTAAAAGAAAACGGGAAAAATAGGGTCGGGGATAAAAAACTATATTCTACACTAATTTGTGAAGAATTATGGTTAAAAGGGGAAAAAAGACTAACTTTTAAGTATAAAAGCTAACACTCACCAGGAACCGGTAGAAGCAACCAACCTCGAAGCTGTAGCGGCAAACGAGATCTGAGGTAACTCTCACCTAGCATTGTGGGATATAAGGGGAGCCTCGAGCCGGTGGAACCAACTCTCGAGCTTTTAGAGTGGCCGAGTCGGAGCCGAGGTCGGCTCCGAACCCATCCAGCAAGAATGAAGGCGAGATAGACAACTTAACATCTCCTGTTGCAGGCAGGGAATGAGAGTAATCATAGTTTCCAGGCGGTGGCAATTTTGAGTCCAAACACTTTTTAGGTACCATGAAATTAGTAGGATGCAGGATGCCATGAAGTGCAAAGCCTGCAGAATTTTTCTTGCAGGTAATTGGGCCTTTGTTGCCAACATTTTGAAATCGGTAGTCAGCTGCCTTTGTTTGTCTGGCATGAGATAAGCCATCTGGGCAGTTGTATTTAAGCTTGCACCCAGGAATATTATCTCTTGAGAGGGTACTAGTTTTGATTTCTTTTCGTTGACTGTGTACCCTAGGCATGCTAGAAGTCTTCACAAACGGCAGATGCTGTAGAAGAATGTCTTTGTTATCTGCTTGAATTAGACAGTCGTCCAAGTAAGGATATATTTGTATTCCTCTGTCTGCAGAATGCAATTACTGGTGCCAGGCACTTTGTAAAGACCCTGGGCGCAGTAGATAAGCCAAAGGGCAGTGCAGAGAATTGGTAATGCATTGAGCCAGCCTTGAATCTGAGGCATCTTCTGCATATCTGTCTGATTGGGACATTCAGATATGCCTCTTTTAGGTCTAGAGTCACCAGCCAAGCGTTCTTGCCCAGCATGGGCAGAAGCTGCTGCAAAGACAACATCTTGAATTTTGGTATATCCAAGAATGTGTTCAAAATAGATAGGTCCACTATTGGCCTCCAGGCCTTGTCCTTTCTGGGTACCAAGAACAGTCTTGAGTAAAATCCTTTTCCCTGCTCTTGCTCTGGTGCTTGTTGAATGGCCCCCATGCCCATGAGGGATGAGACTTGTTTTTGTGCCTCTGCCCATTGATTTATTTGCAGATCTGGCCAGCCGTTTGCCTTTGGCAGGTTATGGAAATGGAACTTGTAGCCTTGTGACACGATATATAGGACCCACTTGTCCTGGGTTATAACGTGCCAATTTTGAGAAAAAAGTGCTAACCCCCCCCCCCCCCCACCACCACCACCACCACCACCAAGGGTGCTGCCAGGAGATAAGTGCTTGGTGCAGGCAGGGGAAGTCAATGGGACTGTTTCCTGTATTGTTGTGATTTGTCTTCTCCAACTTTGGAGGTAGAAGCCCCCCACTGCTTTGAGCGGTATGAATCTTGCGCTTGGGGTCTGACTCTAGGGCGTCTGAATCTGCCCCTTTGAGGTCTGTCTGACAAAGGAAAGGAGAAAAAACCCACGAAACAGGAAAAGACCAATTCTTCGTTGGCCAGTGTTTACTAAACCTAGGTGGCTGTACTTGTAAAAAAATCTTTTGACAGTTTGCATAGATTTAGCTTTGTTCTCCATTTTCTTTAACACCTCTTCTGCCTCAACACAAAACAAATTATCATGCTGTAAAGGTGCATCTAATAATTTAACTTTAACATGATCAGGCAGATTTTGTTCCTTTAACAAAGCATGCCTCCTAATTACAGAACCTGCAACTGCGGCCCTTCAGGAGGCCTCTAAAGAATCATAACCACATTGCAAAGTATGCTTTCCAACTTGTTCAGCTGCATGCAATAAATCCTGCATTTCCTTGTTTTCTGCACATTCAGAGATTAACATTTTCTGTTTAAGCAATGCCATGACATGTTGCTGATATCTGAGCATATGAAACTGAGAGTTTAAGGCCCTTATAGCCAAAGTAGCAGATGTGTAACTCTTTTCCCCATCTATCCAGTGCCCTAGAATCTCTGTCAGAGGGGGTAGGGTTTTTTTGCAGCGAAAGCCTCAACTCCTTTGGGACCCTGAGAAATAGTTTCTGGGTCTGCAGCAGGGTTTTTAAAAAGGAATTTATGAGTGTCAGGAACCCGGTAATAATCTGTCAAGCTTAACAGGAGCTGGAGGTAAGGAGTCAGGGGTAAGACAACTCCGAAAACACATCATCTACAATGTCTAACACAGGTGGGATGGCTAGTGGCTTGTGTTGAGGTAGTAAAAGGAAATCCCTGAGCCTCTTTTTAGATTCTGAAAAATCTTGGCTCTCCCAGTGGAACTGCTCCGTCATGGTATGTAAGGTTTTCCCCAAAAGAATAGTCCTCTGGAAGAGAAGCTGAAGGTATAGATTCTTCAGCATCAGAATCCTCATGGGGGGGAAGAGAATATTCCTGGTCAGAAGAAATGGAAACCTGATCTGAAGATTCACAGTCAGTCTCTTGCCTAGGCCTCTTATTAGGAGGGGGATGGGAACCCCTGATCAAGGTAATCAAGTCTACGGCCATTTTGAGCATCTGTTTTTTGGGCATAGAGGCCTGACCACGTGAGTTTGTTTCTTTGCTTTGGAAGGTGCTTTAGTCTTCGCCTTTGAAGCTGAAGTCGGTTTGATGCAAAGATGTTTAGGTCTGAATACACCCTCAGAAGCCGGTGCCTCCTCAGCAGCTCCGGACCCATCTGAAGGTATAATATCCGAGGCTCCAATACCTTGAGTTTCCAGCAGCATGGCCGACTCCACATGGGAGTCGGTAGCGGGCTGCGACTCTAGAGTAGCGGGCGCCAGGGGCTGTGAAAGCGCCTCACTGAGGACCAGCGTACCGGCGACTAGCTTAGGAGAAGCTTCGTCGTCTATTTTGAGCCTCAGTAGTCTATCTCTTTCCTTTTATTTGCGTTAACTCCGGTAGTTGATGGCTATCAGACGACATTGCTGGATAATTAAACTGGCATCAAAAATAGTTTAAAGCAAAATCATACCGATGCTTAATAGTGCGTTGGTTAAATCTAGCACAAAACCGACAACCAGAAACGTTGTGATCAGGGCCTAGGCAAGGAAAACAGTAAGAATGAAAATCCTTATGAGGTATTTGCTTCCCACAAGAAATACAATTATTAACTTTTTCTGACATTGGTCTGGAGCAAGAAAAAAGTTTCCCCAACGGGGTACTTAGCTTTACTGAAGACTTCGGATCTGAAACTCGAACACGAAAATCTCAGGAGTCGGCCGACCGACACTTGCGAACTGCTTCTGCTTCGGGCACCGGGCGGCAAAAAGACTGAAGAAAATGTCATCGGCTGCTTCTTTTATACCCCTGACAACCTGACGTCAGGGAAGGGGTGACAGCAGCTGACGCAGGACCCAAGACTTTGGAATTCAGTCCGGCTGAGGACAACCTGCCAGCAGGATTACCCAAATGTAATGAATGCAACAGTGAAACATGAAGAACATCTATAAATATATGCAATTGTCACAACAAACTTTACCTTCATCTAAAAGCAAATACACCACAAAGGCTGCAGAATATAGTGAAGGAAAGAAAAGCTGTAGAATAAAGGGGGATGGTGGGTGGGTAACCCGGACTGCAACAGTGAATACACTCGAACATCTACATTTATGGTAAATGTACACAACTGTACTATGTTCTTCGTGTTTCACTGTTGGTCAGTACTTTTGGGTAGAATCCCAAAGCTATGGATGGGAGGCTGGAACTAAATAGCATTAGGAGCGGCTATAAGGCCCTGCAGAAGTGCAGTGGCAAAGCCTACCAGTAGCTGTTCAGACTTTTTTAGAGATTTGGTCCTGTTTAAGCAGAATCTTATTTGTCTGTGCACGTCCAGGGAATGCAGAATCCACTCCCCCTTGTTCTGCGGATTTGGATTAAAGGTTGGCAGGTGAACAGTTTGGTTAAGAGCCACACTGGATACCACCTTAGGCATAAAGGAAGGATTGGTCCTGAGGGACACCCTGTCTGGGTAAAATATAATAAAAGGCTCCACAGCCATGAGGGCCTGTAGCTCTGAAACCCTTCTTGCTGAAGTGATTGCCAGAAGTAAAGCTGTTTTCCAGGATAAAAACTTTATATCTGCAGTAGTAGCTGGTTCAAATGGAGGCAGGGTGAGCTTTTCCAACACAAAATTGAGGTCCCATGGAGGAATTGGTGATCTTCTGGGAGGCCTTAAATTTTTGGACCCTCTAAGATACTGTTTTAGCAAAGGGTGAGAAAAGATCGGTGGCTCTATGTTGTAATGAGCCGAGATGGCAGAGGCATGGATTTTTATTGATGAAAAAGATAGGCCCTTGCCAAGCATCTCAGTCAAGTATTGTAAAATATGAGGAATATTTGACTTTGCTGTGTCAGTTCCTTGTGCTTGGTTCCAAGCACAGAATCTCTTCCATTTATCAGCATAAGATTTTCTTGTACTAGGCCTTCTGGCTTCCAAAATGACATCCATCACAGATTTACTGAGAGGTGTTTGAATAACTACATGATCAGCCATGCTGCCAGGTTCAGAGTTTGGAGCTGATTATGCAGGATAAAGTTTCCCCAACGGGGTACTTAGCTTTAATTGAAGACTTTGGTTCTGAAACTCAAATTCGAAAATTTCAGGAGTCGGCCGACCAGCACTTGCAAGCTGCTTCTGCTTCGGGCACCGCGCGGCAAGAAGAAAATGGCATCGGCTGCTTGTTTTATACCCCTGACGACCTGATGTCATGGAAGAGGTGACAGCAACCGACGCAGGACCCAAGACTTTGATATTCAGGCCGACTGAGGGCAACCTGCCAGCAGATTACCCAAATGTAATGACTGCAACAGTGAAACACGAAAAACATCGGCAGACACCAAAGATTCGATTCTGACTTCATCCACCATAACATTTCTTCCTTGCAAAGGTTTGTAAGACGTACTATGTGGTCAAGTGGGTGAGTTAAGATCGACCACTGTGAAGAAAGGAGCCACTGTAGTATTCTCATGTGCAACTTCGCCAGTGGTACTAGAGTAATGGCAGCTGCCATGGAGCCTAAGAGTTGCAGTACAAGGCGTGCTGGTACAAAGGTCTGTGGAAGAAGGGCTTGGATTTGGTGTCTTATTTTCGAAAGCCTGTGAGGAGGGAGGAAAGCTTGACGGGATGTGGTGTCGAAAACTGCTCCAATGAATTCCAGAGTTTTTGTTGGGAAACATTTGAGATTTGTCCTTGTTGATTGTAATCCCCAAGTGGAGAGCGATGCTTTCAGTGTAAGAGAGGATGCAGATTAGAAGATTCCTGGTCGGGGCGGTAAGGAGCCAATCGTCTAGATACAGAAACACCTGGAATCCTTATAGTGGAAGATGAGCTACTACAACTGTCATACATTTGGTGAACACTCGGGGTGGCGGTGGGGGGGGTGGGGGTATGGGTCTCTCTGTTGAGAGACTGAATGGCAGTGCCCTGAACTGATAGTGATCGTCTTCCAGCTGGAAGCGGAGAAATCTCCGGGAGCGGTGATCCATCTTTATGTGGTAATACACGTCCTGGAGGTCTATAGAGCACATCCAGTTGTCCCTCCCTAGAAAGGGGAGAATGGACTGTACCGTGACCGTCCAGAATTTTTGAGGTTTGATAGATTTGTTCAATAAGCGGAGATCCAGGATTCGTCTCCAGTCCCGTCTTTTCTGGCACTAAAAAGAATCTAGAGTAAAACCCGGATCTTCTCTGGTCTGGTGGGACTAGTTGGATGATTCTTTTTCTTAGCAGCTTTTCTATGGCTGCTACCTCCATCTGACTGGGTGGCACATCAAAGATTTGTTTGACGAGTTTCGGATTTAAATCAAATGGTATCTGGTAGCCTCTGGATATTATTCTTTGCACCCAAACATGGTAGTAGTTGCTGGCTGGTAGGTGCAAAGAAAAACAACCCCCGACTGCTTCCAGAGGAAAGCAATCTGGCCACTGCTCAGGAGCGCTGGCAGGATCGGCCAGAGAAGGAATCTGTAAGCACCCTGGTTACACGGACCCCCTCTGCCACGAAAGGGCGTCTTCCAGATAAGTTGCCCCCTCTGCCGCAGGGGGATTGCTCACCATGAGTGTCACGAAAAGATCCTTGGGATTTCTTGAGCCACAATTTTACTCCCTTCTGGTTCCTGGAGTAGGACCACTGGGGGGGTGGGAAAAGCATATGCCGACAGCAGACAAGGTCTTTCCGTCTTTCTCACTTTGTGCTAGTGCGTCTCGTACTTTGGGACCAAAAAGTGCATATTCGTCGACAGGCACATTGACGAAGGAAGATTTAAAGAGGTCTACGAAATCACACAAACGCATCCAAGCATGAAGTCTCATGACAATGCCTGATGCGGCAGCTCGAGCTGCCCCCTCGGTGGTGTGAGATATCAAACACATCGAGGAGTTCAAGACAGATTCAACGGTAGCTAACTGAGAGGTGACAGTGTCACGCACCTCATCAGGCGGTACCCCTGCCAAACAGGAAGACATTTCAGAGATTAGGTCTCTTTGGAAGCAAGTGAAGTGTGCCAGATTGTTCAGCAACCGAATGGCAAAGGTCGCTGAAGTATAAGTCAGCTTCCTTAGTCTGTCCATGGCCCGAAACTCCCTGTTCGGAGGATGGACAGTGGAGCTATCTTCTGCCAGTTACCTCTTGGTGGCCTCCACCATGACCATGGAATCAACAGTCAACAGCTTGGACCAGTTGGGCTGGTCTTCAGGGGAGCATAAAATGTTGTCCGGCCTCCAGAGGACAGGCTCTACGTTGTCCGGGGTCTTCCAGGCATGCTGCATGATCAGCTTCATAAGCTCATCCGCAGGTGGGGTCATCCAGGAAGTAGCTAGCTGGGTATGGAAGGCCTACAAGAACACAGATTCCTCAGAAGAAGGGTTAGATGAATTCCAGTCTCCCTGCTGCTTGAGGATTTCGAGAATGTCTCCAAATGAGATGTCATCTGGGGGAGACCGTGGGGATCCTTCCCTCTCATCGCAATCTGTGTCCTCAGTGATAGATTCCTCAGGAAAATCACGGTGCCTCCTCTTGCACCATTCCTTCCGTGGTGGCTCCCCAGTGGGATTTTCTGAGGACGATTCCGAAGAAAGGGTTCCCTTCAAAGGGAGGTACTGCAGCTCCCGTGCCCGGGATCCTGAAGTAGGGGGTTGGGACAGCTGCATGCTAGAGGGGGGTTCTGGTGCCGATGTCATAGATGCTGACTACGAGCCTGCAGAGGAAAGAACCCTCTCCATCACCTGGAAAGGAGGCCCATCCAAGGAGAGATGGGAGCCCGGAACCGAGAAGGACAACCTCGGAACTGCGGTCAGACCCCGTCCTGAGGAGCTCAGAGTACTGGAAGCTGTCGGAGCCGTAGACATAGATGGCACCAGCGAAAAATAGGTGCCGGGCTAGGTACCAACGTGCCGACAGTACAAACACTGCTCCAAGAGTACACCGGCTCCAACAGAGCTGATGCAGCAAGGGTAGTCAGTGCCAACAGGGAAAAATCTGCAATCGGGGCTGAGACAATATGCACTGGGTGGACATCGGTACCGAGATCTCTGGGGCATGGGTAGAGGCCGGAAGAGAATATGCTGTGAAGGATTCCGAGCCAAAGGGGACAGAAGGTCTAGCTGGAGTGGGCAATCCCCTAGCTGCGAAAAGCTGGTCCACAACCTGCACTACATCTAGTTCAGAAAGACTCCTGGTAGATCTAAAGGAGGCTGCTAAAGGAGAACCTGGTCTTTCAAGAAAGGGGCTAAACCGATGCCCCAAAAAAGGGTCATACATTGGAGAGTATCAAGTTCTTGGGAGATGTTCGACTTTAGGAACCAAGGTCATATTCTGTGGAGTCGAAGAAGCTATCAGCACCATGGCCAGGGAAGGTGCTGAAGCAGGTATGGTTGTGAACGCCACTGTCGGAACCAAGGATGGCACCAAAGTCGGTGGTGCCAAGGCTGGAACCGATACAGGAGTTAACATCAGAGACTGCACAGAGGGAGAAGGGACAGGGCCTGGTGCTGAAGAGGTCTGCACCAAGGGTGCCGGAGAAGCACAGAGCTGACTCGGTTGCGTAACTGACGGGAGATGCAGGGAAGTACAGTTGTGTACACTTACCATATATGTAGATGTTAGAGTGTATTCACTGTTACAGTCATCACACTTGGGTTATCTACCTGCAGGTAGCCCTCAGTCAGCCCGAATACCAGAGTCTTGGGATTCCTGCGTTGGATGCTGTTACCTCTTCCATGACGTCAGGGGTATAAAACATGCAGTCGTTGCCATTACATCAGTTTTTCTTGCCACAGATGTCAGAAGCCCCCAAAACAGGAAGCAACTACTGCATGGTATGGAACACCTCCAGTAAAAAGTAAATACCATAGCCAAAACATATGGCCAAAAAAGAGCAAAGGTAGAAAGTCTAGAAAAGTCAGGGGGATGGAGGGAGGGTAACCAGGACTGCAACAGTGAATACACTCGAAAATCTACATTTATGTTAAGTGTACACAACTGTACTATGTTCGTGTTTCACTGTTGCAGTCATCACACTTTGGTAGATTCCCAAAGCTGAGTAAGGGTGGAGGCAGTCAAAAAGTATTAGGGCTGACAAGCAGGCCTTGTAAGACTGCTGTGGCAAATTCAGTTCTGGATTTAGAAAGGACAGGTAAGTGGCAATGCTTGGTGAGTGTGTGTACATAACTCCAGGTTGCAGCTTCCAGGATGTCTCTGGTAGGGACTCCCCTGAGAAATGATGTAGAAGTTGAAGTCCTGGTGGAATGAGTTCCGATCCCCTGTGGGGTAGGTTTTTCCATGGTGTTAGTAGCAGAAATGGATGCAGTGTGCTATCCCATTTGGAAAAGGTTTGTTTTGAAATGGCCTTGCCCTCTGCCCCTGTAGGAAAGCAGACTAGCCGCTGGTCAGATTTTCTGAAAGGCTTAGCCCTTGTCAAGGTAGAACCTGAGCTATCTGTGCACGTCCAAGGAGTGCAGGATCCTCCTTCCTTTATTCGGAGAGTCAGGGAAAAAGGTTGGTAAATGGATGGATTTGGTTTAAGGCCACACTTGATGCCACCATGGATTAGTCCTGATGGAGACCCTGTCAGCCTGGAAAATAATGAAGGGTTACGCAGCCATTAGTGCCTGTAGCTCAGACACTCTTCTTGCTAAAGTGATGGCTAGAAGTATGGCTGTTTTCCAAGAGGAATTTTAACTCTGCTTTAGCAACAGGTTCAAAAGGGGGAAATGTGAGCTTTTCTAGTACAAATAAAAGGTACCAGGCAGGGGTGGGAGCTCTCGTCAGGGGTCTTAAATTGTTAGCTCCTCTCAGGAACTGTTTGATTAGAGGGTGAGAAAAGAGAGGTAGCTCTGTATTGTAATGAGCTGAGATGGCAGAGTCATGAATCTTAACTGATGCAAAGGAAAAGCTTTTGTGGAGCAGCTCTGCTAGATAATCTAGAATTTGAGGCAAGCAGGACATGGCTGAGCCCTTTCCTAGAGACTGGTTCCAAGAACATATCTTTTCCACTTTTCTGAATAGAATTGTCTAGTACTAGGCCTTCTGTCCTCAAAGATGAAGTCCAGCACCTGTTAGCTGATGGTTGCTGGTGTCATGTTCAGGGAAGAAGCCAGAGTGCAAGGTTCAGTGTTTGCAGCTGAGGATGCAAAATCTGTCCCTCCTGCTGGGACAGCAGGAAGGGGGTGTGATGTAGGCGCCAGGGTGGCACTGCTGCCAGACTATGTAGGAGTGGGTACCAGTGCTTGTGTAGCCAGTCTGGTGCAACAAGGATTGTCCTTGGTCTGTCCTGCTCGATTTTGAGTAGTACTTTTGAGAGGAGGGGCAGCGGGAGAAAGGCACAGATTTTCCCATGTAAAGGATAGGGCACATCCACTCGCCATGGTTGGCTGTGGGGATTTCTGGTGCAAAGTTCGCTCAATTAATGGTTTTGGTGGTAAGCAAATAGGTCCACCTCTGGTATCCCCCCACCTGTTGATTAGAAGTTTGAATGAGCTTGGTTCCAGTTTCCACTCGTGTAGGTCCAGTAGCTTTCTTAAGTCGTCTGCCAGTGTATTTTGTTTGCCTGGCAGGAACTGAGCTTGTAGGTGCACTTGGTTGCTCAAGGCTGTATTCCACAGTTCCACAGCTAACCTGCAGAGTGGGTAGGAATGAGTTCCCCCCCTACTTGTTTATGTCCCACATAACTGTGTTGTCTGTCTTTATCAAGAGTTGTCCTGGAAGGAAAAGGTATTTGAAGGCTGTCAGAGCATTCTGTACAGCTAACATTTCTTTTTTGAGTGATATGCAGGTGAATTTGTCCTGGGCTCCATTTGGCTTGAATGCATTTTCCTGCCATGTGAGCCCCCCATGCACAGTCTGATGCACCTGTTGACCGGGTTTGGGCAGCGAAGGGTTGAGGGAAAGGAAGTCTCTTGTTGTGGTTGCAAGCCTCTGCCCACCAAAGGAACTCTGCCCTTAGACAAAGAATGACAGGAATCAGTATTTCCAAGTCCTGAGGGAGTTGACACCAGAGACTTTTTAAGTACCACTGAAGTTTCCTCATATGCAGTCTTGCATATGGAATTAGAATGCATGAGGACATGAACCCTAGGGCTTGCAGTATTTTTCTTGCAGATAGCAGGGTCTTGGAGGCCATTAGCTTGAAGTAGTTTGTCAAATGAACCTGCTTTTCTGGAGTGAGGAGTGCCATCTGGGAAGTTGTGTGCAAGCTTGTTCCCAGGAACACAATCTTTTGGCTGGGCATCAGATGCGATTTATTTTCGTTGATGGTATACCCCAGAGGAGTTAAAAGTCTCTCTACGAATGCCAGGTGCTGAAGTAGCAATTCCTGACTATTCGCCTGAATTAGGCCATCATCCAAGTATGGGTAAATTTGAATATTTCTCTGCCTGCAGTATGCAATGGCTGGAGCCAGGCACTTTGTGAATATCCTAGGCACAGTAGATAAGCCAAAGGGAAGTGCAGATTACTGACAGTGCATAGAGCCTGCCGTGAAATGTAGATATTTCCTGCAAGATTCCCTTGTGGGGATGTGCAGATAAGCTTCTTTTAACTCTAGGGTGTCTAGCCAGGAGTCCTTGGCTAGCATAGGAAGCAGCTGTTGTAGTGTAAACCTTTTCAATTTTGGGACCACCAAGGAGGTGTTGAGAATGGACAGATCCAAGATACGGTGCCATGAGCTCTTTTTTCTGGGCACCAGGAACAGTCTGGAATAGAAACCCTGTCCCCTTTGCTCTATTGTAACAGGGTGAATAACCCTGATACTGAGAAGAGAAAGTACTTGCTTTTGAGCCTCTGCCCACTGGTTTGGAGGAAGGTCCAGCACTCTGCTTGGGATTGGCAGTGAGTGGAAGTAGAATCTGTATCCCTGGGATACAATGCTTAGGACCCATTGGCCCTGGGTAAGGGACATCCCATTTTTTAGCTTGCAGGGTGAGTTTTCCTCCTAGGGGTGCAAGTACCTGGGCATGGCTGGGAAGAACGATAGACAAGTCATTGTGAACTTTTTCCATAAGGGGTGGCTTACCACTCCCGGTTTTAGAGTTGGGAGCACTCCATTGCTTGGATTTCTGCATACCTGTTGCCCCTGGGTTAGTACTGAGAAGGGCTGGGGGGGACTGGAAAGGACCAGTGTTTACAAGGCCAATGCCTACTGAATCTAGGTGGCTGTACCTGTAAGAAATCTGTAACAGTTTGCATAGATTTAGCTTTTTCCTCCATCTTTTTAAGAACAACTTCTGCTTGTGTGCCAAACAACCGTTCCAGGTTCAATGGAGCATCTAGAAATTTTGCTTTGACATGGTCTGGTAGTATTTGCTCCTTCAGCCAAGCATGCCTTCTCAGTACAGACCCACTGACAGCAGCTATGCAAGATGCTTCTAAGGCATCAAAACCACACTGCAAAGTATGTTTACTAACTTGGTTTGCAGAATGCATTAACTCTTGTAAATCTTTATTCTCTGCATCATCTGGAAGCAACAACATTTTCGGTTTAATTAGTTCCATGATATTCTGCTGATACTTCAACATGTGAAACTGGCAATTTAAAGCCCTTATGGTAAGAGCTGCAGAGGTGTATACCTTCTTACTCCATCTGTCTAAAGTTCTAGAATCCCTGTCCAAAGGGGTAGGGTTTTTGGCTGTAGTGGCCTTAACACCTTTAGGTCCCTGGGAAATGGTCTCTCGATCTTCAGTGGGATTCTTAGAGAGACATTTGTGAGTTAGGTACTCTATAGTACCTGTCAGGCTTTCTACGAGCTGGTGGTAAAGAATCAGGAGTAAGACTGGACTCCATGAAGACATCATCTACAATATCCAGGACGGGGGTATAGCTAGAGGCCTGTATTGAGGCAAGTCTAAAAATTCTCAGTCTCTTTTTGGACTGTGGGTAGTCCTGGCATTCCCAGCGGAAATGCTCCCTTAAGGTATGCAAGGTTTCACCAAAAGAACAGTCCTCTGGAGGGGAGGCAGAGGGAATGGAATCCTCTGCATCTGAATCCTCATAGGTAGATAAAGGAATGTCCTGGTAATCAGAGGGATCAGTCATCAGACTCACGCGTCTGTAGAATCGGAAGGAAAATCAATCCTTTGTCTTACAGAGGGGGAAGGCTGGCTTCCCCTAATTAAAGTTATAAGGTCTTCAGCCATTCTAAGCATTTGTTTCCATGGCATGGGAGCTTGAGCATGCACTTTGGTCATCAGTTTTCTAGGTGTAGTGCGAACTCTAGGCCTGAGAAAGTCGGTAGTTTTAGTAAAAAATGAGATGTTGGTTTAATACGAACATCGGAAAGTTGGAATACACCCTCAGAAGCCAGTGCCTGCACAGCGGCTCCGGACCCATCCAAGGTAGAGATATCTGCAGGTTCCAAAGTCGAAGAAGCAACTCATGGCATACCGGACTCCAAATGGGTCTCAGTAGAGGCCTGCAAATCTGTAGAAGCTGGTATCAGGGGCTGTGAAGGTGCCTCCCTGTGTACCGGCCTATGCGGTTTGTCCCTGTATTTACCCTTACGTTTTTTTCAGAAGATTGGCAGTCAGATGGCTTAAAGAAGCCATTTTGGAATACGGTGAATGAGAGCGAAATAATTTAGTGACAAAAATAGTCATCCATCCATCGCAGGTTTACTGAGAGATGTGGTTTGAATAATTATTTGATTAGCCATGCTGCAAGATTCAGAGTTTGGAGCCAAGTGTGCAGAATTTGATAGCTCTGCTGAAACAATAGATGAGGTGTTTGAGGCAAGTACCACGGAGGAAGGTGTGACATATTCCTTAGAAGCGGGTACCAGTGTTGGAGAGGCCAGGCCAGAGCACTTAAAATCATTTTTGGTTTTTCCTGTCTGACTTTTAGCAAGACCTTGGAGAGTAGAGGCAGAGGGGGGGAAAAGCATAGACTGATAGGTTTTTCCAGCTGAAGGATAGAGCATCCACTTTCCATGCTTTGTTGTGATGAGTTCTTGTGCAGAATTTGTCCAACTGGTAGTTTTGGGGAGAGGCAAATAGATCTATGTCTGGGCTCCACCATTTCTGTGTAAACATGCTGAAGATTTGTGGATCCAGTTTCCATTCGTGTGGGTCTATGAGACTTCTGCTTAGGTCGTCTGCCAGAGTATTTTGCTTTCCTGGCAGGAATTGAGCTTGAAGATGTATTTGTTAAGTCAAGGCTGTGTTCCACAAGGCTATGGCTAGTCTGC
Source organism: Protopterus annectens (assembly GCF_019279795.1). Classification (NCBI taxonomy): domain Eukaryota; kingdom Metazoa; phylum Chordata; order Ceratodontiformes; family Protopteridae; genus Protopterus; species Protopterus annectens. The sequence continues at coordinate 488,090,581 of NC_056749.1, read as the reverse complement.
AAAGGGGGTAGGAATGGGTCCCCACTGCTTGTTTATGTACCACATAAAGTACAGTTTTGTACCTACCATAAATGTAGATGTCCGATAGGTATGCATCTGCAGTCATCACATATGGGTTGTCCTGCCTCAGGCAGCCCTTCGGTCGGCCGGATTCCAAAGTCTGGGTCTGGCCTCGGCTGATGTCGCACTTTCCCCGACGTCAGAGCGCCTGGGGTATAAAAGCATCAGCAGACGCCATCTTCCTCAGTTTTTCTTGCCCCAGATGCCAGGTGCCCTCTAGGAAGGCTAAATTTGGATAAATGCAGTAAAATTCCAAACATTTGCAAAAATATATATATATACATGCATATACAAACAAATACACCATAATAGATTCCCCCAGCTAGCTAAAAGAGGGGTAAGCACCCTAGGAATACCACAGAGGGGTAGGAGGGAGGGTAATGCTTGGCAAATGTATGCACGGAGCTCCACGTAGCAGCTTCTAAAATGTCCTTGGTAGCCAACCCTCTTAGGAAGGCTGTGGTGGTGGCTGTGGCTCTCGTGGAATGAGGTCTAATGTTAGCTGGCACAGTCTTTCCATGAAAGGAGTAACAAAAACAAATGCAATTTCCTATCCATTTGGAAATTGTTTGTTTGGAAATTGCTTTTCCTTGTACCCCAGCAGCATATGCTACAAACAACTGGTCAGTCTTTCTGTAACTTTTAGTTCTGTCCAAGTAGTAGCATAGTTGTCTGTGTATGTCCAGGGTGTGCAGAAGTCTTTCCCCTTTATTTTGTGGCTGTGGGAAGAATGTAGGCAAGTGAATAGCTTGGTTCAAAGATACCCTGGATACCACCTTGGGCATGAATGTAGGATTGGTCCTCAAAGAAACTCTGTCCTGATGAAAGATAAGGAATGGCTGCACCGCCATTAAAGCTTGTAGCTCAGATACTCTTCTTGCTGAGGTTATGGCCAGAAGGAAGGCAGTTTTCCAAGACAAAAACTGTACATCTGCCGATGCTGCTGGTTCGAAGGGAGGAAGTGTTAGTTTTTCCAACACGAAATTCAGGTCCCAAGTAGGTAGAGGTGGTTTCCTTGGAGGATTAATGTTTTTGATTCCTCTTAGAAACTGTCTTAATAGAGGGTGAGAGAAGACAGGTGGATTTAGATTGTATTCTGCTGAGATTGCTGAGGCATGTATCTTGATGGAAGAGTAAGACAGGCCACTGTGGGACAATTCTGCCAAGTATTCCAATATATATGCCATATTCATCAGTGTCACATCTAGGCCCTTTGCTGTGTTCCAGGTGTGAAATCTTTTCCATTTTGCTGTGTATGCCTTCCTTGTGGAAGGTCGGCTAGCTTCCATAATAATATCCTTCACTCTCTGGGAAAGGTTATCCTGAGTGGGAGTCATGGTATTCTCCAGGCTGTTAGCTGCAAGGTTTTCAGGTTGGAGTGTAGAGTCCTGAAATTGTGCTGCGTCAGTAGAAGTGGCCATAAGGGGAGAGGCCATGGTTTCGTCTGTGACAAGCTCTTTAACAGTGGGTACCAGTGCTGTCTTGGCCAGTTTGGGGCTATCAGGATTACTCTGGGCTGCTCTGTCCTGATCTTCAGTAGGACCTTGGTCATTAGTGGAAGAGGTGGGAAAGCATACACTGTTAGAGCTTTCCAGCTGAAAGAGAGAGCGTCCACTTTCCAAGCTTGTGGGTGGTATGTCCTTGAGCAGAATTTCTTCAGTTGATGATTTAGGGGGGAAGCAAACAGGTCTATTTCCGGCCTTCCCCATGATTGTGTGATTTGCAAGAAGATGTCTGGGTGCAGCATCCATTCGTGTGCATCCATGGTAGTTCTGCTTAAGCTGTCTGCCAGTGTATTGTCTTTCCCTGGCACGAATTGGGACTGTAGCTGTATGTTGAGTTTCAATGCCAGTTCCCATAGGTTCATTGTCAGTCTGCAAAGAGGGTAGGAATGGGTGCCTCCTTGCTTGTTTATGTACCACATAACTGTGGTGTTGTCTGTCCTTATGAGCAGGTGGCCTTGGTGAAGTAAAGGTTTGAAGGCCTCGATTGCGTGTATCACTGCCAGCAATTCCTTTTGGTTTATGTGCATGTGCAGCTCTCTTTGCGACCATAGCCCTTGTATACATCTGTCCTCCATGTGCGCTCCCCAGCCTTGGTCTGAAGCGTCCATGGTGATGGTTTGGTTGGCTCTTGGCTTGCTGAAGGGCAGCCCGCTGTTCAACTGGCAGGCTTGAGCCCACCACTGGAATTCCTTTTGAAGGCAAGGAATGAGTGGAATCAGAGCTTCTAAGCTGTGACTGTGCTAAGTCCATAAACTTCTTAGGTACCATTGTAATTTCCTCATATGAAGCCTTGCTTGTGGGATCAGAAGAATGCAAGATGCCATGTAACCCAGGGCCTGCAGGATTTTCCTTGCAGTCATCTGAGTTTGTCTTGTGAGATTCTGAAAGTAAACTGTTAGCTGTTCTTGTTTTTCTTCTGTGAGAAAAGCCATCTGGGTGGTTGTGTCTAGATCCGCACCCAGGAATATTATTCTTTGGGATGGAACCAGTCTTGATTTGTGGATGTTGACTGTATATCCCAAGGCCTGTAACAGGTGAATGGCATAGTCCAAGTCCTTTAACAAAGTTTGCTTGCTGTCCGCTTGTATTAGGCAGTCGTCCAGATAAGGGTAGATTTGAATCCCCTGAAGTCTACAGTGTGCAATTACTGATGCCAGGCATTTCGTGAATACTGGGCAATGCTGAGAATTGATAATGCTCTGACCCTGCAAGAAATCTGAGGTGTCTTCTGCAGCTTTGTCGAATAGGGACATGCAGGTATGCCTCCTTGAGGTCTAGAGTCACCAGCCAAGACCCCTTGCCCAGCATGGGAAGGAGTTGCTGTAAAGTCAGCATTTTGAATTTTGGCACAATGAGGTACGTATTCAGTGTGGACAAGTCGAGAATAGGCCTCCATTGATTTTCTTTTCTTGGAACAAGGAATAATCTTGAGTAAAATCCCTGGCCTTGTTCTGAAAGAGGTACCTTTTCTATGGCTTTCATTTGCAGTAAGTTGGTAATTTGCTTCAAAGCCTCTGCCCTCTGATTTGGTGGCAAGTTTGGCATGCCTTTTCTTTTTGGCAAAGAGTGGAAATGGAACCTGTATCCTTTGTCTATTATTTGTAGTGTCCATGTGTCCCCTGTAATGCTGTGCCAATTTTTTGAGAATAAAGAAAGTTTTCCGCCCAAAGGTGCTTCTAATTGAGCCCTGGCATGGAGTCAAAATAAAGTCATTGAGTCTGTCCTGGTGTAGCAGTTGTAGTTCCTGCACTACCTCTCTGGTTGGGAGGCTGCCACTGACGGCCTCTGTAGGAGCCTCTAGCTTGCCCTCTACCTCTGGCACGTCTATTCCTGCCTCTTTGAGATCTGTCCGAGTCTGGAAAGGACCAATTCTTAGTAGGCCAATTTCTGCTGAATCTCAGTGGTTGGACTTGCAGAAAGTCCTTAACTGTTTGCACAGATTTTGCCTTTTCTTCAAATTTCTTTAAAACCTCTTGAGCCGTGGAACCAAATAATTTTTGCTTTTCCACAGGAGCATCCAAAAGCTTAGCTTTAACATGGTCTGGCAGAGATTGTTCCTTCAGCCAGGCATGCCTACGTATAACTGCACCTGTCATAGCTGATCTACATGAAGCTTCCAATGCATCATAACCACACTGCAAGAAATGGTTACTGACCTGCTGGGAGTTATGCACCAGATCCTGAATTATGCAATTCATCTAGTAAATACTCTTGATACTGTATCATATGGAATTGACAGTTTAATGCCCTCATGGAAAGAGTTGCAGAAGTATACACTTTCTTACCCCATCTCTCTAATGCTCTGGACTCCCTTTCAGAGGGTAGAGGATTTTTAGCAGTGGCAGCTGCAACCCCTTTAGGGCCCTGGGAAATAGTTTCTGGGTCAGCAGAGTGGGCCTTGTACAGGTGAAAATGTGAGTCCGGGACCCTGTAGTACCCATCAGGTTTGGCAGGAGCCGGAGGGAGAGAGTCAGGGGCAGTACAAGCATCTGAGTAAACATCATCAATTACATTTAAAACAGGAGGTATAGCTAAGGGCCTGTGCTGAGGTAAATGTAAAAAGGTCCTTAATCTCTTTCTGGAATCAGAGAATTCCTGACCCTGCCATTGAAAGTGTTCTCTCATAGTGTGTAATGTTTCTCCAAAAGAAAACTCTTCAGGAGGGGAGGCCGAGGGAATAGATTCTTCAGCATCAGAATCCTCGTAGGCCGAATAAGCCTCCTCCTGGTGGTCTGACAGAGCAGAGCCATCCGTGGACTCATCTGAGGACTGTGGATCAGAGGGCTCAACCCTGGGCCTTTTGTCTGGAGGAGGTTGAGACCCCCTGTCCGGATGAGGTTGGGAGCCCCTAATTAATGAAATCAGATCCTCTGCAAGGGTAAGAATCTGAGAGCTAGAAGAAGGTCTCTGAGAGGTAACTCTGGGAGGCAAAGCCTTAGAAAGTTTAGCAGCCTTAGCCCTAGAGAAAGCCTTAATGGACATGGAAGCAGGGGGTCTGGCTGCACCACGTGCAGGAGTAGACTTATCTAAAGTAACGGTGTCGGAAGGTTCCTGGACACCGGTATCAGTAGGTAATTCAATGACCGACTCAGCCGGGGCCTCCAGGGCCGAGGTAGTCGGTTGTGTGGTTTCGGTAGTAGGAAGTACCAAGGACTCGGTTTAAGCCGAAACCGAGACACTCGCGGTAGGCCTGACCGAGGTTTCAGCCGAAACCGCGGCCCGCGTGTGTCGGTCCTTGTCCTTCCGTTTTTTGACTAAATGCGAAGTCGGAGTCTCCGACGGCATTATATAAGCAAAACTAGCTCCAAAAAACTTCTCTGCAAACTCCGACCGACGTCTAAGAGTTCGTCAGTTGAAGGAGGCACAGGCTGAACAGGCCGAGACGTCGTGGTCTGGCCCTAGGCAGAGGAGGCAGTAAGAGTGGAAATCCTTATGAGGTATTTGTTTCCCACAGGATAAACAATTATTAACTTTATCTGACATCGGCTGAGGCAAGAAATAGTCCCCAACGGGGTACTTGGCTTTTTCGAAGTCTTCGGTATCTGAATCTCAGGAGCTGACCGACCGGCACTTGCGAACTGCTTCTGCTTCGGGCCCCACGCGGCAAGAAAGACTGGGGAAGATGGCGTCGGCTGATGCTTTTATACCCCAGGTGCTCTGACGTCGGGGAAAGTGCGACATCAGCCGAGGCCAGACCCAGACTTTGGAATCCGGCCGACCGAAGGGCTGCCTGAGGCAGGACAACCCATATGTGATGACTGCAGATGCATCCTTGAAGGACATCTGTGTTGTCCATCTTTATCAGTAGTTGTCCTGGATGAAGTAAGTCCTTGAAGGCTGTCAGAGCATTCTCAACAGCTAGCATTTCTTTCTGGTTTATATGTAGATGCATTTGGCTTGGGATCCATTTGCCCTGAATGCATCTCCCTGCCGGGTGGGCCCCCCAAGCATAGTCTGATGCGTCTGTAGTTAGGGTTTGGGTGGCAGGGGGTAGAGTGAATTACAGTCCCTTGTTCTGGTGACATGTCTGCCCACCAAAAAAAATCCTGTTGTAGGCAGGGAATGATAGGAATCCATTGTTTCCAGGCTATGACAATGTTGACTCCATAAGCTTTTTAGGTACCATTGAAGTTTCCTCATATGCAGTCTCGCATATGGAATTAGTAGAATGCAGGATGCCATGAACCCCAAAAGCCTGCAGAATTTGTCTTGCAGATAACTTGGTTTTTGTTGCCATTTGAAGTATGTTGTCAATTGCATTTGTTTGTCTGGCGTGAGGTAAGCCATCTGGGCAGTTGTATTCAAGCTTGCACCCAGGAATGTAATTATTTGAGAGGGTACCAGTTGTGATTTTGTTTCGTTAATGGTGCACCCTAGGCATGCTAGAAGCCTTTTTACAAATGCCAGATGTTGAAGAAGAGTGTCCTTGTCCTCTGCTTGAATGAGACAATCGTCCAGATAAGGATAAATTTGAATGTTTCTTTGTCTGCAGAATGCAATTACTGGTGCCAGGCATTTTGCAAAGACCCTGGGCGCAGTAGATAAGCCAAAGGGCAGTGCAGAGAATTGGTAATGTAAAAAACCTGCTTTGAAGCGGAGGTATCTTCTGCAAGATTCCCTTATTGGGATATGCAGGTATGCCTCTTAAGTCTAGAGTTACCAACCAGGCATTCTTGTCTAGCATAGGCAGTAGCTGTTGTAAAGTCAGCATTTTGAATTTTGGAATGTCCAGGAACGTATTCAGAATCGATAAGTCCAGGACTGGACGCCAAAACTTGTCTTTTCTGGGTACCAGGAAAAGTCTTGAATAAAAACCTTGTCCTTTTTCCTTTTCTGGTACCGGGTGAATAGCCCCTATATCCATGAGGGACATGACTTGTTTCTGGGCCTCTGCCCACTGGTTTTGTGGCAGATCTGGCCATCCGTTTGGAATTGGTAAAGTATGGAAATGAAATCTGTACCCCTGGGATACTATGTTTAATACCCACTTGTCATGGGTTATTAACTGCCAATTCTGAGCATGAAGTGCTAGTCCCCCCCTCCCAAGGGGGCTGCCAAAAGTTAAGTGCTTGGAAATGGCAGAGGAAAGTCATTGAGACTGCGTACTATAGGGTTGTGCTTTGTTACCTCCAGATTTGGAGGTGGAGGCACCCCATTGCTTTGACCTGTAAGATCCCGGTAATTGATATCTGGAGCCTTTGGAGCACCTGGGTTTGCCCTGAGCGGCTCTGTTGGACACAGGAAAGGACCAATTCTTAGTAGGCCAGTGCCTATTGAACCTGGGTGGCAGCACTTGCAAGAAATGTTTTACAGTTTGCATAGATTTAGCTTTGTCTTCCATTTTCTTTAAAATCTCTTCTGCCTTATTACCAAACAGACTATCATGTTGTAAAGGGGCATCCAACAATTTAGCTTTAACATGATTAGGCAGATTTTGCTCCTTGAGCCAGGCATGCCTTCTTATTACAGATCCAGTTACAGCGGCCCTGCAAGAGGCCTCCAAGGAATCAAAACCACATTGCAAAGTATGCTTTATAACCTGTTCTGCTGAATGCAATAAATCCTGTAACTCTATTTTCCACACAATCAGAAATCAACACCATTTTCTGTTTCAGTAAGCCCATAACATGCTGTTGATATTTAAGCATATGAAACTGGCAGTTTAAAGCCCTAACTGCCAAGGTTGCAGACGTATAAACATTCTTACCCCATCTATCCAGCGCCCTGGAATCTCTATCAGAAGGGGTAGGATTTTTGGCTGTAGAAGCCTTAACACCCTTGGGACCCTGAGAAATAGTCTCAGGATCAGCAGCAGGATTTTTGAAAAGAAATTTGTGGAAGTCAGGAACCCTGTAATATCTGTCTGGCTTACTAGGAGCCGGAGGCAGGGAATCAGGAGCCATGCTGGATTCAGAGAACACATCATCAACAATGTCTAACACAGGAGGTATTGCCAAAGGCCTCTGCTGAGGAAGAAGGAAATCCCTAAGCCTCTTTTTTGATTCAGAGAAGTCCTGACTCTCCCAGAGAAAATGCTCCCTTAAAGTATGCAAAGTCTCTCCAAAAGACTAATCCTCAGGAGGAGATGCAGATGGGAAGGATTCCTCTGCATCAGAATCCTGATAAGGTGTTATAAAAAATTTCTGATCAGAAGAGGAACCAGAAGAAATGGAAACCTGATCTGAAGATTCATAATCAGTGCCTTGGCTAGGCCTCTTAGCAGGGGGGGGGGGGGGCACACACCTGATCAAGGTAATTAAATCCTCAGCCATTTTGATCATTTGTTTTTTAGGCATAGGGGCCTGAGCACATGGCTCATGCGTCAGTTTTTGACCTTGTTTTTGTTGATGGCGTCGTTTTAATATAAAAATGTTGAGGCCTGAAAACACCCTCAGAAGCCGGTGCTTGCTCAGTGGCTCTGGACCCATCCAAGGCAGAGATATCTGCGGGTTCAATACTTTGCGAATCTCGTGGCATACCGGACTCCGAATGGGTCTCGGTAGAGGCCTGTGACTCAAAAGTAGCGGGTATCAGGGGCTGCAAAAACACCTCACTGAGTACCGGCGAACCGGCGACTGACTTAGGAGAAGCTTCGTCGTTGGTTTTGGACCTCGACGGTCTGTCTTTGCCTTTTTCCTTGTGTTTTTTTTAACTCCGGTAGTCGGATTGCTAACAGACGACATTTCAGGGTAGTTAAATCTTGAACCAAAATATTTAGAAGCAAAAATATACTGACGCTTAATAGTGCATTGGTTAAATTTAGTACAAAACCGACAGCAAGGCATGTGCTCAGGGTCTAGGGCAAGGAATACTGTACAAATGAAAATCCTTATGCGGTAATTGCTTCCCACAAGTAATGCAATTATTAACTTTTACTGACATCAGTAAGGAGCAAGAAAAAGTTTCCCCAACGGGGTACTTAGTTTTAGTTTGAAGACTTCGGTTCTGAAACTCAAAAATGAAAATTTCAGGAGTCGGCCGACCGGCACTTGCAAACTTGCTTCTGCTTCGGGCACCGTGAGGCAAGAAAGACTGATTAAAATGGTGTCGGCTGCATGTTTTATACCCCTGACGTCATGGAAGAGGAGACAGCAACCGACGCAGGACCCAAGACTTTGTTATTCAGGCCGACTGAGGGCAACCTGCCAGCAGATTACCCAAATGTAATGACTGCAACAGTGAAACACGAAGAACATCAGGTACAATCATTCCATTGCATAATGGAAGCCTTCTACAGACCCAGGCAATTACAAACCCACAAGTCTGACCAGCTTCATATGCAAAGCCATGGAAAGACTTATGGAAATAATAACAGACATAGGGAATCTTCAAACAATGGGCACATCTCAAGTTTTGTTTTGTCAAGTGCAAATCATGCTAACTGAAGATTGTGGATTTTTCTGAAAAGGTCACCAAGGCAATGGATGAAGGCAAAATGATACACACAGCATACCATGGCCTGGCCAAAGCTTTTGACACAACTCCCAACTCAGGCATAACAGAAAAGCTAAATAAACTGGTCTAAGCAGCTTCCCAGCCACCATCCCTTCAGTTGAATCAAGCACGAACATCCAAGCCTAAACCAAAAAACTATGAGTACCTATATAGCTGCAAGGACTCAGCAATACCCAACAGGACCAAATCATCTTCCTCAAGGAAGAGTAAACCTGTCAGGTGGACAACAGCAAAAAACAGACTCTATAATAAAAGAAAAAAATTGATGTCCAGCACCGAGAAGGAGCAGGTGCCAAGTTGGAAGCAATCTCTCCTTTGTCTGAACAAGCAAATAAGGTCACTGGTATAATCATCTCAGGCTAACTTCGAGTCCAAATTGTCCACATCCACTAAGGACAATCACATGGTCTTCTTCGCACACTGGCCACGCCCACTAAGGACAATCACAAAGTCTTCTTCGCATATGTCCTTAATCTCAAAGATAACTCCCAAATTTGCTCTGAACTGGTGGTCAAGAATACCACATATACAAATGCCACAGATACAGCCAACTTGCTGGCAGACAAGTTCAGTGACAACTTCACCCCCTGCCCCCCATCAGTAAACCAGGACATCCCCAACACCTGCCCCACTCCCCTCATCACCAGGCAGCAGGTTAATGCCCTCTCAAAGGCAAAAAATACAGCGTCTATGGGACCCGACAACATCCCTGGCTGTGTCCACTCAGGCAAGAGCTCTCAGCACCACTAGGTACCCTATTCAACCAAAGCCTCTGCACAGGCTTCGTCCCAGCAGAATGGAGGACAGCCACTGTTATCGCTCTGCACAAAGGTGGAGCGTCCACTGACCCAGGTAATTATATACCAATCAACCTAACTACAAGGTCATGGAACGCATTATCATGGACCTTATAAACAAGTACACTGGCAACCTCCAAACGCTCGCTCCCACATAGTTTGGTTTTATCAAAGGGAGATCATACCTGTTAAACTTGGTCGCCTTCTTTGAAACAGTCACCAAAGCCATGGATGAGGGCAAGACAGTGCACAGAGAAACAGTCACCAAAGCCATGGATGACAGCAATACAGTGCACACCGCCTACCTTGACCTAGTCGAAGCCTTCAACACTATTCCTCACTCAGGCATAACAGATAAACTCTCTCAGCTAGGCATCAACCCATATGTTACCAGATGGGTAGCTAACTGGCTCACTAATAGAACCCACTCAGTCAAAACAGAGGAATCCACCTCTAGTAGTAGACCCGTAACAAGAGGCGTACCCAAAGGATCGGTCCTGGGGCCTTTGCTGTTTGGATATACTTTTGAGGTGCAAGCCAAAATCAATGGTCTGCGGCTGACCAAGTTTGCAGATGACTGTAAGCTAGGTATTGTCATAAATTCCCGTAGTGATATGAACATCCTCCAAGAAGGCCTAAACAAACTAATGACTGGTGCCAGAAGTATGGCCCCAAACTGAATGCCAAGAAATGCATCATTATCCCCTTTGGGGAAAATGGCATCTCCACTAATTATAACATTAATAACAATGTATTAAGCATGCAATCAGTAATGAGGAACTTGGGCACCCAGGCTGATAGCAACCTGACTTTTGACCACCATGTTGCCTCCATTGTATGGAAGGCTTTCTACATGGTCCACCCCATAAGTAAGGGTATTTCATCCAGAAACAAGGAGGTCATAACATCCCTGTACTCCTCCCTTATCAGACCCATTATCGAGTACAATGCCTCCTTTGGCAGGTACCTTGCCAAGCACATGCAGCAGTTGGAGAGACGACAGAGGTTCCTGACCAGGAAAATCCAGGGTCTCAAAACACCTCTGCTCAATCTCGTACAGACTCTCAGAGGTGACTTGTGTCTGGCATACAAGACCATCTCAGACTCAGCCTTGAGGGACTTACTCCATATCCATAAGTCAAACTCCACTCACACAACCCGTATGGAAGGTCTCAACCTGGTCTGTGACATTAATACAACTTGTTGGCAGGATAGATTTGTGTCACGACTCCCCCCATCTGTGGAATATACTTCCTCTCCCAGTCAAGCAGAGTACTTCACTAGCCCTCTTTAAGAGGAACTTGGATGACTGGATGGGAAACGGAAAATATACCCCTGGGATCTTCACCCATGTCCTTGCTTGAGTAGGAAAACAAGTGCTGACTTTGTGGGAACATGGGTGAAATTCTTGGCCAAGCTTACACGGGCCTCCTGGCAGATCGCCTAGTATCATCCTATGAACCTATAATAAATGTCTGTCACTTTCTGGACTGCCAACTGGCTCACAGATAAGACAATCAAAATAGGGAAAGTTACCGCCACAAAGAGACCAGTCACCAGTGGAGTCCCCCAGGGTTCTGTGCTGGGACCTCTCCCATTTGGCATCTACTTTTCTGAAGTAAAAAAAATGATCTGGCTGAGTAAGTATCCAGATGATTGGAAGCTATGAGCAGTCATCAAATCCCCAAATGACTAATCCATCCTGCAGGAAGGTTTGTCTCAAATATATAACTGGTGTCAAAATAATGGCCTGAAACTAAATGCCAAAAAATGCATTATTTTATCCTTTGGGAAGTCATCTACCCCAGGAAACTACCATATTAACAATATACCCCTAACAGTTGATCCAGTTGGCCCAGTTGACCAGGATTTGGGAACTTATGTGGACAGTGACATAAAAGTTATGTACTCACCATGATATATGCGTGTTGCCTGTATACGTGTTGTTCAACTGTGGGAGTTCAGATCCAACACCAGCCAGTTCTAAAGTCTTTACCCCACTTGAGTTCACCTCCCTTACCCATAACTCAATGTTTCTACTTCAGTTCATCCAGATAGAGTTTGCCCCACAACAGAAACAACAAAAAAAAAATAAGCATATAATTCTGAAACAGCACCCTCCCAAAAAATAGGTTATGATAACCAAGGAGAAAGTGAGACTCCAGAATGTGGGTGCAACAACCTCCAATGTCCAGTAATCTGAGGAGGAAGACTCACCAAGTCTACAATAAGATGGGGGCAGAAGGGTGGAAAGGTTAAACCAGAGACAAACAAGATTTACTGTTACGGTGAGTACATAAAAAAAAAGTTAAGTACTTAACTTAACGTTCCATCTGTGCTGTCCACTTTCATTCTTCTTCAAATGTTGAGTTCTGATTTTCAGATCTGACTTGCCCATTACTATATCAAGTGGCCACCAAAAAACTCTCGAGCTCCTCCCTTTCCCATAATGCACCAACCCCTAACATACCTCAGATCTGGTTTGCTGTTCATATAAAGTAGAAAAGACCATTATAAATTTCATGGCAGAAAGGATATATCTGCAGCTCAGTATTAAGGAAAGTGGGGTCCTTATAGTCTCCCGTTCTTCCACAAGTTCATACTGAAAAGTATTGTGGGTTGGTAGGCAGAAAGTTGAGGAAGAAGGAAAATGGAAAACATAGATGGAACTTTATGGTTAAGTACATAACTTTTTTATCCAATTATGCCAGTTTTCATTCTATACCCAACTGTTAAGACAGAATCGTAGCTACTTAAATTCCCGAGAGGACTCTACCCTCAAGAACAGATCCAATGTGTAATGAGTGACAAAAGTATAATGATTTGCCAAAGTTGCAGCCGCACATACATCGTCCATGGAAGTTCTAGACAGAAACACTGAACAAGTTGCCATGGACCTAGTGGAGTGGGTCCTTACAGGTTTTGCTAAGGTTAGACTGAACTTGTTAAAGATAAATTATATGCAATCCATCAACCATCTAGCTAAAGTTACTTTTGCAATTGTTTTGCCCAATTTAATAGTTGACCTGTCTTCCTAACTTCTTTTGTCCTATGTAAGCAAAAATGTAATTGTCTGTGAACATCCAATAAATGTAAGATCTATTCACCTTTATTTGTGAATTTAGGAAAGAAAACTGCAAATTAGGAAGGAAAGACTCTATCGTTATGAAAGATCATGTACGGAGGTGTAGATGACAATGCTCTAAGTTCTGAAATTCTTCTAGCAGAGGTAATGGCCATTAGAAAGATAGTTTTCCAAGTCAGTAAATTAAGATCACATTCAGCTGCTGTTTCAAAGGGGGAATGAATTAATGCCTGCAGTACCAAGTTCAAATACCATGGTGGAGTAGGATCTCCACCAGTGACGCAGTGGTTCAGCAGTTAACATTGACACTTCAGAGCAAGAGGCTCGCCAGTTCGATTCTTGACTGGGGTACCTTCTGTGCAGAGTCTGCATGTCCTCCCTGCATTTGCATGGGTTTCCTCCAGTTGCTCCAGTTTCCTTCTACTTTCCAAAAACATGCATCTGCAGCATTTCTCCCCAGGTTGCATCTGAAAATGGCCTCAGTCCTGGTCAGAATTTCCCGGTAAGCAAAAGTTGGACAGATAAATAAATTAAATACATCTTTATACGGGAGCCTCAACAGACAGTAAAGCTGTGTACACCTACCATAAATGTAGATGTTCGAGAGCATTCACTGTTGCAGTGATCACAATTGGGTTTATCCCTGCCAGGGTAGCCCTCGGCCGGCCCAAATACCAGAGGCTTAGTATTTCTTCGTCGGTTGCTGTCGCTCCAGGACTGATGTCAGGTCGTCAGTAGTATAAAGTAAGCCAGCCCATGCCATTACATCAGTTTTTCTTGCCATGGAGCCCGAAGCAGAAGCAGTTCGCACGAGTGCCGGTTGGCCTGCTACCAGAGTTTCGTCTACCGAATTGAAGTTGAAGTCTTCTAAAGGTAAGTACCCCGCTGGGGATCCATTTTTCTTGCTCTAACCAATGTCAGAAAAAGTTAATTGTCTCGCCTTTGGAAAGCAAATACCAGACCGAGACTTTCATTCTTACTGCGTCACTTGTTTAGGCCCAGACCACGATGTCCCCCATTGTCGCTTCTGTGCTTTGTTCAACACCAGAACTATCAGTCATTGGGCCCTTATTGTAGCTAGATATTTTTGCTTACAGTCCTCGAATTCCTATATGGCTTCGGTAAGCCATCCGACAGCAGATCTTCTGAAAAAAACGTAAAGATAAAGACAGACAGACCGCACAGGTCCAAACCTACCAACGACGTTTCCGTTAAGCTAGTCATCACTTCTCCAGTCCTCAGTGAGGCGTTTTCGCAGCCCCTGATGCCCGCTTCTGTGGATTCGCAGGCCATTACTGAGACCCTTTGCCTCAGAACTCTTCTTGGACTAAGGATTCTGCGGTTGTCTCTACCTTGGAAGGGTCCAGAGCCGCTGAGCAGGCACCGGTTTCCGAGGAAGTCCATCACACTACCGATTCTCGACACGAACAGACATCTTACGAAACTGCCATTCTTTCGAAAATGACAGTGTTTCTTAGGCCCAGGGTACAAACCACACCCAAGAAACAGACGACCCAATCTCAGGCACCTGCTGCCTTGCCTCATTCTCAAATGCTTTAAATGACTTGAAGACCTTATCATGCTGATCGGGGGAAGCCATGTTACCCCCTCCAAAAGGAAAAGAGATCTGTCTCCTGTAGTTTTGTCTGAACACGAGTCAGATGACTCTGATGCATCTGAATATGAATACATGCAACCCCTCTCTACTTATGGGGATTCTGATCCACAGGACTGCATCCCTTCAGCCTCTCCCCCTGAGAATTTTTCCTTTGAGGAAACCCTTCATACCTTAAGGGAGCATTTCCATTGGGAGAGTCAAGACTACAGAATGAGAGACTGAGAATTCTTAGATCTTCCATAGCACAGACCCTTGGCCATCCCCCCAGTCCTGGATGTTGTGGAGGATGTTTTCCTGGAATCCAGCTTGACTCCTGACACCCACCCTCCTGCACCCAAGAAAACCAAATGGGTACTATAGAGTCCCTGACTCTCACAAATTTCTTTTTAAAAATCCTACTGCTGACCCTGAGGTAATTTCTCAAGGGCCTAAAGGTATTAAAGCAATCTCTGCTAAGAATCCCATCCCCTCAGATAGGAATTCCCATGCACAAAGACAACTTATTTGGCACTAAGGCATAAGAAGTCTTAAAAAAGATGGAAGAAAACCAAAATCTATGCAGACAGTTAAGGATATGTTACAGGTCCAGCCACCCAGGTTCAGCAGGCATTGTCCCACCAAGCACTGGTCCTTTCCTGCTCCCACTAAGCCAGTCCAGCCCAGGCCCTGGGGAACCAGACCCCCAAGACAGCAGCCACAGGGAATGCAGAGATCTAAGCAGTGGACTACCTCCACTTCAAAACCAGGGAGTGCTAAGCCACCCTTTATTGTAATAACTCATAATGACTCATCTTCCCCCCTTCACTTACCAGTAAGAGGAAAACTCTCCTTTCATGCAAGCACCTGGGCCACCATTACCAACGACCACTGGGTTCTCAAAATAGTATCTCAGGGATACAAATTATCCTTCCACACCCTTCCAACCCCAAAAGGGTTCCTAGATCTACCTCCAAACCAGTGGGCAAAGGCTCAAAAGCAAATCCTTTCCCTGCTTTCTATGAGGGCAGTAGAGCACGTTCATGCAGAAAAGCTAGGCCAAATTTTCTACTCCAGACTTTTTCTGGTGCTCAGAAAAGAGGGTATCTGGCACCCCATCCTCAATCTATCCATTCTAAACACCTTCCTGGTGATCCCAAAATTCAAAATGCTCACCCTCCAGCAGCTGCCATCCATGCTCTCCAAGGATGCTTTGCTAGCCACCCTAGAGCTAAGAGTCCTACCTCCACATTCCTTTCAGGGAATCATAAAGGAAATATCTCTGTTTCAGGGCAGGACCTCAACACTTTCAGTTCTCTGAGCTTCACTTTGGCTTATCTACTGCTCCCAGAGTTTTCACAAAATGTCTGGCTTCAGCCATTTCTTTTTGCAGACAAAGAAGTATCCAAATTTACCCATACTTAGACTGCCTTATTTAGGCAGACAGCCAGGAAAAGCTGCTCAAGCACCTGGCCTTTGTAGAGACCCAACTAACCTCCCTAGGGTACACAGTCAATAAAAATAAATCCAAACAGGTACCCATCCAAAGTATTATCATCCTGGGAGCAAGCCTGGACACAGCATCCCAGATGGGATTCCTTATACCAGAAAAACACATTTTCCTGACAGCCTGCTCCTCTCAACTAGCCACCAGACCCTAGTTATCTGCAAGGAAGATCCTGCAAGCTCTGAGGGTTCATGGCAACTTGCATACTACTCATTCCATATGCCAGACTGCATATAAGGAAACTTCAGTTGTACATAAAAAGCCTTTGGTGTCAACACTCATGACCTGGAGACTCTTCTACCTGTGATTCCTTGCCTTACAAAAGATTTTCTTTGGTGGGCAACAAACAGCATGCTCCCACAACAAGGGACTACCTTTCTCACCAGCCCCCACTGCCCAGACCATCACCACAGACGCATCAGACTATGCTTGGGGTGCACACCTGTACGGCAGGTACATACAGGGCCAATGGAGCGAACAGCAAATCCCTCTGCACATCAATCAAAAAGAGATGATGGCTGTCCAGCATGCCTTGATAGCTTTCAAGCTCCTTCTCTCCCCAGGGGCTCTCCTGATCAAAACAGACAACACCACTGTGATGTGGTATATCAATAAGCAGGGAGAGACTCACTCCTACCCTCTGTGCAGGATGACTATGATCCTTTGGCACACAGCCTCTGCCATGCAACTACACCTGTTAGCACAGTTTTTACCAGGTTCTCTCAACTCTCTTGACAGACCAATTAAGCAGAAATATTTTGGACCCAAACGAGTGGCAGATCAACAGAAGAACCTTCTCCCTAATAACTCAGAAATGGGGCACCCCGAAGGTCTACCTCTTTGCCTCCCACACAAGCCATCAGCTCAGCAAATTCTGCACCAAGGCACATCACTGCATGGCTTGGAAAGTGGATGCCCTGTCCTTCCCCTGGGTTAGTCTATCGGTCTATGCCTTTCCTCCACTACCTCTCATCCCCGGGGTACTGCTTAAAATAAAGGAGGAAAAAACAAGGACAATTCTTATAGCTTCATACTGGCCTTGCCAGCACTGGTACCCCTTGCTGTGCAGCCTGTCCCCACTGCCACCATGGCATCTTCCTCAGATTCCAAACCTTCTTACCCAGAGGGAAGGAGAATTCATGCATCCCCAACTGAATACACTCAATTTGGTAGCTTGGCTTATTCCCCAACTCTGGATCAGTCTGCCAACCTCAGTAAACAGGTTCTAGATGTTATACGTGAGGTCAGACACCCTAGCACTAGAAAGTCTTATACTGACAAATGGAAAAGGTTCTGCACCTGGATTCAGGCTAAGGGAGCCAACACGGCACAACCCTCCCTTCCCTCTCATTCTGGATTACTTAGCTGACCTACTACACAGTGGCCTCTCTTTCTCCTCTATAAAAATTCATGCCTCTGCTATCTCTGCTCATTTCCCCATTGAGCAGCCCCTTTTCTCCCACCTTTTGATCAAACAGTTTCTAAGAGGTGCTAGCAACTTGAGGCCACCCAGAAGAGTAGTACTTAGCTGACCTACTACACAGTGGCCTCTCTTTCTCCTCTATAAAAATTCATGCCTCTGCTATCTCTGCTCATTTCCCCATTGAGCAGCCCCTTTTCTCACACCCTTTGATCAAACAGTTTCTAAGAGGTGCTAGCAACTTGAGGCCACCCAGAAGAGTACCAACCCCAGCTTGGGATCTTAACTTTGTGTTGGAAAAGATCACCCTGCCCCCTTTTTAACCAGCTTCATCTGCAGAGGTAAAACTTCTCTCCTGGAAGACTGCTTTCCTTTTGGCCATCACTTCAGCCAGAAGAGTCTCAGAGCTGCAAGCACTCATGGCTGTGGAACCCTTCATCTTCCATGCTGACAGGGTATCCCTCTGAACCAACCCATCCTTCATGCCCATGGTGGTGTCCAGTGTGGCTCTCAACCAATCCATTCATTTGCCCACCTTTTTTCCGAATCCCCAGAACAAGGGGGAAAGGATTCTGCACTCTCTAGATGTGAACATACAGCTCAGATTCTATCTAGACAGAACTAAATCCTTCAGAAAGTCTGATCAATTGCTGGTTAGCTTTGCTACAGGGGCAGAAGGCAAAGCCATCTCCAAATGATTAGCGCACTACATCCATTTCTGCTATAAACATGGAAAGCCTATCCCCCAAAGGGGGTCAAAACACATTCCACCAGAGTAACCTCCACCTCTGCAGCTTTCCTCAAAGGAGTCCCCAACCAGGGACCTCCTGAAGGCTGCCACCTTGACATATGTTCACACTTTTACCAAACATTACCACCTGCCTCTTCACCAAATCCAGGGCACGGTTTGCCTCTGCAGTCTTGCAGGGCATCCTAGCCAGCCCCTAGTTTCCTTGACTGCCTTCACTCATTTCCTCAGCTTTGGGAATCAACCCAAATGTGATGACTGCAACAGTGAAACATGAAGAACATAGTACAGTTGTGTACATTTACCATAAATGTAGATGTTAGAGTATATTTACTGTTGCAGTCCTGGTGAAACACGAAGAACATATGTGCTTCTCAAAAATGCTTTACAAAGTTTAGAACAGGCCACAGAAGAATTCTCAAATCCAATATGAAACTGGTTTCAAAGATTGCTGCTAAATGAACTTTAGTTGTTGAGGAGCTAGCTCCCTCATTAAAAACTGTTGCCAAAAATTCAAGTGTACTACGTACAGGAGTTGAGAAGGGGTCAGTGTGTTTTTGTTGTGCCCAGCAGACAAACCTTTTCTATTTACCTGTGTAAAGTTTTCTTGTAGAAGGTGTGATGAAACAAGCAAGTGCCTGTATGGCCAGCTGGAGTTTTGTGCCATAAACATTTGGATGTGTATTGTGGCGGTCTGTGTTAAATTCCTGTTTCAGCTTCAAAGGGGAATACTGTAAGAACCTAGAGTCAGGTGACCAATTATTAGGAGACAATGGCATTTGCTACAGAGGTCCCTGGTCTTATCGCACAGGCCCCCACTTTTAGTTTCAGGAACAATAAGTCCCTGAAACAGCATTTATGTAATGGGGAATCACGAGAGACTGAGTCCTTCTACCCGCATTGGCACCTTTCTGTGTAGGAGATGTAGTGCCTGCCAATATATTTTTAGTAAGAATAAATATACACATCTTACTAGACATTTTTTATATGCTCTTACCAGTATTCAGACTGTAGAACTACTGATGTTTTTTATTTTTGCTTCTGCCAGCAATGTCCTGCATTCTATGTAGGCAAAACTAACAGAATGCTGAAAGACAGAATATTAGAACATATTAGAGATATTAATAATCGTAAGGAATCTAATGCGCTAGCTAACTATGTAATTTGCACTGACAATTCTCACACTTTTAGGTTGTTATACAACATATACCTAGAAACTTAAGAGGAAAAGACATAGAAAACGTTACAGAGGGGCATGAACAAAAATTGATTCGTAAACTTAATGCTGAGAAATATCCTGGCTTAAATGGCACTACCTCTGATTCCTTTTTTAAAGGCTAGACGACTTAAACATTAATTCTGGTTTTTAAAAATGTTTTAACTTCTTTTTAACAGGTTTTATCTATCTTTATGCATATATTATACATATCTTTTATTTTTTATATACTTTATATATATATGTGTATATATGCATGAAATTATGCATTTGAGTAAGTTATAATGGTAATGCCTATTCACAATTTGTTTAGTTTTCCTTTTTATTTAATTCTTATTTAATTGCTACTTTATTGTTGGTACTATGTGACATGACACTATTTGCCAATTCAAATTAACAGGTTTATTGGCTTTTTGACTGCATCTATATAAGCATTTTGTTATTTTGGAGTTATGTCTGATGAAGCAACAGTAGTTGTGAAAGCGCTTACCACTTTCTGTTTGCTTGAATAAACGTTTACTGTGCGTTAGCTAGGTGCAGCTTTTTTCGTTTTGTTACAATTTTTTCTGCACCTTGGTTTTACCCTTAGCAGTTTCTGTGCTCTTTATATTACAGTTGAAAGGTATGCCTGCCAGGTGAGACAGGAGGTCTGGAATCGGAGCCATAATCCAAGGTTGGTAAAGTAAACTAGACAAGGCCATAGGTAGAGGAACCAAATCTGTCAAGGCTAGTAAGGTGCAATGAGGATGACTTTGCTCTTCAACCTGGCAGCTTTCTGTAGAAATTCTGGAATTAGGGGATAAGTGTAAAGGAGACCAGGGGCCAATCGTACAGTCAAGCATCCCTTGGTGATTCCCCCAGTAAGGGGAATTAGGGCAAAGTAGCTGCTGCATTTGTTGCATAGTGGAGAAGCAAAAAGATCACATCAAGGCTGGCCCCACTATCGGAAAACCATTTCTGTCACTTTAGAGTTGACAGACCACTCATGATGTAGACAAATGGACCTGCTCAATTTGCCTGCTATCACACTGGACTTCCCTGGAATGTGCACTGCTATGAGAAAGTGGTTGGATAAAATGGTCCACTGCCACACTTGGTGCTTTCTGACACAAGGGGTAAGATCTGGTTCCTCCTTGTTTGTTGATATACCACACTACTGACATTGTCTGTTTGAATCTCAATCATCCCTAAAGGGAGAGTATCTTGGAACCTGCAACGCCAATAGCACTGCTCTCATCTCTAGGGCCACTTCAGGGGACTACATGAATTGGACTGCTTTCCCCAATAAGTGCTCTCTTAAGCGTATGTGGACACTATGGCATTGGGTTGGGAGAAAGCAAGGATGGCCTTGTTAAACCAGATCTGACTGAATCCACCACCAGAGACATCTCTTGCAAACCTGAGTGATTCTTATTTGAGCAGACATGCACTGGTAAAGAAGAATTCTCATATGAAATCTTCCTAGAGGAACTAAGATTAAGGCAGCTGACACTGGCCCCAAAGCTTGAAAGATTAACCAGGCTGAAATTCTGATAATGTGAATTTTTTTCCTGACCAAGAATCTGATAGTTTGCACTCCTGGGAGAGAAAAAGAAGCTGTCACTGATATTGTGTTGAAGACTGCTCTTACGAATTCCAAAGTTTGAGTTGGTTGTAACTGCGTCTTTTGGTAATTTATGGTTATCCCCAGATGAGAACAAATTTGGAGCACCTGATCTCTTGCCCTTGTTAGTAGATGCCCATTCAGGGTGGTAGTGAGCCAGTCTAGATATGGAAGCACTCTGAACCCTGCAGTCTCAAGTGAGCTGCTACCACTGTCATGCATTTGGTGAACACCCTGGGGGCTGTGGTGAGGCCAAAGGACAGTTCTCTGAACTGAAAGCAAGTGTCTCCCAGACAGAAGCACAATACCTTCTGGATTGTCTGTTCATTTTTGTGATAGTATGGATCCTGAAGATCTGTTGAACAAATCAAATCATCCTTACCCAGAAAGGGAAGAATGGACTGAACAGTGATCATCCAAAACTTTGTATGTCGAACTGATTTATTTGTTCAAGGTGCTGAGATCAAAAATTGGTCTCCAGTTCCCTGTTTTCTTTGGCCCTTAAAAGAACCATGAGCGAGTTCTGTATTCTATCTTGTCTGGTAGGACCTTTTGGATGACTCTTTTCTAGCTGTGTTTGTATTTCTAGTGCTGCCGCTTTCCTCTGACTAGATGGAACATCGGGAATTCTGCATGCAGTTGGGGGTGGAAGGGAAAAGGGAATTATATAACCTCTGGAAATAATCCTCTGCACCCAAGCATCTCTTGTTATATCTTGCCTGTCACTCTGGTGCAGGGATAGTAGACCCCCGATTGCCTCAGGAGGGGGACAATCGGGCCTTCCTTTCAGGAGCATTGATAGGGTCTATCAGAGAAAATCTTTGGACCCCTGGTTTTGCAGGCCTCCTCTGCTGCATGGGCATCATCTACCATTAGAGTCCCCTCTCTGATCCTAGAGGAACTGTCTCCCATGTGTCCTGAAAAGGACCCTGGGACTTTCTAAACCACATTTTCCATCCACCTCATTGATTCCTAGATAAGGATCTTTGAGGGGTTGAAAAACGTACGCCCACTGCAGAGAGGCTGTTTCATCATTTTCACACCTAGTGTGTGTGTGTCCTTCACGTTTGGGCCAAAAAACTGCTGTCAAAGGGTGCACTGACAGATAAGAAGTTGAAAGGCTCTGCAAAATCACAACTGCATCCAGAGATTTCTCCTAATGGATACGCCTGAACCCACTGCCCTTGAGGCACCTTCGGCTGCATGTGAGATAAGCCTCATGAACAAATTTGAAATGGGATTTGAGGATAATAGCCAACAGAGGTGACAAGTGTTTGAGCCTCAGCAATAATGATCCGAGAAAGGGATTTTGGAAGCTCCTTGATCAAATCTCTATGTAATCTAGTAAAATGTGCCAAACAGTTCAGTGACCGAAGGGCAAAGGTCGCTGACGCATACACACACATCCCAAATCTGTCCATTGCCCTAGACTCCCTGTTACAGGGATGAACAGATGAACTTTGTTCAGCAAGTTCCTTCTTAGTTGCCGCTGTGACAACCATGGCATTCAAGGACACTCCCTTATTCCAGAATTCCTTCTCGACAGACTGAGTCAGAATCCGATCTGATCTCTTTGGGATTGGCTCAACTGAGTCAGGTTCCTTCCACGCCTGCCTATAGACTAAATCAATCGGCTCATCAGCAGGCAGAGTAACCCAAGAGGTAGATGAGACAGCTCCAAAAGCCTCCAAAAATACAGATTCCTCAGGTGAAAGGATGCTGGCGGACCAACCACTTCTCTGCTTAAGGATCTCAAGTATGCCTTCAAATGAGACATCTTCTGGAGGTGATCATGGGGACCCATCTCCCTCATAGAAACCAGTATCCTCAGTGACTGACTCTTGGGGACACTCTATAGGTCTTCTTTTGAACTTCCTCTTCCTAGGGACCTCCTCGGTGGGATGTTCCGCTTAAGTGTAAGAAGAGATTGTAAAACCCTGCTAGGTGGTCTGGAGACCTTGAGCTGGCTGTTCCTGTGGTGAAGGATGATCTCTAAAAGCAGAGACATTTCGGAACCAGTTTGGAGATCTGAAGGGGATGGATCCATCTGTCCTGTTGGAGCAGAGAACTACTCTACTCATTATCTTGAACACAGATCGCTCCAGAGAGAAGGAAGACAATGGCTCCAACAATGCAGGCTTCTGGACCATTGCCTCCCTCTGTCCCACGGGCAATCTCCCAGAGGAGGAAAGTCAAAGCTATCCAGTGCCAAAACTCTGAGGGGCAGAGACGGCTCTGAAAACTTTGGAGCCAACTCCAATATCTCATACCCGACAAAGTAACTTTGGCTCCGAGTGTCCTCCAGACCCAAAGATGTCAGAGATGGTACACTCAGAGAAAGCTTTGAATCTGAGTCAGACACAGGAGATTTGGATCCAGGGACTTTGAAGCAGCTGGACGGATCAGAGAAGGAGCAAGTGGTGACGGTGTGGTAGATGGACGGGCTTCCTGACCTGAGAGGGTAGGAGCCAGAACAACACCCATCTGTATCTGTACCGAGAGGAACCTCCTCATTATTCTGTTTACATCTTCTTCAGTTAAACTCCCGGAAGAATGAGAGGATGCAAGGGATGGTGACCTGGACTGACGTCTTTCCAAAAAAGTTGAGGGAACCCTGGAAGGTATTGGGTCCAATGTTGTTGAATATTTAGTCTGAGGTAGGATCTTCAGATCTGAAGAACTTGGATCCATTCATTTTTTTTTAGTTGGCTCCAAAGAACTTGGATCCATCAATTTCTTGGTTGGATCAAAAGGAGAGTGGATCTCAATAGGTTTCAGATTCAGTCTGGAATTTTTCTTTGGCGGCTCTGAAGATTAAGTCAAGGAAATGGGCAATCTCCGAGACTGAGACTCTCTAATTTTTATTTTGGGGGATTGAGTCCCAGAAATGGCTTCACCAAGGGTAGATGGAAGCAAACCCTGTAAAATCAATTATTTGTCAGCTACCACTCGAAGATTGAAATACTTAAAAAAATAACGCATTCTTCTTGGAGATGTTGTGGGCCCAAGCAGTAAACACATAATACATGGGCATCTGAAAGGGGTAGTTTGTGTCCACACTTCACCCTTTTTAAATCCAGAAGGTCCTTTTTCAGACATACCAGCAACAAGAAATAGAAAGGTAAAGAAGGGAAAAGGATATATATAAATATATATATATATATATATATATATATATATATATATATATATATATATATATATTTTTTTTTTTTGAGAGAGACTAAAGGAAAAAAGGAAATTAATACCAGTAATGGTATTAAAGACTACACTAGCGTGCAACAGAAGGAAAAGCACAAGCAAAGCATTACCAATGATGGTAGGAAGAAAATATTACACTGAGTGCAAGATGAATAGGGAAGTGATATAATACTGAGATTTGAGAATAAAAAGGAGAAATCACTGAAAAACACATCTGAGAAAACATGAGAGCTAAGGCTGACCATGTCTTTTTGAGAAAAATGAAAAATGAGCTCTGAGGTAAGTCAAGACTTTTGAATGTTCTCTTGGAATCCCAGTTTGTGTAAACAATTTCTCACCCAAGAGAGATCCCTGACAAACAAGTAACCTAAATATGGAAAATGTGGATATCCTGTAGCCTGCAATTACCTACAACTGGAGCTAGACAATATAAGAACACTCTTGGTGCAGTGGATAGTCCAAAGGGAAAAAGTAGAGAAGTGCTAATATGATTCAGACACACAAAACCTTAAGAAGCATCTCAAATCTGGATGAACAGGGATGTGGCCACAAAAAAAGTTATGTACTCACCATAATGCTCCATCTCTGTTGCCCATTTTCATTCTTCCTCAACTCCTGGGTTCAAATCATATACTCAGATCTAACTAGGCTGCATCTACTAGCTCATGGATCACTGAAAGCTCTCAAGCTCCTCCTTTTCCCATAATGCCATAGTCCCTAACATACCTCCGTATCTTGTTTGCTGCCCTTTATATCCATAAACTACTGCAAAGAATTACAAATATTAAACTAACCAGCAAAAACAGACACCAAAATAAAAGAACAATAATCCTTCAGCAACTTCGATCCTTCCAAAAGAATGACTAGGAGGGGGGGCTAGTGGGGGTAGCTGAGAAAAGATAAAAATGGACAACATAGATGGAATGTTACGGTGAGTACTTAACTTCTTTATCTGATGTCAATTTTTATTCGTTCCTCAACTCTTGGGACAGAGTCCCAAGCTACCTAAACCACTGGAGGATTCTAAGGAAGGATATATTCCTGAGTACAGTTGAACGAAAAGCTGCTCTGCCCCTAAAGACCAGATCTAATTTGTAATGAGCAATAAAAGTATGAGGACTGGCCCAAGCTGCAGCTGCATAAATAGCATCTAGAGACCAAACAAAAAAGCTGAAGCAGCATACATAGATCTTGTGGAATGTGCTCTTGGTGGTTTGGGTAGGACATGCCCAATTTATTATAAACAAAGGTAATACAGTCAACCATTTAGCTAATTCTACTTTAGAGACTGATTTGATTTCCCAAATTGCGAATCTGAAAACGATGCAAACAGTTGTTCTGTTTTACTAAAATCTTTCATTTTATGCAAGTAAAAACATAACTGCCTGTGAACATCCAAAAGGTGTAACACATAATGTGAAGTTGTTCAATCTCGCCTTCATTCTTACTGATGGGTTCAGAGCCGATCGTCGGCTCAGAGATGGCCAATTTGCAAAACTTGAGGTCTCAAACAGCTCAAGGCCAAAGCCCTATCCCCACAATGCACCACTACATTCCCAAGACCTAGTTTTCCGCTGCAACTGATCGTGCGTTCTCTACACCTCTTGGCCGTTGGAGAGATAAGTTTACAGTTTTCTTACTATTTTATCCTTGTAATTACCACTTTTACTGATTAGTTAGGTCTTTAACAGTATGGTGCTTAGTATGGGTTATCCGCTTTTTGGATTTATATCCTTGTTCTGATAGTTTTCTCTCTCTCTAGTTTTTGGGCTTGGCCCTGTTTGTTCAAGATAGCCATTTGGCTTTATTGTCCTATCCTAAGCAAAGTTAGGCTTTTGAAGTTTTCCGCAATTTTCTTTTGGTTAGCCGGTTAAGCTTTTGGCCGTTTGTTGGCTGTTTGTTGTTTCCTTATCCTGTTAGGCTTTTTCTTTTGACAGTCTTAGGAGTTTTACAGGCTGCCTTTGGTTATTTATAGCTGGTTAAGCTTAGTTTCTCTTTTGACAAGTTGATGTTGTATTTACTGTCTTTACAATGTCTGAAAAGGTGAAATCAGGGTTCAAGAAATGCCCTAAATGTAGTCAAAAAATGTCGATTACTGATGGCCACTCTACATGCGTGTACTGCTTGGGTGAGGTCCATTTACAGGAGGTTTGTTCCATTTGTCAAGGTTCAGATCTAGAGTGTTAGCTGAAAGGAAGCGTAAATTAGTGGAGTGGGGTTTGATTAAGTCTGCTTTTCAATCAGACTTGGATTCTGCCCCGGGTCAACCAAAACCTTTTTCTCCAGCCTCTTCAGCTAGTTCGGCTCCGAAGGGCTCTTCGGTTCTGTAAGCTTCAAAAATGGCTACGGTCTCGGCTCCAGTGTTATTGGAACAGAACATTCAGGTTGCTGGTAGGAGCCATCCCCAGTTGTGGAACCAGTATCTCCTACCTTGAGGTCCCCGATTCTGGGTTCACCAGTTCCATCGGTGGTCTCCTCTCTGGCTTCAAGACTTTCGGATTCAGACGTGGATCGAGTGGTGTGGAAACTTTTACAGGATCCGACGCTTGTTAAAATTCTGTCAGCTTCGACTCTAGCAGCTTCGGAACCGACAAAGTCCTCTCCTGTTGTTGCTGCTCCTCCTCCGACTGGAGACATCGGAGCCGGAGGAGGCTATTTAGTCAGTGGAACTATCGGTACGACACTCGCTTCTGACCTGTCAGTACCGCCCACCCTGATATCCTCTGCTCCTGTGGCGGAATCTGGGAGCCAACTCTCTCCTGTCAGTTGCGGGGGGGGGGTTTGAACTGATATGTCGGTTCCGACTCTTCCTCTTGGGGCTTTGGCATGGATGAGTTTGGCTTCTACCTCTGGCTCGGAGCCGGCAGTTCTGGTGCGGGAGGAGTCTTCGGACCTGGGTGCTTCCTCGCATCAGAGCCGTAGGGCCTTCGATGCCATGAGAAGGGCTCTGTCCCCCCAGACTTTCGCAACCGCTGATATGGCCACCTCCTCCCAAAAGGCACCTGCATCTTCTCTACTACCACAGGTTCACTGAAAGCGTAGGGACCCAGAGCCTCAGGACGCCCCTTTGGGGGAACCTTGCTCTTCCGAGACTTTCCCAGAGATTCCCACTGAGGAGGTTCCTCGGAAGAGGTTATGTAAGAGGAGACATCTAGATTCCCCTCAGGAATCCATCACGTTGGACACCGATTTGGAGGAATCAGAAGCGTTGCCACAGTCCCTCTCTGAGGATATTTCCTTCAGGGATATCCTTGAGATCCTTTAGCAAAGTGGAGTCTTGCTGCCCCTAAACCCTACTGAGGACGAATCGGTGCTCCTGAAGGCTTTTGGGTCCCGACCCTCCACCTCTTGGGTGTCTCCACCCTTCGATGAGTTGATGGATCTTTTGTCTCGAAGGGTGTGGGAGTCACCAGATTCTATGGAGCCTGTTCCTAGAAGACCCAACAAGTACATTTCAGCACCCCAAGATAAGTCCTTATCCAAACCCATACCTGTTGATGCCATGGTGGTGGCGGTAGCCAGTAAAAAAAGAGATGTGAAAGACTTCTATGTATGTCCATCCTCCTAACAGAGAGTCTAGGATCATGAACAGATATGGGAAGCGCATGTTCTATTCTATGATATTTGGCCTTCGTTCATTGAACCACCTAACCCACTTCACAAGACTTCAGAGAGATGCCCTCAGGAAGCTTGGAGATGCTCTCCAGGGTGCAGTAGCCGATTCTGTGGCATACAAGGTGAGGTCTCAGCTTGCTACCCTCAACTCCATCGTAAAGTCTTCCATGCTCCTCGTGTCTTACGCTGTTTATGGAACAAGTAGGGTTGCGGGTACAGGAATTGCTTTGCGAAGACATTCCTCGATGCGCTTATGTTCTTTTGCGGAACCTTTTAAGTCGTTGTATGTGAATGCCCCCTTTGATGGTTCCTCCTTATTTGGACAAAAAGTTAGAGACCCTCATCAGATGTGAGCAAGATGGTAAGACTATGTGCCATAGAAGTCTGTTTTTCTAATCCTACTAGACCTTATCCCAAAGGTCAACGGGGTGGGGAAAATGTGGTTCCATAAGACCCAAGGAGCCTTTCCAAACTCACAAGGTGAAGCCTCCTGCAGGGGCAGAGGGGGAGGTAATGGAAGAAGACAACGCCCACATGGCAGGGGGGGGGGCGCAGAAACAGGGTGACAGGGATCAGTTCCTTGGGAAGTCCTATCAGTGCTCCTGAAAGGAGGCCCAACTGTCCTGCTCTGGAGGCAGTCGGGGGACGCTTGTCTTTGTACCTAGGCACCTGGCTAAATATCTCATAAGACCGATGCTACAAAACGTTATATCCAAAGGATATTCCATCCCCTTTCTCTCTCAACCCAGACCAACAAAAGGAATCCCAGATGTTCCACCCAGTCTACGGGATGTGGCATCTGTAGAGGTCCAGAAACTATTGCAAAAAAAGAGTCATCCAGCAAGGATCTGGAACTTACTCAAGGTTCTTTTTGGTACCAAAGAAGACAGGGGGCTGGAGACCTATTCTGGACCTCAGCAGACTGAACAAGTATGTGGTAAAGATGAAGGTTCAGATGGTCACGCTTCAATCCATTCTCCCATTCTTAGGGAAGAACAACTGGATGTGCTCTATAGATCTCCAGGATGCGTACTACCATATCAAAATGGCCAGGCCCATCCAGGGCTCATTTAAGCTTCCGGCTGGGAGCCAGTCACGTCCAGTTTTGGGCCCTGCCCTTTGGTCTCACTACAGCCCCCAGAGAGTTCACTAAATGTATGGCAGTGGTCATGGCTCACTTGAGACATTCAGGAATCCGGGTGTTTCCTTACTTGGACGACTGGCTCCTTACCACCAACAGGCATCAGCTCATTCGGGCAAGGGACGCTACCACAGATCTGTGCTTACAGCTAGGTATTATGATAAATTCAGAAAAGTCTGCTTTATTGCCATCGCAGTGTAGTGTCTTTATAGGAGCAGACTTAGACACTGTCAGCATGTCCCTGAAGCTCCCTCCTGAAAGAGCGATTACCCTTCAACAACAAATTGTGGATATCCTGTCAAGACGAAAAGCACTAGCATCACAGATTATCAAACTGCTCGGCACTATGGCAGCAGCGATTATTGCAATACCCCTTACGAGATCTCACATTCGCATCCTTCATGGGCTGCTATTCACATAGTGGATACAGATGAATCAAATAGTTCTGATTACCAATTCTGGCAAGGACGATCTTCGGTGGTGGTTAACGTCCGAGACGGTGACTATGGGCCGCCCATTTGTTCTCCCCACTCCAGTTGCAACAGTAACCACAGATGGCTCCCTAATTGGGTGGGGGTGGGGCATTACCAGGGACGGACAGCCCAAGGTACTTGGCAGGCTCACGAGGCTCATTTGCACATAAAAGTCCTGGAAAAGAGAGCAGTTCTTCTAGCGTTGTAGGTCTTTCAAGATTCTCTTCCCCTAGGCACGATTGTTATCCAGTCGGACAACATATCTGTAGTCTGGTACATAAACAAGGAGGAACGAAATCTTACCACCTGCGTCAAGAGGCTCTAAGATTATGGAAATGGGCAGAGTCCACCCAGCATTTTCGGATAGCAATGCACATTCTGGGGAAATCCAACGTGACAGTGGACAGACTCAGCAGAGCTATTCTGTTACCTCACGAGTAGTCTCTCAAGAACGAAATGGCGGAAATGATTTTCCACAGATGGGGCCAGCCTTGCTGCGACCTTTTTGCCACCCCCACGAACACCAAGTACAGCAACTACTTTGCCCCGATTCTTCAACAGGGACAACTCCCGAGGGATGCACTCGTCCACGATTGGCCTCCAGTGCTCCTATATGCTTCCCCCCCTTTCAACGGATTCCCAAAGTATTGCAGAAAGCCAGTTTTCTAGGCAGGACAATTACCTTAATAGCCCCATACTAGACTTGTCAAATCTGGTTCCCCTTCCTGGAGTCTCATCTACTGCAAGAGCCTTGGACCCTGGACCCAGTGCCAGATCTTCACTCTTCTCTTCAGTCCATCAAACTGACAGCTTGGCTGCTCCAATTCCCAGAATAGCCAGGTTCCAGAATTAATCAGTATAAGCGTGACATATCCTATAGTCTCACAAATCTTCAACTAGGAAACTTTACCTCAAAGGTTTTCCATCTGGGCACAGCAGAATAACATTGACCCTTTCCTGGCATCCATTTCGGATATTTTGGAATTCCTAACAAAACTGTTCAATGAAAGAGCTGCAGCAGCAACCATTCAAGTCCAACTGGCTGCTATTTCTAATTTTCATTTAGGTGCATCTGAAAATGGTATTATTTCTAATAAGCTGGCTAAGGCTTTTTTGAAAGGTACGATGCATTAAAACCACCGATCAGATCTCCTACTACTCTGTGGAACTTAAATCTAATTCTGTCCAAAATTATTCTTCCACCTTTTGAACCTGCCTCTTCTTGTAAGCTGAAGTATCTTTCTTGGAAGACCATTTTCTTGGTGGCTATTACATCAGCATGCAGAACTTCGGAATTACAAGCCCTTTCTATTAAGCCACCTTAATTAATATTTCATAAAGATAGGGTTTCCCTCAGGACGAATCCATCGTTCTTGCCAAAAGTGTGTTCAGAATTCACACTAAATCAGATGATTGAATTACCTGTTTTCTATCCCAGTCATTCAAACCAGTTGGAATATATGCTTCACAAACTTGACGTCAGACAACTTAGTTTCTATTTGGACAGGAAAAAAGATCACAGAAGGGCTGATCAGCTGTTTGCTGCCTTCTCAAACAGCTTGCAATACTACATTTAAATCCCAAAGCGGGTAAAAACATTAATAGGAGGTCTAAAGAGAAGTGTTCCTATTAGGACTCAACAAAGTTTGGACGATGCTAGAGATGAATTATCTATTCCAACATGAAAACTGGAGATGGCAGCTAACTGCATTTAAACAGTACAAGAGCTAGCTCCTTCAGTGAAGACTGATGCTAGAAATTCCAGAACTTTAGAGATAGGAGCAGAAAAAGGGATGTAATTGATTCTGTTTGCCCAAATTGCAAATCTTCTCCCTTTATTTTTGTAAAGTTTTCTGGTGGAAGCTGTGTGAGATGATAAAACAATATAACAGACCAGGGAGGAGAGCCGGGGCTGTCTTGCAATCCATGGAAGTGGAGAAACCATGAAGTTAATTTTAGGCTCACAACATCTGGGTGAAACGAGTCTGTTGGGTGAGACAGAAGGTCTGGATTTGGATCAAGGATCCAAGGAGTATAAAGAAGATGAAGCCAAAGAAAGGGAAACCAATCTGACAAGGCCAATAAGGAGCAATGAGGATTACTGTGCTCTTCAAGCGAAATGTTTCCTGAAGAAATTTGTGGATGAGGGGTATCGTAGGCTTGACGTAAGAGAGACTGGTAGGCCAACTGTGAAGTAGAGTATCTGTTGTCAACTTCCCAGGTGGGGGGGATAACGGCAAAGAACCTGCTGCACTTGTGGTTGAGTGAGGATGCAAAAAGGTTGCAGCATGGTTGATCCCATTGATGGGAAATCCTCTCTGTCACCTTCATGTTGAGAGAGCACATGTGAGGCATTAGAATAGACTTACTTAACTTGTCTGCAATCACTCCGGACTTCCCCAGAATGTGTTGCTATCAGAAATTGACTGAATGAGATCGCCCATTGCCACACTTAAAGCTTCTTGTCACTGGGGTTAAGATCGGGCACCCCCTTGTTTGTTGATGTACCAGACCACTCACATTGTTTGTTTGAATCACAATAGTCCAGGTAGGGAGAGTGTCCTGGAAAGCCTGCAATGCTAGGCGAACAGCTCTTGTCTTCAGGACATTGCTTTAAGTGTTGGCCTCTTCCAGGAGCAATGTCCCTTGGACTGCCCTTCCCAGAAAGACCCCCCCCCCCAAATCCGATCTGGGAGGCATACGTGATCACTGTAGCCTTCAGTTGGAGAAAAACAAAGGGACAACCTTCTTGCACTTGACTTGACTGTATACACCATAGGAGATATTTTTTGCAAGCATGAGTAATTTTTATCTGACTGGACAGAGGTTGGTAAAGAAGGACCACCGAGTAGCTAACGTCCATTGAAGTACTCTCATAAGGTACCTTGAAAACGGTACTAGGATGACTGTTGCTGACCTGGACCCTAAAGTTTGAAGGAGTAATCCAGCTGAGAGAGAAAAGTTTTGGATGATCTTCCTGACCTGGAACTGAATCGTTTGAAGTCTTGCCAGAAAAAGATATGCTGTTCGTGCGACAGTGCTGAAAGAACTACTGATAAATTCTAATGTCTGAGCTGGTTCCTGATTAGATTTGTTGTACTTGATCGAAATACCCAGATGGGAGTATAACTGGACTATGTAATCTCGGCCTTGTATTAGCTAATGTCTCGCTGGAGCAGTAATGAGTCATTAGTCTAGGTAAGGAAACACTCAGAATCCTTGCAGCCTCAAATGAGCTGTCACTATTGCCACACACCCGGTGAACACTCTGGGGGCTGTGGTGAGACCAAAGGGCAGAGCTCTGAAATGGCAATGACTGACTCCCAGCTGGAAGAGAAGTTATATCCTGCAGTATCTGTTCATTTTGATATGACAGTATGGATCCTGAAGATCTACTGAGCACATGCAATCGTCCTGATGCACAAAAGTCAGAATGGACTAAACGTGACCATCCGGAAGTTCGTATATTGAACTGACTGATTAGATTACAGAGATCCAAAATTGGTCTCCAATCCAGTTTTCTTTGGCACTTAAAAGAATCTTGAGTAAGTTCTGGACCCTCTCTGGTCTAAGGGGGGGGGGGGGGTCTCTTGGATGACTCCCTTTTTCTAACAGTTTGTGTATTTGTAGTGCAGCTGCCTCCCTCTGACTGGGTAGAACATTGGGGATTTTCTTTTAAAACCAGAGGGTAGATGGGAAAATGGTATGACATAACCTCTAGATAACATCCTATGCATCCTTGAATCTTTTGTAATTTTTAACCAAGCTCTCCAGAGATGGACAGTCAGGCCTCCTTTCAAGAGCCCTGGTAGGATCTGTCAGAGAAGTCATCTCTTGATTCCTGGTTCTGCAGATCCCTTTTACGCAAGTGTGGCATCTTCCACTACAGTTCCCTCCTCTGCCACTGAGGAAACTATCTCCACATGGATCTTGGAAGGGACCCTGGGATTTTTTGAACCACATCTTCTGACCATATTGATTCCTAGAAAATGTTCGTTGAAGTGTTAAAAAACATACACACACAGCAGAGAGGGTTTTACCTTCCTGCTCACACTTGGCACGCATGTTTCATTTTGTGGCCAAAGAAGAAGCTTCTGGCACAGGCAACATTGACAAAGGAAGCTCTTAAATGTTCTGCAAAATCATACATGTGCATCCAGGTATGCCTCCTGATGGAAATACTTGAACCAGTCACCCATGAGGTACCTTCTGCTGCATGAGAGATAAGCCTCATTGACGAATTAGAGACAGACTGAAGAGTAACCAACAGCGAGGCAAGAGAGCCCTATGCCTTGGAGGATATGATCGCAGAGTGGGATTTGGCAAGTTCTTTAATGAAATCCCTCTGGAGTCTGGAGAAGTGTGCTAAACAGTTCAGTGATTGAAGGGCAAAAGCCGATGAAGCATAAACACACTTCCCAAATCTGTCCAATGCTCTAGACTCCCTATTAGGAGGGTGGACAGAGGAACTTTGTTCTGCTAGTTCCTTCTTGGTGGCTGCTGCTACGACCATGGCATCAACTAGTACTCCTTTGCTCCAATGGATTATGTCCTTAGGTGGTGCCAGAATCTTGTCTGGTCTCTTGGGTATTGGTTCAACAGTATCAGGCTCCTTCCACACCCGCTAAGAGATCAAGTCAATGAGCTCATCAGTGGGCGGGGTCAACTAGGAGGTAGACAGGTCAGAAACAAAAGCCTCCAAGAATATTGGCTCCTCTTGGGAGGGGTTGTCGGGAAACCAACCACCCCTTTGCTTCAGGAGTTCCAGAATGCCTCCAAATGAAATGTCGGTGGATGGTTATTTTGGGGACCCCTCCCCTTCATCCAAGTCAGTATCTTCAGTGAGTGACTCTTGAGAAGAGTCTAAGTGCCTCCTTTTGCATTATTTTTTCCAGGGAACTTCTTTAAGATGTTTTGGAGAAATGTCAGAAGAAATCAGTACACCATGATGGGGATTCTGGTGGCTAACTTGGGCTGGCTACCCCTGTAGTAAGCATGTTTTGAGGATCAAGATGCAGAGACAAAATGGGCTACGGTTTTCAGAGCTGAAGAAGATGGAGAAGTTAAAGCTCTACGGATACAGAAAGCTCTCGCCACTACCTCAAATACTGAATGTCTTGGACAGACAGCTCCAAAAGAACATGCTTACGGGACGCAGGATTCTTCTCCCCAAAGGCAGAGCACTCAAAGAGGAAGTAGCAAATGAGATGTCTAATGTCATGGCTAAGAGGGGAAGAGACGTCTCCAAGAGCTTCAGAGTTGACAACACCTATTATCCAATGGTGACACTACAGATCCGAGTCATAAGAGACCATCCACTCAGAGACGCCTTTTGAGGACAAGATACCAGTATCTTTGGATCCGATGTGACTGACTGACTGTGGAACCTTCAAATCCAACAATTTCTGATACAGTGGGGGGGGGTCTACTAACTAAGGTCTCCAGTCCCAATGGGGGGGTGGAAATGGGAGAACCCACATTTGTATCTGCATTGAGACAAACTTCCTCATCATCCTGTCCACATCTGATTCAATCAAACTTTTTGAAGAGCAAGTTGAGGATGCTGTAGAGGACAACCTTGAATGGTGGTGTCTCTGAGAACACTCCAAGAAGGGGGATGGCAGCCTAGAGGGTAAACTAGACACAAACCCAACAGTGGTGATCAGATTCAAGGTGACTTTTCTTTTCAAATCTTCAGAGCCGAAAATTTAGACATTTTTGGTGGAGGTTATGAACTTGGAGCTGATGAAGCCGTAGGCTCCGGAGAGCATTTTCTGGAGTCACTCTTTACAGACTTCTTAGAGGGATGAGCCCCAGAAGATGCTGGAGAAGTAGAAGACTTAGAAGGTAGGAAGCCTCTTAGAATGAGCTTATTCTTATGGTCTATGATGGCCCTAGGGTTAAAACCCTTCCAAATGTCAGTCTGCGTCAAGGTGTGACGGGCCTAGGCAACAGACACGTGTCTGACAGTGTAATTTTATGGCCACAGGCTGAACATTTCTTGAAACCCAATGACTTCTCTGACATTTTAACTCAAGGAAGAAAAATGCAGAAATTACACTAGATCAATAGTCAAAAGGCAAAAAGAGCGAAAAGGATAAAGATAAATATTTCTTTTTAATCTAAATAATTATATAGAAAAATGTCAACTACAGTAAAGGAAGAAGTACCCAAAGGTACAGAAAGAACTACCAACAATGGTAAATTAAATAGGAGTACAAAAGTACTTCAAAGGGAGAAGGGAGGAAACACTAGAAAAATTAGAGGATAGAGATACGGATACAAGATATAAAGTAGAACATGTAGAAAAATAATTAAACTCATTGTAATTCCAAAAAACTTTATGGACATGAGAGCTGAAAGAGTGACCACCTCTGTACTCTAAGGCAGCAAACAAGGGACTAGGGCATTATCGGAAAGGGGGGAGCTTGAAAGTTTTCAGAGATCTATGAGCTAGTAAAAGCAGCAGAGTCAGATCGGAGGATCGAATTCGAACCCAAACATTGAGGAATGAATGAAAATTGAAATCAGATACATCTTTTAAGTCAAGTGATATCAGGAAACTTGAAACAGGAAGAATTAACAGGTTGTGAAGGGACATCATTTTGAATTTGGGCACTATCAAGAACTGGTCTCCAACCATTTTCTTTCTCTGGTACTAAGAATATCCTTGAAAAAACCCTTCCCCACCATGAAGGACAAACTGGTTTTATCACTCCTTAGGACAGTATGTGATGAACAGGTGGAAATGGGAGTCTGATCTGGAGGACAAGGAATGGCAGCCTGGAAAAGAGAAATTTCCTCCTGCTGCCATCTGTAATCATAATGAATGCCATTCAGAATCAATTTGTCTGAAACTGTACGTTGCCAAAAAGAAAAACTGAGATTCAGACTTTCGGGAAGAAAAAAGGGGCAAGAGTAAGACGGGGGTTTACAAGTTCTCTTGAATACTCACTCAGATTTGATGGACTTCCTTGGTTTTGGGAGGTTTGAGGCTTCTTTTTTGGAACCTCCTTGCAATTTCTTCTTAAATGTCTGTTTACCTCTATTTTGTTGAGACTATTTATTTTGAGTTTTGCCAAAACTGGATACGATGCTAGAGAATCCTTTAGAAAATCTGAAAAAGGAGGACTGAAAAAATCTTAGGGATTCCTTGGATCAGCTAACCCCTTTCACCACACTTTTTAATTTGTTCTGCAACAGAGGGATCAAAACCTTAACTTCTATCCAGGGGGAGGGTCTGCGAAAGTAGCCATTAAAACCTCCTCAAAACTGTAGCAGTGGTCACAGCCCTGAAAGAAATACCAAAACAGTCATACACAGAGTAAATAATTAGTAGTGAACTGTACAACAGAAGAAATTACATTTAAAGCAGATTTTCCCCACAAGAAGAAACTGCAGCTAAAACATTTCTCATATTTTCGCAATTAGTCAGAACAAGCTAACATACAAGCCTGACCATTCAAAATTCTGGACAAAGTTGCAGAAATATACACTTTTCCCAAACTTATCAATAATTTTCCCATCCTCATTAGAAAGGATAGCACTGGAATTAACTAACGATTAGCAGCAGTGGGATCAACTAAAGCTACAGCCGCTGGGTCGTGTTTGGGAATAGTGTATATAAATTTAAAAGACTGAGGAACTTCATACATTCTATTTGCGTTTTTAGGTGCAGCTAGCTGTCCATAAGGAAAATTGCAGGCGGTAACATACACATCTTCTAAAGCAAAACAGGAGGAAAGGGTGTAAAAAATAAGAAATCAAAGGGGGAAAGTAAAGAAGAGGATTAGCAATGGTGAAGTTAAAGAACTAGAAAATAAAGTAACAGATTACCTGTGAGTGTAGAAAAATCCAACACAGGTAATGTCACAGCATAGTGGAACAATGAGTCCCCAGACTAAGAAAAAGTGGAGTGGGTGTAATGAGAGGCATATGAAGACTTGCCACATGCTGATGGCCTGGAACCTTCATCAGGAAACTGGTACAAAAGTTGAAGGTGTACAACAAGGGAAGGAGCAGGAAACAGTGGTAACTCTGAAGCAGGCAATGTTATTGACTGATGGGACAGAGTTACTATATGAAGAAGCAGCAGATGTAGGATGCATCTGAAGAGGACATGTCATAGGAAGATGTTTTGGAATTTTCTGTAAAATGCCTGCAGGAAATGGAAAGTAAAGAATATGTTCTCAGCTTAGAAAAGAGATCTACGGGAACAGCTGCTTGATTTAACAGAGATGGACTGATATAGCAACATCAATGAAATTAATACATTACAGAAAGTAAACAAGACCCATAATATTAGGGGTCCCTATCACATTATCGAATGCATTTTCACCAAAGTGAAAATAGTGAACAGGCAAAATAGCAAAGCGGCTTTTCAGCGAATTCTTTCCCTGGGAAAGAAGTCGCTTGGCCGCTTTGTTAGTTTGCCGTGTTTTGCACTGTAGTGCAGTCTGAGAGATTCCCGAACTTAAATGCGCAATAGTTACTGACCTTAGGGTTAGGGTGCGGGTTAAGGTAAGTGTATATCTAGTAATATATTTAGTGTACACCTTAGAGTTAGAAGTAGGGTTTAGTTAAGTGTATATATGTTTACTTTTTTTTGGGGGGGGGTAGAAGTAGGATTAAGTTAAGTGGATATATGTTTTAAACGGTTTACTTTTTTATTTTGGGTTAGAAGTAGGGTTAAGGTAGGTGTGTGTGTGTTTTAACGGTTTACTTTTTTTTTTATTGGAACAGCACTTTCTTTCCCTCGGAAAGAAATTGCTGTTCTGAGCTGTCGATATTTTCAACTTTCAGTGAAATGGCGTTGATAAATCATTGTTTGCTGTTTTCAGCATTCGATGACGTGATATAGACCCAATATTAGATGTCTTATAAAACAAATGAACACCGTAAGACTAGTAAGAGAAATCCGTGTGATAGAAATAAATAGAACTGACGGTCATGGTGGTGCAGCTGTTAGCATTGTCGCCTCACAGCAAGAGGTTCTCCATTTTGATTCTTGGCTAGGGTACCCTCTGTGTGGAGTCTGCATGTCCTGCTCGAGGTTGTGTGGGTTTCCTCCAGGTGCTCCGATTTCCTCCCATATTCCAAAGATATGCAGTAGGTGGATTGGACACTAAATTGGACGTAGGTGAGAGTGAGTGGTACGGATGAATTATCGTGGCAGGGCTAGCCACTCAACAGTGTAAACCTTGGCACGAGATGACTGTCACTGTTGAATTAACACCCCGACCCCATGTGCAAAATGGGAAAAGGGGTTGAGGATGGATGGATAAAAGAAGTAAATAGAATAGAAAAACTATAAAGCAATTAAAACAAGATTAACTGTTAGAGGAACAAAGAACAAATCAACAAGATATATGTGGTAAAAGCAATGCATAGTATCAAAACAAATCAGAATCTCTCACACACTTGCAAATTAACTACGACTGCAGCACAGGCAGAAAAACTTTAAACACATGCAGATAAAAGTAAAGGGAAAGTACAACAAGCACAACTCATTTATGACTCAAAAGTTTTATACAGAAATGAGAAACAAAGCAAAAGGAATAGAAACACCATAAAAAAAACATTTTGGAGAAATATTTACGAAGACCCTGTGAAACAAAAGATGCTGAATGGATAGAAAATTTAAAAGAAACGGTAAGGAGTTCAGGTGTGCATGATATGAAATGGGATGACGTAATGGCCAGAGAAGTTGAAACAAAATTAATAAAAGCTCCTAATTAGAAAACACCAGACAGAACCAGATGTAGTACATAACACTTGTAAAAGTATTAACATCTTTTAGCCCTGATCAAGAATCACTTACATGCACTTCCTGAACAGACACTAATCTGGTTAATAACTTGCCTTCCGATGACTATACACTGGAAGTGACAGACAATAGTTTACAGTCATTTAAAAACAACTCAGTCATGGTAATGAATCCAAAGGGTAACAAAAAGAAAGTCAAATAAAACAAAAGATCATTTACTGTTAAGTAAAGCCATAACAGAGAACTGTAAAAAGGGAAAGAATTGAAGTATGGCATGGAACGATTACAAAAAAACATTTGACAGCATCTCACATTCATGGAAAAAGGAGTGCTTACAGATGTACAAGATACATCCTACATTGATCAAATGAATTACATTTACCATGAAACAGCAGCAAACCATTATGCAGTTAAAGCCATGATAAAGAACAAATAATTATCCCAGGGATAAAAATTAAGAAAGGGATAACTCCAGGTCAATTTTCTGAAACCACTTCTGTTTTGTCTTGTCCTTAACCCATTAAGCTCTTTATTTAACGGATTAGGTCATGGTTACAATTTGGCTCCCACAAAACAACCTTGTTTCAAGACTTTTCATCTACTTTTTGAGGGTGACTTAAAACTGTACAGTTAATCAGATGAGGAGCTGAAAGCACAAATGCAAGGGGTTAACTTACTCAGATGATAAAAATGTTATCTGGTTTTGGTAAATGTGCTTAAGCAATGGTTAAAGCAGGAAAGTTGCAGTACCAAGAAAATATCAGGCTGGGTCAGGAATGTGATGCAAGAAACTGAGCTGGAGGGAGCGTATATATATTTGGGAACTGATGGAGGACCAGCCATAAATCATGAACAAATCCGAATAAAACTCAAAACAGCCTTGACATCTGGGAATAAAGTCCAAGCTACAAACCAATTTGCTCTTCCTGCTCTAATTTACAGTTTTGGGGTGACTGGCCCCAAAAGGTACAGATCAGTTGGGCAAGAAAATATGAAAAATGTTTCACACAAAAGATATATAAAAATCAGTGTATACCAAAATAATATAGTCCTCACTCCGAGGAGGTATGGCCCTTTTTTGAAATTTATTACATGTACATATTCATCTTCAGTCATGGGACTACATGCATACTTTCTGACTGCATCAGAACCAAACATAGTGAAAGTTTTAAAACACAAGGACAATGTAAGATAATCTCTCTGCATACGTTTAGCAGAAGCATTCCTGTGTCAAGTGGGAATGGAAAAGTACAGTTGTGTTCACCTACCATAAATGTAGATGTTCGAGTGTATTCACTGTTGCAGTCATTACATTTGGGTTATCAGCTTGCAGGGAGCCCTCAGTTGGCCTGATTAACAAAGTCTTGGGTCCTGCGTCGGTTGCTGTCCCTTCCATGACATCAGGTCGTCAGGGGTATAAAACATGCAGCCAACGCTATTATATCAGTTTTTCTTGCCCCAGATGTCAGGTGCTCCCATAATGGGAAGCAATTAAATATAAAAATACAATGATATACCTCCAACAAAAAAGCGAACACACCAAAAAGCTTTTAAGCATAGTAAAGAAAAGTAGAGGTATAGCCAAAAGAAGTCAGGGGGCTGGAGGGAAGGTAACCAGGACTGCAACAGTGAATACACTCGAACATCTACATTTATGGTAAGTGTACACAACTATACTATGTTCTTCGTGTTTCACTGTTGCAGTCATTACATTTGGGTGGATTCCCAAAGCTATGGTTGGGAGGAGGAATTGAGATAGCATTAGGACCAGCTATAAGGCCCTGCAAGACTGCAGTGGCAAAGCCAGCTCTGGATGTATGTACAGAACTCCAGGTAGCAGCTGCTAGGATGTCCCTGGTAGGGACTCCTCTGAGAAAGGCTGTAGAGGTAGATGCAGCCCTGGTGGAGTGAGGTCTGATCCCCTGTGAGATAGGTTTTCCAAGGTGCTTACAGCAGAAAGAATGCAATGGCCTATCCATTTAGAAATAGTTTGCTTTGAAATAGCCTCCCCCTCTGCCCCTGTAGCAAATGCCACCAGCAGTTGTTCAGATTTCCTTTGAGGTTTGGTCCTGTCC
Source organism: Protopterus annectens (assembly GCF_019279795.1). NCBI lineage: Eukaryota > Metazoa > Chordata > Ceratodontiformes > Protopteridae > Protopterus > Protopterus annectens. Next base: position 488,049,320 of record NC_056749.1, on the reverse strand, counting down.
AAGTAGAAACTAGGTTGTCTGTGCACATCTAAGGAATGCAGTATTTGTTCCCCTTTGTTCTGTGGACTGGGAAAGAAGGTTGGCAAAAGAATGGACTGATTAAGAGCCACACTGGATACCACCTTGGGCATGAAGGACTGATTGGTTCTGAGGGACACCCCGTCTGCATGAAAGATGATGAAAGTCTCCACTGCCATAAGGACCTGTAATTCAGATACCCTTCTTGTTGAAGTGATTGCTAAAAGGAAAGCTGTTTTCTAAGAAAGAAATTTTAAGTCTGCAGTAGCAGCTGGCTCGACAGGAGGTAGCGCGAGTTTCTCCAAAACAAAGTTAAGGTCCCAGGCTGGGGTTGGTGCTCTCGTGGGTAGCCTCAAATTTTTTACCCCTCTCAGGAACTGCTTGAGCAGTGGATGAGAGAAGATGGGAGGTTCTGTGTTACAATGAGCTGAAATGGCTGAGGCGTAAATTCTGATGGAAGAAAAAGACAGGCCCTTGTGAAGCATCTCAGTTAAGTATTGTAAAATCTGAGGTAAATTGGGCACTGCGGAGCTCTTCCCTTGAGATTGGTTCCAGGCACAGAATAGTACAGTTGTGTACACTTACCATAAATGTAGATGTTCGAGTGTATTCACTGCTGCAGTCATTACATTTGGGTAATCTGCTGGCAGGTTGCCCTCAGTCAGCCTGAATAACAAAGTCTTGGGTCCTGTGTCAGGTGCTGTCTCCTCTTACATGACGTCAGGTCGTTAGGGGGTATAAAACATGCAGCCAACGCCATTTTAATCAGTTTTTCTTGCCCCGGATGTCAGGTGCCCCCCAAATGGGAAGCAAAAATATATGTATATAACTATAAATATATAAATGCACTTTAGAAAACAAACTTTACCTTCCACTAAAAGCAAATACACCACAAAGGCTTTTGAGTACAGTGAAGGAAAGAAAAGGCACAGAAAGGGGGCTGGCAGGTGGGTAATCCAGACTGCAACAGTGAATACACTCTAACATCTGCATTTTTGTTAAGTGTACACAACTGTACTATGTTCTTTGTGTTTCACTGCTGCAGTCATTACACTTGGGTAGAATCCCAAAGCTATGGATGGGAAGATGGAACTAAACAGCATTAGGAGCAGCTATAAGGCCCTGCAGGACTGCAGTGGCAAAGTCTGCCCTGGATTTAGAAAAGACAGGTAAATGGTAATGCTTTGTGAACGTATGAACTGAGCTCCAAGTAGCAGATTCTAGAATGTCTCTGGTAGGGATCCCTCTGAGAAAAGCTGCTGACGTAGAGGCAGCCTTGGCGGAATGGGATCTGATCCCCTTAGGCACAGGTTTACCACGGTGCAAGTAGTAGAAACGAATGCAATGGCCTATCCATTTAGTAGTCTGCTTTGATATAGCTGTCCCCTCTTGCTCAGACTTTCTTAGAGATTTTGTCCTGTTCAAGAAGAATCTTAGTTGTGTGTACATCCAATGAATGCAGAATCCGCTCCCCCTTGTTCTGTGGATTTGGGAAGAAAGTTGGCAGGTGAATGGTCTGGTTAAGAGCCACACTGGATACCACCTTAGGCATAAAAGAAGGATTGGTCCCGAGGGCCACCCTGTCTGGGAAAAAATAATGAAAGGCTCCACTGCCATGAGAGCCTGTAGTTCTGAAACCCTTCTAGCTGAAGTGACTGCCAAAAGAAAAGCAGTCTTCCAAGAAAGAGATTTTATATCCGCAGTAGCTGCTGGTTCAAAAGGAGGCAAGGTGAGTTTTTCCAGCACAAAATTGAGGTCCCATGCAGGAGTTGACGCTATCCTGGGAGGCCTTAAATTTTTGGCCCCTCTGAGGTACTGTTTTAGCAGGGGATGAGAAAAGAGGGGAGGGCTCTGTGTTGTAATGATTGAGATAGCAGGGGCATGGATTTTTATTGAAGAAAAGATAGGCACTTGTGAAGCATCTCAGTTAAGTATTGCAAAATCTGAGGAATATTGGGCTTTGCTGTGTCTATTCCTTGTGCTTGGTTCCAAGCACAGAATCTCTTCCATTTATCAGCATAGGATTTTCTAGTACTAGGCCTTCTGGCCTCCAAAATAACATCCATCACAGGTTTACTGAGAGATGTGGTTGGTGAAATTAGTTGATTATCCATGCTGCAAGATTCAGAGTTTGGAACGGAGTGTGCAGAATTTGATAGTTCTTCTGAGACAATAGATGAGGTGTTTGAGGCAAGTAACATGGAGGAAAGTGTGACATATTCCTTAGAAGTGGGTATCGGTGTTGGCGAGGCCAGTCCGGAGCAATTAGAATCATTTTTGTTTTTTCCTGTCTGACTTTTAGTAAGACCTTGGAGAGTAGAAGCAGAGGGGGAAAGGCATAAACTGATAGGTTTTTCCAGCTGAAGGATAGAGCATCCACTTTCCATGATTTTTTGTAAGGAGTTCTTGTGCAGAATTTGTCCAAATTATAGTTTTGTGGAGAGGCAAATAGATCTATGTCTGCACTCCCCCATTTTTGTGTTAACATACTGAAGATTTGTGGATCCAGTTTCCATTCGTGCGGGTCCATATGAATTCTGATTAGGTCGTCTGCCAGAGTATTTTGCTTTCCTGGCAGGAATTGAGCTTGAAGATGCATTTGGTAAGTCAAGGCTGTGTTCCACAAGGCCATGGCTAGTCTACAAAGGGGGCAGGAGTGGGTACCCCCCCCCCGCTTGTTTATGTACCTCATAACTGTGGAGTTGCCCGTCTTTATCAGTAGTTGCCCTGGATGAAGGAAGTCCTTGAAGGCAGTCAGAGCATTCTGAACAGCTAGCATTTCTTTCTGGTTGATATGTAGAAGCATTTGGTTTGGGCTCCATTTGCCCTGAATGCATCTCCCTGCCAGGTGAGCCCCGTAAGCATAGTTTGATGCATCTGTAGTTAGGGTTTGGGTGGCAGGGGGTAGAATAAATGACAGTCCCTTGTTTTGGTGACATGTCTCTGCCCACCAAAGAAACTCCTGTTGCAAGCAGGGAATGAGAGGAACCACTGTTCCCAGGCTGTGACAATGTTGACTCCATAAGCTTTTTAGATACCACTGAAGTTTCCTCATATGCAGTCTCGCATATGGAATTAGTAGAATGCAGGATGCCATGAACCACAAAGCCTGCAAAATTTATCTTGCAGATAGCTGGGTTTTTGTTGCCATTTGTTTGAAGTATATTGTCAATTGAATTTGTTTGTCTGGTGTGAGGCAAGCCATCTGGGCAGTTGTATTCAAGTTTGCACCCAGGAATGTAATTATTTGACAGGGTACTTGTGATTTATTTTCGTTTATGGTGTACCCTAGGCATGCTAGAAGCCTTTTTACAAATGCCAGATGTTGAAGAAGTGTGTCCTTGCCCTCTGCCTGAATGAGACAATCGTCCAGATAAGGATAAATTTGAATGTTTCTTTGTCTGCAAAACACAATTACTGGTGCCAGGCACTTTTTGACCCTGGGCGCAGTAGATAAGCCAAAGGGAAGTGCAGAGAATTGGTAATAGAAAAAGCCTGATTTGAAGCGGAGGTATCTTCTGCAAGATTCCCTTATTGGGATATGCAGGTATGCCTCTTTTAAGTCTAGAGTTACCAACCAGGCATTCTTGCCTAGCATAGGCAGTAGCTGTTGTAGAGTCAGCATTTTGAATTATGGAATGTCCAGGAATGTGTTTAGAATTGATAACTCCAGAATTGGATGCCATGATTTGTCTTTTCGGGGTACGAGGAAAAGCCTTGAATAAAATCCTTGTCCTTTTTCCTTTTCTGGTACTGGTTGAATAGTCCCCATATCCATGAGGGACATGACTTGTTTCTGGGCCTCTGCCCACTAGTTTGGTGGCAGATCTGGCCATCCGTTTGGAACTGGCAACGTGTGGAAATTAAATCTGTACCCCTGGGATACTACGTTTAATACCCACTTGTCCCTGGTAATTGCCAATTTTGAGCACGAAGTGCTAGTTTTCCCCCAAGGGGGCTGCCAAAACATAAGTGCTTGGAGATGACAGAGGAAAGTCATTGAGACTGCTTACTGTAGGGTTGTGCTTTGTTACCTCCAGATTTGGAGGTGGAGGCACCCCATTGCTTTGACCTGTACGATCCCTGTGAATGATATCTGGAGCCTTTGGAGTGCCTGGGTTTGCCCCGAGTGGCTCTGTTGGACACAGGAAAGGACCAATTCTTAGTAGGCCAGTGCCTACTGAACCTGGGTGGCTGCACTTGCAAGAAATCTTTTACAGTTTGCATAGATTTAGCTTGGTCTTCCATTTTCTTTAAAACCTCTTCTGCCTTATTACCAAAGTGACCGTCATGCTGTAAAGGGGCATCCAACAATTTAACTTTAAAATGATCATGCAGATTTTGCTCCTTGAGCCAGGCATGCCTTCTTATCACAGATCCAGTTACGGTGGCCCTGCAAGAGGCCTCTAAGGAATCAAAACCACATTGCAAAGTATGCTTTTCCAACCTGTTCTGCTGAATGCAATAAATCCTGTAACTCTATTTTCTGCACAATCAGAAATCAACATCTTTTTCTGTTGCAGTAAGCCCATAACATGCTGTTGATATTTAAGCATATGAAACTGGCAGTTTAAAGCCCTGATTGCCAAGGTTGCAGACGTATAAACCTTCTTTCCCCATCTATCCAGCACACTGGAATCTCTATCAGAAGGGGTAGGATTTTTGGCTGTAGAAACCTTAACACCCTTGGGACCCTGAGAAATAGTCTCAGGATCAGAAGCAGGATTTTTGAAAAGAAATTGTGGGAACCCTGTAATATCTGTCTGGCTGGCTTACTAGAGCCGGAGGCAGGGAATCAGGAGCCATGCTTGATTCTGAGAACACATCAACAATGTCTAATTCACGAGGTATTGCCAAAGGCCTATGCTGAGGAAGAAGAAGAAAATCCCTAAGCCTCTTTTTTGATTCTGAGAAGTCCTGACTCTCCCAGTGAAAATGTTCCCTTAAAGTATGCAAAGTCTCTCCAAAAGAGTAATCCTCAAGAGGAGAAGCAGACGGGATGGATTCCTCTGCATCACAGTCCTCATAAAGTGGAATAGAAAATTCTTGATCAGACGAGGAATCAGAAGAAATGGAAACCTTATCTGAAGATTCATAATCAGTGCCTTGCCTAGGCCTCTTAGCAGGGGGGGTTGGGAACCCCTGATCAAGGTAATTAAATCCTCAGCCATTTTGATCATTTCTTTTTTAGGCACAGGGGCCTGAGCACGTGGCTCATGCGTCGGTTTTTTACACATAGAAGTTGGTTTTGGCCTTGTTTTTGATGATGGCATTGGTTTAATATACAGATGTTGAGGCCTGACAACACCCTCAGAAGACGGTGCCTGCCCAGTGGCTCCGGACCCATCCAAGGGAGAAACATCCGCAGGTTCAATACATGCAGAATCTCGCTGCATACCGGACTCCGAATGGGTCTCGATAGATGCCTGTGACTCAAAAGTAGCGGGTATTAGGGGCTGCAAAAGCGCCTGAGTACCGGCGAACCGGCGACTGGCTTAGGAGAAGCTTTGTAGTCAGTTGTGGACATCGACAGTCTGTCTCTCAATTTTCCCTTGCGTTTTTTGTGAACTCCAGTAGTTGGATTGCTAACAGACGACATTTCAGGGTAGCTAAATCTTAAACCAAAATATTTAGAAGCAAAAATATACTGATGCTAAATAGTGCGTTGGTTAAATTTAGCACAAAACCGCAAGCAAGGCATGTTGTTGATCAGGGCCTAGGCAAGGAATACAGTACAAATGAAAATCCTTATGAGGTATTTGCTTCTCACAAGTAATGCAATTATTAACTTTTACTGACATCGGTAAGGAGCAAGAAAAAGTTTCCCCAACGGGGTACTCAGCTTTAGTTTGAAGACTTCGGTTCTGAAACTCTAAAACGAAAATTTCAGGAGTCGGCCGACCGGCAGTTGCAAATTACTTCTGCTTCAGGCACTGCGGAGCAAGAAAGACGGATTAAAATGGCGTCAGCTGCGTGTTTTATACCCCTGACGTCATGGAAGAGGACGCAGCAACCAACGCAGGACCCAAGACTTTGTTATTCAGGCCGACTGAGGGCAACCTGCCAGCAGATTACCCAAATGTAATGACTGCAACAGTGAAACATGAAGAACATCTTTTTCCATTTTTCAGCGTAAGATTTTCTAGTACTAGGCCTACTTGCCTTTAAAATTAGATCCATCACAGGTTTACTGAGGGATGGTACAGGAGAGATTAGGTAATCAGCCAGGCTGCTAGGTTCAGTGCTAGAAGCTGAGGGTGCAGAATCTGGCTCTGCTGCTGAGCCAACAGGGAAAGAGTCTGAGGTAGATGCCATTGGGATAACCGTGACACACTGCGCAGGAGGGGGTACTAGTGTTGGTGTGGCCAGTCTGGAGCAATCAAACTCATCATTGGTTTGCACTGTTTGATTTTTAGTAGTACTATGGAGAGCAGAGGCAGTGGGGGGAGGGCATAGACTCATAGGTTTTTCCAGCTGAAGGACAGAGCATCCACTTTCCAGGCTTGTTTGTGGGGAGTCCTTGTGCAAAATTTGTGCAATTGGTAGTTCGATGGAGAGGCAAAAAGGTCTATATCTGGGCTCCCCCATTTGCCTGTCAACAAGTTGAAAATCCTTGGTTCCAGTTTCCACTTATGTGGGTCCATGAAGTTTCTGCTTAGTCTGTCTGCCACTGTATTTAATTTTCCTGGCAGGAACTGAGCTTGAGTGTTCCACAATGCCATGGCTAGTCTGCAGAGGGGGTAAAAATGTGTACCCCCCCCTGCTTGTTTATGTACCACATAACAGCGGTGTTGTCCATCTTTACCATTAGTTGTCCTGGAAGAATCTGGTCCTTGAAGGCTGTCAGAGCATTCTGTACAGCTAACATTTCTTTTTGATTGATATGCAGGTGCATTTGACTTGGGTTCCATTTGCCCTGAATGCACTTCCCTGCCAGGTGAGCCCCCAATGCATAGTCTGATGTCTGTTAGGATTTGGGGGCAGCGGGTGGTGTGAAAAGTAGACCCTTGTTTTGGTGACAGGCCTCTGCTCACTAAAGGAACTCCTGGCATAGGCAAGGTATGATAGGAATCATTGCTTCTAGGTCCTGAGAATGTTGACATCATAGGCTTTTTAGATACCACTGTAGTTTCCTCATATGCAGTCTTGCATATGGAATTAGAAGAATGCATGAGGCCATGAACCCCAAGGTTTGCAGTATTTGTTTTGCAGATAGCAGGATTTTTGTAGCCACTTGTTTGAAGTAGGCTGTCAAATGAATTTGTTTCTCTGGCGAGAGGAAAGCCATCTGTGGAGTTGGGTTCAAGCTTGCTCCCAGGAATATAATTTGTTTACAGGGTACCAGGTGTGATTTCTTTTTGCTTATGGTGTATCCCAGACAAGTTAGAACCCTTTGTACAAAGGCCAGATGCTTCAAAAGTATGTCCTGGCTTTCTGCCTGAATTAGACAATCGTCCAGGTATTTGTATATTTGAATATTTCTTTGCCTGCAAAATGCAATAACTGGAGCTAGGCACTTTCTGAATACCCCGGGCGCAGTAGATAAGCCAAAGGGCAGTGCAGAGAAAGTACAGTTTTGTACCTACCATAAATGTAGATGTTCGAGTGCTCATACAGCTGCAGTCATTACAGATAGGTTTATCCTGCCATCAGGCGGGTCCTCGGTCGGCTGAATTCCAAAGTCCAGGTCCGGCGTCGGTTGTCGTCACTTCTTCCCTGACGTCAGTGCGGCAGGGGTATAAAAGAGGCAGCTGACGCCATTTTCTTCAGTTTTTCTTGCCCCAGATGTCAGGTGCCCCCAGAAGTAAGGCAAAACAAAAAATTATGTAAACATGCAATGATGATAAATTAAAAACACAGTAGTTGTCAGCAAATACACCATAAAAGAAAACCCCACAAAGGTTAAATGATAAGGTGTTTGTCATAAGGCCTGTCCTAAGAGGGGATAGAGGGAGGGTAACCTGGACTGCAGCTGTATGAGCACTCGAACTACATTTATGGTAGGTACAAAACTGTACTATGTTCATCGTGCATACAGCTGCAGTCATTACAGATGGGTAGAATCCCAAAGCTAAGTAAGGGTGGAAGGCACTAAGAGGAACTAGGAGGGGCTAGGATGCCCTGCAGGACTGCTGTGGCAAAGCCCGCTCTAGAATTTGAGTATAGTGGAAGGTGGTAGTGCTTGGAGAATGTGTGCACTGAACTCCAAGTAGCTGCTTCCAAAATGTCCTTGGTAGGGAGCCCCCTGAGGAAAGCTGCAGAGGTAGCTGTAGCCCTGGTGGAATGGGATCTGATGTATACAGGCACAGTTTTTCCATGAAATGAATAACAAAAGCGTATGCAGTGGGCTATCCATTTTGAAATTGTCTGTTTGGAAATAGCCTTTCCCTGAGCACCTGTAGCATAGGATACAAAGAGCTGCTCAGATGTCCTGAATGACTTTGTTCTGTCCAAGTAATAACGAAGTTGTCTGTGAATGTCCAAGGAATGTAGTAGTATCTCCCCTTTATTCTGTGGATTTGGATAAAAGGTAGGTAAATGAATAGTCTGATTCAAAGCTACACTGGATACTACCTTTGGCATGAAGGTAGGGTTGGTTCGTAAGGAAACGCTGTCCTGATGGAAAATGATGAATGGTTGCACAGCCATGAGGGCCTGTAGCTCCGAAACCCTGCATTCTGAGGTAATAGCCAGAAGAAAGGCGTTTTTCCACGATAAGTATTGTAGCTCTGTTGAAGAAGCCGGCTCAAAGGGAGGCAGGGTCAGCTTTTCCAGTACGAAGTTGAGGTCCCAAGCTGGGACTGGTGGTTTCCGTGAGGGTTTTATATTTTTTGCCCCTCTGAGGAACTGCCATAATAGAGGATGTGAGAATAAAAGAGGATCTGTATTGTATTGTGCAGAAATGGCTGAAGCATGGATCTTGATGGAGGAGAAGGAAAGGCCACTGTTTAACATCTCAGCTAGGTATTGTAAATTTTGAGGTATATTTATTACCCAAGGATTCTGGCCCTTTTCTTGATTCCAGGAACAAAATCGTTTCCATTTGGCGGAGTAGGCTTTTCTAGTAGAGGGTCTTCTGGCCTCCAAGATAACATCCTGCACCTCCTTGGAGAGGAGAGTCTGTTGGGAAATTAAGGTATTCTCCATGCAGCTAGATTCAGGGTTTTGAGCTGTCTGTGAAGGGTTTTGTAGTTGTGCTGGGACAACAGAAGAGGAACCAGAGGTAGGGTCCATGGTGGTGAGTGTGTCAGGCTCTTTAGGAGAGGATACCAGTGTTGTCGTGGCCAGTCTGGAGCAATGAGAATCATTTTTGGCCTCTCTGCTCTGGCTTTTAACAGAACTTTGGTCAGCAGAGGAAGAGGCGGGAAGGCATAGACTGTCAATGTTGTCCAATTGAAAGAGAGTGTGTCCACTTTCCAGGCCTGTGGATGATAGGTCCTCGAACAGAATTTTTCCAACTGGTAATTTCTGTGGGTAGCAAACAGATCTATGTCTGGCTGTCCCCATGCCTGAGTTATCTTTGAGAAGACTTGAGGATGCAACTTCCATTCGTGTGGGTCTGTCATATTTCTGCTTAAGTTGTCTGCCAGTGTGTTTTCCTTCCCTGGCAGGAATTGTGCCTGTAGTTGAATTTGTAATTCCAGTGCTGTGTTCCACAGGGTCATGGCTTGCCTGCACAGGGGGTATGAATGAGTTCCCCCCTGTTTGTTTATGTACCACATGACTGTGGTGTTGTCTGTCCTTATCAATAGCTGGCCTGGATGGAATAGGTCTTTGAAGGTCATAAGAGCATTTTGCACGGCTAGCATCTCCTTCTGGTTGATGTGTAGGTGTTTCTCTTTTTGGGACCATTTTCCCTGAATGCACTGATCTGCCATGTGTGCTCCCCAGGCATAGTCTGAGGCGTCCATTGTGATGATTTGAGTTGCTTGAGGTAAACAGAAAAGGAGACGTGTTTCTTTGGCATGCTTGAGCCCACCACAAAAATTCCTTTTGAAGGCATGGAATGAGTGGTATAACTGTTTCCAAGCTGTGGCTGTGTTGAGACCATAAGTTTTTTAGGTACCATTGTAGTTTCCTCATATGCAGCTTTGCACATGGTATTAGAAAGATGCAAGATGCCATAAATCCCAGAGCCTGCAGGACTTTCCTTGCAGTTAGTCTGGTGAAAGTTGCCATTTTGTTGAAGTATTGAGACAGTTGCCCTTGTTTGTCTGGCGTGAGGAAGGCCATCTGGGTGGTTGTATTTAAGCTTGCACCCAGGAAAATCATCTGTTGAGAAGGTATTAGTTTTGATTTCTTTTTGTTCACTGTGTATCCCAGGTAGTTTAACAGTTTTATTACAAACGCCAGATGCTGCAGTAGAACGTCGTTGCTGTCCGCTTGGATCAGACAGTCGTCCAGATATGGGTAGATTTGTATTCCTTGTTGTCTGCAGAAGGCAATTACTGATGCCAGGCATTTTGTAAACACTCTGGGCGCAGTAGATAAGCCAAAGGGCAATGCAGAGAATTGGTAATGGGTAGAACCTGCAAGAAATCTGAGGTATCTTCTGCAATCTTGTCTGATAGGAACATGCAGGTATGCCTCCTTGACGTCCAACGTTACCAGTCAAGACTCCTTGCCCAGCATGGGAAGAAGCTGCTGTAATGTGAGCATCTTGAATTTTGGCACCTGTAGATATGTGTTTAGGATGGATAGGTCTAAGATGGGTCTCCAATCTTTGTCCTTCCTTGGTACCAGAAATAGTCTGGAATAAAAACCTTGACCTTGTTCTTTGCAGGTACCTCTTGAATTGCTTTCATATCTATGAGAGCGGAAATTTGTCTTTGTACCTCTGCCCATTGATTTTGTGGCAGGTTTGGCAAGCCTCTCATTTTTGGAAGGGTGTGAAAGTGGAACCTGTAGCCTCTGTCTACAATGTCCAGAATCCATCTGTCTTTTGTAACAATGTGCCAGTTTTTTGAAAATAATGCCAGGTTTCCACCCAAAGGTACTGCCATTATAGCTTTGTTTGGCAGGCATAGGGGGAAGTCATTGTGTCTGTTTTCTAAATGACTGTGATCTATCTTCTCCACCTCTTGGGGTTGGGTGCTTGCCACTGTCTAGCTCTGTAAGATCCTTGAGGTTGTCCTCTATCCCTTGGGCGTCTGTATCTGCCCCTTTGAGGTCTGTCCGTGGCTGGAAAGGACCAATTTTTTGAAGGTCAGTTTCTGCTGAAGCGTGGAGGTTGCACCTGCAAGAAATCTTTTACTGTTTGCATAGATTTCGCTTTTTCCTCCATTTTCTTTAGTACCTCCTCAGCTTTAACACCAAACAATACATCTTTGTGAAGTGGTGCATCTAATAACTTTGCTTTGACATGATCTGGTAAGGTTTGCTATTTGAGCCAAGCATGCCTACGTATGACAGACCCCATGACAGCAGCTCTACATGAGGCCTCTAAAGCATCAAAACCACACTGCAAGTTATGTTTACCCACTTGCTCTGCTCCATGCAACATATCCTGCAACTCTTTCAAATCTGGTTGTTCTGTCTGTGTCATTTTGCTTTTCAGCTGAGATAACAAAAACTGTTGGTACTTTAACATATGAAATTGACAGTTTAATGCCCTCATGGTTAAAGTGGCAGATTTATACACCTTTTTCCCCCACCTTTCTAATGCTCTGGAATCTCTCTCTGAAGGTAAAGGGTTTTTAGCAGTAGAGGTCTTTATTCCTTTGGGACCCTGTGAAATTGTTTCTGGGTCAGCAGTATGGCTTTTATAAAGAAACTGGTGAGAATCAGGAACCCGGTAATACCTGTCTGGTTTAACAGGGGCTGGAGGTAAAGAATCTGGATTAAGACTGGCTTCTGCGTACACATCATCCAAAATATCTTAAACAGGAGGGATAGCCAGGGGCCTATGCTGGGGGGAGCAGTAAAAATTCCCTGAGCCTTTTCTTGGAATCTGAGTAATCCTGGCCTTCCCAGTGGAAGTGCTCCCTCAATGTATGCAGGGTTTCCCCAAAAGAGTAGTCCTCAGGGGGGGGGGGGACCGAGGGAATAGACTCCTCAGCATCAGAGTCCTCAAAAGGGGAATAGGCATAATCCTGGTCCTCAGAATGGTCTGAGGTAATAGAAGCCTAGTCCGAGGAAGGGGTCTGGGTCTTTTGTCAGAGAGGGGTTGAGAACCCCTGATGAGAGTTATCAAATCCTCAGCCATTTTAAGCATCTGTTTTTTTAGACATGGGGCCTTAAGAGGAGGTCTGAGGACCCTGTTTTTTAGTTTTCATGGCAGCTTTAGATTTAGTGAGGGATTTAATAGAGAAAATGGTAGGCCTGAAGATGCCTTCAGAAATGGTAGGCCTCACTAAATTTTCAATTCCCAGCCAAGAGTGGTGTCGGTATCTGCAGTGGGAATGGAGAACGAGGAGCCTGCAACCTCGGGTACTGAAGTCACCGGTAAAATAGTTTAATCAGTAGTCAGGGGCTGCGTAGGCGCCTCGCTGAGAACCGGAGAACCGGTAGTCGGCCTAAGCGTGGTCTCAGTACTTGGTGCAGACCTCGGATGTTGGTCCTTGTCTTTACGTTTTTTGCTTAAAACTGGTGTCGGTGTATCCGACGACATGATATAATTACATTTTTGCCAAAATAATGAAGGGCGAACTCTGCCCGGCGCTTAATAGTGCGCTTGTTGAACCTAGCACAAAAACGGCAGGCCGAGATGTCATGGTCTGGCCCTAAACGAGGTATACAGAAAGAGTGAAAATCCTTATGAGGTATTTGCTTCCCACAAGAAATGCAATTATTAACTTTGTCTGACATCGGTCTGAGGCAAGAAAAGTTTCCCCAATGGGGTACTTAGCTTTAAAGAAGACTTCGGCTGAAATACTTTCGTAAATCTCAGGAGCTGGCCACCTGGCACTTGCGAACTGCTTCTGCTTCGGGCACCGCGCGGCAAGAAAGACTGAAGGAAAATGGCGTTGGCTGCCTCTTTTATACCCCTGCCACACTGACGTCAGGGAAGAAGCGACGACAACAGACGCCGGACCTGGACTTTGGAATTCGGCCGACCGAGGACCCGCCTGATGGCAGGATAACCCATCTGTAATGACTGCAGCTGTATGCACGATGAACATCTGATAGTGCATGTAGCCTGCTTTGAAGCGTAGGTATCTTCTGCAAGATTCCCTGATTGGGATGTGCAGGTATGCTTCTTTTAAATCTAGTGTTGCCAACCAGGCATCTTTGCCTAGCACAGGAAGCAACTGGTGAAGAGTCAGCATCTTGAATTTTGGAATCTTCAAAAAGGTGTTTAGAGTAGACAGGTCCAGGATAGGACGACATGAATCATCTTTTCTGGGTACCAGGAAATGTCTCGAGTAGAAACCTTGTCCCTTTTCTTCTTCTGGTACCAAATGAATAGCCCCCATGCTTAAGAGAGAAAGTACTTGTTTTTGGGCCTCTGCCCACTGATTTGGGGGTAGGTCTGGCCATCCGCTTGGTGTTGGCAACGTGTGCAAGTGAAATTTGTATCCCTGGGACACTATACTTAAAACCCATTTGCCCTGGGTAATGAGTTCCCAGTTCTTTGCATGAAGAGCAATCTTTCCCCTCAAAGGGGCAGTCAGTTAATAAGTGCTTGGAAATTTTAAAAGGAAGTCATTGAGACAGCTTACCATTGGAGGGAGTCTTGTTACTCCCACGTTTGGAAGTGGAGGCCCCCCCACTGCTTAGTCCTGTGCGTACCCTGGGACTGCAGCCTGGGAGCTCTGCTGGATGTGGGTTTGGACTGAGAAGGTCTGGAAGAGGCAGGAAAGGACCAATTCTTGGAAGGCCAATGCCTACTAAATCTTGGAGGTTGTAGTTGTAAAAAACTTTAGCAGTTTGCATAGATTTAGCTTTTTCTTCCATCTTTTTAAGAACAAGTTTTGCCTTGTTGCCAAACAGACAGTCCTGGTTTAGGGAAGCATCCAGTAATTTTGCTTTAACATGATCTGGTAGGGATTGCTCCTTAAGCCAAGCATGTCTTCTAAGTACAGACCCAGTTACAGCAGCCCTGCAAGACGCCTCTCAGAGCGTCAAATCCATATTGCAAAGTATGTTTTCCAACCTGTTCAGCTGAATGCAATAAATCCTGTAAATCCTTATTTTCAGCACATCAGGAAGCATCATTTTCTGTTTACGCAATCCAATAATATGCTGCTGATACTTCAACATATGAAACTGGCAGTTTAAGGCCCTAAATGCCAAATTTGCAGAAGTGTATACCTTCTTACCCCATCTATCCAGCGCCCGGGAGTCTCTATCAGAAGGGGTAGGATTTTTGGCAGTAGTAGATTTAATGCCCTTAGGCCCCTGTGAAATGGTCTCAGGATCTGGAGTAGATTTTTGAAAAGGAACTTGCGAGTCAGGGACCCTGTAATATCTATCAGGTTTCCTGGGAGCAGGAGGTAAAGAGTCAGGGGCCAAGCTGTATTCGACAAATGCATCATCAACAATGTCTAATACAGGAGGTATGGCTAAAGGCCTGTGCTGGGGCAGGAGTAAGAAATCCCTAAGCCTCTTTTTAGGATCAGAAAAATACGGACTTTCTCAATGAAAATGCTCCCCGAGAGAATGCAAGGTTTCACCAACAGAGAAATCCTCTGGGGGAGAAGCAGAGGGAATGGGGTCCTCAGCATGAGAATCCTCATAGTTAGATAAGGGTAAATCCTGGTCATCAGAGGAAACAGAAAATTCAGAATCCTGGTTGAAAGTAACAAACAAACTCAGTCCTAGGTCTCTTAGAGGGGGAAGGCTGGCTTTCCCTGATTAAAGTAACAAGGTTTTCAGCCATTCTTTTTTGTTTTTTAGGCACAGAGGCCTGACCATGCAGTCTGGGTGTCAGTTTTTTAGGCATGGTTTGAGATTTAGGCCTTCAAGAAGAAGATGGCATCAGTTTAATATGCAAGTCGGTATGCCTGAATACACCCTCAAAAGCCAGTGCATGCACAGTGGTTCCGGACCCTCTACTGAGACCTATTCGGAGTCCGGTATGCCGCAAGATGTTTCAACTGTGGAACTTGCGGATGTTTCCACCTTGGATGGGTAGAATCAGAAGTAGTTGGTATCAGGAGCTGCGAAAGCGCCTCACTGAGTACCAGCAAACTGGAGACTGGCTTAGGAGAAGCATCGTCGGCAGTTTTGGACCTCGGCGGCCTGTCTCTGTCTTTATCTTTGCGTTTTTTCAGAATCCCGGTAGTCAGATGGCTAACCAATGACATTTCTGGATAATTAAACCGAGAACCTAAATACTTAGAGGCAAAAATATACAGACGATGGACAGTGCGCTGATTAAATAAAGCACAAAACCGACACCAAGGTACGTCGTGGTCAGGGCCTAGGCAAGGAATACAGTACGAATGAAAATCTTTATGAGGTATTTGCTTTCCACAAGTAATGCAATTAACTTTTACTGACATCGGTAAGGAGCAAGAAAAGGTTTCCCCAATGGGGTACTTGGCTTTAGTTGAAGACTTCGGTTCTGAAACTCGAAAACATAAATTTCAGGAGCTGGCCAACCGGCACTTGAGAACGGCTTCTGCTTCAGGCACCGCACGATAAGAAAGACTGATGTAATGGCGTCGGCTGCATGTTTTATACCCTGACGACCTGACATCGTGGAAGAAGAGACAGCAACCAACGCAGGACCCAAGACTTTATTAATCAGACCGACTGAGGGCAAACTGCAAGCAGATAATCCAAATGTAATGACTGCAACAGTGAAACACGAAGATCATCTTAAACATATGTTAAATCTAATTTCTTTCACCTCAGGCTGAGAACCAGAATCTGACGGGGGGTTCGTCCTTTTTAATTGAAGGAAGACAGAATAAAATGACTAAAAGGCTTTACATAAACCTTTAGCAAAACCCAGCCAATCTTTTTTATCTGTCCCAGCTGAAGGGGAAATAGGAAAGGTGCCTAACTTAATGCTTCATTTTTCTTTGAAATTCTACTGAAAAATAGTCCCCTGAAGAATAGTCCTTTACTCAGGAATCAAGCTCCTCAGAGCAAAGTAATGGTCAGGTCCCTCTTGTAATGATAAAAAGAATGGGTCTCCCTTGCTTGAAGAGGACAACCAAATGGCCACCGAGAACGTGCCTGCCTCTCAGTCCTTAGCAGTTTCCTGAGAAGTAGCACTAGAGAGACCATGAAAAACTGATTAGTAGTCCAAGGAACCCAAAAGAACCACAGCGGAATCACTCAGCAATAGCCACGCCAAAGAGGAATAATTCAAAGTCACGACTGGTCTCCCTAACAATTTTCCTTTTCTTGGGGATCACAGAAGGAACATTCAAGGAGCAGGGACCCCATCACTCTACTGAAAAAAAGTGACAGACAAGAAGGTATTGCTGCCTTTTCCCAAGACTGAAAGATGGGACTTAAAAAATATATGACTGGAACTTGTCATCCACCCTGACACTAGTTCCAAGTCCCAGGCCAAAGTTCAGACAGAAAAATATAGTTTTTTAGAGAAAGTACATACTTTGCACAGAAAACAGTTGGTCCCCAAGCAGGGTACTTCTCTATCAAACAATGAAGAAGCTCTAGTCGACCGTCGATCTCTCAAAGCTGCAGCAGAGAGCAAGTTTCAAAAGTAAGAAAGTTCTGAGAATTTTAAACCCTAACCAGAGTCTTTATACCACTCTCCTCAAGCTCTGCAGTGGTTAGGGCATGTGGAAAGTGGTCCAAATCTTTAGAAGCTAGTTAGTCTTCCAATTCTTGACAGGGTATGTCCCCTATAGCTTAGGCTACTGTAATAGTGTTCTAATGAAGAACATCATATAATACAGCATATTGTAACGGTTTCTGATTATAATTTAAGTACTACTGAAAGGATTAAGACAAGCTCAATCTCAGAACTTGGTGAATGAACAGGCAAGAAGACAGGCTACCAAAACATCCAACTAGTTGCCAGTTACACGTGGGCAGAATGAAAAGAAATGTCAAACATTTTCCTTTTGTAACAAAAACCGAATACAAATCACAATGCCTTGAGACTGGGACAGAATACTCAGGCAAACCTGAATACTAGGAAAATGGGAAATGAGCAATGTATTCTTCTGGACAATACTCTCTCTCTGGAACATTACAGAGACTTGCATGAAAATGTTTCACTAAATATATACGGTGCAAATATGCATTATGTCACTTTCCATCTCTCTCGCTTCTTTTTTTTGGCTCCTTCACACCACTTCAGACAATCATATTTCTCACCTCCAATGTCTTACTCATCCACTAGTTCCCTAGGACCGAGAACTCTATTGCTCATTCACTCCAGTTATAGTAAAAGCTGAAAGCTGGGAGTGATGCCATTTCTCAGAGTAGGGATGGTGGATTTTCTTATTTAAGCCCTGAAGTCCTCAAAGTGGCTGTCACGTCTGCTTTCTCAAAGTACTCTGTGGCATATGCATGCCTCCAAACAAGACCTCTCTAATGTGCAGTGCTTAATCAAGTGTGGTTAAGTTTCCCCCACTGCAGCCACTTCTTCATTTCCCCTGAGGCTGGCAAGCTAGTATTAGCTGCTTCACTCTCACATGCCTACTCCTTCAGAATACAAATTGCTAAATGAACACAGTAAACTTGAGGCACACACAGGACTTATTCCTATAAGCCAGAAGGGTGGTTTGCCATGTTAATTCTTAATGTATCCATCTTATAAAATTCATCTGTACATCTTTAGTCCACATGCTCAATTCTTCCCAATTACACACACCTAAAAATATTACTACATATTACATGGTAAAGTACTATAGAAAGCTGGTGTAGAAAACTAGATGATAATTAGCAAATTTAGGGATCCTCAACCACAAATGAAGCTTTGTATTTTACTAAAAGGCATGATATAAATACTTAATTAACAAATTAAACATTCAAGGAAAAGTGAGCAATCAGCTACATCAACTGTTTGTAACTGTACATTCAACACACATGAAGTGATGAGCTGCATTACCTGCTTGTTGTAGGAGCAGGTGCACTGAACAGGTCAGCTGCTGTTGTGTTAGTCACACTTTTTCCTGAAATACTGCTAGGCGATGCTGATGTAGACACATTGTTAGAGTGCACAGAAATCTCTTTCAAACGCTGCTCCTGCCATACAAAAACAAGATATGCACAAACTGAGTTTAATGCAGTTTCAGTCATTATCTGTTTTAAATTCAGTCATAGCAAAATAAGAAGTTAAGTTCTCACCATGACGTTCCATGTTTGTTGTCCATCTCGTCTTCATTCATTGCTGGTTGGGTTCGGAACAGAGAATTGGTTCTGACTCAACCTATACAAAACCTCAAGACCTTCCACCGGGCTTGTGGCTACACCCTATCCCATCATGTTCAGGGAAGATTACCCAGATCTTGTTTGCAGATACTATAATTATTACCTCTAAACATATAACCATATCCAAAGAGCGACTAAGAGGAGAGTCAGTGAACATCAATTCCAATTTTGCAAGGAACCACTCGATCCTCCAGGAGCGAAGATGGGGGAAGGAGGATGGGACACATGAATGAAGGTGAGATGGACAACAAACATCAAACATTACGGTGAGTACATAGCTTCTTAAGGTTATGTTGTCCTATCTCGCCTTCATTCATTGCTGGTTCAGAGAGCGTCCCTAGCACCTTTTTTCTTGGTGGCTCAAGGGAAAATACTCTTCAGAACAGTAGACCCAAAAGAAGCCCTGTTCCTGGAGGCCTAATAGACTTTGTAATGAGTGATAAAGGTGCAAGGGTTTACTAATGTTGCTGCAGCTGCACAAATTGAATCCATGGGTAGCCTTCGCTGAAAGGCCGATGAGGTTGCTATAGCTCTTGGGGAGTGACCTTTTCCTTTCCCTGGAAGTTCTCTATTCTGTGATTTGTATGTGAAAGTTGCAGTCAGTAAGCCACTTGGAAAGCGTGACCTTTGATATGGGGGCATACTTCTTTTTATCCAAAAAGGATACAAACAGCTGGTCTGAGTTTCTGAACTCCTTTGTTCTGCTGAGATAGAAACGTAGCTGTATATGTCTAACTGGTGTAATTTGTAATCTGACTTGTTGCCATAGTTAGGGAAAAAAAACAGGTAAGTCAATGGATTGATTTAGATTTGCTTCTGAACATACTTTTGGGAGAAATGAATGGTTAGTTCGCAGGGAAACTATCTTTGAAAAATCATGTACAGGGGACACATTGATGATGCTTGAAGTTCTGATACCTGTCTAGTGGACGTGATGGCTACCAAGAAGGCCGTCTTCCACATTAAAAACTTTAGCTTGCACGTTGATGCAGGTTCAAAGGGAAAAGAATCAAGGTAGATAAAACAAAGTTTAGGTCCCATGGCGCTGGTGACTCTCTTACTGGAGGTCTTAGTAAAAAGGTACCTTTCAAAAAGGCTTTTCAAAGCCGGTGGGACACGATTTTTAGTCCCATTTCACCAATATGATAGTTTGGCATAGCAGCTAATTGACTTTGAATAGTAGCTGCAGCTGCACCTTCATTAAAAAGCTTAGCTAGGAAATCTAATACAGCTGTTATAGAGGCAATAAAAGCATCAATATGGTTGTTGAAAGCCCAATGGGAATAGCTTTTCCATTTGCTAGAATATAGTTTTTTTTGGTTGAAGACTTATGAGACTAAATCAAAATATGTTTCACTGCAGGGGAAATATCAGGAAGCCAGGCTGTTTGTGGAACTGGAGCAGCCAAGCTGTCAATCTTAGGGTTTGAACTGATGGATGGAGCGCCCCTGATGGATGAGTCAGGATGTCTGGAACTTGGTCCAGAATCCACGGCTCCTCCTGAAGATGAGGCCATAGGAAGGGGAACCAAATCTGGCAAGGCCAGTGTGGGGCAACAAGTATCAAACTGCCAGCATTTATCTTGCATATAAGACTGCCCCCTATAAATACAATATGCTGTGATAGCAGCAAGGAAGATTTTTCAAAGTTTATCATGATGCCTAGCTGAGAGCAAAGATGAATGGTGGTGTCTCTCGCTCTTGTTAGTAGATGCTTGGTGGTGGCAGTTAGGAGCCAGCTGTCTAAGTACAGACGCACCCGGAACCCTAGACACCTCAAGTGACCCATAAAGTACAGTTGTGTACCTACCATAAATGTAGATGTTCGAGTGTATTCACTGTTGCATTCATTACTCTTGGGTTATCCTGCTGGCAGGCCACCCGCAGTTGGCCAGAATTCCAAAGACTAGGCCCGGCGTCGGTTGCTGTCGCATCTTCCCTGACGTCAGTGCGCCAGGAGTATAAAAAATGCTGCTAACGCCATTTTCTTCAGTTTTTCTTGCCCCAGATGTCAGGTGCCCCAAATAGGTAGGCTGAAAAATATATAAATATGAAATGCATGCACAAAAATGACACTTCCCTTATCAAAAAGCAAATACACCAAAAAGGTAGTATAGGATAGAGTAGTGCAGATACGTCCCAGCAAAGAGAAGGGGGATGGTGGGTGGGTAACCTGAACTGCAACAGTGAATACACTCAAACATCTACATTTATGGTAGGTACACAAAGTACAGTTTTGTACCTACCATAAATGTAGATGTTCGAGT
Organism: Protopterus annectens; assembly: GCF_019279795.1. Lineage (NCBI taxonomy): Eukaryota > Metazoa > Chordata > Ceratodontiformes > Protopteridae > Protopterus > Protopterus annectens. The sequence goes on along the minus strand of NC_056749.1, from coordinate 488,028,733 downwards.
GCTAATACAGCTGCAGTAATCACAGATGGGTTTTCTGCCGTCAGGCGGTCCCTCGGTCGGCCGAATTCCAAAGTCTAGGTCTGGCGTCGGTTGCTGTCGCTCTCTTTCCTGACGTCAATGAGGCAGGGGTATATAAGACACAGCCAACGCCATTTTCTTCAGTCTTTCTTGCCCCAGATGTCAGGTGCCCCCAGTAGGAAGGCAATACATAAATTATATTTATATACATGCAATGCAATATAATCAAAAATCAGTAGTTGCAAGCAAATATACCATAGAAGGATAACCCAATCAGGTTGTATGAAGAGGGGTTAGGCCCTAGGCCTTTACCAAGAGGGGAAGGAGGGAGGGAAAACTGTACTGCAGCTGTATTAGCACTCTAACATTTATGGTAGGTACAAAACTGTACTATGTTCATCGTGCATACAACTGCAGTAATCACAGATGGGTAGAATCCCAAAGCTACGCACAGGGTGGAAGGCACTAGGTGGAACTGGGATGAGCCAGAATGCCCTGCAACACAGCAGTGGCAAAGCCTGCTCTAGTTTTGGAATATAAAGGCAGGTGGTAGTGTTTTGTGAAGGTATGCACAGAACTCCAAGTGGCTGCCTCCAAAATATCTTTGGTAGGAACTCCTCTGAGGAAGGCTGTAGAGGTAGCTGTGGCCCTGGTGGAGTGGAATCTGATGCCTGTAGGGACAGATTTTCCATGATAGGAGTAATAAAACCGTATGCAGTGGCCTATCCATTTTGAAATTGTCTGTTTGGTAACTGGCTTCCCTTGAGCTCCTACAGCATAGGACACAAAAAGTTGTTCTGATTTCCTGAAAGGCTTTGTTCTGTCCAAATAATAACGTAGCTGTCTATGGATGTCTAAGGAGTGTAGCAGCCTTTCCCCTTTGTTTTGAGGATTGGGGTAAAAGGTAGGTAAGTGTATGGCTTGATTTAAAGCTACCCTGGATACTACTTTAGGCATAAATGATGGGTTGGTTCGAAGGGAAACCCTGTCCTGATGGAAGATGAGAAAGGGCTGCACAGCCACGAGGGCTTGTAGTTCCGAAACCCTACGAGATGAGGTAATGGCCAGAAGGAAAGCTGTTTTCCAGGACAAATATTGCAAATCTGTTGAGGCAGCCGGTTCAAAGGGAGGCAATGTTAATTTTTCTAGAATGTAATTAAGATCCCAGGCTGGCACTGGTTGTTTCCTTGGTGGTCTTATATTCTTAGCCCCTCTGAGGAACTGTCTTAAGAGTGGGTGAGAGAATACGGGTGGATCCGTGTTGAATTCTGCACAAATGGCTGAGGCATGGATTTTTATGGAGGAAAATGAAAGTCCACTGTTCAGCAGCTCAGCTAGATACTGTAATACCTGAGGCAAATTCAGTTTTCTAGGGTCCTGGCCTTTTTTCTCATTCCAAGAGCAAAACCGTTTCCATTTTGCGGAGTAAGCCTTCCTAGTAGATGGCCTTCTGGCCTCCAAAATGACATCCTGCACCTCTTTGGGGAGTAGAGTTTGTTGTAGTGTTAAGGAATTTTCCATGCAGCGAGATTGAGTGTTTTTAGCTGACTGTGAAGAGTTTTGTAGCTGTGCTGAGTCAGAAGAAGAGGCATTAGAGGTAGGGGCCAGGGAGGAGTATGTGTTAGGCTCCTCAGTAGTGGGTACCAGTGTTGTCTTGGCCAGTCTGGAGCAATCAGTATCATCTTTGGTCTGTCTGCTCTTGCTTTCAAGAGCACCTTGGGCAGAAGAAGCAGAGGTGGGAAAGCGTAAACTGTCCATGCTGTCCAACTGAATGAAAGGGTGTCCACTCTCCAGGCCTTTGGATGAAAGGTCCTTGAACAAAACTTCTCCAATTGGTGATTCCTGTGGGAGGCGAAGAGATCTATGTCTGGCCTCCCCCACGCTTGGATTATCTTTGTAAACACTTGAGGATGCAACTTCCATTCGTGTGGATCTGCCATATTTCTGCTTAGATTGTCTGCCAGCGTGTTTTCCAAGCCTGGCAAGTACTGTGCTTGAAGTTCGATTTGCCATTCCAGAGCCAAGTTCCAAAGTGTCATGGCTAGTCTGCACAGGGGGTATGAATGTGTTCCTCCTTGTTTGTTTATGTACCACATTACTGTGGTGCTGTCTGTTCTTATCAATAATTGTCCTGGATGCAGGAGGTCCTTGAAAGCTGTAATTGCATTTATCACTGCTAGCATTTCTTTTTGATTGATGTGAAGGTGCTTTTCCTTTTGGGACCATTTGCCCTGAATGCACCTGTCTGTAATGTGCGCCCCCCAGGCGTAATCTGAGGCGTCTGTTGTGATGACTTGATTTGTTTGAGGCTTGCAGAATGGAAGACCTGTGTTTGTTTGACATGCTTGGGCCCACCATAGAAATTCCTTTTGCAAACATGGAATTATTGGTATTATTGTTTCCAAACTGTGGCTGTGTTGAGACCATAGGTTTTTTAGGTACCACTGAAGTTTCCTCATATGCAACTTTGCACATGGGATTAAAAGAATGCAAGATGCCATGAAGCCCAGAGCCTGCAGGATTTTCCTTGCAGTAAGCCTGGTACAATTTGCTAGTGTTTTGAAGTACTGAGTTAGTTGCCCCTGTTTTTCTGGCGTAAGATAGGCCATCTGGGTGTTTGTGTCCAAGTTGGCACCCAGGAAAGTTATTTTCTGAGATGGTGTTAGCCTGGATTTCTCTTGGTTGATTGTGTATCCCAGAGAATTCAGTAACCGTGTTGCATAAGCCAGATGTTCCAGAAGTATGTGCTTGCTGTCCCCGCTTGGATCAGGCAGTCGTCCAAATAAGGGTAAATTTGTATCCCTTGAAGTCTGCAGTAGACAATTACTGATGCCAGGCATTTCGTGAATACTCTGGGCGCAGTAGATAAGCCAAAGGGCAATGCAGAGAATTGATAGTGGATTGAACCTGCAAGAAATCTGAGGTATCTTCTGCAGCTTTGTCTGATTGGGACATGCAGGTATGCCTCCTTGAGGTCCAATGTTACCAGCCAAAACTCCTTGCCCAGCATGGGAAGAAGCTGCTGTAATGTGAGCATCTTGAATTTTGGTAAGAGTAAGAATGTGTTTAGGATGGACAAGTCCAAAATGGGTCTCCAGTCGGTTCCTTTCCTTGGTACCAGAAATAGCCTGGAATAAAAACCTTGACCTTGTTCGTGAGTAGGTACCTCTTGAATAGCTTTCATGCCTATGAGCTTTGAAATTTGTAGTTGTGCCTCTGCCCTTTGATTGTGTGGCAGGTTTGGCATGCCTCTCATTTTTGGGAGAGTGTGAAAATGAAATCTGTAGCCTCTGTTTATAACGTCCAGGATCCATTTGTCTGTTGTGACAATATGCCAATTTCTTGTAAATAATGCCAGCTTTCCTCCCAAGGGTGCTGCCAGCTGATACTTGCTTGGCATGGAAAGGAGGAAGTCACTGGGTTTGTTTCCTGTATTGTTGTGCACTGTCTTCGCCACCTCTTGGTGCTGGAGTTTGCCATTGCCTGCCTCTATATGATCCTTGTGATTGCCCTCTGCCCCTTGTGCGCCCGTATCTACCTCTTTGGGGCTTGTCCGTGGCTGGAAAGGACCAGTTTTTAGAAGGCCAATTTCTGCTAAAACGTGGTGGTTGAACCTGTAGAAAAGCTTTGACTGTTTGCATAGATTTGGCTTTTTCTTCCATTTTCCGTAGTATCTCCTCAGCATTAGTACCAAATAGCACATCCTTTTGTAAAAGAGCATCTAGTAGTTTAGCTTTCACATGATCAGGCAAGATTTGTTCCCTAAGCCATGCATGCCTACGAATGACTGATCCTGTAACAACAGCTCTACTTGAGGCCTCTAGGGCATCATAGCCACATTGCAAGGTGCGTTTAGCCACTTGTTCTGCACTATGCATCATATCCTGCAACTCCTTCAAATCTGGTTGTTCAGGTTGAGACATTTTATTTCTTAATTGTGATAACAGAAACTGCTGATATTTAAGCATATGAAACTGACAATTTAAGGCCCTCATGGCTAGGGTGGCCAAGGTATATACCTTTTTTCCCCACCTTTCTAAGGATCTTGACTCTCTTTCGGAAGGTAGTGGATTCTTAGCAGTAGAGGCCTACATTCCCTTGGGGCCTTGAGAAATGGTTTCAGGGTCAGCATTATGGCTTTTGTAAAGAAATTGGTGAGAGTTAGGAACTCTGTAGTACCTATCAGGCTTGACTGGGGCAGGAGGCAGGGAATCCGGATTAAGGCAAGCCTCCCGAATAAACATCATCAAGTACGTCCAAGACAGGAGGTATCGCCAGAGGTCTGTGTTGAGGTAACAAAAGAAATTCCCTAAGTCTTTTCTTGGAATCAGAAAAGTCTTGGCCTTCCCAATGGAAGTGTTCCCTCAAGGTGTGCAAGGTTTCCCCAAAAGAAAAATCCTCAGGAGGAGATACAGAAGAAATGGACTGCTCTGCATCAGAATCTTCAAAAGGGGAGTAAGAGTGTTCCTCTACATCACAATGTTCTGAAAAAATGGAGCCCTGATCAGAAGAGGGAGAATCTTCCTCCACTCTGGGTCTCTTGTCTGGAGGGGGTTGGGAACCCCTGATAAGAGTAATTAAATCTTCAGCCATTTTAAGCATCTGCTTTTTAGGCATGGGCCCTGTGCAACAGGCCTCTTGGGATGCCTGGCTGATTTGGACTTAGTAAAGGCCTTAATGGAAAAGGAAGATGAGGGTCTAAAGACACCATGGGTGGAAGTGGACCTGTCCACATTAGGAGGCTCAATGCTCACAGTGGCTTCGGTGGTTGTAGTCTGGGTATGGGCCGAGGTACCTGCGGTCTCGGTTATAGAAGACACCGCCAAAGAAGTGTAGTCGGTAGTCAGGGACTGCATAGGCGTCTGGCTGAGAACCGGACCACGTGTAGCCGGGTTTGGCTTGGTGTCGGTGGGGACAGCGGACCTCGCATGTCGGTCCTTGTCCTTGCGTTTTTTGGACAAAACGGTAGTCGGAGTCTCCGACGACATTTTATAATCAAAGGCTATAAAAAAAAAGTGTTGGGCGAACTCCGCCAGACGCTTAATAGTGCGTTTATTGAAAGTAGCGCAAAAGCGACAGCCCGAGACGTCGTGGTCTGGGCCTAAACAAGGTATGCAGAGGGAATGCAAATCCTTATGCGGTATTTGCTTCCCACAAGAAATACAATTGTTAACTTTTTCTGACATCGGACTGAGGCAAGAAAAGTTTCCCCAACGGGGTACTTAGCTTTAATGAAGACTTCGGTTTCCAATTTTTCGTAAATTCAGGAGCTGGCCGACCGGCACTTGCGAACTGCTTCTGCTTCGGGCACCGTGCGGCAAAAAAGACTGAAGAAAATGGCATCGGCTGTGTCTTGTATACCCCTGCCTCACTGACGTCAGGAAAGAGAGCGACAGCAACCGACGCCGGACCTAGACTTTGGAATTCGGCCGACCGAGGGGCCGCCTGACGGCAGAAAACCCATCTGTGATTACTGCAGCTGTATGCACGATGAACATCTGTACTATTGTTCATAGTGTTTCACTGTTGCAGTCACTACTCTTGGGTTGAATCCCAAAGTTGAGGATGGGTGGCTGGGCTAAATTGGATTAGGAGAGGCTATGAGGCCCTGCAGAACTGCAGTGGCGAAGCCTGCTCTGGACTTGGAGTAGAGAGGCAAGTAGTAGTGCTTTGTAAAAGTGTGCACTGAACTCCAAGTTGCAGCCTCTAAGATTTCTTTGGCTGGTACTCCTCTGAGGAAGGCTGATGAAGTGGCTGCTGCTATGGTGGAAAGAGGCCTAATGCCCTTAGGCACTGATTTGCCATGTTGAGAATAGCAGAAACGTATGCAATGGCCTATCCATTTAGAAATAGTCTGTTTTGAGATAGCCTTTCCTTGTGATCCTGCAGCATATGACACTAAAAATTGCTGTCTTTCTGAAAGCTTTAGTTCTGTCCAAGTAGAAGTGTAACTGCCTGTATATGTCCAAAGAATGCAGACTTTTCTCACCCTTGTTCTGTGGATTTGGGTAAAAGGTAGGCAAGTGAATGGTTTGATTGAGGGTCACACTGGACACTACCTTAGGCATAAATGTAGGGTTTGTCCTCAGAGAAATCCTGTCTTGATGAAAGATGATGAAAGGTTCCACAGCCATGAGTGCTTGTAACTCACAGACTCGCCTTGCAGAGGTTATGGCTAGGAGCAGAGCTGTTTTTCGGAATAAGAATTTAATTTCTGCTGTTGATGCTGGCTCGAAAGGAGGCAGTGTGAGTTTTTCCAAAACATAATTGAGGTCCCATGCCGGAATTGGTGCTCTCCTTGGAGGCCTGATGTTTTTGGCCCCTCTGAGGTACTGCCTTATTAAAGGATGAGAAAAAATAGGTGGTTCCGTATTGTAATGTGCAGAAATGGCAGAGGCATGAATCTTTATTGATGAGAAAGAAAGGCCTTTGTTCAGCATCTCAGTTAGGTATTGTAAAATCTGAGGAATATTTGGTGCAGACGTGTCAATGCCTTATTCCTGGTTCCAAGCACAGAACCTCTTCCATTTTTCTGCATAAGATTTTCTGGTACTGAGCCTCCTGGCCTCCAAGATAACATCCATAACAGCTTTTGAAAGAGGATTTTTCTGAATGGCTACAGTATTCGCCATGCTGCCAGATTTAAGGTCCTGAGTTGGCCGTGCAGGATCTGATTGTTTTGTTGGGTCAGCAAGTGAGAAGTTTGAGGCAATATCCATGCTGGACCTTGAGACAAGCTCTTTAGGATTGGGTACCAGTGCTGGCGTGGTGAGACTGGTGCAATCAGAATCATTTTTGGCTTCTCTTGTCTGACCTTGAGGAGTACTCTGGGAAGGAGAGGCAGTGGGGGAAAAGCATATACTGTTAGATTTTTCCAGCTGAATGATAGGGCGTCCACTTTCCATGCTTGCTTGTGGTAAATCCTTGAGCAAAATCTCTGCAATTGACAGTTGTGAGGGGAGGCAAACAGATGTATGTCTAGGCATCCTCATTCCCCTTATCATGCTGAAGACTTGTGGATCCAGTTTCCATTCGTGGGGATCCATGAGGTTTCTGCTTAGTTCGTCTGTCAGAGTATTTGTTTTTCCTGGCAGGAATTGTGTTTCCAGGTGGACTTGAAGAGCCAATGCTGTGTCCCATAAGGTCATTACTTGTCTGCAGAGGGGGTATGAATGTGTACCTCCCTGCTTGTTTATGTACCACATGACCGTAGTGTTGTCTGTCTATCAGTAACTGTCCTGGATGAAGCAGGTCCTTGAAAGCTGTCAGGGCATTTTGGACAGCTAGCATCTCTTTTTGATTGATGTGAAGATGCCTGCGGTTTGCGGGCCATGTGCCCTGAATACATTTTCCTGCCATATGGGCCCCCCAGGCATAATCTGATGCATCCGTTGTCAGTGTCTGTCTGGCTGTGGGTAAACTGAATTGGCAGACCCTTGTTGTGGTGACAGGCTTCTGCCCACCATCGAAACTCCTGTTGTAGGCAGGGAATGAGTGCAATTACTGTCTCCAGACTGTGGCAATGTTGAGTCCAAACACTTTTCAGATACCACTGTAGTTTCCTCATATGCAGTCTGGCATAAGGAATTAGTAGAATGCAGGATGCCATGAAACCCAAGGCCTGCAGGATTTTTCCTTGCAGATAGGTAGGTTTTTGTTGCCAATTTCTTGAAGTAAGTAGTCAGTTGTTTTTGTTTGTCTGGTGTGAGATAAGCCATCTGGGCAGTTGTATTTAAGCTTGCACCCAGGAATATTATCTCTTGAGAGGGCACTAGTTTTGATTTCTTTTCATTTACTGTGTACCCTAGGCCAATTAGTAATCTTTTTACAAACACCAGATGCTTTAGAAGAGTGTCTGTTTTCTGCTTGAATTAGGCAGTCCAAGTAGGGATATATTTGAATTCCTTTTTGCCTGCAAAACGCAATTACTGGTGCCAGGCATTTTGTAAAGACCCTGGGCGCAGTAGATTAGCCAAAGGGCAGTGCAGAGAATTGGTAATGCATTGAACCAGCTATGAATCTGAGGTATCTTCTGCAAGATTATCAGATTGGGACATGCAGGTATGCCTCTTTTAGGTCCAAAGTTACGAGCCAAGCCCTCTTGCCCAGCATGGGCAGTAGCTGCTGAAGAGTCAACATCTTGAATTTTGGAACGTCCAGAAACGTATTTAGTATAGACAGGTCCAGAATTGGTCTCCAGGTTTTGTCCTTCCGGGGTACTAGGAAAAGTCTGGAGTAAAAACCTTGCCCCTGCTCTTGTTGTGGTACTTGCTGAATAGCCCTCATGTCCATGAGGGCTGTTATTTGTTTTTGTGCCTCTGCCCATTGATCGTATGGCAGGTCTGGCATGCCCGTTGACCTTGGTAGAGTGTGAAAATGGAACCTGTAGCCTTGGGACATTATGTTCAAGACCCACTGTCCAGAGTAATGATTTGTCAATTTGATGAAAAAAAGTGCTAGTTTTCCCCCTAAGGGGGCTGTCAAAAGAAAACTGTTTGGAACTGGTAGAGGAAAAGTCATTGGGACTGTTTCCTGTAAGGCTGTGATTTGTCTTCTCCGCTTTTGGAGGTAGGAGGACCCCCATTGTTTAAGCCTGTATGAACCTTGGGGCTGAGATCTGCCTCTGGGACACCTTTATCTGCCTCTTCGTGGTCTGTCAGACTGGAAAGGACCAATTTTTAGAAGGCCAGTTCCTGCTAAACCTGGGTGGCTGTACCTGTAAGAAATCCTTGACTGTCTCCATGGATTTTGCTTTATCCTCCATTTTTTTCAACACCTCTTCTGCTTTAGTACCAAAGTGTCATTCTGTAATGGTGCATCTAATAATTTTGCTTTAACATGATCAGGCAGATTTTGTTCCTTTAACCAAGCATGCCTTCTAATAACAGAACCTGCAACAGCGGCCCTTGCAAGAGGCCTCCAGTGAATCATAACCACATTGCAAAGTATGCTTTCCCCTTGTTCAGTTGCATGCAATAAATCCTGCAATTCCTTGTTCTCTGAACATTCAGTATTTGTCAACATTTTCTGTTTAAGTAGTGACATTAAATATTGCTGATATTTAAGCATATGAAATTGACAATTTAAAAGCCCTTACAGCCAGGGTAGCAGAAGTGTAAACTTTTTTCCCCCATCTGTCTAGAGCCCTAGAATCCCTATCAGAGGGGACAGGGTTTTTTGCAGTGGAAGCTTTAAACCCCTTGGGACCCTGAGATATAGTTTCTGGGTCAGCAGCGGGGTTTTTATATAGGAATTTATGAGAATCCAGGACCCAGTAGTATCTGTCTGGCTTAGCAGGTGCAGGGGGTAAAGAGTCAGGGGACAGTCCGGACTCTGAAAATGCATCCACAATGTCTAGAACAGGTGGAATAGCAAGGGGTTTGTTCTGAGGAAGAAGCAGGAAGTCTCTGAGCCTTTTCTTAAATTCAGAATAATCTTGGCTCTCCCAGTGGAAATGCTCCCTCATAGTATGCAGCGTTTCCCCAAAAGAGTGGTCCTCAGGAGGAGAGGCTGAAGGAATGGATTCTTCAGCATCAGAATCCTTATAGGGAAGCATAGAGTAATCCTGCTCAGAAGAGGAATCAGAAGAAATAGATACCTGATCAGAGGAATCATAGTCTGCCTCTTGCCTAGGCCTCTCATCAGGAGGGGGATGGGAGCCCCTGATAAAAGTAATTAGGTGTTTGGCCATTTTGAGCATCTGTTTTTTAGGCATGGAAGTCTGAATGGGAGAATGCTGTATTTGTTTCTTTGTCTTTAGAGCTGCTTTAGTCCTAGTCTTTGAAGCTGAGGATGGCTTAACATACAGTTGTGTAGGTCTGAAGACACCCTCAGAAGCAGATGCCTGCTCAGCGGCTCCGGACCCATCTGAGGGAATAATTTCAGAGTGTCCAATACCTTGAGTTTCCATAGGCCCAGTCGGCTTCAAGTGGGAGTCGGTAGCGGGTGCCAGGGGCTGCGAAAGCACCTCACTGAAAACCGGCGACTGGCCTAGAAGAGGCTTCGTCGTCAGTTTTGGACCTCAGATGCCTATCCTTGTCCTTGCGCTTTTTGTAAACTCCAGTTGCTGGCTGTTCCGCCGGCATTATATAATTAAATCCTCGGCCAAAGTGATGAAATGCAAAATCGAACCAACACTTTATAGTGCGTTGGTTGAATTTAGCACAAAACCGACAGCTAGCTACATTGTGATCAGGGCCTAAGTAAAAGTGGAAATCTTTATGAGGTATTTGCTTCCCACAAGAAATGCAATTGTTAACTTTTTCTGACATCGGTCTGGAGCAAGAAAAAAGTTTCCCCAACGGGGTACTTACCTTTAATGAAGACTTCGGTTCTGAAATTCAACTTTGAAAATCTCAGGAGTCGGCCGACTGGCACTTGCGAACTGCTTTTGCTTCAGGCACCGCGGGGCAAGAAAGATGGGGGAAAATGGGGTCGGCTGCATCTTTTATACCCCTGGCGCACTGACGACAGGGAAGAGGCGACAGCAACAGATGCCGGACCTAGACTTTGGAATTCTGGTCGACTGCAGGTGGCCAGCCAGCAGGATAACCCAAGAGTAATGATTGCAACAGTGAAACACGATGAACATCTACTGCCATGCATTTGGTAAACACTCTGGGAGCTGTAGTGAGACTAAAGGGAAGAACTCGAAAAGTACAGTTTTGTCCCTACCATAAATGTAGATGTTCGAAGATCCACATTGCTGCAGTCCTTACACTTGGGTAGTCCGCTGTCCTCGGTCGGCCCGAATATCAAAGTATAAGGCTGACGTCGGTCAAGGCGCATTTGACTGACATCAGGACGTCAGGGTACAAATGCGCATGACCGACGCCATATCCTCAGTCTTTTCTTGCCCCAGATGTCAGAAGACCCTAAAAATAAAGGTCAAAACCAAAAGACAGCAAACAACCAACCAACCACCCTTGCACTAACTATATGTACAATATATACAATATACACAATATGTACAACCCAACCCACACAACCACCTCTAACTACAGAGGGAAGGAGGGAGGTAAATTGGACTGCAGCAATGTGGATCTTGAACATCTACATTTATGGTAGGGACAAAACTGTACTATGTTCTTCATCTCACATTGCTGCAGTCCTTACACTTGGGTAGAATCCCAAAGCAGAGGTAAGGGAGGATGGCTAACTACAAGGAAGCAGGAGCTGCCAAGATGCCCTGCAAAACAGCAGTGGCAAAACCAGCCCTGGATTTAGAGTAAAGTGGCAGGTGATAATGCCTAGAAAAGTATGCACTGAACTCCAAGTAGCTGCCTCCAAAATATCCTTGGTTGCCACTCCTCAAAAAGCTGTCAAGTGGCAGTAGCCCTAGTGGAATGAGGCCTAATCCCAGCTGGAATCTCCTTGCCATGATGGGAATAACAGAAAGCAATGCAAAACCCAATCCACTTAGAAATAGTTTGTTTTGACACAGGCTTGCCCTGAGAACTCAAAGCAAAAGAAACAAACAACTGCTGAGACTGCCTGAACCCTTTAGTTCTGTCCAAATAATAACGCAACTGCCTGTGTGCATCTAAAGTGTGCAAAATCTTTTCCCCTTTATTTTGGGGATTTGCATAAAAAGTAGGCAAATGAATAGTTTGGTTTAAAGCCACACTAGAAACCACCTTAGGCATAAAGGAAGGATTAGTACGTAATGATACCCTATCCTTATGGAAAATCAAGAAAGGCTCAACCGCCATAAGGGCCTGCAATTCAGAAACCCTTCTTGCAGAGGTAATGGCCAACAAAAAGCAGTCTTCCATGACAAATATTTCAACTCAGAAGTAGCTGCAGGCTCAAAAGGTTGTAGAGTGAGTTTCTCCAACACAAAATTGAGATCCCAAGCAGGAGTAGGAGCTCTTCTGGGGGTCTTATATTCTTTGCCCCTCTAAGAAATTGCTTGAACAAAGGATGAGAAAACAATGGTGGGTGCAATCATAGTGAGCGAAATTGCTGCAGCATGAACTTTAATAGAAGAGAAAGACAAACCTTTGTCTAGTAACTCAGTAAGATATTGAAGAGCCACACACAAATTAGGCTCAGAAACATCAAAATCTTTTGCTGCACTCCAAAATAAAAATCTCTTCCATTTGTCTGCGTACACTTTCCTTGTACTAGGCCTTCTAGCTTCCAAAATAACATTCAAAACTTGCTGAGGAAGTGGAGGCCCACTATGGTTCAAAACAGAATATGCCAGGCTGTTAGGTGCAGAGAGTGAAGCTTGACATTTAGCAAATGGCTGTCCTCCTGCGACAACAGGTGTGGAATCAAGGCAAAGGCCATGGAGGCTTCCATACCAGACTTCTCAGTAATGGGTACCAGTGCTGTCGAGGCCAATCCGGAGCTATTAAAATCATCCTTGGCTTGTCCTGTCTGACCTTTAGAAGTACCTTTGGGAGGAGAGGCAGAGGTGGAAAGGCATACACATGAAGATTGCTCCAATTGAAGGAAAGAGCATCCACTCTCCAAGCTGTGGGATGAAACCTTTTGTGCAAAACTTTGGCAGCTGATGGTTTAGTGGAGAAGCGAACAGATCTATGTCTGGAGTTCCCCATGACACTGTCAATTTCTGAAATACATGAGGATCCAATTTCCACTCGTGGGGATCCATAATTGTCTGCTCAACACATCTGCTAAGGAGTTCTGTGCTCCTGGCAGAAACCTTGCCTGAAGATTGAGCTGTAAACTGAGAGCAGTCTCCCACAAAATCATTGCTTGCCTGCATAGAGGATAAGAATCGTTCCCCTTGCTTGTTGATGTACCACATGACAGTTGTGTTGTCTGTTAGAATCAACACCTGCCCTGGAAGAAGTAATTCCTTGAAAGCTATTAATGCAAACTGGACTGCTAACATCTCCTTCATGTTGATATGTAGATGTTGTAGTCTGACAGGCCACTTGTTCTGTATCCACTTTCCATTTAGATGAGCTCCCCAAGCTTTGTCTGAGGCATCTGTCGTTAAAATCTGACTCGCCTCTGGCCGGGTCACAGAGTCCCTTGTTTAGGTGACATTCCTGAGCCCACCACAAAAATTCCTTTTGAATGCAAGGTATTATTTGAATGACAGTGTCCAGATCCTGGCAGTGCTGTGTCCATACATTTTGAGATACCATTGTAGCTTCCTCATATGCAGTTTGGCATTGGGAAGCACCAGAATACAAGATGCCATGAACCCTAAGGCTTGAAGGACTGTCCTTGCAGTCAGCCCGGACTGATGAGATAGTTGATGGAAGTAAAGGGATAGACTCTTTTGTTTGTCCGGGGTTAAAAAGGCCATCTGGGATGCTGTATTCAGTCTCACACCCAGAAAGCACATGTCCTGAGAGGGTACTAGACTGGACTTTATTTCGTTCACAGAATACCCCAGGCATCTTAGCACTGCTATCACATATTCCAAATGATGAAGAAGCTCTTCCCTTTCTTGAGCCAGAATCAGGCAGTCGTCCAAATAAGGATAGATCTGTATTCCTTTTAGCCTGAAGAAAGCTATCACTGGAGCCAGAACTTTCGTGAACACTCTGGGCGCAGTAGATAAGCCAAAGGGCAATGCAGAGAACTGATGGTGAGAAGTCCCAGCTCGAAACGCAGATACTTCCTGCAACTTAGTCTGATAGGAACATGAAGGTAAGCCTCCTTGAGATCCAAAGTTACCATCCAATGATCTTTGCCCAGCAGAGGTAAAAGCTGCTGCAACGTCAACATTTTGAACTTGGGAATGTCCAGATAAGTGTTGAGGATAGATAAATCCAAAATTGGTCTCCACGTGTTCCCCTTCTTTGGTACTAGGAACAGGCGAGAATAAAATCCTAGGCCCACTTCTGGCATAGGGACCGGCTGTATGGCCCCTATTTGGAGCAACAGAGAAACCTGCTTGTGAGCCTCTATTCTTTGTTGAGGAGGAACGTCTGGCATGCCTTTGAAAGGAGGCAAGGCATGGAAATAAAACCTGTAGCCGTGGTGTATGATATCCAATACCCATCTGTCTTGGGTAATTAAACTCCAATTTTCTTTGAAAAGTGCCAACCTTCCTCCCAAAGGTGCTGCCAGACAAGAAGGCTCTGGCAGCTGAAAAGGTAGGTCATTGGGTCTGTTTACGAAAGGACTGACCCCTGCCCTCACCAAGACTGTGCAGGAGAACTCCTGTTCTAGGCCTGAAAGAGCCCTGAGCTCTGCCCCTACCACGTCTAGATCTACCCCTAGACTGGGAATCATAAGAAGGATACGTCCACCCCTTAGTAGGCCAATTTCTACTAAACTTTGGAGGCTGGACCTGCAAAAATTCTTTAACAGTCTGCATAGACTTAGCTTTGTCTTCCATTTTCTTTAAAACTGCCTCAACAGGAGGACCAAACAACACGTCAGATTGTAAAGGAGCATCTAAAATCCTTGTTTTAACATGTTCAGACAAATTTTGATCCCTTAGCCAGGCGTGCCTGCGAAGAACTGACCCAGTGGCAGCCACCCTAGACGAGGCCTGTACAGCATCAAAACCACATTGCAAAGAATGCTTACCCACCTGTTCAGAAACATGTACTAAATCTTGCAACTCTTTACAATCAATACCTACTGCCAGAGCATCAACCTTAGACTTCAATTGTGAAAGGAGATAGTTTTGGTATTTCAACATGTGAAACTGGCAATTCAAAGCCCTCATAGCAAGAGTGGAAGAAGTATAAACTTTCTTTCCCCATCTATCCAAGGCCCTAGCCTCTTTGTCTACAGGAACCGGATTCTTAACAACAGAAGCCTTAACACCTTTAGGCCCCTGGCTAACAGTTTCTGGGTCTGCCCTAGGACTCTTAAAAAGATACTTATGAGCTTCAGGCACCCTGTAATACCTATCCGCTTAACAGGAGCAGGAGGCAAAGAATCAGGATTAAGAGAAGCCTCTGTAAAACATCTTCCACTACATCCAAAACAGGAGGTATAGCCAAAGGCCTATGCTGGGGTAAAACAAAATTCCCTAAGCCTTTTCCTGGAATCAGGGAAGTCCTGACCTTCCCACTTAAAATGCTCCCTCATAGAATGAAGAGTTTCTGAAAAAGAAAAATCCTCAGGAGGAGAAGCAGAAGGAGTAGAATCATCCACATCAGAATCAGAATAAGGAGAGTACTCCTGCAAGTCTTCAGCCGAAGACTCTGAAACATCTGAAGCCTGCTCAAAACCCCCCAGCTCAGGCTCCACCCTAGGTCTCTTATCAGGAGGGGGCATAGAACCCCTAATCAAAGTAATCAAATCTTCTGCCATTTTAAGCATATGCTTCTTGGGCACAGTTCCTGAAGAGCTAGGAGTAACACCAACTGAAGCTAAACCTGGCCTGCCCCTGGGAGAAGCCTTTGAAACAGAAGGAGAGGGCCTAGCCACCCTGGGAAGGGAGGGGAGTATAGTAACCTGAGAAGCCCCCTCAGCCTGACTTGCCTCCTGAGAGGCCACATCTTGCAATAATAAAGTCTCACCCTGGGAACAAAGAAACCTCCGGTGGAGCTACCGGCTCCACCGACACCTCTAAAGAACCGGCGTCCGGTACAGACGGTTCTTCTAGCCTAGGCTTAACTGCTTTGTCCTTGTGCTTCTTCGAAGAAGCGGGTGTCGGAGCATCCGACGGCATTTTATAATTGCACCGCTTCCCAAAGACTAACCTTGCACAATCCAACCTTCTCTTTATAGTGTGTTTATTAAATCTAGCACAAGAGCGACAGCCAACAACGTCGTGCTCAGGCCCTAAGCAAGGAATACACAAAGTATGATAATCTCTATGCGGTATCTGTTTCCCACAAGAAATGCAATTATTGACTTTTTCTGACATCCGGTAAATCACTGAGGCAAGAAAAAACTAAAATATTCCCAACGGGTACTTAGCCAACTTTGAACTCGGTCTGAAACTTCGAAATCGAAAAATCTCAGAACGCCAACCGGCACTTGCAATGCTGCTTCTGCATCGGACCATGCGGCAAAAAAGACTGAGGATATGGCGTCGGTCATGCGCATTTGTACCCTGACGTCCTGATGTCAGTCAAATGCGCCTTGACCGACGTCAGCCTTATACTTTGATATTCGGGCCGACCGAGGACAGCGGACTACCCAAGTGTAAGGACTGCAGCAATGTGAGATGAAGAACATCTGGTAGTGACTGGCGCCAGAAACTGTTTACTGAGGATGGCAGATTGGTTTGGGGTTAGGAAATTGAGTGTCTGCAATTGGGGATGCATGAATTCCCTTTCCTCTGGGTTAGTAGGTTTGGAATCTGAGGAAAATGCCATGGAGGCCACGGGGACAGGCTGCGCAACAAGGGGTACCAGTGCTGTTGGGGCCAGTCTTAAGCTATAAGAATGGTCCTTGTTTTTTCCTCCCTTATTTTGAGCAGTACCTTGGGGATAAGAGGAAGGGGAGAAAAGGCATAGACCGAGAGATTGAACTAGGGGAAGGACAGGGCATCCACTTTCCAAGCCATGGAGTGAAGCTCCCTGGTGCAGAATTTGCTCAGCTGATGGTTGGTGTGCGAGGCAAAGAGGTTGACCATTGGGGATCCCCATTTCTGAGTTATAAGGGTGAAGGTACTTCTGTTGAGCTGCCACTCGTGTGGATCCAGAAGGTTTCTGCTTAATTGGTCTGCCAGGATGTTGAGAGAGCCTGTTAGGTATTGTGCTAGCAGATGTAGTTGATGGAAGAGGCTGTGAGCCAAAGGGTCATAGCCAGCCTGCATAGATGGTAGGAGTGAGTCCCTCCCTTCTTGTTGATGTACCACATCACAGCGGTGTCTGTTTTGATCAGGAGAGCATGTGGAGAGAGAAGAGGTTTGAAAGCTATCAAGGTGTGCTGTACAGCCATAATCTCCTTTAGACGGATGTGCAGGGGGATTTGCTGTGGGCTCCACTTGCCCTGAATGCACCTGCTGTCCAGGTGTGCACCCCAAACATCTGATGCGTCTGTGGTTAGGGTCTGGGCGGCAGGGTGTGGGGAGAAGGGCAGTCCCTTGTTGCGGAAGCATGCTGCTGCCCACCAAAGAAATTCTTTTCTGAGGCAAGGAATTATAGGTAGAAGAGTTTCCAGGTCTTGAGAGTGTTGACACCAAAGGCTCTTCAGGTGTCATTGAAGTTTCTTCATATGCAGTCTGGCATATGGAATGAGGAGAATGCAAGATGCCATGAACCCAAGAGCTTGCAGGATTTTCCTTGCAGAAAGCTGGGGCCTGGTGGCCAGTTGAGAGGATGAGGCTGACAGGAAAATTTCTCTGGTGTAAGGTATGTCATCTAGGATGCTGTGTCCAGACTTGCTCCCAGAAAGATGATCCTTTAGGTGGGCACCTGTTTTGATTTATTTTTATTGCTTGTGTACCCTAGGGGAGGTTAGTAGGCTCTTTACAAAGGCCAAGTGCTTGAGCAGCCTTTCCTTACTTTATCCAAGTAGGGATAAATCTGAATATTTGTCTGCAAATGGCAGGAGCCAGGCATTTTGTGAAAACTCTGGGAGCAGAGGATAAGCCAAAGGGAAGAGCAGATAAAGTGTTGAGATCCTGCCCTGAAGCGGAGATATTTTCTGCATGATTTCCTGATAGGAATGTGGAGGTAGGCCTCTTTTAGATCCAGGGTGGCTAGCCAGGCATCCTTGGAGAGCATGGGTAGCAGCTGCTGGAGGGTGAGCATTTTGAATTTTGGGATCACCAGGAAAGTGTTTAGAATGGATAGATCGAGGATGCAGTGCCAAGTGCCCTCTTTTCTGGATACCAGAAAAAGTCTGGACTAGAAGCCTTGGCCCATCTGTTCTGCAGGAACGTGCTCAACTGCCCTCAGAGTGAGCAGGGAATGGATTTGCATTTGAGCCTCTGCCCAATGATTTGGTGGTAGATCTGGGAACCTTTTTGAGGTTGGAAGGGTGTGGAAGGAGAATTTGTATCCTTGAGACACAATGTTCAGAACCCATTGGTTCTTGGTAATGGTGGGCCAGGTGCTTGAGTGAAAGGAGAGTTTTCCTCCTAGGGGCAAGTGAAGGTGGGCAGAGGGGAGGTCAGGAGGAGGCAAGTCATTGTGAGCTCTTACCATAAGGGGGTGGCTTATAACCCCCTGGTTTTGAAGTGGAGGTAGTCCACTGCTTAGATCTCTGCATTCCCTGAGGCTGCCTTCTGGGAGGGTCTGTTTCCACTGGGCCTGTTTACTCAGAGCAGGGGACAAAACAGTGCTTGGAGGGACAATGCATGCTGAAACTAGGGGGCTGGACCTGTGAGAAATCTTTAACTGTTTGCATAGATTTTACTTTTTCTTCAATTTTTAAGACCTCTTCTGCCTTAGTGCCAAATTAGTTATCTTTTTGTAAGGGGGCATCCAACAATTTAGATTTGAAATGGTCTGGCAGGGGTTGTTCCTTAAGCCATGCATATCTTCTAATGAGAGATCCAGTGACTGCTGCCCTGCAAGAAGCTTCTAGGGCGTCAAAACCACTTGCAGAATGTATCAAGTCTTGTAAATCTTTAGATTCTGCCCAAGCAGGAAAGGTAGACATTTTTTGTAGTTCCGAAGTATGTTGCTGATATTTAAGCATATGCAACTAACAATTTGGTGCCCTGATAGCAAGAGTAGCTGAGGTGTATACTTTTTTATCCCATCTGTCCAATGCTCGGGAATCCCTGTCTGAGGTGGTGGGATTCTTAGCAGAGGTTGATTTAATCCCTTTAGCCCCTTGAGAAATAACCTCAGGGTCAGCTGTAGGATTTTTAAAAAGATATTTAGGTGAGTCAGGGACTCTCTAGTACCTGTCTGATTTTCTGGGAGCAGGAGTTAAGGCATCAGGAGTTGAGCTGGATTTAAAGAAAACATCATTCACCACATCTAGGGCTGGGGGGATGGCCAAGGGTCTGTGTTGCGGAAGGTCTAGGAATTCTCCCGGAGTCTCTTTTTAGACTGACGGTAGTCCTGACTCTCCCATTGGAAATGCTCCCTTAACCTATGCAGGGTTTCCCCAAAGGAAAAATCCTCTGGGGAGAGGCTGAAGGAATGGAGTCCGCTGCATCAGAATCCTCATAAGTGGAGAGGGGTTGCATGTCTTCATAGTCAGGTGCCATCAGATTCATCTGATTCTTGTTCCTGGTCTGGGCCTAAACAAGGAATACAGAGGGAATGGAAATCCTTATGCGGTATTTGCTTCCCACATGAAATACAATTATTAACTTTGTCTGACATCGGTATGAGGCAAGAAAAGTTTCCCCAACGGGGTACTTAGCTTTCAAGAAGACTTCAGTTGCAAAATTTTCGTAATTTCAGGAGCTGGCCGACCGGCACTTGCAAACTGCTTCTGCTTTGGGCACCGCGCGGCAAGAAAGACTGAAGAAAATGGCGTTGGCTGGTTCTTTTTATACCCGTCGCACTGACGTCAGGGAAGAAGCGACGACAACCGACGCCGGACCTAGACTTTGGAATTCGGCCGACCGAGGACCCGCCTGACGGCAGGAGAACCCATCTGTTATGACTGCAGCTGTATGCATGATGAAAATCTACTGGAGACAGATCTCTTTTCCTTTTTGAGGGGGTAGCTTCACTTCCACTGATCAGGTCTTCCACCATTTTAAGCATTTGAGACTGAGGCAAGGTAGCAGGCGCCTGAGAGTGGGTAGTCTGTTTCTTGGGTGTGGTTCGAACGCTGGGCCTAAGGAACTCGGCTGTTTTTGAAAGAATGGTAGTTGCGAAAGAAGGCGTCAGTTTGTGTTGAGATTCAGTAGTGAGAAAGACTTCCTCAGAAGCCAGTGCCTGCTCACCGGCTCCGAACCCATCCAAGGTAGAGATGACCGCAGGATCCTTTGACGAAGAAGAGTTTTGTTGCATACCGGACTCTGAAAGGGTCTAGGTAGCAGCCTGCAAATCAACTGAAGTGGGCATCAGGAGCTGCGAAAGCACCTCACTGAGTACTGGAGGACTGACGACTAGCTTAACGGAAGCGCCATCGGTAGGTTTGGACCTGTGCAGTCTATCTCTACATTTTTTTCAGAAGATCTGCTGTCGGATGGCTTACCGAAGCCATATCGGAATTAGAGGACTGTAAACAAAAATATCCGGCTACAATAAAGGCCCGATGGACAGTTCTGGCGTTTAAACAAAGCACAAAAGCGGCATCGGGGACGTCGTGGTCTTGGCCTAGACAAGTGACGCAAGTGTGGAAGTCTCTGTGTGCTATTTGCTTTCCACAGGTGAGAAAATATTAACTTTTTCTGACATTGGTTAGGGCAAGAAATAAGGATCCCAAAGGGGTACTTATCTTTAAAAGACTTCAACTTCAGTTAAGAAACAAAAACTCAGGTAGCAGCTGACCGGCATTCGTGGGAACGGCTTCTGCTTCAGGCTCCACGGCAAGAAAGACTGATGTAATGGCGTTGGCTACCTTACTTTATACCACTGACTGACGTCAGTCCTCAAGCGACAGCAACTGATGCAGAAATACTAAGTCTCTGGTATTCGGGCTGGCTGAGGGCTACCCTGGCAGGGATAACCCAAATGTGATGACTGCAACAGTGAAACAGGAAGAACATCTGTACTATGTTCTTTGTGTTTCACTGCTGCAGTCATCACTAGTGGGCTGATTCCCAAAGCTGAGGAGAGGGGTGTAATGATTAGTTAGAGCCCTAGGCATGGGTCAGCAAGCCCTGCAGAACTGCAGAGGCAAACCCTGCCATAGACTTAGAGAAAAGAGGAAGGTGGTAATGCTTTGTAAAGGTATGGACAGAGGTCCAGGTGGCAGCTTCCAAGATTGTCCCCGGTGGGAACTCCCCCGAGGAATGCTGTGGAAGTGGAGGCTGCCCTGATGGAATGGGTATGAACAGACTTAGGTGAGGATTTTTCAAGTAGTCTGTAGCAGAAATGGATACAGTGCGCTATCCATTTGGAAACTGTTTGCTTGGAAATAGGCTACCACTCTGCCCCTGGGGCAAAGCTGACCAGAAGCTGATTTATTTTCCTGAAGGCTTTAGTATGGTCTAAGTAGTATCCGAGTTGTCTGTGCACATCTAGTGAATGCAGAGTTCTTTCCCCTTTATTTTGAGGGTTAGGAAAGAATATGGGTAGATGTATGGCTTGGTTGAGGGTCACACATCAGACACCACCTTGGGCATAAAGGAGGTATAAGTCCTCAGGGAGACCCTGTCTGCATGGAAAATGATGCAAGACTCAATGGCCATGAGTGCCTGAAGGTCTGAAACCCTTCTGGCTGAGGAGATAGCAAGAAGGAAAGCAGACTTCCAGGAGATGTATCTCAATTCTGCTGAAGCAGCAGGTTCGAATGGAGGTAAGATTAGTTCTTCTAAAACATAATTCAGGTCCCAGGCTGTCATGGGTGGCCTTCTGGGAGGTCTGATATTAGAAGCCCCTCTGAGGAATTGTTTAATCAAAGGATGTGAGAAGAGGGGCTGGTCTGAATCGAAATGAGCTGATATGGCTGAGGCATGGATTTTATTGGAAGAGGAGGAGAGGACAGTATTGAGTAACTGCTAGGTAATCCAAGGTAAGAGTGAAAGAAGGCTGTAAGGTACTGTCCCCTCTGGACTGGGTCCAGGAGCAGAATCTTTTCCATTTCCCTGCGTAAGATTTTCTGGTGTTGGGCTTTCTGGCCTCTGCGATGATGTCTAGGACCTGTTTGCTTTTAAAGTATTAGCCATGCTAACAGTTTAAGAGTCTGCAAGTCTGGGTGCAGCATTCCCCCCACCCCGACCTGGATCAAGAGGTCTGAAAACAGGGGAAGCTGCCTAGGCGGCTGTGATGTCAGGCCGTGCAGTAAGGGGTACCAATGCTGTCTGGGCCAATCTGGAGCAATGAGGATGTCCTTTGGTCTCTCATCCCTTATCTTGATCAGTACCTTGGAAATAAGAGGCAGAGGAGGGAATGTGTACATGAAGAGGGAGTTCCACGGGAAGGTCAAGGCATCCACCTTCCACTCTAGGTGGTGATACTCCCTGGTACAGAATTTTTCAAGCTGGTGGTTGAGGTGCGAAGCAAAGAGATCCACCTCTGGAGTTCCCCTCTCCTGAATGACTTGCAAAAAGATTTTCCTGTGGAGCTGCAATTCATGGGGGTTCAGTAAGTTTCTGCTTAGGTTGTCTGCCGGGGTGCTGTTTACCCCTGGTAGGTATTGGGCAATTAGGTGTAAACCCATGGAGGGAGCTGTCAGCCAGAGGTTCATGGCAAGCCTGCACACAGGGTAAGACCGGGTCCCTCCCTGTTTGCTGATATACCACATTACTACGGTGTTCTCTTTTGATAAGGAGAACCCCTGGCCTGAGGTGGGGTTTGAAACATGTCAAGAGCCTTTTATACTGCCATCATTTCCTTCTGATTGATGTGTAAGGAAAGGTGGTGGGCATCCCAAAGACCTTGGCTGCACCTGCCTGCTATGCAAGTACCCCAAGCAATGTCTGAAGCATCGGTGGTGATGGTCTGGCCTGTAGGGCGGAGGATGAAGGGAAGACCCTCGTTCTTGTCACAGGCCCCTACCCTACTTGGCCCTTATACAGGGAATCAAAGGGAGAGAGGTCTCCACAGGCTGAGAATGCTGACACCAAAGATTCTTTAGATACCACTGAAGTTTCCTCATGTGAAGCCTGGCCAGAGGAATTAGAAGGATGCAAGATGCCATGTACCCCAAGGCTTGCAGGAACTTCCTCACAGTAAAGTGACTTCTGGAAGCTAGCTGAGTAAAGTATAGAGAACGAAAGCTCTGCTTTTCTGGGGATAGGAAGGCTATTTGGGATGCTGTGTCCAGCAGTGTTTCCTTTGACTTCATCTCAATGATGGTGAACCCTAGGGAAGTTAGGAGGGTTTTGACAAAGAGAAGGTCCTGGAGCAGCTTTTCTTTGTATTCTGCCTGAATGAGGCAGTCGTCTAGATAAGGGTAAACCTGTATATTTCTCTGTCTGCAAAATGCTATGGCCGGGGCTAAGCATTTGGTGAGTACTCTGAGTGCAGTAGATAAGCTAAAGGGAAGCACAGAGAAAGTACAGCTGTGTACACTTACCATAATGTTAGAGTGTATTCACTGTTGCAGTCATTACATTTGGGTTATCTGCTTGCAGGTAGCCCTCAGTCAGCCTGATTAACAAAGTCTTGGGTCCTGCATCAGTTGCTGTCCCTTCTTCCATGACGTCAGGTCATCAGGGGTATAAAACATGCAGCCGATGCCATTACATCAGTTTTTCTTGCCCCAGATGTCAGGTGCCCCCACCAATGTGAAGCAATTAAATATAAAAGCACAAAGATATACCTCCAACAAAAAAGCAAATACACCAAAAAGGCTTTTAAGCATAGTAAAGGAAAGTAGAGGTATAGCCAAAAGAAGAAAGGGGCTGGAGGGAGGGTAACCAGCACTGCAAGACTGAATACACTTGAACATCAACATTTATGGTAAGTGTACACAACTGCACTATGTTCTTCGTGTTTCATTGTTACAGTCATTACATTTGGGTAAATTCCCAAAGCTATGGTTGGGAGGAGGAATTTAGATCGCATTATGGCCAGCTATAAGGCCCTGCAACACTGCAGTGGCAAAGCCAGCTCTGGATTTAGAGAAAATTGGCAAATGCTAATGCTTGGTGAAAGTATGTACAGAACTCCAGGTAGCAGCTTCTAGGATGTCCCTGGTAGGGACGCCTCTGAGAAAGGCTGTAGAGGTAGATGCAGCCCTGACGGAGTGAGATCTGATCCCCTGAGGATAGGTTTTCCATGGTGCTTATAGCAGAAATGAATGCAATGGCTTATCCATTTAGAAATGGTTTGCTTTGAAATAGCCTTCCCCTCTGCCCCTGCAGCAAATGCCACCAGCAGTTCAGATTTCCTTTGAGGTTTAGTCCTGCCCAAGTAGAATGTAAGTTGTCTGTGCAAATCCCCTTGTTCTGTGGATTGGGAAAGAAAGTTGGCAAATGACTGGTCTGATTAAGAGCCACACTGGAAACCATCTTAGGCATGAAGGATATATTGGTTCTGAGGGACACCCTGTCCGCATGAAAAATGATGAAAGGCTCCACTGCCGTAAGAGCCTGTAATTCGGAAGTCCTACTAGCTGAAGTGACTGCTAAAAGGAAAGATGTTTTCCAGGAGAGAAATTTTAAGTCTGCAGTAGCAGCTGGCTAAAGGGAGGAAGAGTGAGCTTTTCCAATACAAAATTGAGGTCCCAGGCAGGAGTTGGAGCTCTCCTGGGTGGTCTTAAGTTTTTGGCCCCTCTGAGATACTGCTTTAGCAAAAGATGACAGAAGAGGGGAAGTTCTGTGTTGTAATGAGCTGAAACGGCTGAGGCATGGATTTTTATGGAAGAAAAGGACAGGCCCTTGTGAAGCATCTCAGTTAAGTATTGTAAAATCTGAGGAATGTTGGGCACTGCTTTGCTTATCCCTTGGGACCAATTCCAGGCACAGAATCTTTTCCATTTGTCAGCATAAGGTTTTCTAGTACTAGGCCTTCTCGCCTCCAAAATGACATCCATCACAGGTTTGCTGAGGGATGCTAAGGCTGAATTTAGGTGATCAGCCACGCTGCAAGATTCAAAGTTTGGAGCTGAGTGTGCAGAATTTGGTTGTTTTGCTGAGGCAGTAAGTAAGGTGTCTGAGAGGCAGGTGCCACGGTGGAAGGTGCGACACATTGCGCAGGAGTGGGTACCAGTGTTGGCGAGGCCAGTCTGGAGCAATCAAAATCATTTTTGGTTTGTCCTGTTTGACTTTTAGTAGAATTTTGGAGAGCAGAGGTAGATGAAGGATACAGCATCCACTTTCCAGACTTTTTTGTGATGAGTTCTTGTGCAAAATTTGTCCAGCTGATATTTCTGGGGTGAGGCAAAAAGATTTATGTCTGGGCTCCCCCATTTGCGTGTCCACATGTTCAAAATCCGTGGTTCCGGTTTCCATTCATGTGGGTCCATGAGATTTCTGCTTAGTTCGTCTGCCAGGGTATTCAGATTTCCTGGCAGGAATTGAGCTTGTAGTTGTACTTGATAGGTCAAGGCCATGTTCCACAATGCCATGACTAGTCTGCAAAGGAGGTAGGAGTGTGTACCCCCCTGCTTGTTTATGTACCACATAACTGTGATGTTGTCTGTCTTTATCATTAATTGTCCTGGATGAAGGTAAGTCCTTGAAGGGTGTCAGTGCATTCTGTACAGCTAGCATTTATTTTTGATTGATATGAAGGTGCATTTGATTTGCGCCCCATTTGCCCTGAATGCACTTCCTTGCCAGATGTGCCCCCAAGCATAGTCTGATGCGTCTGTAGTTAGGGTTTGGGTGGAAGGGGATGGTGGGAATGGCAGTCCCTTGTTTTGGTGGCAGGCCTCTGCCCACCATAGGAACTCTAGCTGCAGGCAAGGTATGATAGGAATCATGGTTTCCAGGCTGTGACCGTGCTGACTCCATAGACTTTTTAAGTACCACTGATGTTTCCTCATATGCAGTATTGCATATAGAATTAGAAGAATGCAGGAAGCCATGAACCTCAAGGCTTGCAGTATTTGCCTTGCAGAAAGCAGGGTTTTTGTGGCCACCTGTTTGAAGTAAGTCACCAAATTAATTTGCTTCTCTGGCGTAAGGAAAGCCATCTGGGCAGTTGTATTCAAGCTTGCACCCAGGAATGTAATTTTTTGAGAGGGTACCAGTTGTGATTTCTTTTCGTTTAGAGTGTCCCCTAGACAATTTAGAACCCTTTTTTACAAACGCTAGATGGTTTAGAAGAGTGTCCTTGTTTTCTGCCTGAATTAGACAATTGTCCAGGTATGGATATATTTGAATATTTCTTTGCCTGCAAAATGCAATTACTGGAGCCAGGCACTTTGCAAAGATCCTGGGCGCAGTAGATAAGCCAAAGGGCAGTGCAGAGAACTGGTAATGCAAGTAGCCTGCTTTGAAGCGGAGGTATCTTCTGCAAGATTCCCTGATTGGGATATGTAGGTAAGCCTCTTTTAAATCTAGAATTGCCAACCAGAATCTTTGCCTAGCACAGGAAGTAACTGGTGAAGAGTCAGCATCTTCAATTCTGGAATGTCCAGAAAGGTGTTTAGAGTAGATAAGTCTAGAATTGGATGCCATGATTTGTCTTTTCTGGGTACCAGGAAAAGTCTTGAATAGAAACCTCATCCCTTTTCCTCTTCTGGTACTGGTTGAATAGCCCCCATGCTCATGAGGGAAAGTACTTGTTTCTGGGCCTCTGCCCACTGGTTTGGGGGCGGGGCTGATCTGGCCATCCGTTTGGAATTGGCAACGTGTGGAAATGAAATCTGTATCCCTGGGATACTATATTTAAAACCCATTTGTCCTGGGTTATAAGTTGCCAGTTTCTTGCATGAAGAGCCAGTTTTCCCCCCAAAGGGGTGGCTAAAAGGTAAGTGCTTGGTAAGTATAAAGGGAAGTCATTGAGATTGCTTATCATAGGGAGGTGTCTTGTCGTTTCCAAATTTGGAAGAGGAGGCACCCCCCCATTGCTTTGTTCTGAAAGTCCCTTGTGACTGAAATCTGGAGCCTTTGGAATGTTTGGGTTTGACTTGAGTGGCTCTCGAAGGAACTGGAAAGGACCAGTTCTTAGTAGGCCAGTGCCTACTAAATCTTGGAGGCTGCACTTGTAAGAAATTGTTCACAGTTTGCATAAATTTAGCTTTATCTTCCATCCTTTTTAAAACTTCTTCAGCCTTATTACCAAAGAGATGGTCCTGTTGTAAAGGAGCATCCAGCAATTTTGCTTTAGCATGATCAGGCAGATTTTACTCTGAGCCATGCATGCCTTCTTAGCATAGACCCAGTTACAGCAGCCCTGCAAGAGGCCTCCAAAGAATCAAAACCACATTGCAAAGTGTTTTCCAACTTGTTCAGCTGAATGCAATAAATCCTGTAAATCTTTGTTTTCCACACAGTCAGAAATTAACATCATTTTCTGTTTAAGCAGTCCCATGATATGCTGTTTATATTTTAGCATATGAAATTGACAGTTTAAAGCCCTGATTGCCAAGGTTGCAGAAATTTAAACCTTCTTACCCCATCTATCCAGCGCCCTGGAATCTCTATCAGAAGGGGTAGGATTTTTAGAAGTAAAAGCCTTAATGCCCTTGGGACCCTGAGAAATGGTTTCAGGATCTGCAACAGGATTTTTGAAAAGGAATTTGAGGGAGCCAGGAACCCTGTAGCACCTATCTGGCTTACAAGGAGCCGGAGGCAGAGAATCAGGAGCCATACTAGATTCTGAAAAAACATCAACAATGTCTAGAACAGGAGGTATAGCCAAAGGCCTATGGTGAGGAAGAAGAAGAAAATCCCCAAGTCTCTTTTTAGATTCAGAGAAATCCTGACTTTCCCAGTGGAAATGTTCCCCTTAAGGTATGTAAAGTTTATCCAAAAGAAAAATCCTCAGGGGGAGAAGCAGAAGAAATGGAATCATCTGCATCAGAGTCCTCATAAGTAGGTATAGACAATTCCTGTTCATTAGAAGAGTCAGAAGAAATAGATTCCTGTTCAGAAGATTCATAATCAATGTCTTGCCTAGGCCTCTTAGAAGGGGGGGGGGGGGTTGGCTACCCCTGATCAGAGTAATTAAATCTTCAGCCATTTTGATCATTTGTTTTTTAGGCATAGGGGCCTGCACATGTGACCCAGGCGTCATTTTTTAGGCGCAGGTCGAGATTTTGGCCTTAGTTTTGAAGATGGCGTTGGTCTAACATACAAATCTGTAGGCCTGAAAACACCCTCAGAAGCCGGTGCCTGCACAGCTGCTCCGGACCCATCCAAGGTAGAGGCATCCACAGTTTCCATAATTGAAGCATCTTGCGGCATACTGGACTCTGAATAGGTCTCAATAGAGGCCTGCGAATCAGAAGTAGCGGGTATCAGGGGCTGCAAAAGCGCCTCACTGAGTACCGGCAAACTGGCAACTGGCTTAGGAGAAGCATCATCGGCAGTTTTGGACCTCAATGGCCTATCTCTGGCTTTTACATTGCGTTTTTCTAGGTATTCCGGTATTCGGATTGTTAACTGATGACATTTCTGGA
Source organism: Protopterus annectens (assembly GCF_019279795.1). Taxonomy (NCBI): domain Eukaryota; kingdom Metazoa; phylum Chordata; order Ceratodontiformes; family Protopteridae; genus Protopterus; species Protopterus annectens. Next base: position 488,000,719 of record NC_056749.1, on the reverse strand, counting down.
TAATTGAAGCATGAGCCAAAATATTTAGATGCAAACATGTGCCAACGTTTGACAGAGCGTTGATTAAATAAAGCACAAAACCAACAGCAAGGTACGTTGTGGTCAGGGCCTAGGCAAGGAATACAGTACAAATGAAAATCCTTATGAGGCATTTGCTTCCCACAAGTAATGCAATGATTAACGTTTACTAACATCGGTAAGGAGCAAGAAAAAGTTTCCCCAACGGGGTAATTAGCTTTTTAGTTGAAGACTTCGGATCTGAAACTCGAAAATGAAAATTTCAGGAGTCGGCCGACCGGCACTTGCAAACTGCTTCTGCTTCGGGCACCGAGCGGCAATAAAGACTGACGTAATGGTGTCGGCTGCATGTTTTATACCCCTGATGACCTGACGTCATGGAAGAAGGGACAGCAACCAATGCAGGACCCAACACTTTGTTAATCAGGCCGACTGAGGTCAACCTGCCAGCAGATGACCCAAATATAATGACTGCAACAGTGAAACATGAACATCCTACATTGTGGGTATAAACTGTGATCATGGCTAGGTATGGCACCGACTAATGTCACAATGTCACAGAAAAATACATGGGCATTTCAGTATGCTTACTATAAGGCAGTCAAATGGATTAAGTTTGAGTGAGGAATCTCCACAAAATTAAGTTTAGAAAGCAAGCACTACATCAACCAGACCTTCCAAAAAAAAAATTCCACAATGCAGTCACTTTGACAGATCCGCATACTGAAAACTTTGCAAAATTATCAGAATGTGGAGTGCAGAAAGAAGGAACAAAGTACAAAAGCTTGTATACATTTACAACAGCCTGATAAATTGGCAATCTAAAAGTTGCAACATGGGATACCGAAGTATCTGGAGACCCTTGCCTAGCCTACGTCGAATACACCCAGCAATTTTTAACTTTTGCAGGTTTAGTCAGTCTCTCTCAAACAAAAACAAAAACAAAAAAAAAAGGAAAAAATAATTTTCCAATACCTACTTTTTACTATATAGGGTTTCAAGGGAGCCACAGCATATTCTGTCAAGCAACAAGTGTAAGAACCAGTCTGGTACACAACACCATACTATCACAAAGCAAAGAAGTGAGTGTAAACATCCACAGACCTACAGGCAATTTTGAGGATTACCCACTTGAGGATCTGCCTGTCTCCAGATATGGGAAAAAACTACACACTCCAACAAAATTCATACAGACATAGGAAAGACATGTACACTCCTCATTAAAGGCATGCAAGTAAAAAGCAAAACAGAGAAACACGCTCTGGAAAGGACTTTACTTGGAAAATTCACTAAACCAGTCCTCCCCTATGGAAAGTGAGAGACCAGACACTGAGGACAGTACCCCATATCACTTTTAAAAACAAATGTTCTCCTGTTCACACTTAATTCTTGGTCCAATGATTGCATTTAGTCTTTCAAATTTGAAGGGGCACTACTTTAAACTAATGTTTTGATAATGGTCCATTCTCTACGCAGTTGAAAGCTTCTTAACTAATTTGTTGATACTTCTGGGATTTAATAAAAACACATTCATTTCATACTTTATCTTTTATAGTTCTGACTTTTTTCTTTTCTGACTTGAAGTTTGAATGGGGTCTAAAAAGAAACTACATGTATGAAAATCTTTCTGTTCACCACTCTGCTCATTAGCTTCAAAGTAAGACAGCAGGCTACACATCTCACTCCAAGCTAAGAGGTAGTGAATTCCACTTATGAAACATGGTAACCAGAATCCAGTTAACCATTATGGAGTGCAGCATTCCAGGGTGCTGAACTCCTTAGCTGTCATTCTTTAAATGAGACATTCGCTACCTATGCCAGTAATAGCTCAAGCAGATACAAAATATCACAGCACTTATTAACAAAAAGTAGGCCAGTCTCTCTACTATCCTGGCTATATTTCCACAATCTATAGAAATACCACCTCAGGTCTACCCTGAAAATAGGCACATGTCCGGTGGAATAATCCAGTCAAAAAGAAAAGAAAAATGTCCTCGGCTACTGAAGGAAAGAAACATTTTGTCATAATGATCAGGTGCCATATGACGTGACTGGAAGATTTTCTGGAAGCATTGGTACAAGGCATCTGCAAAGAAAAGTTTGACAGTGCCACTGTATCTTGCTGCATATACAGGAATAGGAGCTTCTTAACATGCTCATACCAACAGAACAATGACCAAGTTATAAACACCATTACTCCTTTTAACCTGACATTTTCCTAATTGCCACAAGCAAATATGACATCAGAATCATCTTTGAAAGCCCAGCGAGGTAAGCATATTCATTTCCAGCTGTCATCTTTCAGATTCGCATACATTTTAACTACCCTATGTAACAGTAGAGACACATCTTCAATAACACTCAACAACCCTCTCAACACTTCTTGTTGGTTTGTCAAATCTTTACTTCATCAACAGCATTCAGTTATTTCCTTGTGGTCTTTACTGTCTCTACAGCTCCAAATAAAGTGCCATTCAACATACACAATTACAAAAAGGAAACATCTCAGAATTACTCCAACTGCATGACTCAACATGTACCCTTTTCCATTTTTTTGGTTCCATATGGTTATTACAACACTTTCAACATTTTTAATGCTAAACACTGCAAACACATACTGGCAAGTTCCATGTGGCTAGTATTTTATCATAAACTAAAAGACTAAATCAAAATTAGTAACTACTGCCTCCAACAGCTACAAACACCGGTTAAATTATTAAAAAAGTTAAATTGCTAACTTTTAAATTCTGTTTCTGAAATGTAACTAGTATATTATTACACTCTTCAGACATGTGCTCAGTCATATGGTTAAAAGTTCAACACATCACAGAACTACATAATATTTCCATATAGTTAATAACATACCATCTTCTGTAACAATTACACTTTATACTTCAAATTACAATTCAAATGTAATAGCATTTCTATATGGCTAATTTTACCATATTAATGATTTTAAACAATTCAAAAATCATAACTAAAATAAACTATTTATGTGGTTAATACTTTTCCAGCGTCCCACACAAAATGAGACATTTCACAGCAGTCCTGCACAAATACTTATCACATAGTTTTCATCTACAATATACTACATTCAAGGTCTGTATATATTTTTTTCAATCCTATGACTACAAAATGAGATTGTTTAATCCTACAACTTCACAACATTAAAATTCAAAAGTTAATAGTGACATCTTCATATTGATACTTCACTATATTCTTTTTAGCAATTTTTGGAAACACCAACCAGTAATGCATGAACAAAAAGTTATGTTCTTACCATAACATTCCATCTGTGTTGTTTTTCTTCATTCATTACTAATGGCGGTCTGCTACATCCTCAGAACAGAGTCGGTTGTTATAACAAGCTTGCACTAGCCAAAAAACTCTATAACTAAGCTTTTACCCATAGTGCCCCTTTCCCTATTACCTCAGATAGAGTTTGCGTGTAAGGAAAGGACAAATTACAGAAAGAAAAGCAGAGGCTTTTTCTAAGCAACTACCTTAAAGGATAGGACCATAGCCGAACCTCCCAGAGTCTTTCAGAGAGGGATGGTAGGAGGGTTGTAATGAATGAATGATCAATAACACAGACAGAACACTATGTTAAGAACCTAACTTCTTTACTGATGGCACAAGAATACCACACCAAGAACTTTATTATATAAAGCTTTCGGGTCTACACCCTTCATCAGTATAAAATAAACGCAATAATGCAACATTTAAATAGGAGAAACCATAACTAAATGGGTCAACTGATTTTCTAAAGTTTAAAATGGAAGCATCATGTTATAGTATGCATTTTCTAGATGTAACTCTATTTAAAAATGGGAATAAATTAGAATCTAAGGTCTTTAGAAAAGAGGTTGATGCTTTGAGATATGTGAGTAGGGACAGTATGCATGCCCCCCACATTTTTAAAGGAATAATGAAAGCACAGTTTATTAGAATGAGTAAGCTAAATGCAGTTGAGTATACATTTAATGAACAAGTTAAGATTATGTCACAAGAGTTTGAGAGGAGTGGTTATTCAAAACAGCTAATAGGTAAGTAAGCGAGGAAGTAATAAATGAAAGGCATATTAAATTATAAGCCAATACTCGAGGGGGGTAAATGGCAGGTAATGAAGGTTTGCACGTGACAGATACGGTAGTGAGGTACTTGACAACATATAATCTAAGTACACGTAATGTGCGTCGTATAATTGAGAAAAACTGGCCCATTTTATTAGCCATGCCTGAGATAAGGTCTATTGTAGGTGATAAGCCGAGGTTTGCTTATAAGAGCTCTGAGGCACTAAAGCAAAAATGAGAAGTTATGTACTTACCATAACGTTCCATGTTAGTTGTCTTCTCTCGCCTTCTTTCTTGCTTGATGGGTTCGGAGCCTATCCTCGGCTCCGACTCGGCACTTGCTAAGCTCGAGAGTCACTTTTACCAGCTCGAGGCAGCCCCATATCCCATGATGCAAGGCGGTAAGTACCCAGATCTCGTTTGATGACAAAAGGGCAATAGCACCTAGCGTAATAACTTCCCAAAGGAAGAAAGAAGGAGAGAAAAAAACCTGCAGGATGGTAGAAGGACCAGCTCTGTATGGTCTTCAGAAGTATAATTCCTGTAGAGAAAGGTCTGTCCAGGCCTGGGGGAAGGAGGGAGGGTCGCAAGAAAGAAGGCGAGAGAAGACAACTAACATGGAACGTTATGGTAGGTACATAACTTCTCAATGTTAAGTTGTCAATCTCGCCTTCATTCTTGCTTGATGGGACCGCGTCCCTAGCACCTCTATCCTGGGTGGCTCAATGGAACAGACTCTTGAGAACGGTAGAGCCAAAAAGTACAGTTGTGTACACCTACCATAAATGTAGATGTTCGAGTGTCTTCACTGTTGCAGTCATAACTGTAGGGTGCTCCTGCCGGCAGGCAGCCCGAGGTCGGCCAGAATCCCAAAGTCTGGGTCCGGCGTCGGCTGTATAAGCTAGTATCCTGACGTCAGTACGCCTTGGTACATAGCCCTCAGCCGACGCCATCTTCTCCAGCCTTTCTTGCCCTAGATGTCAGAAGTCCCCAACAAATCAAAAATGAATCCAACAAGGAAACACAAATACACCACAAATATGAGAGAAAGAGGGGATAGGAGGGAGGAACCCGACTGCAACAGTGAAGACACTCGAACATCTACATTTATGGTAGGTGTACACAACTGTACTATGTTCTTCGTGTTTCACTGTTGCAGTCATAACTGTAGGGTGGAATCCCAAAGCAGTGTAGAGGGGAGGAGGCTTTAGATAGAAGAAGGGGAGGCAAGAATACCCTGCAAGACAGCAGAGGCAAAGCCTGCCCTAGACTTAGAAAACAAGGGGAGATTGTAGTGCTTGGAAAAAGTATGCACAGAACTCCAAGTGGCAGCTTCAAAGATATCCTTGGTAGGGACTCCTCTGAGGAAAGCTGTAGAAGTAGCAGCTGCTCTAGTAGAATGACTTCTAATGGTCCCTGGAAACTGTTTCCCATGATGAGTGTAACAAAATCTGATTCCATAAGCAATCCATTTGGAAATAGTTTGTTTAGAAATAGGTTTTCCAAGAGAACTGGAGGCAAAGGAAACAAACAATTGGTTAGACTTTCTGAAATCTTTAGTCTTGTCCAAGTAAAATCGTAACTGTCTGTGCACATCCAATGAATGCAAAATCCTTTCCCCTTTATTTTGAGGATTTGGAAAGAAAGTAGGAAGGTGAATTGTCTGATTCAAAGCCACTTTGAAATCACCTTAGGCATGAAAGTAGGATTGGTCCTCAAGGATACTCTGTCCTGATGGAAAATAAGGTATGGTTCCACAGCCATGAGAGCTTGCAACTCTGAGACCCTTCTGGCAGAGGTCAATGCTAACAAAAGAACAGTCTTCCAGGATAGAAACTTAATATCTGAAGATGCAGCAGGCTCAAAAGGAGGCAAAGTAAGTTTTTCTAAAACATAATTAAGATCCCAGGCAGGGACAGGAGGGGTCCTTGGAGGCCAATTTTTAGCCCCTCTCAAGAACTGCTTCACCAAAGGATGTGAAAAATCAGGAGGATCAGAACTGAAATGCGCAGAAATAGCAGAAGCATGAATCTTAATGGAAGAAAAGGAAAGTCCTTTAGATAAAAGTTCCGAAAGGTAAAGCAAAATAGAGGAGAGATCAGGAACCTGAGGATCAGAGCCTCGGTCCTGCATCCAAATAGAAAACCTCTTCCATTTAGAGGCATAGGATTTCCTAGTGCTAGGCCGTCTAGCTTCCAAAAGAACATCCAAAACTTGTTTGGGAAGACTAGAGGAAATCAAATTCCTTTGAAGAGCCAAGCTGCCAAGCAAAGGGTCTTGAGACTGGAATGTAGTAACTGACCCTGATGCTGGGACAGAAGCGAAGGGTTCAGTGGAAGAATCCAAGGAGGCCCCGAGAACAGGAGCTTTAAGGTTGGATACCAAAACTGTCGAGGCCAATTTGGAGCAATCAAGATGAGGAACTTGGGCTTGTCCTGCTTCATCTTCAGTAGTACCCGAGGCAGTAGAGGAAGAGGAGGGAAGGCATATGCTGAAAGGCTTCTCCAGCTGAAGGACAGGGCATCCACTCTCCATGCTGTTTTGTGGAAGGACCTGGTGCAAAAGCGAGGCAGCTGATGATTGAGATGGGATGCAAACAGATCTATCTGGGGACATCCCCAAACTGCAGTAATCCTGTTGAACAAGTTGGTGTCTAGCATCCATTCGTGAGGATCTGAAATGTTTCTGCTCAGGCTGTCTGCTAAGAGATTCTGTTTCCCTGGAATGAAATGAGCCTGGAGATGCAGATTCAAATTTAGAGCTGTGTCCCATAAACCCATAGCTAGTCTGCAAAGGGGGTATGAATGAGAACCCCCCTGCTTGTTGATGTACCACATGACCGTGGTGTTGTCTGTGCGAATTAGCAGAGGCCCTGGTTGTAAAAGGTTTTTGAAGGCTAAAAGGGCATTTTGAACTGCCAACATTTCCTTCAGATTGATGTGCCAGTGAAGATGGTCCTTTGTCCAGGTTCCCTGCTGGCAATTGTCTAGAAAAAGTGTGCTCCCCAAGCATAATCCGAGGCGTCCGTGGTTAGGATTTGAGTAGGTTGAGGGAGACGAAAAGGTTTTCCTTCGTTTAAAGTGCATGCCCTGGACCACCAGAGGAACTCCTTCTGGAGGCAGGGGATCAGAGGAATCAGAATATCCAGATCGTGGTAATGCTGTGACCATACACTTTTCAGATACCATTGAAGCTTTCTCATGTGAAGCCTTGCGTTTGGAATCAACAGAATGCAGGAAGCCATGTAGCCCAGAGCCTGCAGGAATTTCCTTGCAGTGAGCTGAGATAGAGTTGCCAAGGTGTTGAAAGTAGAAGCCAGCTGAGTTTGTTTTTCTGGAGTGAGGTAGGCCCTTTGTAAGGTTGTATTTAAGAGGGCTCCCAAGAATACCATCTGTTGAGAAGGGATCAAATGTGACTTTTTTATGTTCACTGAGAATCCCAGTAGTAGGAGAAGACGTTGAACAAAGTCCAGATGTTGAAGCAGAAGATCTTTGCTGTCTGCCTGAATAAGGCAGTCGTCTAAATAGGGGTAAATCTGGATCCCCTGAAGTCTGCAGTAAGCCACTACTGGTGCCAGGCACTTGGTGAAGACTCTGGGCGCAGTAGATAAACCAAAGGGCAGAACAGAGAATTGAAAGTGCCTCGAACCTGCCTTGAACCTGAGGAATTTCCTGCGTTCTTGTCTGATAGGGATATGCAAATAGGCTTCCTTTAAGTCCAATGTCACCATCCAGGCGTCCTGAGAGAGCACTGGAAGTAGCTGTTGCAGAGTAAGCATCTTGAACTTTGGAATTTCCGAAAAGGTGTTTAACACAGAAAGGTCCAGAATAGGTCTCCATGAGTTTTGTTTTCTGGGAACCAGAAACAGCCTTGAATAAAACCCTTTTCCCATTTCCGAGAGTGGAACAGGCTCTATGGCTCTCATGGCCAGAAGAGTATCCACTTGAGTTAAGGCCTCTGACCATTGAAGTTTTGGCAGATCTGGCCAACCGTGAGTCCTTGGCAAAGTGTGAAAGTGGAACTTGTAACCTTTTAAAATCACGTCCAATACCCATCTGTCCTGGGTAATATGAGTCCAATTTCTGTAAAAAAGAGACAGTTTTCCTCCGAGGGGCGTCCAGGTAAAGGGGTCCTGAAGCCCAACCGAGAGAGTCATTGAGTTTGCTTTCTTTGAGATTGGGATCTGTCTTCTCCCCTTCTAGGTGAAGAAGCAGTCCATTGTCTAGATCTGTAAGAGGTCTGGCCTTGACCACGACCTCTGGAGCGTCTATATCTTCCCCTTTGAGGCCTGTCAGACATGGGAAAGGACCAATTTTTAGAGGGCCAATTCCTGGAAAATCTAGGAGGCTGAACTTGCAAGAAATCTTTTACAGTCTGCATGGACTTTGCCTTTTCTTCCATCTTTTTAATAACTTCCTCAGCCTTAGAACCAAAAAGAACATCTTGTTGAACAGGGGCATCTAATAACTTAGCCTTAACCTGTTCAGGTAAACTTTGTTCACGAAGCCAGGCATGTCTCTAATCACAGTACCAGAGGCAGCAGCCCTGCAGGAAGCATCCAAAGCATCAAAACCACAATGTAAGCTATGCTTGCTAACCTGTTCAGTAGCATGCAACACATCCTGAAGTTCCTTATCCTCTGCACAAGCAGGAAGGGAAGCAAGCTTTTGCTTTAAAACAGACAAAAGAAATTGCTGATATTTAAACATATGAAACTGGCAATTTAAAGCCCTTACAGACAGGGTAGCAGAAGTATATACCTTTTTTCCCCACCTGTCTAAAGCACGAGAATCCTTCTCAGAGGGAATAGGATTTTTAGAAGTAGCAACCTTAGCAGCCTTAGAGCCCTGAGAAATAGTTTCAGGATCTGCAGAAGGGTTTTTAAATAAAAATAAATGAGAGTCAGGAACCCTATAAAATCTATCAGGCTTAGAAGGAGCAGGAGGCATGGAATCAGGATTCAAATTAGCCTCAGAAAAAGCATCATCTACAATGTCCAAGACAGGAGGGATAGCTAAAGGCCTATGCTGAGGAAGAAGAAGAAATTCTCTAAGCCTCTTTTTGGAAGCAGAATATTCCTGTCCTTCCCAATGAAAATGTTCCCTCATCTCATGCAAGGTTTCCCCAAAGAAAAATCCTCAGGCGGAGAGGCCGAGGGCAAAGAATCCTCAGCATCCGAATCCTCATAAGGGGGAAGGAATAGTCCTGATCAGAGGAAGAAACAGAAGATACAGAAGCCTGGTCAGAGGAATCCAGAGTAACATCCTGTCGAGGCCTTTTCTCAGGAGGGGGGTGAGAACCCCTAATCATTGTAAGCAAATCTTCAGCCATCCTCAATAATTGTTTTTGTGTCTTGGGAGTGGATTCAGAAGCAGCTTGAGCTGGAACTTTAGACTTAGTAGGAGTCTTTGTCTTTGCCTTTGTCTTTGAAATAGTGATGTGAGTAGGCCTGAAACCCCCCTCAGAAGCCGGTACCTGCACAGCGGTTCCGGACCCATCTGAAGGAGCGACGTCCGAAGGTCCTGCAGCAGTTAAAATAGTGGGCCTTGATGGCTCCCCATGGGAGTCCGTATCGGCCATCTGTTCAGAAGTGGCGGACGACAGGGGCTGCAAAAGCGCCTCACTGACGACAGCCGAACGACGCGGCTCCAGCTGCAACGAGTCCTGTTTGGACCTCGGAGGCCTATCTTTGTCTTTGCTTCTTTTGAACTCCGGTAGTGTCCGACGACATTCTATAATTGAAGCGTCTGCCAAAATAATTTAAAGCCCAATCGTACCTGCGCTTGATAGTACGAGAGTTGAACCTGGCACAGAACCGACAACAAGAAACGTCGTGGTCAGGGCCTAAGCAAGGTAGACAGTAAGAGTGGAAATCTTTATGAGGTATTTGTTTCCCACACGCTATACAATTATTAACTTTTTCTGACATCGGAGGAACAAGAAAAAGATTCCCCAACGGGGTACTTAGCTTTGAGAAGAGAAGTAACAACTTCGGACCGACAACAACCAAATACGCTGTTCGAAAATCGCCAACCAACGTTTTGCGAGCTGCTTTCCACCGCACGGCAAGAAAGACTGGAGAAGATGGCGTCGGCTGAGGGCTATGTACCAAGGCGTACTGACGTCAGGATACTAGCTTATACAGCCGACGCCGGACCCAGACTTTGGGATTCTGGCCGACCTCGGGCTGCCTGCCGGCAGGAGCACCCTACAGTTATGACTGCAACAGTGAAACACGAAGAACATCTAGCTCTGTCCCTGGAGGCCAAATCCAATTTGTAATGGGAAACAAATGTATGAGGAGTGGCCCAAGTGGCTGCTGCACAAATAGTGTCTAAAGGAAGTCTAGCTTGAAAGGCTGTAGAAGTAGCTAAGCTTCTGGTTGAATGTGCTTTAGGTTTCGAGCACAGCTGTTTTCCCCTGAGCCGATAAATTTCAGAGATGACAGAAGAAAGCCATCTAGACAAGGTCACTTTTGAGACAGGAAGGCCTTTCTTGTTATCAGCATAGGAAACAAAGAGTTGATCGGATTTCCTGAATTGTTTTGTTCTGTCCAAATAATATCTGAGTTGGCGGTGGACATCAAGATAATGTAATTTTTGTTCCGATCTGTTTGAATAGTTTGGAAAAAATACAGGGAGATCAAATTAGTCTTTGAGGCGACCTTAGGCAAAAAGGTCGGATTAGTTCTCAATGATACTCTGTCTTTGTGGAAGACCAAATAGGGGGGGCGAACAGATAGAGCATGAAGTTCAGACACCCTCCTAGCCGATGTAATAGCAACCAGGAATAAAGTTTTCCATGAAAGAAATTTCAGGGAACAAGAAACAGCTGGCTCGAAGTGAGGAAGAATCAAGGATGTCAGCACTAAATTTAGGTCCCATTGAGGAGGAGGACTCCTGACTGGAGGCTTCAGGAGGAAAATTCCTTTCAAGAAGGCTCTACAAAGCCTGTGGGACATAATGTTGTGATCTGCGAACCCGACATGAAAGTTCGAGATAGCAGCCAACTGAACTTTGACTGTGGAAGAAGAGGAGCACGCATGAAAAATCTCCGCTAAGAAATCCAAAACTGCTTGAACTGGAGCAGTGAAGGGATCAATATTCTTGGCTTTAGCCCAATAAGAAAAACGTTTCCATTTGCTCGTATAAATCCTCCTGGTAGAGGATTTTAAGGAAGCTACTATGATGTCTCGAACAGGGTTAGAGATCATAGGAAGCCTGGCTAAGGAAGGAAGTGGAGCAACCATGCTGTGAGGTTGAGAGAAGGGATAGACCGGTGCAGCTGACCGGATTGGTGAATCAGAAGATCTGGCACTGGGTCCAGATGCCACGGCTGCACCAAAAGGTGACGATGGAGGAACGGAAACCAAATTTGTCGAGGCCAATAAGGAGCAATGAGAATCAATTTGGCTCTCAAAACGGTTGCTTTCTGGATAACTTGAGGAAATGGAGGAAAGGCATAAAGAAGTCCCTGGGTCAGAGCGTCTCTTAGGGGATGGCCTGGCAGTGGGAAGAGAGAGAAGAAGTCTGGGCATTTGCTGTTTTGGGGAGTAGCAAAAAGATCGCAACATGGGCGACCCCATTCCAGAAAGATCTCTTCCACTATAGATTGTTTGAGAGACCACTCGTGAGGCATGAGAATAGCTCTGCTCAATCTGTCCGCTAAAATGTTGGTTTTCCCAGGGATGTGCATTGCTACCAGAAACCGATGAGAGGAGATCACCCATTGCCAAAGTCTGAGCGCTTCTCGACACAAGGGGTAGGACTTGGTTCCGCCCTGTTTGTTGATATACCAAACTACAGACATGTTGTCTGTGTGGACTGCAATTGTCCCTAAGGGAAGAAAGTCGTTGAGGGCTTGCAACGTTAAAAGCACTGCTCTCATCTCTAGGACATTTATGTGCAGGTGGTATTCGAAAGGTTGCCACATCCCATGAACCATCCTGCCCTGATAATGCCCCCCCCCACCCGATCAGGGAGGCATCCGTAGTGACAGTGGCTACCGGGGATGGGGGTACAAATTGTCTGCCTTGGTGAATCTGGGGAGAAGTGATCCACCAAGCAAGATGGTTCTTGCAAATCTGTGTCACCAGTATTTGGTGACGCATTGGAAGTTGTTGGTAAGACCACTGAGTGAACAACATCCACTGAAGAAGGCGCAAATATAAGCGAGCCAGGGGAAGAAGGGTAATGGCCGCAGCCATGAGGCCTAACACCTTTAGAACCATTCTGGCCTGTACCTTCTTGCTGGCTAGAATGATCCTGACGTGACTTTGAATGTCTGAGATTCTTTGATCTGTAAGGGTAGCTGACATCCGAACAGTGTTTAAGTTTGCGCCTATGAAAGTAATAGACTGGCAGAGCAATAAGGATGATTTTTCGGAGTTGATCGAGATGCCCAATTGAGAACAAAGATTTATTGTGTAATCCCTGGCTTGAAGAAGCTGATGCCTGGTGGTGGCTGAAAGGAGCCAGTCGTCGAGATACGGAAACACCTGGAATCCTTGACGTCTCAGGTGAGCCGTGACCACTGCCATACATTTGGTAAACACTCTGGGGGCTGTAGTGAGACCAAAGGGCAGGGCTCTGAACTGGAAATGACTGGACCCCAGCCGAAAGCGGAGAAATCTCCTGGAGCATCTGTGAATTTTTATGTGATAGTATGCATCCTGAAGATCTATTGAGCACATCCAGTTGTCCTTCTGTAAGAAGGGCAGAATTGACTGAAGAGTGACCATTCAGAATCTTGTCTTCTTCACAGACTTGAGTCTGCTGAGATCCAATATTGGTCTCCAGTCTCCCGTCTTCTTGGGAACCAAAAAGAACCTTGAGTAGATTCCGGGCTCTGAATGATCTGTTGTAACTGGCTGAATGGCTCTTTTTTGCAGAAGTTTTAAGACTTCTAACTCTGCAATTTCCCTTAGACCGGGTGGTACATCTGGAAGGGAATTTGAGTGAGAGAAAGGACTTTCCTCAAAAGGAATTTTGTAACCCTCGGATATGATCGACTGTACCCATCTGTCTTGAGTGAGGGAACGCCAGGCTTCTGGGTACAGCGATAGTCTTCCCCCGACTGCCTCCAAGGATGGACAGTCGGGCAACATCTCAGGGATGCTGAAAGGGCTTGTCAGAGAGAGGCTCTCTGCTTCCCTGGTTCTGCGGACCCCCTCTGCCTCTAGAGCGGCGTCTGTTATTGTTACCCCCTCTGCCTCTAGGGGTAAACTGACCACGTGACTCCTTGGGATTTGCGGAACCACATTTTGCCACCCTTCTGTCCTTTGGGGTAAGGTCTAGAAGGGGTGGAAAAACGGACCCCGACGGCAGAAAGAGTCTTGCCGTCCTGCTCACACCTGGTCAATGTTTCCTTCACTTGAGGGCCAAACAAAGCTGAACCATCAAAGGGAGAGTTTGTGAAGGATGCCTTAAAGGGATCTGCAAAATTACAGAGCCGCATCCAGGCTTGGCGTCTAAGAGCCACACCTGTACCTGCGGCCCTACTCGCTCCATCTGCTGCATATGATATCAGTCGCATGGAGGAGTTAGCAATAGAATTAAGGGTTCCTAGCTGCGAAGCAATTTTTTCTTGAGCCCCTGCAGCTGTCGGATCCTGTACTACTTCACCTAGCTCCTTAAGGATATCCCTCTGGAGTCTGGTGAAGTGACATAGGTAGTTCAGCGAACGCATAGCAAAGGTCGCTGAAGAGAACATCCGCTTACCATACCTATCCATAGTCCTGGAGTCCTTATTAGGAGGATGGACAGGAACGGAAGGATCTGTAAGTTCCTTTTTAGTGGCAGCCGCCACCACCATGGCATCAGCAGGGACACCTTTCGTGAGGAATTGCTTGTCCGAAGGGGCAGTAATAAATTTTGAAGGCCTCCTAGGGACTGGCTCTACAGAGTCAGGAGCAGCCCAAGCCTTTCGAGCAATCACCTGCATAAGGGGGTCGAAAGGCGGAGACACCCAGGAGGTGAGGGCCGAGATCCAAACGCCTCCAGGTATACCGACTCATCCTCAGAGGGATTATTGGAGGGCTAGTTTCCCCTCTGTTTAAGGAGTTCTAGGATGTCTGAAAAAGAGACATCCTCAGAGGGGGATCTTGGGGATCCCTCCGACTCATCTAAGTCGGTATCTGAAGTGATAGACTCAGGGAGTCTACGTGTTTCCTTTACAGGTCCTCTTGCGGAGGATCCCCTGACTGATCAGGAGAATCCTCGGAAGAGGGGTTCTTCCCAGTGGGGAAACCTGAGGCGGAGGATCTCTGGGTCCGGGAGCAAGAGAAGTGGCAGAGATATCGACAGGCACCATAGAGGGAGGAGCTAAGGGAACGGACTGCTGGCTGAGTCCAGTGGCCAGCACACTCTTCATCACCTTGAAGGCTCCCTCCCAGGGAGGTCCGAGAGAACCCGTTCCAAGAGCGAGGAACTCCAGGGTCCACCGAGGGAAGGCTCCGAGGCAGATGTCGGAGCCGAGCTCACCAAGGCCGAGGCTCCAAGGGGAAGAGTGGGGTCAGACAAGGGTCCGATGCCACTCACCCCCTCGGAGGAGACCAGGGCAGCCTGACCACCGAATCCCTCTAAGGAAGGTCTCGAAGAGGAGATAAGAGTAGAGGCTGAAGGAGCAGAAGGGGGTATCTGTCCCTCAGCCGTAGCAGAAACCATTCCCGAAGACTCCAACTCCAAACTCTGGGGTAGAGTCGAAGGAGGAACTGCAATGGGGTGTGGACTAATAGTCGTCTGTTGAGACGGACTATGTAGCATCTGGGCCAGTGCCTGTGATTTTAATAATCTACTGACCACTCTCTCTAAATCATGGTCAGAAAGCCTGGATGACCGGCTCCGATGGCTCCGTTCCGAGAGGAGAGGAGATGCTGGAGCCGAGAGTATCGGTTCCAAGGAAGGGGACCTAGACCTCTTCCTCGAAGGAACCATCGGAGCCGACGGAACCATGGAAGCTGTCGGAGCCGATAACTTTTCGGCACCGACAGAAAGTTTCGATGCATCGGCTCCGGCCGGAGCCGATACAGACATAAAAGTAAGGGTGTCGGAGCCGGTCGGCGCCGACACCGAAGCCTGAGCCACGTGGTGATTGGAACCGATCGAAGCCGACACCGAAGTGGCCGAACCAGAATCGGCACCGATAGCCATCGGTGCCGAAGGTTTGTGCAAACCAGAATCGGCTCCAGCCATAGCCGAACTCGACTCTGAAAGAGTCGGAGCCGAGGCCGCAGGCATGGACACAGAAGCCTGGGCCTTGGAAGACTTAGAAGTCTTAGATGGAGCCGACTTAGCCAGAGAGCCCTCCGGCTTAAGTAGGCCCCTCAAAATAAGCTTATTTCTCCTTTCCTGCAGGACTCTCTGGCTAAAAGAATGACAAATCGCACAGGAGTCCTGCAGGTGGAGAGGTCCCAGGCAGTATAAGCAAGAAGTGTGACCATCTGTCAGAGACATCTTCTGACAGCACGAGTCACACTTCTTAAAGCCTGAGACCCTTTCCTTAGACATGGTGTAAAAATCACACACACACACAACCTGTCCAAGAAATATTACAATCCCAAAAAAGAGAAAAAAAACTATTCTCTCACAAACACACACACACCCTAACAAGGGGGGGGGGGGAATGGGATGGGAAAAGGTCTGACTAAAAACTTTAAAGGAGAGAGGGAATTTTGGTCAGAAAAGGACTAAAACTAGTCTAAAACTATTAAATTTAAGTTTAAAATTAACTTTAAACTGAAAAAGGGGCAAAAGCAGTAGTGTATAAATCACTTAACAGGAGCTGGTAAAAGGAGGACCTCATCAGCGAAGCGGCAAACGAGATCTGGGTACTTACCGCCTTGCATCATGGGATATGGGGCTGCCTCGAGCTGGTAAAAGTGACTCTCGAGCTTAGCAAGTGCCGAGTCGGAGCCGAGGATCGGCTCCGAACCCATCAAGCAAGAATGAAGGCGAGATTGACAACTTAACATCTTATGTTATAAAGATTTTGAGATGGGAGTTAAAGTATGTAAGACAACAGGGACAAGGAAATGTTATAATTGCTCCTGCTGCAATGATTTGTATGAGGGTGAAGGCAAATTTAGACATCCAATAAGTGGAGAAATATTTGCCTTGAATACATTAACAGCCTGTAATGAGGAAATGGTGGTTTATTTAGCTACATGCACGATGTGCACATCATTTTATGTAGGTAAAACCACTAGAAAATTGAGAGAGAATAGTGGAACATAAACCTGACATAAGGAGAAAAGTAACAAATGCGTTGAGTAAGAATGTTATGGATAAAGGTGAAAGGCATGGTTTTAGGTTTGGGGTGTTAATTACAGTTGAAGTAAATATAAGGAAAGGTGATTTAAATAATTCTCTAGAGTTGAAGGAACTAGACTGGATTATTAGGCTCCAGGCAGATGCACCCCCTGGTTTAAATAATGCGGTCAGTCTAAAGCCCGTACTAGTGAAGAAACAGAGGGACAAAATTTAGTATGTTGATTACATAGTATAAAGCCATATATAAAAATTATTATTATATTTTTATATAAAAAAAATATATTTTTTATATAAAATAACTATTCATGTTTCTTAACAAAAAATAAAATATGTGAAAGGATTTGTTTTGATGTTTAGATATATATGACATTTCAATGATTACGTTTTAACAAAGTCCTTAGTTTTTTGTATTTATGAAGAAAAAGTTTTTCTGTTGCTTTATGAATTTTATATAGTGTTTTATCTGTGAATAGCAATGTATAATGTTTTATAATATGATGTTGCTTTAAGGCTTGATTGTTAGTTAAGATGTGGGATGGGCTGAAGCATGTGGTTTTATGGTTTCTCCTATTTAAATGTTGCATTATTGCATTTATTTTGTACTGATGAAGAGTGTAGACCCGAAAGCTTTGTATAATAAAGTTCTTGGTGTGGTATTCTTGTGTCGTTGGAATTTTTTGGCAGTAGCACCAAAGTTTTTTTTTTCTTTACTGATGGGACAGAGTCCCTAGTTACCTTATTTCCTGGGAGGCTCTATGGAAGAATATTTCTGAGTACCATTGAACCAAAGGAGGCTCTTCTCCTGGAAACTATATCCAATTTGTAATGCGTGACAAAGGTATGAAGAGAGGCCCATGTTGTTGCTGGACAAATGTCATCCATGGAAGCTCTTGCATGGAAAGCAACAGATGTTGCGACTGATCTCATGGAATGTGCTTTGATCTTAGAAGGTATAGAAGCCTTATTTCATTGATAAAGGACATGCAATCTCTCAACCATTCGGATAAGGTAACTTTGGAAACTGATTTTCCTAGTTTTGGGCCCCCGAGTATGATATAAATTATTGGTGAGACCTCCGTATGGATTTAGATCTGTCCAGGTAAAAATGCAGTTGCCTGTGTACTTCAAGCAAATGCAATGAATATTCTCCTTTATTGGAGAAATTTGGAAAGAAGACCGGTAGATCAATTGTTTGATTAATAGTGAAATCAGAAACAACCTTAGGTATATAAAAAAAAAAAAAAAAAAAAAAAAAAAGAGGAGGGATTAGTCTACTGATATATGTCCTCATGGAAGACCATGTAGAAACGTTTTATACATAAGGCCTGCAACTCAGAAATACGCCTAGCTGAAGTAATGGCCACCAAGAATAAGGTTTTCTAGGATAAAAACTAAGTCACAATTGGTGGTAGATTCAAAGGGAGGACAAGTCAATGCTTGTAGAGCCACTGTCAAATTCCTTGGCTCAATAGGTTGTTTGAAGGGGGGTCTGATATGTAAAACTCCCCTCAAAAAGGTTTAACAGAGATGGTGAGAGATTAAGGAGGAGCCTTCAAAACCATTGCAGAAATTATAAATTGCTGCCAGATGTACTCTAATGGAAGCTGCTGCAGTTCCAGAATGAAGGAGATTAGAAAGATAATCCAAAACCCTCGATAGCGAAGCCGAAAAAGGATTTAATTTTTCGTGAGACCAAAAGATGAATTTCTTCCATTTGCTGAGATAAAGTTTCCTGGTAGATGGTTCATGGAAAGCCAGAAGAATGTGACGGACAAGGAAGGGCAGGTTGTTCTGCTTGGCAATCACTAGAAGTGGAGGAACCAAACTGTCAGCTTGAGGTTTGACAAATTTGGATACGTCAATCCCTGTGGATGCAATAGTAGTTCCGGAGTTGGATCTAGAATCCAAGGTTGCTGTAGTAGGTGAGACCAAAGGAAAGTAACTAAATTTGTCGAGGCCACGAGGGTGCAATGAGGATGACTCTGCTTTTCAAGCAATGAGCCTTCATCAAGAATTGGGGAATCAGCGGGAGTGGTGGGTAAGCATAAAGAACTCCTGTGGGTCAGTTATGTACAAGAGCGTCCCTTGGGGGCACCCCTTCAGGAAAATTGGGGCACAGTAGCTGCTGCATTTGTGATTTGTGGGGGATGCGAACAGATCGCAGCAAGGCTGGTTCCAGTGACTGAATATTGAAGGACCACTCATGACGTAAGAGAATGCATCTGCTCCACTTGTCTGCAATCATGCTGGAATCCCTGGGAATGTGCGTTGCTATCAGAAAGTGTTTGGAAGCTATCGCCTATTGCCAAATTCTCATGGCATCTCCACACAATGGGTAGGACTTAGTTCAGCCTTATTTGCTGATGTATCAGACTAGTGACATGTCAGACTGGATGGCAATTGTTCCTGAAGGGAGAACAGATTGAAATGCTTGCAAGGCTAGAAGCACTGCCCTCAGTTCTAGAACACTGATATGCATATTCGCCTCCATGGATGACCAAGTGCCTTGGACAATCTTTCCCTGGTAGTGCCCCCCACCCGATCAGGGATGCGTTCATCGTCACTATGGCTTCCGGCTGAGAAGGGGAAAAAGGTAGACTCCATAGGTTCTCTTCTGGCTTCATTCACCAAATTAAGTCTTGTCTGCACGGATTTGTTTTTCTTATCTGAAATGTCATGGGGAGATTCAAAGGGGACCATTGTGTTAGCAAAAGCCACTGAAGAAGCCTCATTGCAGTCTTACCAGTGGGACCATTGTTATAGATGCTGCCATGAACTCTAGAAGCTGAAGGACTGCTCGATCTGGGGACTTTGTCTTGACTATCACTCTGAGCTGCGATCCAAGTCTCTGCATCCTGTAAAGAGAGAGGTAGACTAGGCAAGATTGGATATCGAATTCTGCCCCTATGAACTCCAGTCTTTGAGAAAGGATAAGTTTGCATTTGTCCTTGTTTACTGTTATCTCTAGGTGTTTCAGGAGACGTAGGGTGTAATGGATCGCAGAAACTAGTAGATGCTTGGTTGGGGCAGTGAGGAGCCAATCGTCTAGATATGGAAACACCCGGAATCCTCCAGTCTCAAATGAGCTGTTACCACTGCCATGCATTTAATGAACATTCTGGGGACTGTGGAGACGCCAAAGGGTAGTGCTTGGAATTGGTAGAGATTGTCTCTCAGCCAGAAACGGAGAAATCTTCTGGAACGCTTGTCCATTTTTATGTGGTAATACACATCATGAAGATCTACAGCGCACATCCAATTTTCACAACTGGCTAAAGTGTCTTTTACCTTTGGGCAAAAAAGAGCGGAGGACTCTATGGGGGCATTTAGGAAGAAGACTTAAAATGATCTGCGAAGTTAGACGCATTCAGGTGTGATGTCTGGTAATGCCTGCATCTGCTGCTCTAGCCGCCCCTTTGGTCGAGTGGGAAATCAACCTCATGGATGAATTTGAAATGAACTCCAGTGTCGCAAGCTGAGAGGCAACTTTATCCTGTACCTCAGAGACAGCTCCTGCCAGGGTTTCTGAGAGTTCCGAAATCAGGTCTGTCTGAAGCAGAGTAGTGTGTGCCAGATAATTCAGAGACCAGATAGCAAAGGTTGATAAAGAATATACCCGCTTCCCAAGTCTATCTATCACCCAAGACTCCCTGTTTGAGGGATGGACAGTAGTGCTCTCCTCAGCGAGTTCTTTTTTAGTGGCTGCCGCCACAACCATAGCACCTACCACTACTCATTATTTGAGCACTGCTGCAGTAGCCTTTGCTGTATGGGTAGACTGCCACAACTTACATTGACTAGGAGAAAGGATGAGGGTTTAGAAGCCCCTGAAGGAGGGTCCTAGCACACACTAATCTACACATGGAAAAGGAATCTAGTTTGTAGTGCTTTGTAAAGGCATATACAGAGGACCAACTTACTGCTTCTAAACTACTTCTAGAATCCCACCCATTCCAAAGAGCAACAGATAAAGCCAAGATTCGGGCAGAGTGAGCCTTGCCCTGCCTGGAATTTACCTTACTGTGGTGGGTATAACAAAAAGTAAAAACATGTGGCAACCATTCGGAGATGGTCTGACACAGATTGTTCTTTTTTGCTACCCGCATAATAACTGAATAACTGACCAGAGTTTCTGAAGGTTTTACTTTTGTCAAGATAATAGAGTTGTCAGTGAACATAAACAGTAGGAAGAAGTCATTCTCCCTTGACTTTAGGTTCTAGAAAATACAGGGAGATGGCTAGCTTGGCTCAAAATAAACCCAGACATCACTTTACACATAAAAAAGGATTAGTTCTCAAAGACACTGTGCCTTTGTAGATAATGAAATAAGGACTGCTCACCATAACAGTTTGCATTTCAAAACACCCTTCTGGCAAAAACAAGAACGAACTGCAAAACTGTTTTCCGTGTTAAAAATCTCAAATAAGCCTGATCTCCTGGTTTAAATGGAGTAAGAGATCATTCCAAAATGAAGTTGAGATCCCAAGGAGGAGTCGTAGGTTTTCCAGGGGGCCCAGTATGTAACACCCCTTTCAAATACATTTTAAGAAGTGAATGCATTAAGACAGGATTCATGAGCAGACATTCAGAAATGGCCGACAAACGAACCCTGAAACTGGAGCAAGAAAGGCCAGATGATAATTTTATACAAAGAGAAATACTAGACATAAAAGGGCCTGCTTCTTTTCTTGGTACCAAACTAGAAAACATTTTCCATTTCTTAAAATGCAATTTCTTAGTAGCAGGTTTCTTTACCTCATTCAGTACTTGCTGCATGTCCTCAGAAAACAGGTGTGTAAAAAGTATTAAAACTTTATTTCAAGTTTGGTTGTATTAAACACTTCCAAGTCTTATGCAAGTAGGTCCAGTCTGTGAAGAAACTTGTGGTGGAAAAACATACAGGAACAATCTCTTTCCAAGGAAATAAAAATGCCTTCTTGAAAGGAGTCCTGGAAGAGATTTTTGACAGTTGCTTGCTGTGAATGCTAGCAAAACAAATTTATCTGTGGTGCTCCCCAAAGATTGACCAATTCCTGGAAGACCTTGTGATTCAGTTTCCATTTGTGAAGGTCTGTCCTAGTCCTGCTCAGCCACAAAAGTTTGCTCTGATGAGATGCAAGATGCCTGTAGAGACACTATGCTAAAAAAGATATATCCCAAACTACCACTGCTAGGGTAAGATTTTGGTTCCTCCATTTGTTTACGTGCCACCACATCACTCAGATGTAGTCTATAACCACTTGTAATGGTCTTGGGGTAACTGATAACTACAAGAGCATTTATTACTGCCAATATAGTATGTGTTGGTTTGTACTTTTTGTTCCAAAGAACACAGATACACTTACTCCTATAGACCCCAGTCCCAAAGCAATGTCTGAGGTCTCTACAGTTGCACAATATTAAGAGTTGGATAGTACAAATGGGAAACTTGGATTCAGATGAAACTGCTCTCTCCACCAAAGGACTTCTTTTTACAAATTCTAACATGGGAATCTGGCATGTCAGGGGATGATGCCATACTGATTTTAGGTACTACTGAATTTTTCTCATGAGACATCTGGCTAAAGTAATCATGAGAATTCTGGATGTCATGAATCTTAGTATCCTGACAAATTTCTATGCTGAGGCAAAAGTAGCAGTGAAAAATCTAGGAAATGGATCTAGATCTCAGTCTAGAGCTACTTTACCTGTAGAAGGAAAAGCTCTCTGAACTATAGTATCTAGGAGACGTCTCAAGAAAACAATCTTGTGAGAAGTCATCTAAAGTACACTTGTATACACTTACCATAAATGTAGATGTTCGAGTGAATTCACCGTTGCTGTCATCACATTTGGGTTATCTGCTTGCAATAGCCCTCAGTCGGCCTAATAATCAGAGCCTTGGGTCCTGCGTCGGTTGATGTCTCATCTTCCATTACATCAGGTAGTCAGGGGTATAAAGAATTCAGCCGACGCCATTACATCAGTTTTTCTTGCCCCAGATGTCAGGTGCCCCCATAATGGGCAGCAATTATATACAAGGTTACACCTCCAACAAAAAAGCAAATACACCAAAAAGCTTTAAGCATAGCAAACAAGAATAGAGGTATAGTCAATAGAAGTCAGGGAGCTGAAGGGAGGGTAACCAGGAATGCAACAGTGAATACACTTCGAACATTTACATTTATGGTAACTGTACTATGTTCTTCGTGTTTCACTGTTGCAGTCATCACATTTGGGTAGATTCCCAAAGCTAAGGATGGGAGGAGGTAATTAGATAGCATTAGGACCAGCTTTAATGGCCCTGCAAGACTGCAGTGGCAAATCCAGCTCTGGATTTAGAAAACAATGCCAAGTGGTAATGCTTTGTGAAGGTATGTACAGAACTCCAGGTAGCAGCTTCTAGGATGTCCCTGGTAGGGACACCTCTGAGAAAGGCTGTAGAGGTAGATGCAGCCCTGGTTGAATGTGGTCGTATCCCCTGTGGGGTAGGTTTTCCATGTTGCTTATAGCAGAAATGAATGCAATGGCCTATCCACTTAGAAATTATTTGCTTTGAAAAGGCCTTCCTCTCTGCCTCTGCAGCAAATGCCACCAGCAGCTGTTCAGACTTCCTGAGAGGTTTAGTCCTGTCCAAGTAAAATCAAGTCGTCTGTGGACATCCAAGGAGTGCAGTATTCATTCCCCTTTGTTCTGTGGATTAGAAAAGAAGGTTGGCAAATGAATGGACTGATTAAGGGCCACACTGGATACCACCTTGGGCATGAAGGAGGGATTGGTCCTGAGGGACAGCCTGTCCACACGAAAGACGAGGAAAGGCTCCACTGCCATGAGAGCCTGTAATTCAGACACCCTTCTTGCTGAAGTGATGGCTAGAAGAAAGGCTGTTTTCCAAGAAAGGAATTTCAACTCTGCATTTGCAGCTGGCTCAAAGGGAGGTAAAGTGAGCTTTTCCAGTACAAAGTTAAGGTCCCAGGCTGGAGTAGGGGCTCTCCTGGGTGGCCTTAAGTTTTTGGCCCCTCTGAGAAACTGTTTCAGGTGTGGATGAGAGAAGAGGGGTGGTTCTGTATTGTAATCGGCTGAAATGGCTGAAGCATGAATTTTGATGGAGGAAAAGGAAAGGCCCTTGGTAAGCCTCTCAGTTAAGTATTGAAGAATCTGAGGTAAATTTGGCGCTGCTGTGCCAGTCTCCTGAGTTTGGCTCCATGAACAGAATTTTTTTACATTTTTCAGCAAAGGATTTTCTAGTACTAGGCCTCCTTGCCTCCAGAATGACATCCATTACTTGCTTACTGAGGGATGGTAACAGAGAGATCAGGTAATTAGCCAGGCTGCCAGGTTCAGAGTTTGAAGCTGTGGGTGCAGAATCTGGCCCTCCTGCTGGGACACTACGGCAGGAGTCTGAGGCAGGTGCCATGGTACCAGCAGTGACACACTGCTCAAGAGGGGGTACCAGTGTTGGCGTGGCCAGTCTGGTGCAATCAGTATTGTCCTTGGTTTGTCCTGTTTGATCTTTAGTAGTACACCTTGGAGAGAAGAAGCAGAGGGGGAAAGGCATAAACAGATAGGTTTTTCCAGCTGAAGGACAGAGCATCCTACTTTTCAAGCTGGTTTGTGGGGAATCCTTCTGCAGAATTTGTCCACTTGGTAATTCTGGGAGGAGGCAAATGGGTCTATAGGTTCATAGGTAGATACTAGGCTATCTGCCCTAGGGCATTTATAAGCCTAGCCAGAGTGTATTTGGCTTCCGCCTCCCTATTAGATTAGCCTACTGTGCCTCTGTAAAGTAGGTCACAGAAGGAACCCTTTTAAGATTAGTTTACTGTGCCTCTGTCTAGCAGGGACACAGAAGAGATCCAGGTGTGAATTTGCGATTTCCCATCCACGCGTCCAGATTTAGCTTGAAGAGGGTCAGCGAGGGGCTATGTCTAACATGAATTGGGATTCTATTCCAGAGTGAGGGGAGCCTCTGGGAAATGAATCTGTCCCTCCAGTATGTCCTATTTATTTTTGTGCTGAGGTTTAGGTCACTGGAGCGTGTAGCTCTAAGGGACTTGGATTTTTTGAGGTGGAGCATGTCCATTAATTCTGGGTTTGACATGGCTTTGTACGTCAGGCATAGATCGCCTCTGAGTAGGCGGTAAGCAACTGAGTAGAGCTGAAGTTTCTTTAGTCGTGCTGCATAGGACATCTGTTTGTAGCCCATGATCCTCTTGGTGAGGTACTTTTGGGGTCTCTACAGTTGCTGCAGGTGTCTGGTACGGTACATCCCAAAAGGGGCATTGTATTCAATTATGGGCCTGATGAATGACGAGTAGAGGGGCACAATGACCTCTCTTGATCTAGATGCGAACCCTTTCGTGATAAGGTGGGCTATATAGAAGGTCTTTCTAACCACTTTGGCAACGTGATTATCAAAGGAGAGATTACTATCTACGTTGGTCCCCAAATCTCTAATTACTTCTTCTGTACTTAATGGATTACCACCTATGTGGTAATTTGTGGGCACCTTGTTTTTTCCAAAGGGAATGACTATGCACTTTTTAGCATTTAGCTTGAGGCCGTGGCTCTGGCACCAAGCATCCTTCTCTGTGAGTCCCTTTTGGAGTATGCTTGTGTCAGCTGGTGATTCGATTATGGCCCCCAGTTTGCAGTCATCTGCGAACTTTGTCAGCCATAATCCTCCCGTGTTAGCCTGAACCTCAGAGAAGTATATACCGAGAAGTCCCAGAACTGAGCCCTGTGGGATGCCACTTGTAACTGGTTTGGATTCAGACATGGCACCTGTAATTCTGACCATGTGGGTTCTATCTCTGAGCCAGTTTGCAACCCATCTTGTGATATAGGGGTTGATATTTAAGCTGGCAAGCTTATTTATGATGCCAGAGTGGGGTATTGTGTCGAAGGCTTTTGCGAGGTCCAGGTAGGCTGTATGGACTACCTTGCCCTCATCTATGGCTTTGGTAACTGTTTCAAAGAAATCAACCAGGTTTAAGAGGCAAGATCTGCCCTTAACAAAGCCGAATTGGGTAGGGTCCAGTGTCTGGAGGCCCCCAATGTCTTTGTTTATGAGTTCCATGATAATACGCTCCATAGCTTTACAGACCAGACTAGTCAGGCTTATGAGGCGATAGTTTCCGGGGTCCGTTGTGGCACCACCTTTGTGGAGTGGGACCACTGTAGCTGTACGCCATTCTTTGGGTACATATCCTGTAGTAAGGCTAAGTTTGAACAGTGACTTAATGTGAGGGTTCAGTTCTTCTTGGAGCTCGTGTAAGACACAGCCTGGGACACCGTCCGGTCCCACAGATGCTGTGTTTTTTGCTTTGGAGAGGGCAGATTTCACCTGTGCATCTGTGATGTCAGGGAAGTTACATTCAGTTGGGATAGGCATTCGCTCCTTTGGGGGGGGAAGGGGGGGGGGGAGTTTGCGTTGAATCTGTCTGCCAGGATGTTGGCTATGTCTGTAGTTTCGGTATATTTTGTACCGTTATGCAACAATTCAGAGCATATCTGGGAGTTTCCGCTCATGTTCCTGACATAACTAAAGAAGGCCTTGTGATTTTCTTTAGTGTCTAGGGCAATTTTTCTTTCGAAACTGACCTTTGATGACTTTATGAGGGATCGCAGTTTCTTCCGAATACTGATCAGAGATGCCTTCCCTTTTTGGGATTTTGCTCTGTCATGTAGTAGCTTCCTCCTTCTGTTGTATAGCTTATTTATGGCCGGGGTCCACCAGACCGGTCTCCTGTTTTTGGAGGAGTGAGTCTTGGTTTTATTTGGGATAGCACGATCCATGCACTCCTGCAGGTGCTCATAGAATGCATTTGTAAAGGATTCTGCGGATTGGGCTGCATTATCCTCTGGCCCAGGGGCTTTGAAGGATTCCACTCAGTCTTGAGAAGTGCAAAGTTGGCTTTTGAGAAATTCTTTACAGTGATTTCCTTGGCTGGGGGTGGGGACGGGATATGGATGTCCAGGGAATTTGTTTATGGTCTGATCTTACCAATGAGGGGTTTACCTCTGGTGTGGAACAGAGCCCCCATGTTGGTGATGACCAGGTCCAATATGTTGTTCCCTCTTGTGGGAGAGGTGACCAGTTCCATTGCGTTAGAGTTTATAAATTCAAGGAACCGTTGGGCGAGGGTGTTTGGGCTTGAGTAGTTTTCCCAGTCAATGTTTGGGTAGTTGAAGTCACCCAATAACATAGTGTTTGGAGAGACCTTCATATTCTCCAGTGTTCTCAGGAATGCCAAGTGGGGTTCCTGTAATAGGGAGGGTGTTCTGTAGCAGGCTACAAACTGAAAGGCAGTTTTGCCCGCTGTTAGTTGCACATGGATGGTTTTTGATGCTTCGTGCAGTGCCACTAACCTGGAGGTGTAGGTATCTTTGATGAATATAGATACTCCCCCTCCTTTTGTGCTTCGGTCCGAGTTTTGGGGCCAAAACGCATGGTATGAGTTATAACCTGGTAGTGCTGGGGTGCTCTCAAAAGCCTTGAACCAGGTTTCTGTTACTATACAGACATCGATTTTCTCCATACTGAGGAGAGCCTCGAGTGCGTGCATGTTGAGGTTTAGACTTCTGGCACTGAGTAGCATTACCTTTAGTTTTTTTATCCTTGGGTTGTCTATGGAGGTGGGTTTGTCCTTTGAGCCTTGCCTAAAAAAGGCACTATGGGGGTGGCAAGAGCCTTGGCCAGTATAAGAAAGCCTAAGGGTGACAGGTGCAAGCCGTCCCTAGCGAAGCAACGTGGCTTGTCGAGCATGTCATCCCAGGCTGATAGACACTGGATCCCCTTTGAATGACACCAATACTTTAGCCAATTGTTGAAACTGATCATTTTGTCTTTATACTGTGGCATCATTCTTGGTGAGGGCAAGATGCTACTCAAGGTCAGGGTCATACCAGCCTGGGCTACATGGTCAGAGAGCTCCTCTATGTCTCTCTTCATGTAGTCCAGGGAGGTATGTCTCAGGTCATTCACACCAGCATGAACAATGACGGAGCCATACTTGTACTTGCTCTGGAGTAACCTGAGTGCTTGCGTTATGTGGCGGATCCTGGCACTCGACATGCAGGTTACAGTGACCTTCTCCTTGTTCAGTCTAGTGAGCGGGACGTCAGTGTGCCGGACAACAGAGTCCCCTATAACAAGTGTATTTGGTGTGTTGTTTGGCCTTAAGGACTGCGACTGTGAGGCACACTGATTTTGTAAGATATGTGATTCGTGGGTATTGTTGAGGGGTGGCTGTTGCTTGGATATCTGCTTAGGACGTCTTTGCTGTTTAGGCAGATTTTTATTTAGAGCCTCCGAGTATGTTTTTGTGTTTATGTGTTGGGTATGCAGATGCAACAGGTCTGTGTGAGACTGGATTTGTGGTGTGGGTGATTACCTTTTCCTCCTGACTGACT
Source organism: Protopterus annectens (assembly GCF_019279795.1). Taxonomy (NCBI): domain Eukaryota; kingdom Metazoa; phylum Chordata; order Ceratodontiformes; family Protopteridae; genus Protopterus; species Protopterus annectens. Next base: position 487,972,964 of record NC_056749.1, on the reverse strand, counting down.
GTGCCAGTCTTGGGTTGAGAGCTCTGCCTCCAGTTTGGCTGTGTAACTGCATCTCTCACATGTATTAGAGTTTGCTGGAAGGAGGAGAGGGTTGTCTGTGTACATAAAGCAATTGTAACATTGCCTCAAAATTCCCAGATTCACCAGCTGGACTGGAGAGTAACTTTGAAACTGACCCTTGGACATACCAGATTAGTATAGGGAACTGTTTTTTTACTGATCAGATTAGGGAAGGGAACTGATTTTTCACTTGATCAGGAAGGACCAATCGGGAGCCTAATACTTATGAGAAGTCAAGGAGGATGTAGTGCTTTAGTTAGTTAGTGTTTCTTTATAAGAGCTGAGCAAGTGCAGGGCTTTAGAAAGAGAACAGAGTGATTACTTTGAGAGTTTGAGCAGTTCTAAGGGGAAAAAGTGAAGAGCAGACTTTGTGGAGCCTGGAATAGTTTAAACCTGTTTAGGCGGTGCTGCCAAACGCTGCTCAGTGCGCAAAACTGTGCAAAAAGAGAGTTGTAGGGTTTTAAGAGAGAGAGATTAAGGAGTTTAGAACTGATCCAAAATGGCCATAAAAACTACAGCTTCTAGGTAGTAACCACTCCTCCAGGGACAGGCAGGCTGTTCAGTGTTAACCACACCCACTGGTGAACACAAAGACTTCCCTTTAGCCCAAGCAAGCACTGGTCTTCTAGAAACTTCCAAACAGTTCAGAACAGCAAATCTGTAACTGAACTTTCTTAACTTTCAGAAAGTGGGGAAAAAAGCAAGACTTTTTTTTTTTTTTTTTTTGTTGTAGTTTAAAGGTCTCTGGGTTCCCCTATTTGTGTCTCAACATGATGAATATCTTTGGTTCCAGTTTCCACTCATGTGGGTCCATGAGATTTCTGCTTAGGTCTGCCAGTGTATTTAGCTTTCCTGGCAGGAACTGAGCCTGTAGGTGCACTTTGTAGCTCATGGCTTTGTTCTACAGTGCCATGGCTAGTCTGCAGAGAGGGTATGAGTGGGTTCCTCCCAGCTTGTTTATGTACCACATAACAGTGTTGTTGTCCATCTTTACCAATAATTGCCCTGGAAGAATGTGGTCCTTGAAGGCTGTCCAAGCATTCTGTACAGCTAACATTTCTTTTTGATTGATATGCAGGTGCATTTGACTTGGGTTCCATTTGCCCTGAATGCACTTCCCTGCCAAGTGAGCCCCCCATGCATAGTCTGATGCGTTTGTTGTTATGGTTTGGGCGACAGGGGTTGGAGTGAATGGCAGTCCCTTGTTTTGGTGGCAGGCCTCTGCCCACCAAAGGAACTATATCTGTAGACAAGGTATGACAGGAATAATTGATTCTAGATAATGAGAATGCTGACACCATAGGCTTTTTAGATACTATTGTAGTTTCCTCATATGCAGTCTTGCATATGGAATTAGTAGAGTGCAGGAGGCCATGAACTCCAGGGTTTGCAGTATTTTTCTTGCAGATAGCTGGGTCTTTGTGGCCAGTAGTAGGCTGTCAAATGAACTTGTTTCTCTGGTGCAAGGTACCAGGTCATCTGGGAAGTTGTATTCAAACTTGCTCTCAGGAATACAAATTGTTGGCAGGAAACTAGATGTGATTTCTTTTCGTTTACAGTGCACCAAGTTAATTTCCTTACAAATGACGGATGATTTAATAGTATGTCCTGACTTTCTGCCTGAATCAGACAATCGTCCAGGTATGGGTATATTTGAATATTTCTTTGCCTGCAAAATGCAATGACTGGAGCTAGGCACTTTGTGAATACCCTGGGTGCAGTAGATAAGCCAAAGGGCAGTGCAGAGAATTGATAGTGCATGTAGCCTGCTTTGAAGCATAGGTATCTTCTGCAAGATTCCCTTATTGGGATGTACAGGTAGGCTTCCTTTAAATCCAGTGTTGCCAACCAGGCATCTTTGCCTAGCATAGGAAGCAGCTGATGAAGAGTTAGCATCTTGAATTTTGGGATCACCAAAAATGTGTTTAGGATAGACAGGTTCAGGAAAGGATGCCAAGAATGGTCTTTTCTGGATACCAGAAAAAGTCTTGAGTAGAAACCTTGTCTCTGAAGAATTCTGTGCTGCCTTCTGTTGGTTGCTTCTTGTTATTTACATTTGCATGCAAGCACACCACAGTATATTAACTCTTAGTATAACCAACTACTTTTAAATACTGGATTGTACTAAGTACAATAAATACACGGAGGCAAACTGCTTCAGTAAACTGCTTTAGTTAGTACATTTCTGTTACATTTGACTTTTGGTTCTACAAGCACGCAATACATATGCTGTCAGCTCTCTTGGCAAATTCTCAGTCTGTTTAAGCAGTTACATTTATACCAGAAGATCTGGTATTTTTCCAGAGTCTGATGTAAAACAGTTCTTTCTTTGTATAACGGTTTTTCTTTGTTCTTCTAATTTATGATTTGTCTTTTCTTTAAGCTTGGTGGTCCAAGGAAACTCTTATCTGAAACGTAGTGTTCCAGCACTATCTGTGTTTCATCTTTATCTTCCTTGATGTTTCATTTCTTTACTTCATGGATGCCCTTGCAGCTGCCATCTACGCAGTTATTTTTACAGACTTTGTTTTTCATTAACATACGCCTTCACATGGATGCCAAAATCTTAACTATGCTATGCCAGCACATTTCCTACTACTTATTTTTCAGCATTTTATACTATTTCTAAATTAACCCTTTATATTTCATATTATTCTTGCAGCTTTTATTCAAGCTAATAATCATGCTTGCAGTAGTTTGAAAAGACAGTATATACTATATAGAACCAAGTATTCTTTCAGTTCCCATTCTTCTTCTGGGACAGGTTGAATAGCCCTGATGCTTAAAAGAGAGAGAGTTGCTTTTAAGCCTCTGCCCAATGATTTGGGGGTAGATCTGGCCAACCGTTCGGGGTTGGTAATGAGTCAAAGTGGAATCTGTATCCTTGGGAAACTATATTTAAAACCTACTTGTCCGGAGTAATGAATTCCCAATTTTTTTCCTGCAGGGCAATCTTTCCCCCTAAAGGAACAGTCAGTTGTGCAGGGCTTGGAATGTTTAAATTTTAAGTCATTGAGACAGTTTACCATAGGGGGAGAGTCTTATTACTCCCTGCTTTGTAAGTGGGAGCCCACCACTGCTTAGTCCTTTGAGTACCTTGGGACTGAAGCCTGGGTGTTCTGCTGGTTCTGGGTTTGGACTGAGAAGGCCTGGAAGAGGTAGGAAAGGACCAATTCTTAGAGGGCCAATGCCTACTAAATCTGGGAGGCTGTACTTGCAGGAAATCTTTAACAGTTTGCACAGATTTAGCTTTTTCCTCCATCTTTTTAAGTACTACTTCTGCTTTGTTGCCAAACAGGTGGTCTTGATTTAAGGGAGCATCCAGCAATTTAGCTTTAACATGATCTGGCAAAGATTGCTCCTTAAGCCAAGCATGCCTTCTAAGTACAGACCCAGTGACAGCAGCCCTGCAAGATGCCTCTAATGAATCAAAACCACATTGCAAAGTATGTTTTCCAACTTGTTCAGCAGAATGCATTAAATGCTGTAAAATCTTTATTTTCAGCACAGTCAGGAATCAACATATTGGATTGTTTAAACAGAAAATTAATATGCTGCTGATACTTTAACATGGGAAACTGGCAGTTTAAGGCCCTAATGGCCAAGGTTGCAGAAACATATACCTTCTTACCCCATCTATCCAGCGCCATAGAATAGAGAGGGTAGGATTTTTGGCAGTAGTAGCTTTAATGTCCTTGGGGCCCTGTGAAATAGTCTCAGGATCCGCAATAGGATTTTTAAAGAGGAACTTGTGAGAGTCAGGAACCCTGTAATACCTATCAGGTTTTCTGGGAGCAGGAGGTAAAGAGTCAGGGGCCAGGCTAGATCCAGAGAAGGCATTATACACAATGTCCAGTACAGGAGGGATGGTCAAAGGCCTATGTTGGGGCAGGAGTAAGAAATCCCTAAGTCTCTTTTTGGAGTCAGAGTAATCCTGGTTCTCCCAGCGAAAATGCTCTCTAAGAGTATGCAAGGTTTCACCAAAAGAGAAATCCTCGGGAGGGGAAGCAGAGGGAATGGAGTCCTCTGCATCAGAATCATCATAGGTAGACAAGGATAAATCCTGGTCATCAGAGGAAACAGAAATTTCAGAGTCCTGATCAGAAGAATCAGAAGGAAAATCAGTCCTAGGTCTCTTAGAGAGGGAAGGGTGGCTTAACTGATTAGAGTAATAAGGTCTTCAGCCATTCTTATTTGTTTTTTTAGGCATAGGGGCCTGACCATGCAGTCTGGGCTTCGATTTTCTAGGCATGGATCGAGTTTTAGGCCTTGAAGAAAGAGATGGCGTCTGTTTAATATGCAAGTCAGTAGGCCTCAATACACCCTCAGAAGCCGGTGCATGCACATCGGCTCCAGACCCATCCAAGGTAGAGACATCCACAGGTTCCACAGTCGAAGAAGCATCTCACGGCATACCAGACTCCGAATGGGTCTCAGTAGAGGCCTGCGAATCTGAAGTAGTGAGTATCAGGGGCTGCAAACCCCCTCGCTGAGTACCGGCGAACTGGTGACTAGCTTAGGAGGAGCGTCGTCGGCAGTTTTGGACCTATGCAGTCTGCCGGTGTCTTTACCTTTGCGTTTTTTGGGAATGTCGGTAGTTGGGTGGCTTACCAAAGCCATTTCTGGATAATTGAACCAAGTACCAAAATATTTAAAAGTGTACATAAACAATCAACGAATCGTTCGAGGTTTGAATAAGGCTCAAAACCGACAGCGAGGTACGTCGTGGTCTGGGCCTAAGCAAGGAATGCAGTACGAATGAAAATCTTTGAGGTATTTGCTTTCCACAAGAAATACAATTTTTAACTTTTACTGACAGTGGTTTAGAGCAAGAAAAAGGTTCCCCAATGGGGTACTTAGCTTAGTTGACGACTTCTGTTCTGAAACTCAAACAAAAATTTTAGGAGTCGGCCGACCGGCACTTGCGAACTGCTTCTGCTTCGGGCACCGCACGGCAAGAAAGACTGATGTAATGGTGTTGGCTGCATGTTTTATACCCCTGACTACCTTACGTCATGGAAGTTGAGACCGCAACCGACGCAGGACCCAAGACTTTGATAATCAGGCCGACTGAGGGCTACTGCAAGCAGATAACCCAAATGTGATGACTGCAACAGTGAAACACAAAGAACATCAGTACTTCTGGATGTTCTCCTGAAACCAAAGTCTGAGAAAGACATCTCTCACTTTAGTGAGAGATCCCTGACTTAAAAAAAAATTGTAAAGATAAGCAAGTCATCTAAACCAGAAAAAAATGTGAATACTTTACAGACCACAATAGGCTACCACTGGAACTAGACACTTCTAAATACTATTGGGGCAGTGGATAATCTATAGGGTAATGCATAGAACTCAAAGTGTATTCCACACAAAGAAAACCTCAAGGAATATTCAAAACCTGGTGCAACAGTAATGTGATAAGCATCCTTAAACTCTAGGTTTACTGAAAAACTTAAGGAAGAACAAGAGGTAACAGGTTGTGAATGATCACCATTTTGAACTTTGGAACTTTCACAAACTGATTTAGAAAGGAAAAATCTAACACTGGTCTCCATGAAGCTTCATTCCTTTTTACTAGAAACATTCTTAAGTAAAACCCTGCTGTTATCAGGAGGAGGTGGGACAAGTTCTACCAATCCCAAACCCCATGTCAGCAGATGCTAAATGACAATAGGGAAAAGGGAAAAAAAGTTTGATCTGGTGGGTAAAGAGAAATCCTCTGAAAAGGAAGAAGGGATCCCCACTTCATGGAAGACCCATGAATTAGTACTGCAACACTGGCTAAGAAGTTGCCAGAGAGAAATGGGAAGATTTAAAGGACAGACTACAGAATGCCCCCCCCCCCCCATCATGGCAAACAGACGTTGGACTATCCTTACTTCTAAGGGGCTCCCCCATTCTTTGAGCTCCCTTTCATTGTGTTTTAAGTCTACTTGATAGAAACTTGCTGTGTCTGCTTATTTTGCTTCTGATAGCTGTAAAACACTTGACAAACATGTAGTAGGAAGGGTGAAAAATCTGAGAATATTCTTAAATCAGCTTCCCCCTCTCATTACACTTTTCAGGACCTCCATAGCAGCAGATGGTTCAAAAAGAACACACAAAAAAAAAATATTCAAAATTTCTGATTTAACATCCTTGGTTAGATTTTATGTACACACCCAACCTTACCTTCTCTAAACAGTTCCAGTAGCAGTAGTTGAATAATATTATATCAAAAAGTTTGTAGTCACTCGACCCACAAAAGCAATAAGATAGGATTATTCCTCAGAAGAGAAAATGGAAGCTTTAATATTCCTAACATTCAACAAAGAAGCAACCATCAAAATTAATGTGAGCTTGCCAATTAAAAATTCTAAAAAAAAAAAAAAAAAAGATAAGTGTGGCAGAATACACTTTTCCCCAAATATATCACAGGCTTTCGCATCCCTATTGGAGGAGAAGGGATTAGTATTTACCAGATGTTTAACAGCAACAAGATTACCAAATAAATCACTCTAGGATCATATCTGGGATTAGAAAATAATTTATAAGGGGAACTTTACACTGTTTTCTTAAGGCCTGCAGTCTAGCTGTCGGACAAGCTGTAATAAAAACTTCTTCCAATGCTGGAAATAACAGAGGAACTGGAGTAGATTCAAGAGATTATAGTTGTAATAAATATTTATTTTAAGACAGTGGAATATCGTATTTCCCCTGAAGCAAATGATTCATTCAGAATATGGTTTCAGGGAAAAAAAAACTCTGCCTAAAGGACTACAAGAAGTAACACTCTCCTCGCAGTATGTTACCTGAGAAAAATTAAAGTTATGTGCTCACTATGACTATGCATCTGTGTTGTTCATTTTCATTCTTCAATTTATGGGTCTCAGATCTTATCCTCTGTTCTGACTCAGGTAATCTCTTTAGATTCTTGGATCTGACTCGAGTTCCTCCCTGTACCCATAATGACCCTCACTAGCCAGATTACCTCAGATTGAATTTGCTGCTGTTAAATATGCCTGAAGGCATTAATACTTATAATTATGCTAAGAAACAGAATACAAGCAGTCTAGGGGCTCAAACTGGGAACAACAGTTCCCATACACTTCATCAGGTCACTCCCAAAGGATAAAGGATTAGAAGGAAGAGGGTGGGGAGCTGAGGATGAATGAAAATGAACAACACAGACACATAGCTCACAGCTTTAATATATAATGTTATAATTTTCATTAATTCCTCAACATATGAGACAGAGTCCCCAGCTTTGATAATCTTGGGTGGTCCTCATGGAAGGATATTCCAGAGAACTGCAGAGCCAAAAGCAGCCCTGTTCCTGGATATGATGTCTGACTTGTAATGAGCAATAAAATTATGGGGATTTTACCAAGTAGCTGCAGCACAAATGTGAAGCTGTGGCCCAAAAATGCAGATGATTTAGCCATTGATCTAGTCAAATGAGCCTTTGGAGATTTAGGTAAGGACAATCCTCAGAGAATATACCAAAAAATGTAATCTGTTATCCATTTAGTTAAAGAAAGTTTAGACAGTGGTTTTCCCAATTTGTTTTTTTGCAAAGGAAACAAAGATTTGATAATTTTTTCTTAATCCTTTTATTCTTTGGAGATAAAAACGTAGTAGTCTATGCACATCTAAAAGATGTAGCATGTATTCTTTATTGTCAAACTTTGGAAAGAAGACTGGTTAATTTTCTACTAGATTCAAATTTGACATAAAAAATGTTTGGTATGAAGGAAGAGTTTTGTATGGAAGGTCACACTGCCTTTGTGAAAAAACAAATACTGGGTTTTGAAGAGATTGCTTTGCGTTCAGAAACTCACCTTGCTGATATAATGGCAACAAGAAAATTTGTTTTCCAAGAGATAAATTTTAGGTCTGACTTAGCCAAGGGTTCAATGGGGGATTGGGTTAAAGTTTGTAACAAAACAGTAAGATCCCAGAGTGGAGTAGGGTCTCTTACTGGAGGTCTAAGTAGAAGGGTACCCTTCAGAAAAGCCTTACAAATTTTAGAAAAAGCTAGGGGAAAGGCATTACATGTCCTATGTGGTAATTAGAGATGGCTGCAAGCTGAACATTTACGGTTGAGAAACTGGCACAGTCCTGAAAAACTCAAGCCAGAAAATCTAATAACATCAGCAATAGAAGCTGTAAAAGGATCCAGCTTTCTTTGTTCTGCCCAATATGAAAATGTCTTCCATTTACTCTTGTAAATCTTCCTGGTAGAAGGTTTATGAGAAGTTGACAAAATCCAATGAACTGGAGAGGAAAGCCTGGACCATCTAGCCACCATTGGATCTGTTGAAACCATGCAGTTAACTGGAGGCCTTGAATGTCCAGGTGAATCATTCCCAAACGGAGCAAAAGTAGATCTGGACTGAGGTCCAGTTTCCAAGGTGGATAAAGAAGATTAGACCACAGAAATGAGAACCACGTCTGCCAATGCCAAAAGTGAGCAATGAAGACTACTTTGCTCTTCGATCGCTGTGCTTTCTGGAGAAATTTGGGTATTAAGGAAAGTGGGATAAGCATACAGGAGATGGGGGGGGGGGTGGGCAAACGTGGACTACAGCATCTCTTGGTGACTTGCCCTGAGGTGGAATTAGGGCAAAGAACCTGCTGCACATGTTACTGAAGGGAAAGGCGAAGAGTTCACAGCAAGGTTGACCCCAGTGATAAAAAATTATTTCCGTCACTACAGGACTGACAGACCATGTGTGCAGCATTAGAATGGATCTGCTGAGCTTGTCGGCTAAGTCACTGGATTTCACCGGAATGTGCATTGCTACAAGAAAGGGGTTGAAGGAGATCGTCCACTTTCAGAGACTCACTGCTTCTCAGCAAAGTGGATAAGATGTGGTCCCTCCATGTGTAGATGTACCAAACCACTGACATATTGTCTGTCTGAATAACAATCATACCTAGAAGGAGAATTCTGAAAAGCCTACAATGCTAATAGGACTGCTCTCATCCCTAAGACACTGATATGCCAATTGGTCTCCTCTGGGGATCATATACCCTGAACAATCCATCCCAAGAAATGCCCCCCCCCCCCCAATTGGGAGGCGTCCGTGGTCAATGTGGCCTTCAGGGGAGGAATGACAAAACTGCGTCCCTGACAAGGCTCATTAGATTGAATCCACCAAAGTAGGGAATCCTTGCAGGTTAACAAAATTTTTCTAGGATACTTCAACGGATGCCAAAGCACTGACCACTGTACTGACAGGGTCCATTAGGGAAATCTCATGTGAAAGTGGGCCATGTATAACAGGGTGATCACTACAGCCATCAAATCTAAGCCTTGAAGAACCAGTCTCTCAGGAAGATAGGGATAGTCTAGAATCTGTCTTTCATGCAATCATAGGGAATGAATTCTGCTCTGGGGTAAGAAAGTAAACTGACTGGGTCCAGGTGACCACCTATGAACTCCAAGAATTGTACTAGTTGAAGTTGGGACTTGGAAAGATTTACTATGATCCCTAAGAATGGATACAACTGTAGTAATCAATCCCTGGCCTATTCTAGGAGAGGCTTGGTTGGTGTGGAAAGCAGCCAGTCATCCAAATAAGGAAACACTCTGAATCCATGCAGCTGAGATGAGCTGCTACCACTGCCATGCATTTGAACACCCTGGGGGGGCTGTGGTGAGGCCAAAGTGCAGGGATCTGAACTGCTAATGACCATCTCCCAGACAAAAAGTACAGTTTTGTACCTACCATAAATGTAGATGTTTGAGTGCTCATACAGCTGCAGTCATTACAGATGGGTTATCCTGCCATCAGGCGGGTCCTCGGTCGGCCGAATTCCAAAGTCTAGGTCCGGCGTCAGTTGTCGTCGCTTCTTCCCTGACGTCAGTGCGGCAGGGGGTATAAAAAAAGGCAGCCGACGCCATTTTCTTCAGTTTTTCTTGCCCAAGATGTCAGGTGCCCCCAGTAGGAAGGCAAAACATAATGTTATGCAAACATGCAATATAGATAAATCAAAAAACAGTAGTTGCAAGCAAATACACCATAAAAGAATACCCCAAATAGGTTGTATGATAAAGGTGTTTGTCCTAAGGCCTGTCCTAAGAAGGGACGGAGGGGGGTAACCTGGACTGCAGCTGTATGAGCACTCGAACATCTACATTTATGGTAGGTACAAAACTGTACTATGTTCATCGTGCATACAGCTGCAGTCATTACAGATGGGAAGAATCCCAAAGCTAAGTAGGGGTGGCAGGCACTAAGTGGAACTAGGAGCAAGGATGCCCTGCAAGACAGCTGTGGCAAATCCCGCTCTAGATTTAGAGTAAAGTGGAAGGTGATAGTGTTTGAAGAAAGTGTGCATTGAACTCCAAGTGGCTGCTTCCAAAATGTCCTTGGTAGGAACCCCCCTGAGGAAAGCTGCACAGGTAGCTGTGGCCCTGGTGGAGTGGGATCTGATGCTTGAAGGCACAGCTTTTCCATGGAATGAGTAACAAAAGCGTATGCAGTGGGCTATCCATTTTGAGATTGCCTGTTTGGAGATGGCCTTTCCTTGAGCACCTGTAGCATAGGACACAGAGTTGCTTGGATTTCCTAAATGGCTTTGTCCTGTCCAAATAATAATGAAGTTGTCTGTGAATGTCCAAGGAATGCAGTAGTCTTTCCCCTTTGTTTTGTGGATTAGGGTAAAAGGTAGGTAAGTGGATAGTCTGATTCAAAGCTACACTGGATACTACCTTTGGCATAAAGGTAGGGTTGGTTCGTAAGGAAACTCTGTCCTGATGGAAAATGATGAAAGGTTGCACAGCCATGAGGGCCTGTAGTTCCAAAACCCTGCATGCTGAGGTGATAGCCAGAAGGAAGGCTGTTTTCCATGACAAGTATTGTAGTTCTGTTGAAGCAGCTGGCTCGAAGTGAGGAAGGGTCAGCTTTTCCAATATGAAGTTGAGGTCCCAAGCAGGGACTGGTGTTTCCTTGGGGGTTTTATATTCTTTGCCCCTCTGAGGAACTGTCTTAAGAGAAGATGAGAGAAAAAAAAAGGAGGATCTGTGTTGTATTGTGCAGAAATGGCTGAAGTGTGGATTTTGATGGAGAAGGAGGAAAGTGCACCGTTTAACATCTCAGCTAGGTACTGTAAAATTTGAGGTAAATTTATTACCCAAGGATTCTAGCCCTTTTCCTGATTCCAGGCACAAAATCGCTTCCATTTGGCGGAGTAGGCTTTTCTAGTAGAAGGTCTTCTGGCCTCCAAGATGACATCCTGCACCTCCTTGGAGAGGAGGGTCTGTTGGGAAATCAAGGGATTCTCCATGCAGCTAGATTTAGGGTTTTGAGCTGGCTGTGAAGAGTCTTGAAGTTGTGCTGGGACAACAGAAGAGGCACTAGAGGTAGGATCCATGGTGGGGAATGTGTCAGGCTCTTCAGGAGCGGATACTAGTGTTGTCTTGGCCAATTTGGAGCAATGAGAATAATTTTTGGCCTCTCTGCTCTGGCTTTTAGTAGAACTTTGGGCAGCAGAGGAAGAGGCGGAAAGGCATAGACTGTCAACGTTGTCCAATTGAAAGAAAGTGCGTCCACTTTCCAGGCCTGTGGATGATAGGTCCTTGAACAAAATTTTTTCAATTGGTAATTTCTGTGGGTAGCAGAGAGATCTATGTCTGGTTGTCCCCATGCCTGAGTTATCTTTGCGAAAACTTGAGGATGTAACTTCCATTCGTGTGGATCTGTCATATTTCTGCTTAGGCTGTCTGCCAGTGTGTTTTCCTTCCCTGGCAGGAATTGTGCCTGGAGTTGAATTTGCAATTCCAGTGCTGTGTTCCATAGGGTCATGGCTTGTCTGCACAGGGGGTATGAATGAGTTCCCCCCTGTTTGTTTATGTACCACATTACTGTGGTGTTGTCCGTCCTTATCAATAGCTGGCCTGGATGCAGTAGGTCTTTGAAAGCCATAATAGCATTTTGCACTGCTAGCATTTCCTTTTGGTTGATGTGTAGGTGCTTCTCTTTTTGGGACCATTTTCCCTGAATGCACTGATCTGTCATGTGTGCCCCCCAGGCATAGTCCGAGGCGTCTGTTGTGATGATTTGAGTTGCTTGAGGGACGCAGAAAGGGAGACCTATGTTTCTTTGGCATGCTTGAGCCCACCACAAAAATTCCTTTTGAAGACATGGAATGAGTGGTATAATTGTTTCCAAGCTGTGACTGTGTTGAGACCATAAGTTTTTTAGGTACCATTGAAGTTTCCTCATATGCAGCTTTGCACATGGGATCAGTAGGATGCAAGATGTCATGAATCCCAGAGCCTGCAGGACTTTCCTTGCAGTCAGCCTGGTGAAGGTTGCCGTTTTGCTGAAGTATTGAGACAGTTGCCCTTGTTTGTCTGTCATGAGGTAGGCCATCTGGGTGGTTGTATTCAAGCTGGCACCCAGGAAAATTATTTGTTGAAAGGGTATTAGTTTTGGTTTCTTTTTGTTGACTGTGTATCCCAGAAAGTTCAACAGTTTTATTACAAACGCCAGGTGTTTCAGAAGTATGTCCTTGCTGTCCGCTTGGATCAGGCAGTCGTCCAGATATGGGTATATTTGCATTCCTTGAAGTCTGCAGAAGGCAATTACTGATGCCAGGCATTTCGTAAACACTCTGGGCGTAGTAGATAAGCCAAAGGGCAATGCAGAGAATTGATAATGGGTTGAACCTGCAAGAAATCTGAGGTATCTTTTGCAATCTTGTCTGATAGGGACATGCAGGTATGCCTCCTTGAGGTCCAATGTTACCAGCCAAGACTCCTTGCCCAGCATGGGAAGAAGCTGCTGTAATGTGAGCATCTTGAATTTTGGTACCTGTAAATATGTGTTTAGGATGGATAGGTCTAAGATAGGTCTCCAATCTTTGTCTTTCCTTGGTACCAGGAATAGTCTGGAATAAAACCCTTGACCTTGTTCTTTTGCAGGTACCTCTTGAATCGCTTTCATGTCCATGAGAGCTGAAATTTGTTTTTGTGCCTCTGCCCTTTGATTTTGTAGCAGGTTTGGCATGCCTCTCATTTTTGGAAGGGTGTGAAAGTTCAACCTGTAGCCTCTGTCTATAATGTCCAGAATCCATTTGTCTTTTGTAACAATATGCCAATTTCTTGAGAATAATGCCAGTTTTCCTCCCAAAGGTGCTGCCATTAAAGCTTTGCTTGGCAGGTAAAGGGGGAAGTCATTGTGTCTGCTTTCTGAATGACTGTGATCTATCTTCTCCACGTCTTGGGGTTGGGTGCTTGCCACTGTCTGGCTCTGAAAAATCCTTGAGGTTGCCCTCTACCTCTTGGGCGTCTGTATCTGCCTCTTTGAGGTCTGTCCGTGGCTGGAAAGAACCAATTTTTTGAAGGCCAGTTTCTGCTGAAACGTGGAGGTTGTACCTGCAGGAAATCTTTCACTGTTTACATTGATTTCGCTTTTTCCTCCATTTTCTTTAGTACCTCCTCAGCTTTAACACCAAACAATACATCTTTTTGAAGAGGTGCATCTAGTAATTTAGCTTTGACATGATCTGGTAAGGCTTGCTCTTTGAGCCAAGCATGTCACGATAACAGACCCCGTAACAGCAGCTCTACATGAGGCCTCTAAAGCATCAAAACCACACTGCAAGGTATGTTTACCCACTTGCTCTGCACCATGCAACAAATCCTGCAACTCTTAAATCTGGTTGTTCTGGTTGTGTCATTTTGCTTTTCAACTGAGATAACAAAAACTGTTGATACTTTAACATATGGAACTGACAGTTTAATGCCCTCATGGTTAAAGTGGCAGAGGTATACACCTTTTCCCCCCACCTTTCTAAAGCTCTGGAATCTCTCTCTCTGAAGGTAATGGGTTTTTAGCAGTAGAGGCCTTAATTCCCTTGGGACCCTGTGAAATAGTTTCTGGATCAGCAGCATGGCTTTTGTATAGGAACTGGTGTGAATCAGGAACCCGGTAATACCTGTCTGGTTTAACAGGAGCTGGAGGTAAAGAATCTGGATTGAGGCTGGCTTCTGTGTACACATCATCTAATATATCTAAAACAGGAGGGATAGCCAGGGGCCTATGCTGGGGGAGCAAGAGAAAATCCCTGAGCCTTTTCTTGGAATCTGAGTAATCTTGGCCTTCCCAGTGAAAGTGTTCCCTCAATGTATGTAGGGTTTCCCCAAAAGATTAGTCCTCAGGGGGGGAGACCGAGGGAATAGACTCCTCTGCATCAGAGTCTTCAAAAGGAGAATAGGTACAGTCCTGGTCCTCAGAATGTTCAGAGGTAATAGAGGCTTGATCTGGGGAAGGGTAGTCTTCCTCTAATCTGGGCCTTTTGTTCGAGGGGGGTTGAGAACCCCTGATAAGAGTAATCAAATCCTCAGCCATTTTGAGCATCTGTTTTTTTAGGCATGGGGCCTTGAGAGAGGGTCTGAGGTCCCTGTTTTTTGGTTTTCATGGCTGCTTTAGAGTTTGTGAATGCTTTAATAGAGAAGGAGGAAGGCCTGAAGACACCTTGAGAAATGGCAGGCCTGTCTAAGTTTCCCCGCCAAGGGTGGCGTCGCTATCTGTAGTAGGAATGGGGACCGAGGAGCCTGTGACCTCGGGTACTGAAGACACCGGTAATGTAGTGCCATCGGTACTCAACGGCTGCGTAGGCGCCTCACTGAGAACCGGTGAACTGGTAGTCGGCCTTAGCGTGGTGTCAGTAGTAGTCGCGGACCTCGTATGTTGGTCCTTATCTTTGCGTCTTTTACTCAAAACTGCTGTCGGAGTATCCGACGACATAATATAATTAAATTTTTTACCAAAATAGTGAAGGGCGAACTCCGCCCGACGCTTAATAGTGCGCTTGTTGAATCTAGCACAAAAACGGCAGGCCGAGACGTCGTGGTCTGGGCCTAAGCAAGGTATACAGAAAGAGTGGAAATCCTTATGCGGTATTGGCTTCCCACATGAAATGCAATTATTAACTTTGTCTGACATCGGTCTGAGGCAAGAAAAGTTTCCCCAACGGGGTACTTACCTTTCAAGACGACTTCGGCTGAAATATTTTCGTAAATCTCAGGAGCTGGCCGACTGGCACTGGCGAACTGCTTCTGCTTTGGGCACTGCACGGCAAGAAAGACTGAAGAAAATGGAGTCAGCTGCCTCTTTTATACCCCTGCCGCACTGACGTCAGGAAAGAAGCGACGCCGGACCTAGACTTTGGAATTTGGCTGACCGAGGACCCGCCTGACGGCAGGATAACCCATCTGTAATGACTGCAGCTGTATGCACGATGAACATCTGCAAATATCTTTGAGGGAGCTTGTTTATTTTAATGTGATAGTACGCACCTTGAAGCGTGACCATCCAGAACTTGGAGGTCTTCACAAACTGACTGAGATGACCGACATCTAGGATAGGTCTCAGGTCCCTTGATTTCGTTGGCACTAAAAAGTATCTTAAGTAAATTCTGAAACCTGCTTGGTGTGGTGGGACCTTTGGACCTCTTGGATGACACACTCTTCTAGCAGCTTTTGAATTTCTAAAGCTGCTAACTCCCTCTGACTGGGTGGAACATCGGGGAGATGTCTCTTTTGTGGGGGGGGGGGGTTGTGAACAGGGAATGAAGAATACTCTGGAAATGATTCTTTGCACTCAAGAATCTCTTGTAATGGCTGCCCAGGCATTTGGGAGCAAGGAAAAGCACCCCCACCCAGACTGTCTCCAGAGGAGAACAGCTGGGCAACTCTCCAGAAGCCTATCCAAGAAAGAATCCTCGAGACCCTTGGTTCCGCGGACCTCTTCTGTTGCAAGAATGGCGTTTTCCTTTATTTCCCCCTCTGCCTCTGGGAGAAAAATCCCCACGCAAGTCCTGAAAAGGTCCTTGAAATTTTCGTAACATCTTACCACCATGCTGATTCCCAGAAAAAGGTCTCTGTGAGGAGAGAAACGGATTCTAACAGCAGATCATGTCTTTTATTGTGGGTCCAAACAGGGAAGAGCCATCAAAAGGAGCAGTGATGAAAGAGGATTTAAAGGGCTCAGCAAAATCACACAGTCTCATCCAGGCACGTCTCCTTATGGCTATGGCTTAACTAGCAGTCCATGAGGAACTTTCAGCAGCCTGAGATATTAACCTCATGATGTTGTGGATATAAATTATAGGGTGGCCAGATGGGAGGAATAAGTTTCCTCTTCCTCTGCCGACATGGACCCTGGGGTAGACTTAGAGAGTTCCTTAATCAAATCCTTCTGTAAATCAGTAAAATGTGCCAGATAGTTGAGGCACCACAAGGAGAAAGTCACTGAAGCATAAACGCGCTTTCCAAATAGTACAGTTTTGTACCTACCATAAATGTAGATGTCCGAGAGGTATGCATCTGCAGTCCTAACAAATGGGTTGTCCTGGCCTCAGGCAGCCCTTCGGTCGGCCGGATTCCAAAGTCTGGGTCTGGCCTCGGCTGATGTCGCACTTCACCCGATGTCATAGCTGCAGTTCAGCGGGTATAAAGGCATCAGCTGACGCCATCTTCCTCAGTGTTTCTTGCCCCAGATGCCAGGTGCCCTCTAGGAAGGCTAAATTTGGATAAATGCAAATGTTTCCAAACAATAGAGAGCAAATAGAAATAAACATGTATATACATATATACAAACAAATACACCATAATAGATTCCCCCAGCTAGCTATAAGATGGGCAAATACCCTAGGAGTACCACAGAGGGGAAGGAGGGTGGGTAATCCTGACTGCAGATGCATATCTCTCGGACATCTACATTTATGGTAGGTACAAAACTGTACTATGTCCTTCAAGGATGCATCTGCAGTCCTAACAAATGGGTAGAATACCATAGCCAAACTGGGGGAGGAGGCACTAAGGAGGCACTAAGAGTTATGGTGTAGTTAAGATCCCTTGCAAAACAGCAGTGGCAAAACCTGCTCGGGATCTGGAGTATAAAGGTAGATTATAATGCTTGGCAAATGTATGCACGGAGCTCCAAGTAGCAGCCTCTAAAATGTCTTTGGTAGCCACTCCTCGTAAGAAAGCTGTAGTAGTGGCTGTAGCCCTTGTGGAGTGAGGTCTGATGTTTTCTGGAGTTGCCTTTCCATGAAAAGAGTAACAAAATCTAATGCAATTTCCTATCCATTTTGAGATTGATTGTTTTGAAATTGCTTTTCCTTCCATTCCTGTTGCATATGCTACCAGAAGCTGGTCAGTTTTTTTATTGTTCTTGGTCCTGTCCAGGTAGTAGCGCAATTGTCTGTGCACATCCAAGGTATGCAGCAATGTTTCCCCCCTGTTCTGCGGGTTGGGAAAGAATGTTGGTAGGTGTATTGCTTGGTTTAATGATACCCTGGAGACCACCTTTGGCATAAAGGTAGGATTAGTTCTCATGGACACTATCCTGATGGAAGATAAGGAAGGGCTGTACTGCCATTAATGCCTGTAATTCAGAAACCCTTCTAGCTGAAGTGATTGCAAGCAGGAATGCAGTTTTCCAAGATAAGTACTGTAACTCTGCTGTTGCTGCTGGTTCAAAAGGGGGAAGTGTCAACTTTTCTAACACAAAGTTCAAGTCCCATGTAGGCAATGGTGGTTTCCTTGGTGGCTTTACATTTTTAATTCCTCTGAGAAACTGCCTGAGTAGAGGTTGAGAAAAGACTGGAGGATCCATGTTGTATTCAGCTGAGATTGCTGATGCATGAATCTTGATGGAGGAGTATGACAGTCCATTGTGGAAAAGCTCTGCTAAGTATTCCAGAATGTTAGCTATGTTTACCAATGATGCATCTACTCCTTTTGTTGCACTCCAAATGAGATATCTTTTCCATTTTGCTGAATAAGTTCTCCTTGTTGAGGGTCTGCGAGCCTCCAAGATAATGTCTTTAACTCTGAGATAAATCTGGGTTATTTTGCCTTATGTAATGTTCCAAACAGCTAGCTGCAGTGTTTTTAAGTTTGGATGCAGGATTTTGAAGTTGTTCTGTGTTAGCAGTAGAGGTAGCAGGGGTAGAGGCCATGCGTGTTCCCGGGACATACTCCTCAGTAGCGGGTACCAATGTTGCCTCGGCCAGTCTGGAGCTATCAGGATGATCCTTGGGTGGTCTTCTTTGATCTTCAGTAGCACTTTGTGCATCAAAGGAAGAGGTGGGAATGCATATGCTATCAGGTTTTCCCAACTGAAGGACAGGGAGTCCACCTTCCAAGCAAGTGGGTGGTATGTCCTTGTGCAGAATTTCTTCAATTGGTGGTTGTGTGGGGATGCGAACAGGTCTATTTCTGGTAGTCCCCATTTCCTTGTGATGGCTCTGAAGATGTCTGGATGCAGCATCCATTCGTGGGCATCCGTGGTGGTTCTGCTTAAGCTGTCCGCTAGTATATTTTCTTTTCCTGGCACAAATATGGACTGGAGCTGAATGTTGAGGCTCAGGGCCACATTCCAGAGGTCCATTGTCATCCGGCATAGGGGATATGAATGTGTGCCTCCCTGTTTGTTGATATACCACATAACTGTGGTGTTGTCCGTCCTTATCAGCAAATGACCCTGTTGAAGAAATGGTCTGAATGTCTGAATTGCCTGTTTTACTGCCAGCATCTCCTTTTGATTTATGTGTAGGTTCATCTGGTCTTGAGTCCATAAGCCTTGTATGCACTTGTCCACCATGTGTGCCCCCCAGCCGAGGTCTGAGGCGTCCGTGGTGATAGTCTGGTTTGGGTGAGGCCTGTGGAAGGGCAGTCCTTTGTTCAATTGACAGGCCTGGGCCCACCACTGGAATTCTTGCTTTAGACATGGAATTATTGGAATTTGGGTTTCTAGGCTGTGCTTGTGCTGAGACCATAAATTCCTCAGGTACCATTGCAATTTCCTCATATGTAGTCTGGCACGTGGAATTAATATTATGCAGGATGCCATGTAACCCAGGGCTTGCAGGATTTTCCTTGCTGTAAGCTGGTTCTGCGTTGCTAATGCCAAGAAATAGAGTGGTAGCTGCTTCTGTTTTTCTGCTGTGAGGAATGCCATCTGGTTTGATGTGTCTAGTTCTGCACCCAAGAAGGTTATCCTTTGGGATGGTATCAGCCTTGACTTTTTTGTGTTGACTGTGTATCCCAGGGCTTGCAGTAGGTGAATAACCTTTCTCAAATCTTTTGTTAATTTGTCTTTGCTGTCCGCTTGTAACAGGCAGTCGTCCAGGTATGGATAAATTTGAATTCCCTGAAGCCTGCAATGAGCAATTACTGATGCCAGGCATTTCGTGAATACTCTGGGCGCAGTAGATAAGCCAAAAGGCAATGCTGAGAATTGATAATGCTCTGATCCTGCAAGAAATCTGAGGTATCTTCTGCAATTTGGTCGTATGGGGACATGCAGGTATGCCTCCTTGAGATCCAGAGTCACCAGCCAAGACTCCTTGCCCAGCATGGGAAGAAGTTGCTGTAGGGTCAGCATTTTGAATTTTGGAACAATGAGATGTGTTTAGAGCGGACAGGTCAAGGATAGGTCTCCATTGGTTTTCCTTTCTTGGTACCAGGAAAAGCCTTGAATAAAATCCTTGTCCTTGTTCCATAGCCGGTACCTTTTCTATAGCTCTCATCCTTAGTAAGTTGTCTATTTGTTGTAGAGCGTTTGTCCTTTGGTTTGGAGGTAGGTTTGGCATTCCTCTCTTCCTTGGAAGAGTATGGAAGTGAAACCTGTAGCCTTTGTCTATTGTCTGTAAAATCCATTTGTCTCCTGTAATGTAATGCCAATTTACTGAGAATAAGGCTAGCTTTCCACCTAAGGGTGCTCCCAGTTGCTCCCTGGTAGGCGGTTTCAGAGCCAAGTCACTGTGATTGTCCTGTGGAAGTGGTTGTGGCTGGATCTGTGGCAGTACTTCTCTGGCTGTTAGGTTGCCACTGACGTCCCCTGTAGGCACCTCTGGATTGACCTCTGCCTCTAGGGCGTCTATTTCTGCTTCTCTGTGCTCTGGTGGTGTCTGGAAAGGACCAATTCTTGGAAGGCCAGTTTCTACTAAACCTCGGAGGCTGGACCTGTAAGAAATCCTTGACTGTCTGGACAGATTTAGCTTTTTCTTCCACCTTCTTCAACACTTGCTGTGCAGGGGAACCAAACAAACTGTGCTTTTCCATGGGAGCATCCAGAAGCTTTGACTTTACATGGTCTGGTAAGGATTGCTCTTTTAACCATGCATGCCTTCTGATCACTGTACCAGTCATAGCTGATCTAAAGGAGGCCTCCAGTGCATCATAGCCGCATTTTAAGGAATGATTACTGACCTGCTGAGTGTTATGCACCAAATCCTGTAGGGACTTACGGTCTAAAGGCTCTGGCGAGGACAGTTTTTTAGTGAGCTGATCTAACAGAAATTCCTGATATTGAATCATGTGGAATTGACAGTTCAAGGCCCTAGCCGAAAGAGTAGCAGAAGTATAAACTTTTTTACCCCATCTCTCCAATGCCCTCGATTCTCTTTCAGAGGGGAGGGGGTTTTTGGCAGAGGCAGTTGCTACAGCTTTGGGGCCCTGTGAAATAGTTTCAGGATCTGCAATAGGAGCCTTATACAAATGATAATGTATGTCCGGAACCCTGTAGTATCTGTCGGGCTTAGCAGGGGCCGGAGGTAGTGTGTCAGGGGCAATACAAGCATCATTAAATGCATCGTCCACAACTGTAAGTACTGGAGGAATAGCTAAAGGCCTATGCTGTGGTAAATGTAAAAAGGTCCTAAGCCTTTTCCTAGAGTCTGAAAAATCCTGGCCCTGCCATTGAAATTGTTCCCTCATAGCATGCAAGGTTTCCCCAAAAGAAAATTCCTCAGGAGGAGAGGCAGAAGGTATGGAATCCTCTGCATCGGAGTCCTCATATGGAGAATAAGGGCCTTCTGGAGGATTTGTATTTTCGGAATAATCAGAGGAGTAATCTGAAGAAACTGGCTCAGGGGGCTCTGCTCTAGGCCTCTTCTCTGGAGGTGGGTGAGAGGCCCTGTCAGGGTGAGACTGGGTTCCCCTGATCAAAGAAATGAGATCCTCTGCTAGAGTAAGCATTTGAGTAGTAGAGCTAGGCCTGTGAGAGGGGGTCTTAGCAGGCACGGCCTTTGAAGATTTAGCTGCTTTAGCCCTGGCAAAGGCCTTAATTGACATGGATGCAGGGGGCCTAGCAGCTCCACGTGCAGGAGTAGATACATCTAAAGGGATAGTGTCTGATAAATCCTGTGTAACTGTAAGAGCAGGTGGATTTTCAGTAGCAGATTCAGCCATGCTGGAAGAGGCCTCGGTAGAAAGAGGCATGCTTTCGGCCGGAGGAAGAACCGCGGACTCGGTTTCAGCCGAAACCGAGACACTCGCGGTTGGCTTAACCGCGGTTTCGGCCGAAACCGCGGACCGCGAGTGTCGGTCCTTTTCCTTACGCTTTTTAGCTAAATGAGAAGTCGGAGTCTCCAACGGCATGATATAAGCAAAGGCGGAGCCGAAAAACTCCTCTGCAAACTCCGACCGACGTCTAAGTGTCCGTCGGTTGAAGGAAGCACAGGCTAGACAAGCTGCTACGTCGTGGTCTGGGCCTAAACAAGGTAGGCAGTAAGAGTGGAAATCTTTATGAGGTATTTGTTTCCCACAAGTTAAACAATTATTCACTTTTTCTGACATCGGCTGAGGCAAGAAAGAGTCCCCAACAGGGTACTTAGCTTTTCAGAAGTCTTCGGTAGTAGCAATCTCTGGTTCTGACCGACCGGCACTTGCGAACAGCTTCTGCTTCGGGCACCACGCGGCAAGAAAGACTGAGGAAGATGGCGTTGGCTGATGCCTTTATACCCGCTGAACTGCAGCTATGACGTCGGGTGAAGTGCGACATCAGCCGAGGCCAGACCCAGACTTTGGAATCCGGCCGACCGAAGGGCTGCCTGAGGCCAGGACAACCCATTTGTTAGGACTGCAGATGCATCCTTGAAGGACATCTGTCCAATGCCCCAGACTCTGTTAGGAGGATGAAAAGAGGAACTCTGTTTGGCTAGTTTCTTTTTGGTGGCTGCTGCCACAACCACAGCCTCTACAGAGAGGCCCTTACTCCAAAACTGCCCATCTTCGGGGGTCCCTAGAATCATATCTGGTTGGTGGGGGATAGGCTAAATGGTGTCCAGTTCCTTCCATGCCTGGTGGGAGATGAGGTCTATAACGTCATCTGCCAGGGGGGCGGAAAGGTAGACAAGCCAGAACCAAAGGCTTCCGGAAACACTGATTCAGCTGAAGAGTGAACAGGTGGAGATGGATTACAGCTCCCTTGTCTTGTGCAAGAAGATTCACCCTGTGAGCTAACTTGTGATGACTGGCCTTGGCTAAATGCAGAAGATGGGAACTAATGCTGTTTGGGCCAAAAGGGAGTCACCAAGTTGCAAAATTATGGGAGCATCTTGTTTTATCTTGTACAGGACTTCTGGAATAAGAGGAAGGGGAGGGAAGGCATAAAGAAACATCCCCTTCCATGAAAAAATAGGACGTCCACCTTCCAGGCCAGAGGACATACAGTCCTGGCACAAAATTGAGGAAGAAGCCTGTCCAGAAGGGAGGAAAGATCATCTACTTGAAGAATACCTCACTGGTGGATAATGCCCAGAAAAGTACAGTTGTGTACACTTACCATAAATGTAGATGTTTGAGTGTATTCACTGTTGCAGTCATTACATTTGGGTAATCTGCTGGCAGGTTGCCCTCAGTCTGCCTGAATTCCAAAGTCTTGGGTCCTGCATCGGTTGCTCTCTCCTCTTCCATGACATCAGGGGTATAAAACATGCAGCCGACACCATTTTCTTTAGTTTTTCTTGCCCCAGATGTCAGGTGTCCCCAAAAAGGTAGCAAAAAAAAAAAAAAAATATATATATATATATATATATATATATATATATATATATATATATATACATACATACATACACACACACACATGAGATATATATATATATATACATACATACATGCATCAATATAAACTTTACCTTCATCTACAAGCAAATGCACCACATAGGTTGTAGAAGGTAGAGAAGGAAAGATAAACTCCAGAATGACTAGGGAATGGCGGGTGGGTAACCTAAACTGCAACAGTGAATACACTCAAACATCTACATTTATGGCAAGTGTACACAACTGTACTATGTTCTTAGTGTTTCACTGTTGCAGTCATTACATTTGGGTAGAATCCCAAAGCTATGGTTGGGAGGCTGGAGCTAAACAGCATTAGGTGCAGTTATAAGGCCCTACAGAACTGCAGTGGCAAAGCCTGCCCTGGACTTAGAGTAGAGAGGCAAATGATGATGCTTTGTAAAGGTGTGAACAAAACTCCAAGTAGCAGCCTCTAGAATGTCTTTGGTTGGTACTCCTCTGAGAAAGGCTGCTGAAGTAGCTGCAGCTCTGGTGGAATGAGACGCAATGCCCTTGGGCACAGGATTACCATGGTGCAAGTAGCAGAAACGGATGCAGTGGCTTATTCACTTTGAAATTGTCTGCTTTGAAATAGCCTTTCCTTCTGATCCTGCAGCATGTCACTAGTAATTGCTCAGATTTTCTTACAGCTTTAGCCCTGCTCAAGTAGAATCTTAGTTGTCTGTGTACGTCCAAGGAATGCAGAATTCTCTCCCCCTTGTTCTGTGGATTTGGATAAAAGGTTGGCAGATGAATTTTTTGGTTAAGAGCCACACTGGAAACCACTTTAAGCATAAATGTACGATTTGTCCTCAGACACACCCTGTCTGGGTAAAATATGACAAAAGGCTCTACAGCCATGAGGGCCTGTAGCTCTGAAACTCTTCTTGCTGAAGTAATTGCTAGTAGCAGAGCCATTTTCCATGATAAAAAACTGTACACCAGTGGTAGCAGCTGGTTCAAATGGAGGCAGTGCGAGTTTTTCCAATACATAATTGAGGTCCCATGCAGGTAATGGTGATCTTCTATGAGGCCTTAAATTTTTGGCTCCTCTAAGATACTGCCTTAGTAAAGGATGAGAAAAGATTGGTAGCTCTGTATTGTAATGAGCCGAAATGGCAGAGGCATGGATTTTAATTGAAGAAAAAGATAGGCCTTTGTCAAGCATCTCAGTTAAGTACTGTAATATCTGAGGAATATTTGGTTCTGCTGCATCAGTTCCTTGTGCTTGATTCCAAGCACAGAATCTCTTCCATTTATCAGCATAAGATTTTCTAGTACTAGGCCTTCTGGCTTCCAAAATTACATCCATCACAGCTTTACTGGAGGAAGAGTTTGTATAACTATATGATCAGCCATGCTGCCAGGTTCAGTGTCTGGAGTTGATTGTGCAGGATCGGATTGTTTTGCTGGGACAGTAGTTGAGGTTTTGAGGTAAGGTCCAAGCTGGGTATTGAGACAAGTTCCTTAGGACTGGGTACCAGTATTGGCGGGGCCAGTCCGGGGCAATTAGTATCATCTTTGGTTTCTCTTGTCTGACTT
The DNA here is from genome assembly GCF_019279795.1 of Protopterus annectens. Classification (NCBI taxonomy): domain Eukaryota; kingdom Metazoa; phylum Chordata; order Ceratodontiformes; family Protopteridae; genus Protopterus; species Protopterus annectens. Next base: position 487,948,513 of record NC_056749.1, on the reverse strand, counting down.
TTAGGAGGACCTTGGGAATAAGAGGCAGAGGAGGAAAGGCGTAAACTGATAGGTTTTTCCAACTGAAGGATAGGGCATCCACTTTCCATGCTTGTCTGTGATAAATCCTTGTGCAGAATCTTTTCAATTGATAATTTTGAGGAGAGGCAAATAGATCTATGTCTGGGCTCCCCAATTTCTCTGTTATCATGCTGAAGACTTGTGGATTTAGTTTCCACTCGTGAGGGTCCATAAGGTTTCTGCTTAAATCGTCTGCCAGAGTATTTTGCTTTCCTGGCAGGAATTGAGCTTGGAGATGTATTTGGTAGGTCAAAGCTGTGTCCCACAGTGCCATGGCTAATCTACAAAGGGGGTATGAGTGTGTGCCCCCTTGCTTGTTTATATACCACATGGCCGTGGTGTTGTCCGTCTTTATCAGTAGTTGTCCTGGATGAAGTAAGTCCTTGAAGGCTGTTAGGGCATTTTGAACAGCTAGCATCTCTTTCTCGTGTGGGGTCCATATGCCCTGAATGCATCTTCCTGCCATGTGGGCCCCCCAGGCATAATCCGATGCATCTGTTGTTAAGGTTTGGCTGGCAGGAGGTAGAGTGAAGGCCCGTCCCATGTTTTGGTGACATGCCTTTGCCCACCATAGAAACTCCTGCTGTAGGCAGGGTATGAGAGGAATCATTGTTTCCAGACTCTGAGAATGTTGACTCCATAAACTTTTCAGGAACCACTGAAGTTTCCTCATATGCAGTCTCACATATGGAATCAGTAGGATGCAGGTTGCCATGAAGCCCAAAGCCTGCAGAATTTGTCTTGCAGATAACTGGGTTTTTGTCGCCATCAGTTTGAAGTAAGTAGTCAGTTGCCTTTGCTTGTCTGGCGTGAGGTAAGCCATCTGGGCAGTTGTATTCAAGCTTGCACCCAGGAATGTTATCTTTTGAGAGGGTACCAGTTGTGATTTATTTTCGTTTATTGTGTACCCTAGGCATGTTAGAAGCCTTTTCACAAATGCCACGTGTTGAAGAATGTCCTTGCTCTCTGCTTGAATGAGTCAATCTTCCAAGTAAGGGTACATTTGTATACTTTTTTGTCTGCAAAATGCAATTACTGGTGCCAGGCACTTTGTGAAGACCTTAGGCGCAGTAGATAAGCCAAAGGGCAGTACAGAGAATTCGAAATGCATTAAGCCAGCCTTGAATCTGAGTTATCTTCTGCACAATTGTCTTATTGGGACATGCAGGTATACATCCTTTAGGTCTAATGTCACTAGCCAAGCATTCTTGCCCAGCATGGGCAGAAGCTGCTGCAAAGTCAGCATTTTGAATTTTTGGAATGTCCAGGTACGTGTTCAAAACTGATAAATCCAGTATTGGCTGCCAAGCCTTGTCCTTTCTGGGTACCAAGAACAGTCGAGTAAAGACCTTGTCCTTTTTCCTGTTCTGGTACTAGCTGAATGGCCCCCATATCCATGAGGGACGTAACCTGTTTGTGTGTGTCTGCCCATTGATTTTTGGGCAGATATGGCCAACCGTTTGCCATTGGCAGAGTGTGGAAATGGAATCTGTATCCCTGTGATACTATGTTTAGTATCCACTTGTCCTGGGTTATTAACTGCCAATTTTGAGCAAAAAGTGCAAATTTTCCCCCTAAGGGTGCTGCCAAAAGATAAGTGCTTGGTGTAGGCAGAGGGAAGTCACTGGGACTGTTTTCTGTAGGTTTGCGCTTTATCTCCTCCAGATTTGGAGGTAGAGGTGCCCCACTGCTTTGACCTGTATGAATCTTGCGCCTGGTCATCTGGAACCCTTAGGGCGTCTGGATTTGCCCCTTTGAGCTCTGACACAGGAAAGGACCAATTCTTTGTAGGTCAGTGTCTACTGAATCTTGGTGGCTGCACTTGTAAGAAGTCTTTAACAGTTTGCATAGATAGACTTAGCTTTGTCTTTCATTTTCTTTAAAACCTCTTCTGCCTTACTAGCAAACAGAGTATCATGCTGTAAAGGTGCATCTAGCAATTTAGCTTTAACATGACCAGGCAAAACTTTGTTCCTTTAGCCAGGCATGCCTCCTAATCACAGATCCAGTAACTGCAGCCCTGCAGGAGGCTTCTAAGTAGTCAAAACCACATTGCAAAGTATGCTTTCCAACCTGTTCAGCTGCATGCAATAATTCTGCAATTCTTTATTTTCTGCACATTCAGAAATCAACATCATTTTCTGTTTCAGCAATCCCATAACATGTTGTTGATACTTAAGCATATGAAATTGACAGTTTAAGGCTCTGATTGCCAAGGATGCAGATGTATAAACCTTTTTTCCCCATCTGTCCAGTGCCCTTGAATCTCTGTCAGAGCGGGTAGGATTTTTTGCTGTTGAGGCCTTAACTCCTTTGGACCCTGTGAAATAGTTTCAGGATCAGCAGCAGGGTTTCTAAATAAAACAATTATGTGAGTCAGGCACCCTGTAATATCCGTCAGGCTTACTGGGAGCCGGAGATAAGGAGTCAGGGGTCAAGCTTGACTCCGAAAACACATCGTCCACAATGTCTAAAACAGGGGGAATGGCTAAAGGCCTGTGCTGAGGGAGAAAAGGGAAATCCCTGAGCCTCTTTTTTGATTCTGAGAAATCTTGACTCTCCCAGTGAAAATGCTCCCTCAAAGTATGCACGATTTCCCCAAATGAATAATCCTCAGGAGGAGAAGCAGATAGTATAGACTCATCTGCATCACAATCCTCATAGGGAGGTATAGATAATTCCTGATCAAAATAAATAGAAACCTGATCTGAAGATTCATAATCAGTGTCTTGCCTAGGCCTCTTATCTGGAGAGGGATGGGTACACCCCTGATCAAGGTAATAAGGTCTTCAGCCATTTTGATCATCTGTTTTTGAGGCCTAGAGACCTGTGCACGTTGCTCATGTGTCGGTTTTTTAGTTTTAGAAGTTGCTTTTGTCTTTGGTTTTGCAGCTGTCGGTTTGATATACAAATGTCGAGGTCTGAATACACCCTCAGAAGCCGGTGCCTGCTCAGCGGCTCCGGACCCATCCAAGGGAGATGCATCCGTTGGTCCAATACCTTGAGGCATGCCGGACTCCACATGGGTGTTGGTAGAGGCCCGCGACTTGAAGGTAGCAGGTATCAGGGGCTGCAAAAGCGCATCACTGAGTACCGGCGACTGGCTTAGGAGAAGCTTCGTCGTCGGTTTTGGATCTCGACTGCCTTTCTCTGTCTTTTTCTTTGCGTTTTTTATGTACTCCGGTAGTTGGATTGCTATCCGACGACATTTCTGGGTAGTTAAATCTGTTTCCAAAATACTTTGAGGCAAAAATATACCAACGCTTAATAGTGCATTGGCTAAATCTAGCACAAAACAGACAGCCAGGCACGTTGTGATCAGGGTCTAGGCAAGGAATACAGTATAAATGGAAATCCTTATGAGGTATTTGCTTCCCACAAGTAATACAATTAACTTTTTCTGACATCGGTATGGAGCAAGAAAAAAATTTCCCCAATGGGGTACTTAGCTTTAGTGAAGACTCTGGTTTTGAAACTCAAACTCTAATATTTCAGTAGTCAGCCGACTGGCGAAATGCTTCTGCTTCGGGCACCGCGCGGCAAGAAAGACTGGAGAAAATGGTGTCGGCTGCATGTTTTATACCCCTGACGTCATGGAACAGGAGACAGAAACCAACACAGGACCCAAGACTTTGGAATTCAGGCCGACTGAGGGCAACCTGCCAGCAGATTACCCAAATGTAATGACTGCAACAGTGAAACACGAAGAACATCACATCCCTGTGAAGCAACCACTCATGACATTGTGTTATGAATCTGATCAAGGAGTCTGCTACAAAATTCTAACATGAATGAATGTACTCTGAAGTGTCACTTGGTGCTGAACTATCATCTCCCAAACATGGAGTGTCAATCTGTAAAGATGATGGGACCTTGTCCCCCTTGTTTGTTGACATAACATCACTGTGGTACTGTCTGTAAAGATCTTTAGAGGCCGTGGAGAAAACAAGATGGAAAGCAGTTAGGACTAACAGAAGAGCTATTGATATTAACATGCTCCTTCTATTACTGAGGAGACAAAAAGCTTTGCACCTTTAGGTTTCCGAAGGAAGCCTTGCAACCCCCTTCTGTGGCATCTGTGAACAGCTCCTGAGGGAAAAGGGGTTGAAAGGGAAACCTTGGAGTCAAAGTCAGTTGGTGAAACCACCAAAGAAACTCCAACTTGAGACGTGGAAGAGGAGGAACTGGAAACTCTACAGGATGAGAATGTTAAAGCCAAACTGACTTTAGATACCACTGAAGCTTCCTCACATGCAATTTGGCAAAGGGAAGCATAGGGATGGTGGACTCCATGAATCCCAGAGCCCTCAGAAATTGCCTGTCTGAAATCAAGGTCACAGGAAAAAGGGACTGAAAAATGGCAGAGTCAAAGTCTAGGGAGGAGGCAGGGATGTTATCACAGGAACAGTCTGGAATCTGTTTCTCAGAAAAACATGACCCTGTAAAGGGGACACGAAGGCCTTTTGAAAATTTACAGTAAACCCCAGGCTTTGCAGCAAAGCAATGACCCACTGAAGGGGCTGTAAAATGATCTCTGGAGAGAAAGCTTGAATGAGCAGGTTGTCTAAATAAGGAAAGACCTGAATGCCCTTGAGCTTGCAAAAAGCAATCACAGGAGCTAGGCATTTGGTGAATACCCTTGAAGCAGTAGAGATGCCAAAGGGCAAAGCAGAGAACTGAAAATGCCAGGAAAAAACAGAAAAACAAAAACGCCCTGAAAACGGGATGAACAGTGATATGGAGGTAAGTATCCTTGAGATCCAGAGAAACCATAAAAGCCAGAAGCAGCAGCAGAGGGAAGAATGTCTGCAGGGATAACATTCAAAAGGAAGGATCCTTCAGGAATGTATTCAGGTGAGTAAGATCCAGAATGGGTCTCCAAATGACCAAAAACATTCTGGAATAAAACCCCTTCCCCCTTTGAACAGCTGGAACCTCTTGAATGGTTCCCAGAGTCAAAATGCCCTGAAGCACCTCTGGAAAAAAACTTAACTGGTCTTTATGTGGCTGAGGAATGCCCATGAAAGGGGGAAGAGATTTCCAAACCATGAAATACCACCGGCGAATGATGGGAAGAATCCAAGAATCTTGGATTATGTCTTAAACAGACAGGAAGACATACAGAAAGACAGTGTGAAACAGGAATGTGCTTGGGAAGAAATCTGGTAGTCAGACATCACCTGGTTTATCAGGAAAGGAAGATTTCTGAGCAGGATGGGTCTGTGTAGACTTAAGCAGGGGAGCCCTCCTACCACCCTTCTTGCCTTTAGGACAACGAGACTGCCTTTTAACAAAAGCTAATTTATTGGGATAGTTTGTCTAGAACTTTGGCACAGGGGAAAGAAAAATATGTTTCAGATACTGTAACTACTTGCCTTTTTCCTGCAGAGACTTGGAACAAATCAGCTGCAGCAGCACCAAACAAAAATATTTTGTCCAGAGAATTATCCATCGACTTAGCCTTAACATCATCAGACAGAGGCTGAAGTCGTAGCCACGAATATCTCCTCAACACTGAAGCAAAAGCAGCAGCTCTAGGAGGAGCATCTGCTGCATCATAACTACATTTAATTGAATGGCGAGCTACCTGGGAAGAAGTCCCTAACAGGGACAAAGCAGAATTTATTCCCTCAGAATCAGGAAGGTCAGAAATAACCTGGCAAGCCAGAAAAAGGACAGAAAAAACATATCTGGTTACATGAGTCTGATAATTAATAGTCTGAAAGGCAAGGGTGGCTGAAGTATAAACCTTTTTATCCGCCCTTCCACGGTCCTGCTGTCCTTATCAGAAGGAAGAAGCTTGGTAGAAGGCAGTAACATACAAGGCTTGTCAGATGCCACAGAGACCACCGAAGGGTCAGCAGATATACACTTATAAAGGAATTTTCAGTCATCAGGCACTTTATAAATCCAATCAGGTTTTTTAGGAGCAAGGGACTGAGAGTCTAGGGCATGAGACTCAGAAAAACAGGCATGCAATAAAGAGGCCAAAAAAGGAGGAGCAACAAAGGGTCTCTAGGAGACTCCATCTGAAGGGGCACATAATATCTTCTTTACACTTCAGACACTTGGAAACAATACCATTTAAAGAATCCCATCATCCTGGAAACAGTATCCACAAAGGAAATCTCCTCAAAAGGAGATTCAGGACTAGCAAACTCTTCTTCAGAGTCAAAATCCAAAGGGGAAGGAATCTGGGAAGAATAGGATACAGATTCCTCATCAGAATCTTCCTCTTCCTCAGAGGAAACCTGTTTCCTAGTTCTCTTGAGGGGGAAGATGACCAAGCCGGAGACAGAGACCCCCGAGGAGGCTTCAAGGCCATAAGAGCATTGAACAAACCCTGTGCAAAATTCTGCCATTCACCCTGAGGGTCCTTAAGAGAAGAAGAGATATACTTTGTCTTCTGCTTTTTTTAAAGGGACATCTGCCTTATGAAATAAAGAAGGCGCCAAAGTAGAGCTACACTAAATCACAGTCGGGGACTTCCTCCCTAACTAGTATCTGAGAAACCCCCTAGGACCTAGGTACTAATCAGCTATGGTTTCCCCTTGAAGGTCTGAAGCAGACATCTGCAAGGCCGCCAAGGACGTGAGAGAAGCTGGATCCATGCTGGCCTCTGAACAGATTGTGGCAGAGGAATCTAGCCCAGGAAGCAGACAATCCTCTGGGGTTTTCACTAGACTCAAGAGAGACGTTGGGCGGAGGAGGCATAGCTGATTACCTGACTTTTCACCTTAATCTAAGAAGACGGCTGACACTCAGACCAGGAAATACCTTCCATAATGTCTTACGCTAAAAGCTTTAGACACTGGTTTTCATGACAGATAGCTAGGGATGAAAGTTGACTAAGTAAGGTCTTTGGAAAGTACAGTTGTGTACCTACCATAAATGTAGATGTTCGAGTGTATTCACTGTTGCAGTCATTACACTTGGGTTATCCTGCTGGCAGGCTGCCCGCAGTCGGCCAGAGTTCCAAAGTCTAGGTCCGGCATCGGTTGCTGTCACCTCTTCCCTGACGTCAGTGCGCCAGGGGTATAAAAGATGCAACCGACTCAATTTTCTTCAGTTTTTCTTGCCCCAGATGTCTGGTGCCCCCAGATAGGAAGGCCGAAAAAATAAAATTATGCCAAAATGCATGCATGTACTAATATAAACCTTTCCTTCATCTACAAGCAAATACACCACATAGGTTGTATAGAGTTGAGAAGTACAGAAAAGTCCCAGCAATGAAAAGGGGGATGGTGGGTGGGTAACTTGGACTGCAACAGAGAATACACTCGAACATCTACATTTATGGTAGGCACACAACTGTACTATGTTCATCGTGTTTCACTGTTGCAGTCATTACACTTGGGTTGAATCCCAAAGCTGAGGTTGGGTGGCTGGGCCTAAATAGGATTAGGAGAGGCTACCAGGCCCTGCAGAACTGCAGTGGCAAAGCCTGCTCTGGATTTAGAGTAGAGAGGTAAGTGGTAGTGCTTGGTGAAAGTGTGCACTGAACTCCAGGTTGCAGCTTCTAAAATGTCTTTGGTTGGTACTCCTCTGAGAAAGGCTGCTGCTCTGGTAGAATGTGGCCTAAAGCCCTTAGGCACTGATTTGCCATGTTGTGCATAACAGAAGCGAATGCAGTGTCCTATCCATTTTTGAAATTGTCTGCTTTGAGATAGGCTTTCCTTGTGATCCTGCAGCATAGGCTACAAACAGTTGCTCAGTTTTTCTGAAAGCTTTTGTTTTGTCCATGTAGAATCGTAGCTGTCTGTGTATGTCCAAAGCATGTAGAAGTCTCTCCCCTTTATTCTGGGGATTTGGATAGAAGGTTGGTAGATGAATGGTTTGGTTAAGAGCCACATTGGAAACCACCTTTGGCATGAATGTTGGGTTTGTCCTAAGAGAGACCGTGTCCTGGTGAAAAATTATGAAAGGTTCCACTGCCATTAATGCCTGTAACTCTTCTTGCTGAAGTTATTGCTAGGAGCAGAGCAGTTTTCTATGATAAGAAATTTTATATCAGCTGTGCTGGCTGGTTCAAAAGGAGGCAGTGAGAGCTTTTCTAAAACAAAACTGAGATCCCAAGTAGGTATTGGCACTCTCCTTGGGGGTCTTATGTTTTTTGCCCCTCTGAGATACTGCCTTAGTAGTGGATGTGAAAAAATAGGAGGTTCCATATTGTCATGAGCTGAAATGGCAGAGGCATGGATTTTAATAGATGAGAAGGATAGGCCTTTGTCCAGCATCTCAGTTAGGTATTGTAAAATCTGAGGTATATTTGGAACAAGTGGTTCGAGCCCTTGTGCCTGGTTCCAAACACAGAATCTCTTCCATTTTTCTGCACAAGATTTCCTAGTGCTGGGCCTCCTGGCTTCTAAAATGACATCCATAACAGCTTTAGAGAGGGGTTCGGTCTGAGTGGCTACATAATCTGCCATGCTGCCAGATTTAAGGTTCTGAGCTGACTGTGCACAGAATCTGATTGTTTTGTTGAGTCAGAAGATGAGGAATTTGAGGTAAAGGCCAGGCTGGGCCTTGAGACAAGCTCTTTAAGATTGGGTACCAGTGCTGGCGTGGCCAGTCTGGGGCAATCAAGATCATTTTTGGCCTCTCGTCTGACTTTTAGGAGCACCTTGGGAAGAACAGGCAATGGAGGGAAGGCATAAACTTGTCAGGGTTTTCCAGCTGAATGAGAGAGCATCCACTTTCCATGCTTGTGAGTGATAAGTTCTTGTACAGAATTTCTGTAGTTAGCAGTTGTGAGGGAAGGCAAAAAGATCTATTTCTGGGCGTCCCAATTTCCTTGTTATCATGCTGAACACCTGTGGATTTAGTTTCCATTCGTGAGGATCCATGAGATTTCTGCTTAGTTCGTCTGCCAGTGTATTTTTCTTTTCTGGCAGGAATTGTGCCTGCAGATGTACTTGATAGGTCAGTACTGTGTTCTACAAAGTCATGGCTTGCCTGCAGAGGGGGTAGGAATGTGTGCCCCCTTGCTTATGTACCACATAACTGTGGTACTGTCCGTCTTTATTAATAGTTGTCCTGGATGTAGTAGGTCCTTGAAAGCTGTCAGGGCATTCTGTACAGCTAGCATCTCTTTTTGATTGATGTGAAGATGCATTTGTTCCTTGGGCCACGTGCCCTGAATACATTTTCCTGCCATATGTGCCCCCCAGGCATAATCCGATGCATCTGTTATTGTCTGCCTGGCTGTGGGTAAGGTGAAAGGCTGTCCCTTGTTGTGGTGACAGGCCTGGGACCATCGAAACTCCTGTTGTAGACAGGGAATTAAAATTATCATTGTTTCCAGGCTGTGGCAATATTGAGTCCAAACACTTTTTATATACCATTGTAGTTTCCTCAAATGCGGTCTTGCATATGGAATTAGTAGAATGCAGGATGCCATGAATCACAGGGCCTGCAGAATTTTTCTTGCAGGGAGCTGGGTCTTTGTTGGCATCATTTGAAAGTAATGAGTCAGTTGCCTTTGCTTGTCTGGCATGAGATAAGCCATCTGGGCAGTTGTATTTAAGCTTGCACCCAGGAATATTATTTCTTGAGAGGGCACTAGTTTTGATTTATTTTCGTTTACTGTGCACCCTAGGCAAATTAGTAATCTTTTTACAAACGCCAGATGCTTCAGAAGAATGTCCTTGCTCTCTGCTTGAATAAGGCAGTCGTCCAAGTAGGGATATATTTGAATTCCTCTTTGCAAAATGCAATTACTGGTGCCAGGCAATTTGTGAAGACCCTGGGCGCAGTAGATAAGCCAAAGGACAGTGCAGAGAATTGGTAATGCATTGAGCCAGCTATGAATTTGAGGTATCTTCTGCAAGATCGTCTGATTGGGACATGCAGGTATGCCTCCTTGAGGTCCAAAGTCACTAGCCAAGCCTTCTTTCCCAGCATGGGTAGAAGCTGCTGCAGTGTTAACATTTTGAATTTTGGAACATCCAGGAAAGTATTTAGGATTGACAAGTCCAGCATTGGTCTCCAGGCTTCGTCCTTTCTGGGTACTAGGAAAAGTCTTGAGTAAAATCCTTGTCCTTGTTCTTGCTGTGGTACACTCTGAATAGCTGCCATGTCCATGACAGCAGCAATTTGTTTTTGTGCCTCTGCCCATTGTTTTTGTGGCAGGTCCGGCATACCTTTTAATTTTGGAAGGGTGTGAAAGTGGAACCTGTAAACCTGAAAAACAATATTCAGTACCCATTTGTCCTGGGTGATTATGTGCCAATTTTGTGAGAAAAGTGCTAGCTTTCCCCCTAGGGGTGCTGCCAAAAGGTAAGTGCTCGGCATTTGAAGAGGGAAGTCATTGAGACTGTTTCCTATAAGGCTGTGACTTGTCTTCTCCTCCTTTGGGGGCTGAAGCACCCCATTGCTTAGGTCTGTAGGAGCATTGGGGCTGAGATCTGCCTCTTGGGAGTCTGTATCTGCCTCTTTGTGGCCTGTCTGACACTGGAAAGGACCAATTTTTTGAGGGCCAGTTTCTGCTAAACCTAGGTGGTTGAACCTGTAAAAAATCCTTTACTGTCTGCATTGATTTTGTTTTATCCTCCATTTTCTTTATCACCTCTTCTGCCTTAACACCAAACAAAATATCATGCTGTAGTGGAGCATCCAAAAATTTTACTTTAACATGTTCAGGTAAACTTTGTTCTTTCGACCAAGCATGCCTTCGAATGACAGAGCCTGTAACTGCGGCTCTACAAGAAGCCTCTAATGAATCAAAACCACATTGCAGAGTATGCTTTCCCACTTGTTCAGCTGCATGCAATAAATCCTGCATTTCCTTACTGTCCAGACTTTGAGTTTGTAAGCATTTTCTGCTTTAACAAAGACATGAGGTACTGCTGATATTTAAGCATGTGAAACTGGCAATTTAAAGCCCTTACAGCTAAAGTAGCATTAGTGTAAACTTTTTCCCCCATCTATCCAGAGCTCTGGAATCCCGATGAGAGAGGACAGGGTTTTTGTCAGTGGAAGCCTTAACCCCTCTGGGACCCTGAAAAATTGTTTCTGGGTCCGCCGCAGGGTTTTTGTAAAGAAATTTATGAGAGTCAGGGACCCTGTAGTACCCGTCTGGCTTGACTGGTGCAGGGGGTAAAGAATCAGGAGACAGACTGGATTCAGAGAAAACATCATCAACAATATCAAGCACAGGGGGAATAGCCAGGGGTCTGTGCTGAGGCAATAAAAGAACGTCTCTGAGCCTTTTCCTGGACTCAGAGTAATCCTGGCTCTCCCAATGGAAATGCTCCCTCACGGTGTGCAGGGTTTCCCCAAAAGAATAATCCTCATGCGGAGAGGCTGAAGGTATACATTCTTCTGCATCAGAGTCCTCATAGGGAGGGAGAGAATATCCTTGATCTGAAGAGGAATCAGAGGAAATAGAAACCTGGTCAGAGGAATTATAGTCAGTGTCTTGCGTAGGCCTTTTATCAGGAGGGGGATGGGAACCCCTGATCAAAGTAATTAGGTCTTCGGCCATTTTAAGCATCTGTTTCTTTGGCATAGCTGACTGTTCAGGAGAATGCTGTACTTGTTTCCTTGTCTTTAATGGTGTTTTTGACTTTGCCTTGGCTGCTGCAGTGGACTTAATAGTAAGCTGTGAAGGTCTGAAAACACCCTCAGACGTCGATGCCTGCTCAGCGGCTCCGGACCCATCTGAGGGAATAGTTTCCGCAGGCCCAATACCTTGAGTTTCCACAGGCCTAGGAGTCTCCACGTGGATGTCGGATACAGCCTGTGGCTCTGAGGTAGTGGGTGTCAGGGGCTGTGAAAGCGCCTCACTGAGAACCGGCGACTGGCCTAGAAGAGGCTTTGTCGCCGGTTTTGGACCTTGGATGCCTGTCCTTTTCTTTGTCTTTGCATTTATGAATTCCGGTCGTCGGTTGTTCTGACGGCATTATGTTGTTAAACCTTCGGCCAACGTATTGAAAAGCAAAATCAAAGCGACGCTTAATAGTGCGTTTGTTGAATCTAGCACAAAACCGACGAGTAACGTTGTGGTCAGGGCCTAGGCAAAGAATAAAGTAAGAGTGAAAGTCCTTATAAGGTATTTGCTTCCCACAAGAAATACAATTATTAACTTTTACTGACATCGGTCTGGAGCAAGAAAAAGTTTCCCCAACAGGGTACTTAGCTTTATTGAAGACTTCGGTTCTGAAACTTGATTTCGAAAATCTCAGGAGTCGGCTGACCGGCACTTGCGAACTGCTTTTGCTTCGGGCACCGTGCGGCAAGGAAGATGGAAGAAAATGGCGTCGGTTGCATCTTTTATACCCCTGGCGCACTGACATCAGGGAAGAGGCGACAGCAACCGACGCCGGACCTAGACTTTGGAACTCTGGCTGACTGCAGGTAGCCTGCCAGCAGGATAACCCAAGTGTAATGACTGCAACAGTGAAACACGACCATCGTAAGCCTGACAAACAATACAAGATATATGGTCGTGAGAAGCAACTGAACAAATAGCCACTGTTTGTGGCAGTCTTTATGGGGAATATGTCTCCCACATTGACATTTACCCTTTCTGGATGACATGAAACCTCATAATACAAAATGCTAAAAACAAAAAGGATAAGCAAAAACCCCAACAAGGCACTTATCTGAAATGGCTAGGTAAACCAGCAATGACTTGCGTGATCAGATGGATGATCAAGGATGGCGTTCAGACTGGCGGCAAAGAAGTCCTAACAATGACAGATCTGGACATCACCTTTATGACCTATGCCTAGCACAAAAAGCATACATGTGATGTACGGCAACTCACTGGCAACCTACAGGCTTTGGTATACTGGCTGGACATTCCCTCATGTTAAGACTACTGCAACAGTGAAATGGAAGGACATCCCTATGATCAAATCCCAGGTACTAATGTTCCAACCGGATCAGAAGCTGAGATGAGGATTGAACAATCAAGGGCCAAAGAGCAAACAGGCAAAGATGGAACCAATGTAACAGGCATCATACCATGTATCTAGAGGATGGTGCCAACCTCTCAACCCCAAGATGCCATCGGCTCTGAGGACTTCACAGTAGAATGGGTCAGAGAGAGAGTCAATGCTTAAGACTCTAAAGTTGTCACTGTTGACAAGGGAATAATAGGCAGGAACCTCAGTTCCAAGAACACTGGATCCAAAATAAACCACAGAAGGAGCTACTACAAAGGAGGAGGGGTGGAACCGCTCTCTGCCTTCTGAGTGAAAGGGTAGGGAATGAGCTCAATGTCAATCGAACCCTTAACAAAAGCTCTCATCATCTTATTCCAGGCTACATCCACAATGCTTTGAGAGGCTCTAAATGGTCAGGCTGATGCAACTAATGGAGGCTAAGACATCAAAAACTACTGGATCCTGGGGAAGTAAACGCATTGGGAGAACAATCAGGACTAATGATAATCTTTGATTCACATGCAAATAGCAGAGTGCGCTAAAGTCAACCTGGATCTGAGGGGACGAGCACTAAGGAAGGGGAATGCCCTGGGGATCCTGAAGGGGAGAATTGGATATCTTTTTCTGTTATCTTTCACCATATCTCAAGTCTCTTTCTCAACTTTTTTGACTCACTTTATCAGCTGATTCACAGAAATGTTTATGTTCGAGTATCTGCAACAGTAAAATATCCAAGGAAGAACCAGCTAAGCTGGTAGAAGTCCTCTTAATGTTAGCTTTTTTTTCTGTTTGCTAAGACTCACTGGTCAAAGGAGGACAAACATTGCAATGTGTGCACAAGCAGAAGGGTCCAGGCAAAAAACATACCGACAATGCAGACCCTGGGTAACTGCATTTCTGGCATTGTTTTTTTTTTTTTTGACGTCTGAAGCCTTCTCCATAATGGCAGCTACTCAATAGATGATGTCTACATAGCAAGGCAAATAGCAAGAGGTGTAAGACTTCAAAAAGGTGGAGGGGAAAAAAATATTTACATAGTAAAATAGTCAAAAAAGAAAAGCAACAGGAAAGGTAAAGCTTGGTATTAACTAGGACTGAAAAAGGAAAAGAAAGATCTGACTTGTTGGATATTTTGAAAAAATGAGTGGACTGCCAGAGACTTCATCTGACTAAGGCAGCAAACGAGATAGGAGGTACTTTTGCCAAAATAGTGCATTACTGGAGGCCTGGAGAAAGCTCAGACAATATTTCTTGCTGAGAGCCACCTTGAGGAAAATGACCAATCTGTCAAGACAAATGGAAAGGACAATACAAGATCTACAGGTAAGAAATAATTAATTCTGATAACTGATGGTAAAATCTACATTTTCCTATAGGCTGCAGCAATCAACTCCAGAATGAATATCCAAGAAACAGAGACTCAAAGTGTGAAGTCTTTCCCCATTATTACTTTGCAGAATGCACCTTATTGTCATTATGTTGCACAAGTGGATGTTGGTGTACAAATGATTAATCAGGCCACATTTTTCTCACAATCCTAAGCTATATGGTCTGTCTCAGCAACCTATAAAGTGCCCTCTTCAATACTTGCTTATGATGCAAATTTATTAAGTACAAAAGGGGGAAAGAATGAGACCATATCTCTCAGACCATTCTCCTCCTCCAACATACCACAACTCTGCAATTCTAACAATGGATTAAATTATTTCTTATTGTGAAGCATGGGGTCTACTAGGACAAAGATGCCACTACTTTTGGCAAAACACAAAGTTGCAGTCATTGGCTCGAAAATAACAAAAAAACTCAGCAATAATGTTTCATGTGATGGAAAATTCACCCGCCCATTCCCCACTAAATCTGCATAATCAACTCTGAAGATGCCAACATAAAAGAGAAGAGGAGCCATTTGGGTTTTCCCAAATCCTTCCCTTTTTCTACTTGTACAAAGTCAGAAAAAAGAAAAAATAGGCTGAAACACTGATAGAATATATGTAACTTGAGCAAAAGTGCTTTAGTAAACTGTTAACATTTGTGGTCTACAAAATACACCAGTATTGTGATGAAATGGCAAGGATGGATGCCTGCACAATCATTTAGCCAGAAAATTTATTAATCCAACTCTCTTCACTGACGACTAAGCAAATCTTACTCTTACAATGAGCCTACCACTCTTTTTTTTGCTGGGCTGACAGCAAGATAAAGAGTTGTTACTTAAAAGCTTAATTTCTGCTGAATACAATGGCTAATACTGCACTGACATCGATAGAGCTAGGCAGACATTCAAATTACAGTTAACACAAATAATAATCAAGAAATACAAATGCAGGTTGTAGAGGATTGGGAGGACAGATTGGCTAAGAAATTCCCAAAGACACAGTGGGAAGATGGGTGTGTGCCCCATGGGTGTGCAGCAAAGTCTACAAGATTTAGGATTTTTGCTTGGAAGTGTTTGCTTGGGTACTTCTGCACCCCAGACAGACTCCAGAGAGTTTTTCCTCATGCACACTGCAAATGTTGGGAGGTATGATGGGGAAGAAAGATTACATGGGAACATTTTGAGTGTAATGAGTTGGCAGACTTTAGAAATTCCGTGCAGACTACTCTGTCAGAAATACTCGGTAATCAAATTGGTGTAACTATGGAAATTATTTTTTTAAACTGCAGTAAAGAATCGGAATTGCTTAGACATATTAAGGCTTTGCAGAGTTCCATTCT
This sequence comes from Protopterus annectens, assembly GCF_019279795.1. Taxonomy (NCBI): domain Eukaryota; kingdom Metazoa; phylum Chordata; order Ceratodontiformes; family Protopteridae; genus Protopterus; species Protopterus annectens. Next base: position 487,932,848 of record NC_056749.1, on the reverse strand, counting down.
GGTAGCTGCCAAAAAAGGAGTCACTAGAACATGGAAATCAAAGTCTTAAACCAACCGTACTAGCAACAGTGAATATAACCAAAATAAAAAGTACAGGAAGTGGGATCTTTAGCAAAGGGCAGGAGTAAATTAATTAGAAAAATAGGAACTGTGGAAACAATACATGCAGAATAATGTTTTAAAGGAGGAATGAGGTTTAAGAGAAGGCAGGAACTGAAAGAGCTATGCAATGTTTGATTGACAATGAGAGTATAGAAAATTATATGTGATGTATAATGTTTGCAAATGAAAATGTGTTAATATGGCTCGTTTTCATTTATATAAATGTATAACTGCCCATGTCATACGTGACAATTCAAAAAAGATGCTTCTGTTAAATAAAATTATATATACCAAACAAAGCAAAAAAAAAATTTCAAGACACAAAATCCCTGCCTTATGAAGGAAGAACAGTCACATCATCAGTTAAGCGAATTCCTTCAGAACACTAGAGATGACACTTGAACAACAAAATTAAAAAAGATAATGTGTTAGAAGCTTCAACAGCAAAGGCAAAAAATAACGACTTAGATTGTTTCTAACACATTTTCCACATAAAGGTCTAGTGATGGGCTTGTAAATCTACACCGAGAGAAAAATTATACTGCCAATCAACTTTTCAACAACCACACTAAAAAAAATCAAGGCTACCTGCCCTTTAGCTGCAGTGTCTTTCCTTAGCTGACTTTGACAATGACCCAAGGCAAGTCGATCTGCTTGAATAGACAGAACTATTGCTCTCTCAATAAAGATTAAACTGTAGTTGATCTCTACAGAAGGTAGTGCAACTATAAATGGACATACTGTCACACCCCTCAACTTCATAGTACAAGACATCTGCATAAAGCCAAAAATAATGGGGTGGGGTGAGGACAAATGTCTAAACCAAGGACAGATTTCAGTTATTGCTCTTTTAAATTTAGAAAGTTAAAGGACAGGTTTGGTATTCGCAAGCATTTTCTGAAAGATACAAACATTCAAAAGTCTTTCAAAACACCAACTTTTAGTAAGAGCACACCAAAAATATGAAGCAGAAATCCAGACATTCTGTAAAAATGTGGACAAGGGTGAGGTAATGCACACTTGTTCTTAACAGTTCCTGTGTGCAATGTAAGACCTCTAAGAACCATACTACTTCAGACTAATCCAATCAGCACTACTTATCTGAATAAATGTACCACGTTATTCTACATTTTGAGGCACATGCTGCAATTTTAAAATGTAACCCACTAAAAATGTATCAGTAATTCTCATACCAAGCAATGAAAACCAGCAATCAAGATTTTTTCTTCTCTTCTCAAATGAAAAGTGAAGAATGAAATTCCAAATTCTCCAGATCAGCAACATGACTAAGTTTTCAAAGTGTGCATACTTAGAGATAATGAAAGTAGTTTAGCAGTAAGAAACACCATGCATGTAACATTGTGTGTAAATCCTCTGAAAGGTAAATGCTACTTAAACTGCAAAATTTAGGACCTAACACAGCTCAGCTCTACAATGCTGCAATTTACATCACTGGAAAGGATATGCAGGATGTCAGTTTATTGTGGGGAATGTACAAACATGCACACTAGGGACAGCAAACAAATCTATGTTTGTGTGACAACAGACCATCGGACCAGTAATCAAGGAACCTCAATCCTCGCCACTGGCACCAGTGGGTGACGTACAATGGGAGGACGTCAAGTTACACACAGTATTTCCAGATGCAGCTCTCTGCATCAAGTGCAATTTCTCTTAACAGCACACAGAGACCACAGTCAGTCTGGGGCTGGTTTCTCCCTCTTTCTCCAGATACCCAATAAGACTCCCCACTGGCACAGCTACAGAGTTGAGATCAAGCCAAGACCTCCAGCACCCTCACTGTCCAACCAGTGCTTCATTGTCCCTGCCCAGGTAACTGACACACACTCTCTGAGATTTGATTTACATACACACACATACACCTGGGAAAGGCTGGTACAGGTTTACTAGCCATTCCCCCTTTTGCCCAGACTATAAGGTAGTTATCACCACCACCAGCCAGCTCCTTATCAACTACTTTAAGGCCCTAAACAAAGGGTGTTCAGTATTACTGTGTAATAGTACTATTAATACAAATGGTAGTTTGACCAAGAGCAAGGCTATTAGGAGTGGCCCACAGTGTCACCAAATAAATATGCAAATACTCTCAAAACTTAAATTGCTCTACAAAGATCAGCCACAATGAAAGGTTTAAAGATATTTAATAATAAACAATAAAAGAACAAGAAAATATTCAGTATATACTTACAGTGATATCAGAGTTCAAAATCACAGGAAATACTTAAAACAACATTGCAGGATGTCTCAAATAAAGAAAAACATCTAAGCTAAGCTTTGCTACATTCCTTAATATAGCTAATAAAATAATAATGTTCCCTAGACTTACTTACTCAGAGCAAGGCAGAGGTGTGGAGGATGGATATTTGTCATGTCTAAGACAGAACACAGAATGTTGTCTCTCACTAAGACTTGCCAAATTAGTATCTCAAATATTACTGCTGGGATAACTTACAGAATGACATCAATGCTTTTCATCAGACTTCTATTTCACAGGCCCCAAAAAGTACAGTTGTGTACACTCAACATAAATGCAGATGTTCGAGTGTATTCACTGTTGTAGTCATCATATTTGGGTTATCTGCCTGCTGGTAGCCCTCAGCCGGCCTGAATACCACAGTCTTCGGATTTTTGCATTGGATGCTGTCGCTTCTTCCATAACGTCAGGTCATCAGGGGTATAAAACATGCAGTCGACGCCATCACTTTTTCTTGCCCCAGACATCAGGTGCCCCCACAATAGGAAGCAATTATATGGTATGGAACACCCCCAGCAAAAAGCAAATACACATGACATAATAAATTCCAAATAAGAAGGAAAATTAGAGCCAAGAGAAGTCAGGGGGCTGGAGGGAGGGGTAACCAGGACTGCAACAGTGAATACACTCGAACATCTACATTTATGGTAAGTGTACACAACTGTACTATGTTCTGTGTGTTTCACTGTTGCAGTCATTACATTTGGGTAGATTCCCAAAGCTAAGGAAGGGAGGAGGCAGTTAAAGAACATTAGGACCAGCTATTAGGCCCTGCAAGACTGCAGTGGCAAAACCAGCTCTGGATTTAGAAAAAATAGGCAAGTGGTAATGCTTGGTGAAGGTATGAACAGAACTCCAGGTAGCAGCTTCTAGGATGTCCCTGGTAGGAGCTCCTCTGAGAAAGGCTGTTGATGTAGATGCAGCCCTGGTGGAATGTGATCTTATCCCCTGTGCAGTAGGTTTTCCATGATGCTTATAGCAGAAATGAATGCAATGGCCTATCCACTTAGAAATGGATTGCTATGAAATTGCCTTCCCCTCTGCCCCTGCAGCAAAGGTAACTAGCAGCTGTTGAGTTTTCCTGAGAGGCTTAGTCCTGTCCAAATAAAATCAAAGTTGTCTGTGCACATCCAAAGAGTGCAGTATTCATTCTCCTTTGTTCTGTGGATTAGAAAAGAAGATTGGCAAATGAATGGACAGATTAAGGGCCACACTGGATACCACCTTGAGCACAAAGGAAGTTGGTCCCGAGGGACACCCTGTCTACATGGAAGATGATGAAGGGCTCCATTGCCATAAGGGCCTGTAATTCAGACACTCTTCTTGCTGAAGTGACTGTTAGAAGGAAGGCTGTTTTCCAAGAAAGGAATTTCAACTCTGCAGTTGCAGCTGGCTCAAAAGGAGGTAGAGTGAGCTTTTCCAATACAAAGTTAAGGTCCCTGGCTGGGGTAGAAGCTCTCCTGGGTGGTCTTAAATTTTTGGCCCTGTGAGGAATTGCTTCAGCAGGGGGGGGGGGGGCTCAGTATTATAATGTACAGAAATGGCTGAGGCATGAAGGAAAGGCCCTTGGTGAAGCATTTCTGTTAAGTATTGAAGAATATGCAGTATGCTGGGCAATGTTGTGCCCATCCACTGAGGTTGGCTCCAGGAACAGTATCCCTCCACTTTTCAGCATAGGATTTTATAGTACTAGGCCTTCTTTCCTCCAGAATGACATACAGCACTTGCTTACTGAGGGATGGTATTGGAGAGCTCAGTTAATTAACCAAGCTGCATGGTTCAGGGTTTGAAGCTGGGGGGTGCAGAATCTGGCTCTCCTGCTGGGACAACAGGGAAGGCGTCTGAGACAGGTGTCGTGGTTCCAGCAGTGACACACTGTGGAAGGGGGGGTACCAGTGTGGGCATGGCAAGTCTGGTGCAATGAGTATTGTCCTTGGTTTGTCCTGCTTGATCTTTAGTAGAACTTTCGACAGGAGAGGCAAAGGGAGAAAGGCATAAACTGAGACGCTCTCCCAGGTGAAAGACAGGGCATCCACTTTCCAAGCTTGTCTGTGGGGAGTCCTTATGTAGAATTTGTCCAATTGTTAGTTCTGACAGGAGGCAAAACGGTCCATCTCTGGGCTCCCTAGGCTCCCTACTTTCTCAAAATGTTGACTATCTTTGGTTCCAGTTTCCATTTGTGTGGGTCTATAAGATTTCTGCTTATGTTGTCTGCCAGTGAATTTAGCTTGCCTGGCAGGAATTGAGCTTGTAGGTGCACTTAGTAGCTCAAGGCTGTGTTCCACAGAGCCATGGCTAGTCTGCAGAGAGGGTATGAGTGGGTTCCCCCCTACTTGCTTATGTACCACTTAACAGTGGTGTTGTCTGTCTTTACCAATAATTGTCCTGAAAGAATATGGTCCTTGAAGGCTGTCAGAGAATTCTGTACAGCTAACATTTCTTTTTGATTGATATGCAGGTGCATTTTGACTCTGGTTCCACTTGCCCTGAATGCACTGCCCTGCCAAATGAGCCCCCCCCCCCATGCATAGTCTGATGAGTCTGTTGTTAGAGTTTGGGCGGCAGAAGGTACAGTGAATGGTAGTCCCTTGTTGCGGTAGCAGTCCTCTGCCCACCAAAGGAACTCTGTCTTTACACAAGGGATGATTGGAATCATTGATTCTAGGTCCTGGGAATGTTGACACCATAGAGTTTTTAGATACCATTGTAGTTTTCCTCATATGCAGTCTTGCATATGGAATTAGTAGAATGCAAGAGGCCATGAACCCCAGGGCTTGCAGTATTTTCCTTGCAGATAGCTGGGTTCTTGTGGCCAGTAGTTTGAAGTAGGTTGTCAAACTTGTTTTCTCTGGCATGAGGTAGGCCATTTGAGAAGTTGTATTCAAGCTTGCTTCCAGGAATACAATTTGTTGGCAGAGTATTAGATGCGATTTCTTTTCGTTTATGGTGCACCCCAGAGAAGTTAGCAATTGCTTTACAAATGCCAGATGATTTAATAGTATGTCCTGGCTTTCTGCCTGAAATAGACAATTGTCCAGGTATGGGTATATTTGAATATTTCTTTGCCTGCAAAATGCAATGACTGGAGCTAGGCACTTTGTGAATACCCTGGGCGCAGTAGATAAGCCAAAGTGCAGTGCAGAAAACTGACAGTGCATGTAGCCTGCTTTGAAGTGTAGGTATCTTCTGTAAGATTCCTTGCAGGTAGGCTTCCTCTAAATCCAGTATTGCCAACAAGGCATCTTTGCCTAGCATAGGAAACAGCTGATGAAGAGTTAGCACCTTGAATTTTGGGAATCACCAAAAATGTGTTTAGGATAGACAGGTCCAGGACAGAATGCCAGGAATTAACTTTTCTGGGTACCAGAAAAAAAGTCTCGAGTAGAAGCCTTGTCCCCATTCTTCTTCTGGGATAGGTTGAATAGCCCTGATGCTTAGAGAGAGAAAGTACAGCTGTGTACACTTACCATAAATGTAGATGTTCGAGTGTATTCACTGTTGCAGTCATTACATTTGGGTAATATGTTGGCAGGTCGGCCTGAATAACTAAGTCTTGGGTCCTGCGTCGGTTGCTTTCTCCTCTTCCATGACGTCAGGTCATCAGGGGTATAAAACATGCAGCCGACACCATTTTAATCAGTTTTTCTTGCCCCAGATGTCAGATGCCCCCCAAATGGAGAGGAAAAAAAAAAATATATATATATATATATATATATGCATGTCATTTACAACACAAAAAAATTACCTCCCAACTAAAAGCAAATACACCAAAAAGGCTTTTGAGCATAGTGAAGGAAAGAAGAGGTATAATAAGAGAAAAAAGGGAGCTGGCGGGTGGGTAACCCGGACTGCAACAGTGAATACACTCGAACATCTACATTTATGGTAAGTGTACACAACTGTACTACGTTCTTCATGTTTCACTGTTGAAGTCATAACATTTGGGTAGAATCCCAAAGCTATGGATGGCAGGATGGAATTATACAGCATTAGGAGCGGCTATAAGGCCCTGCAGGACAGCAGTGGCAAAGCATGCCATGGATTTAGAAAAGAGAAGTAAATGGTAATGTTTGGTGAACGTATGAACTGAGCTCCAAGTAGCAGCTTCTAGAATGTCTCTGGTAGGAACCCCTCTGAGAAAAGCTGCAGAAGTAGATGCATCCCTGGTGGAATGAGATCTGATCCCCTAGGGGACAGGTTTACCATGGTTCATGTAACAGAAACGAATACAATGGCTTATCCATTTTGAAATTGTTTGCTTTGAAACAGCCTTCCCCTCTACCCCTGCAGCAAATGCCACCAGTAGTTGCTCAAACTTTCTTAGAGATTGTGTCCTGTTTAAGTAGAATCTTAGTTGTCTGTGTACATCCAATGAATGCAGTATACGCTCCCCATTGTTCTGCGGTTTGGGAAAAAAGTTGGCAGAGGAATGGTCTGGTTAAAAGCCACACTAGATACCACCTTAGGCATAAAAGATGGATTGGTCTTGAGGGCCACCCTGTCTGGATAAACAATAATGAAAGGCTCCACTGCCATGAGAGCCTGTAGTTCTGAAATCCTTCTAGCTGAAGTGACTGCTAAAAGAAAGGCCGTCTTCCAAGAAAGAAACTACGTCTGCAGTAGCAGCTGGCTCAAAAGGAGGTAGGGTGAGATTTTCCAGCACAAAATTGAGGTCCCATGCAGGAGTTGGTGCTCTCCCTGGAGGTCTCAAATTTTGGCCCCTCTGAGGTACTGCTTTAGCAGGGGATGAGAAAAGAGAGGAGGCTCTGTGTTTTAATGAGCCGAGATGACAGAGGCATGGATTTTTATAGAAGAAAAAGATAGGTCCTTGTGAAGCATCTCAGTTAAATATTGCAGAATCTGAGGAATACTGGGCATTGCTGTGTTTATTCCTTGTGCTTGGCTCCAGGCACAGAATCTCTCCCATTTATCAGCATAAGATTTTCTAGTACTAGGCCTTCTAGCCTCCAAAATGATATCTATCACAGGTTTACTGAGAGATGTGACTGGTGAGATTAGTTGATTAGCCATGCTGCAGGATTCAGAGTTTGGAGCGGAGTGTGCAGAATTTGATAGTTCTGCTGAGATAACAGATGAGGTGTCTGAATCAAGTGTCACGGAGGAATGTGTGACATATTCCTTAGAAGCGGGTACCAGTGTTGGCGAGGCCAGTCTGGAGCAATCAGAAAAATTTTTGGTTTTGCCTGTCTGACCTAGTAAAACCTTGGAGAGCACAGGCAGAGGAGGAAAGGCATAGACTGATGGGCTTTTCCAGCTGAAGGCTAGAGCATCCACTTTCCAAGCTTTTTTGTGATGAATTCTTGTGCAGAATTTGTCTGATAGTTTTGGGGAGAGTCAAATAGATCTATGTCTGGGCTCCCCCATTTTCGTGTCAACATGCTGAAGAGTTTTGGATCCAGTTTCCATTCGTGTGGGTCAATAAGATGTCTGCTTAGTTCGTCTGCCAGAGTATTTTGCTTTCCTGGCAGGAATTGAGCTTGTACATGTATTTGGCAAGTCAAGGCTGTATTCCACAAGGCCATGGCTAGTCTGCAAAGAGAGTAGGAGTGGGTACCCCCCTGCTTGTTTATGTACCACATAACTGTGGTGCTGTCTGTCTTTATCAGTAGTTGTCCTGAATGAACTAAGTCCTTGAAGGCTGTCAGAGCATTCTGTACAGCTAGCATTTCTTTCTGGTTGATATGTAGGTGCATTTGATTTGGGCTCCATTCGCCCTGAATGCATCTCCCTGCCAGATGGGCCCCACCAAGCATAGTCTGATGCGTCTGTAGTCAGGGTTTGGGTGGCAGGGGGTAGAATGAATGACAGTCCCTTATTTTGGTGACAGGCCTCTGCCCACCATAGGAACTCCTGTTGCAGGCAAGGAATGAGAGGAATCATTGTTTCCAGGCTGTGACAATGCTGACTCCATAAGCTTTTTAGGTACCATTGAAGTTTCCTCATGTGCAGTCTTGCATATGGAATTAGTAAAATGCAGGATGCCATGAACCCCAAAGCCTGCAGAATTTGTCTTTCAGATAGCTGGGTTTTTGTGGCCACTTGTTTGAAGTATGTTGTCAGTTGAATTTGTCTGGCGTGAGGTAAGCCTTCTGAGCAGATGTATTCAAGCTTGCACCCAGGAATGTAATTATTTGAGAGGGTACCATTTGGGATTTCTTTTCGTTTATGGTGTACCCTAGGCATGTTAGAAGCCTTTTTACAAACGTCAGATGTTGTAGAAGAGTGTCCTTGCCTTCTATCTGAATTAGACAATCGTCCAGATAAGGATAAATTTGAATGTTTCTTTGTCTGCAAAATGTAATCACTGGTGTCAGGCACTATGTGAAAACCCTGGGCGCAGCAAATAAGCCAAAGGGCAGTGCAGATAACTGGTAATGCAAATAGCCTGCTTTGAAGCGGAAGTATCTTCTGCAAGATTCCCTGATTGGGATATGCAGGTAAGTCTCTTAAGTCTAGAGTTACCAACCAGGCATCCTTGCCTAGCACAGGCAGTAACTGTTGTAGAGTCAGCATCTTGAATTTTGGAATGTCCAGGAAGGTATTTAGAATGGATAAGTCGAGAATTGGATGCCATGATTTGTCTTTTCTAGGTACCAGGAAAAGTCTTGAATAAAAACCTTGTCCTTTTTCCTTTTCTGGTACTGGTTGAATAGCCCCCATATCCACGAGGGACATGACTTGTTTCTGGGCCTCTGCCCACTGATTTGGAGGCAGATCTGGCCGTCCGTTTGGAATTGGCAAAGTGTGGAAATGAAATCTGTATCCCTTGGATACTATATTTAAGACCCACTTGTCATGGGTAATTAGAAGCCAATTTTGAGCATGAAGTCCTAGTTTTCCCCCAAAGTGACTGCCAAAAGATAAGTCCTTGGAAATAGCAGAGGACAGTCATTGAGACTGTTTACCATGGGGGGGTGCTTTGCTACTTCCTGATTTGGAGGTGGAGGCATCCCATTGTTTTGTCCTGTAAGATCCTTGTGACTGAAACCTGGAGTCTTTGGAGTATCTGGGTTTGACCTGAGCGGCTCTGTTGGGTACTGGAAAGGACCAATTCTTAGCAGGCCAGTGCCTACTGAACCTGGGTGGCTGCACTTGCAAGAAATCTTTTACAGTTTGCATAGATTTAGCTTTGTCTTCCATCTTTTTCAAAACTTCTTCTGCCTTACTACCAAACTGTCCTGCTGTAAAGGTGCATCCAACAATTCAGCTTTAACATGATCAGGCAGATTTTGCTCCTTGAGCCAAGCATGCCTTCTTATCACAGATCCAGTTATGGCACCTTGCAAGGGGCCTCCAAGGAATCAAAACCACATTGCAAAGTATGCTTTTCAACTTGTTCAGCTGAATGCAATAAATCCTAACTCTATTTTGCACACAATCAGAAATCAACATAATTTTCTGTTTAAGTAAGCCCATGACATGCTGTTGATATTTTAGCATATGAAATTGACAGTTTAAAGCAATGATTGCCAGGGTTGCAGACGTATATAAACCTTCTTACCTTATCTATCCGCGCCCTGGAGTCTCTATCAGAAGGGGAAGGATTTTTAGCAGTAGAAGCCTTAACACCCATGGGACCCTGAGAAATTGTTTCAGGGTCAGCAGTAGGATTTTTGAAAAGAAATTTGTGGGAGTCAGGAACCCTGTAATACCTGTCTGGGTTACTAGGAGCCAGAGGCAGGGATTCAGGAGCCATGCTGGATTCTGAGAAATCATCAACAATGTCTACAACAGGAGGTACAGCAAAAGGCCTATGGTTAGGAAGAAAATCCCCAAGCCTCTTTCTGGATTCTGAAAAATCCTGACTCTCCCAATAAAAATGTTCCCTTAAGGTATGCAAAGTCTCTCAAAAAGAAAAATCCTCAGGAGGAGAAGCAGAAGAGATGGATTCTTCTGCATCAGAGTCCTCATAAGGGGAAATAGAAAATTCCTGATCAGAAGAGGAATCAGAAGAAATGGAAACCTGATCTGAAGATTCATAATCAGTGCCTTGCCTAGGCCTCTTAGCAGGAGGGGGTTGGGAACCCCTGATCACGGTAATTAAATCCTCAGCCATTTTGATCATTGTTTTTTAGGCATAGGGGCCTGAGCACGTAGCTCATGCGTCAGTTTTTTAGACACAGAAGTTGGTTTTGGTCTTGTTTTTGATGATGGCATTGGTTTAATAAACAAATCTTTAGGCCTGAAACCACGCCCAGAAGCCGGTGCCTGCTGAGCGGCTCAGGACCCATCCAAGGGAGAGACATCCGCGGGTTCAATACTTGAAAAATCTCGCGGCATACCGGACTCCAAATGGGTTTCGGTAGAGGCCTGCGACTCACAATTAGCAGGCATCAGGGTCTGCGAAAGCGCCTTACTGAGTACCGGCGATCCGGGAACTGACTTAGGAGAAGCTTCGTCGGTTTTGGACCTCGACGGTCTGTCTCTGTCTTTTTCTTTGCGTTTTTTGTGAATTCCCGTAGTCGGATTGCTAATAGACGACATCTCAGGATAGTTAAATCTTGAGCCAAAGAATTTAGAAACAAAAATATACCGACACTTAATGGTTAAATTTAGCACAAAACCGACAGCAAGGCAAGTTGTGGTCAGGGCTTAGGCAAGGAATACAGTACAAATGAAAATCCTTACAAGGTATTTGCTTCCCACAAGTAATACAATTATTAACTTTTACTGACATCGGTAAGGAGCAAGAAAACGTTTCCCCAACGGGGTACTTACCTTTAGGTTGAAGACTTTGGTTCTGAAACTCAAAAACGAAAATTTCAGGAGTCGGCTGAAAGGCACTTGCGAACTGCTTCTGCTTCGGGCACCGTGCGGCAAGACAGACAGATTAAAATGGCATCGGCTGCATGTTTTATACCCCTGACGACGACTTCATGGAAGAGGAGACCGCAACCGACGCAGGACCCAAGACTTTGTTATTCAGGCCGACTGAGTGCAACCTGTCAGCAGATTACTCAAATGTAATGACTGCAACAGTGAAACATGAAGAACATCCATGTAGAGTCTGTCTGGCTTACAAATAGCCGGAGGCAGAGAATCAGGAGCCATACTAGATTCTGAAAAAATATCAACAATGTCTATAACAGGAAGTATAGCCAAAGGCCTATGCTGAGGAAGAAGAAGAAGAAGAAAATCCCTAAGTCTCTTTTTATATTCAGAGAAATCCTGACTTTCCCAGTGGAAATGTTCCCTTAAGGTATGTAAAGTTTCCCCAAAAGAAAATTCTACAGGGGGAGAAGCAGAAGGAATGGAATCTTCTACATCAGAGTCCTCATAAGTAGGTATAGACAAATCCTGTTCATTAGAAGAGTCAGAAGAAATAGAATCCTGTTCAGAAGATTCATAATCAATGTCTTGCCTAGGTCTCTTAGAAGGTGGGGGATTGGTTACCCCTGATCAGAGTAATTAAATCTTCAGCCATTTTGATCATTTGTTTTTTAGGCATAGGGGCCTGCACATGTGGCCCAGGCGTCGTTTTTTTTAGACATAGATTTAGATTTTGGCCTTAGTTTTGAAGATGGCATCGGTCTAATATACAAATCTGTAGGCCTGAAAACACCCTCAGAAGCCGGTGCCTGCACAGTGGCTTCAGACCCATCTAAGGTAGAGACATCCGTGGGTTCCATAATTGAAGCATCTTGTGGCATACCAGACTCCGAATGGGTCTCAGTAGAGGCCTGCGAATCAGAAGTAGTGGGTATCAGGGGCTGCAAAAGCACCTCACTGAGTATCGAGTCAGTTTTGGACCTCGATGGCCTGTCTTTTTCTTTGTGTTTTTTAGGTATTCCGGTAGTCGGATTGCTAACAGACGACATTTTTGGATAATTAAAGCGTGAGCCAAAATATTTAGAACAAAAATGTACTGATGTTTAATTGCGCGTTGATTAAATTTAGCACAAAACTGACAGCAAGGTACGTTGTGGTCAGGGCCTAGGCAAGGAATACAGTACAAATGAAAATCCTGATGAGGTATTTGCTTCCCACAAGTAATGCAATTATTAACATTTACTGACATCCGTAAGGAGCAAGAAAATGTTTCCCCAACGGGGTACTTAGCTTTTTAGTTGAAGACTATGGTTCTGAAACTCGAAAACGAACATTTCAGGAGTCGGCCAACTGGCACTTGCAAACTGCTTCTGCTTCGGGCACCGCACGGCAAGAAAGACTGATGTAATGGTGTCGGCTGCATGTTTTATACCCCTGACAACCTGACGTCATGGAAGAAGGGACAGCAACCGACGCAGGACCCAAGACTTTGTTAATCAGGCCGACTGAGGGCAACCTGCCAGCAGATTACCCAAATGTAATGACTGCAACAGTGAAACACAAAGAACATCCAGGGGGCTGGAGAGAGGGAAACCAGGACTGCAACAGTGAATACACTTGAACATCTACATTTATAGTTAAGTGTAACGCAACTGTACGAAGTTCGAGTTTCACTGTTGCAGTCATCACACTTGGGTGGATTCCCAAAGCTGAGGAAGGGAGGAGGCAGTCGAGAAGAGTTAGGGCTGACTAGTATGCCTTGCAAGACTGCTGTAGCAAAACCTGCCCTGGATTTGGAAAAGATAGGCAGGTGGTAATGCTTGGTGAAGGTGGGTACAGAACTCCAGTTAGCAGCTTCCAGGATGTCCCTGGTAGGGACTCCCCTGAGAAATGCTGTAGAAGTAGATGTAGCCCTAGTGGAATGTGTTCTGACCCCCTGAGGGGTATGGTGCTTGTAGCAGAAATGGATGCAGTGTGCTATCCATTTGGAAATGGTTTGTTTTGAAATGGCCTTGCCCTCTGCCCCTGTTGCAAAGCTGACTAGCAACTGGTCAGATTTTCTGAAGGGTTTAGTCCTAATCAAGGTAGAATCTGAGTCGTCTGTGGCCGTCCAAGGAGTGCAGGATCCCTTCCACTTTATTTTGAGGATTAGGGAAGAAGGTTGGTAAATGGATGGATTGCTAGAGAGCCACACTGGACACTACTTTAGGCATAAAGGAAGGGTTGGTCCTGAGGGAAACCCTGTCAGCATGGAAAATAATGAAGGGCTCCACAGCCATCAGTGCTTGTAGCTCAGACACTCTTCTACATGAAGTTATGGCTAGAAGCAAGGCAGTTTTCCATGAGGGGAATTTTAACTCTGTTGAAGCAGCAGGTTCAAAGGGGGAGGGGAGCGTGAGCTTTTCCAATACAAAGTTAAGGTCCCAAGCAGGGGTGGGTGCTCTCCTTGGTGGCCTTAAGTTGTTTACCCCTCTCAGGAACGGTCTGATCCGGTGAGAGAATAGAGGTGGCTCAGATTTGTAATGAGCCGAGATGGCAGAGACATGGATCTTATTGGAGGAAAAGGATAGGCCAATGTGGAGTAGTTCTGCTAGGTAATCCAGGATTAGAGGTAAGGAGGGCAGTGTTGTTACTTCTCCTTTAGACTGAATCCAGGAAAAATACCTTTTCCAATTCTCAGCATAGGATTTCCTTGTATCGGGTCTTCTGACTTCAAGAATGATGTCCAGCACCTGTTTGCTTAGGGTTGCTGGTGGGGAATTCAAGGAATAAGCCAGGTTGCAAGATTTAGGGTTTTGCAGATGTGGATGCAAATCCTGTCCCTCCTGCTGACAGAGCAGGGTTGGAGACTGGTGTAGGTGCCAGGGTGGCACAGTTGTCAGGCGGCGCAGGAGTGAGTACCAGTGCTGGCATGGCCAGTTGGTGGCAATCAGAATTGTCCTTGGCCTGTCTTGTTTTATCTTGAGTAGTACTCTTGAGAGAAGGGGCAGAGGGGGAAAGGCATAGAGTGACAGCTTTTCGCATTCAAAGTACAGGGCATCCACTTTCCAGGCCCTGCTGTGAGGATTCCTGGTGCAGAATTTGCTGAGCTGGTGGTTGTAGGAGGAGGCAAAGAGATCCACCTCTGGGGTCCATCATTTCTGAATCAGAAGGTTGAAGGTGCTGGGTTCCAATTTCCACTCGAGTGGGTCTAGGGGATTTCTGCTTAAATCGTCTGCCAGTGAGTTTTGTTTGCCTGGCAGGAATTGAGCTTGTAGATGTACTTGGATGTCCAAGGCCATGTTCCACAGGGCCATGGCTAACCTGCAGAGAGGGTAAAAATGGGTTCCCTCCTGTTTGTTGATGTACCACATTAACTGTGGTGTTGTCTCTTTTCATCAGCAGTTGTCCTGGAAAGAGTATGGATCTGAAAGCTGTCAGGGCATTCTGTACAGCTAGCATCTCTTTTTAGCTGATGTGTAGGTGAATTTGATTTTGGCTCCAGTGACCCTGAATACATCTGCCAGCCATGTGAGCCCCCCAGGCATAGTCTGATGCATCTGTGGTCAGGGTCTGGGCGGCATGGGGTTGAGTAAATGGCAGACCCTTGTTGTGGCTTCATGCTTCCGTCCACCAAAGGAACTCTGTCCTTAGACAGGGTATGATAGAAATGACTGTTTCCAGGTCCTAAGAATGCTGGCACCAAAGACTTTTTAAGTACCACTGAAGTTTCCTCATATGCAGTATACATGAGGCCATGAACCTGAGGACTTCCAGTATTTTTTTTGCAGACAGCTGGGTTTTGGTGGCCATTTGTTTGAAGTACTCTGTCAGATAGACTTGCTTTTCTGAAGTGAGGAATGCATCTGGGAAGTTTTGTCCAAGCTTGCTCCCAGGAATACATTTTTTTGAATGGGTACCAGTTTTGATTTCTTTTCGTTGATGGTGTACCCCAAGAAAGTGAGGTTTTTTACAAATTTCAGGTGCTGCAGCAGCAGTTCCTGATTGTCCGCCTGAACAAGGCAGTCGTCCAAGTATGGGTAAATTTGGATATTTGTCTGCCTGCAGTACGCAATGGCTGGAGCCAGGCATTTTGTGAAAACCTTGGGTGCAGAAGATAAGCTAGAAGGAAGTGCAGAGAACTGAAAATGCATAGATCCTGCCCTGAAACGTAGATACTTCCTGCATGACTCTCTTATGGGGATGTGCAGATAGGCTTCTCTCTTATGGGGATGTGCAGATAGGCTTCTTTTAAGTCTAGGGTGACTAACCAGGCATCCTTGGCTAGCATAGGAAGAAGCTGCTGCAGGGTAAGCATTTTGAAATTTGGTACCACCAGGAAGGTGGTGAGAATTGAAAGACCCAGGATTGGGCACCAAGAGCCCACTTTCCTGGGTACCAGGAAGAGTCTGGAGTAGAATCCCTGACCCCTCTGTTCTACTGGAACAGGCTGAAGAAATCTGATTTTGAGCAGGGAAACTACTTGGTTTTGAGCCTCTGTCCACTGGTTTTGGAGGAAGGTTTGGAAGCCCGCTTGGAGTGGCAGTGAATGGAAATAAAATTTGTACCCCTGGGATACAATGTTGAGGAACCACCGGTCCTGAGTGATGGACATCCAGTTATTGGCATGAAGGGTAAGTTTTCCTCCTAGGGGCATGAGCAATTGGGCAGGGCTGGGCAGGGGAGTAAATAAGTAATTCTGAGCTTTTTCTGTAAGGAGGTGGTTTACCACTCCCTGCTTTAGGGGTGGGGGCACTCCATTGCTTAGATCTCTGCATACCCAGAGACTGTAGTCTGGGTGGTCTGTTTCCCATGGGTCTGGTTTGAGAAGGCCTGGAGGGGGCTGGAAAGGACCAGTGTTTTTAAGGGCAATGACTACTGAATCTAGGGGGTTGCATTGTAAGAATTTTTTAACAGTTTACATAGATTTAGTGTTTTCTTCCATCTTTTTAAGAACCTATTTTGCTTTGGTGCCAAACAAACAGTACTTATTCAAAGAAGCGTCTAGTAATTTTGATTTGACATGGTCTGGCAAGGCCTACTCCTTCAGCCAAGTATGTCTTCTTAGTACAGAACCAGTCACTGCTGCCCTGCAAGAAGCTTCTAGGGCAAAACCACACTGCAAAGTATGCTTACTAACTTGGCTTGCAGAGTGCATCCTGCAATTCTTTATTTTCTGCACAGTCTGGAAAAGTTACTACTTTTTGTTTAATGAGTTCCATAATATGTTGCTGGTACTTCAGCATGTGAAACTGTCAATTCAATGCCCTAATAGCAAGAGTAGCAGAGGTATATACCTTCTTACCCCATCTGTCTAGATCTCTGGAATCCCTGTCCGAAGGGGTGGGATTATTGGCTGTAAGTAGCCTTGATACCTTTAGGCCCCTGGGAAATGATCCCTGGATCAGCAGTAGGATTCTTGAAAATAAATTTGTGAGCATCAGGTACTCTGTAGTACCCGTCTGGTTTCCTAGGGGCAAGGAGGTAAAGTGTCAGGAGTAAGACTGGATACAATAAAAACATCATCCACAACCATCCAGGACAGGGGGTATAGCTAAAGGCCTGTGCTGAGGCAACTCTAAAAATTCTCGGAGTCTCTTTTTGGACTAAGGATAGTCTTGGCATTCCAAATGGAAATGCTCTCTTAAAGTATGCAAGGTTTCACCAAAAGAAAAATCCCCTGCAGAGGAGGCAGAGGGAATGGATTCCTCTGAATCAGAATCCTCACAGGCAGATAAGGGCATGTCTTCATAATCAGAAATGTCAGTCATCGGACTCCTGGTCTGCAGAAGCTGAAAGGGACTGGATTATTTGTCTCATTGCAGGGGAAGGCCAACTTCCCCTAATCAGCGTTATAAGGTCTTCAGCCATTCTAAGCATTTTTTTTTGTAGCATGGGAGCATGAGCATGCGCTTTGGTCGTCGGTTTTCTAGGCATAATGCATACTCTGGGCCTAAGAAACTCTGTAGCTTTGATTAGAAATTAAGTTGTCGGTTTGATTCGAACATCGGTAGAGCTAAGAACTGGCTCAGAAGTTGGTGTCTGCATAGTGGCTCCGGACCCATCCAAGGTAGAGACATCCACAGGTTCCATAGTCGAAAAAGCATCTTGCGGCATACCAGACTCTGAATGGGTCTCAGTAGAGGCCAGCGAATCCAATGAAGCAGGCATCAGAGGCTGCAAAGGCGCCTCACTGAGTACCGGCGGACTGGTGACTAGCTTAACGGAAGCATCAGCGGCAGTTTTGGATCTATGCGGTCTGTGTCTGTATTTATCCTTACGTTTTTTCGGAATATCGGTAGTTGGATGGCTTACTGAAGCCATTTCAGAATACGGAGATAGACAACGAAAAAATTTAGAGATAAAAAGAGCCCATTGAGTGGTTCGGGCATTAAACAAGGCCAAAACTGACAGTGAGGGACATCGTGGTCTGGGCCTAAACAGGTGACGCAGTAAGAATGAATATCTCTGACACATTTGCTTTCCACAGGCAAGCCAATTGTTAACTTTTTCTGACATCGGTTAGAGCAAGAAAAAAGGATCCCCAACGGGATACTTAGCTTTAGAAGACTTCACAATTATTCAATTCATAAATGAAAATTCAGGTAGCGGCCGACCGACACTTGCGAGCTGCTTCTGCTTCGGGCTCCTCGGCAAGAAAGACTGCTGTAATGGCGTTGGCTGCCTATTTTTATACACCTGACGTCAGTCCTGGAGCGACAGCATCCGACGCACAAATACTTAGTCTCTGGTATCCGTGCCGACTGAGGGCTACCTGCAGGCAGATAACCCCAGGTTTGATGACTGCAACAGTGAAACACGAAGAACATCATACAATTCTAATGCATTTGTAACACAAGCATCTTATATAAATCATGCTGATATTCACAAATGACATTTACAAAATTCCCGATAGCTGGGCTGGCAGCATCCCCTTTCGTGATGGCATGAAAGTACACTTGTGTATACTTACCATAATGTAGATGTTCGAGTGTATTCACTGTTGCAGTCATTACACTTGGGTTATCCTGCTGGCAAGTTGCCCTCAGTTGGCCTGAATTCCAAAGTCTTGGGTCCTGCGTCGGTTGCTGTCACCTCTTCCCATCAGTTCATCGGGGGTATAAAAGATGCAGCCGACGCCATTGTATTTAGTTTTTCTTGCCCCAAATGTCAGGTGCCCCCAAAAAGGTAGGCTAAAATTATGTAAATAAAACATACATGCACCAAAATAAGCTTTACCTTCATCTATAAGCAAATACACCACCTGGGTTGGATAGATTAGAAAAGTAAAGATAAGTTCCTGCAAAAATAAGGGGGATGGCGGGCACATAACCTGGACTGCAACAGTGAATACACTCGAACATCTACATTTATGGTAAGTGTACACAACTGTACTATGTTCTTCGTGTTTCACTGTTGCAGTCATTTCACTTGGGTTGAGTCCCAAAGCTATGGTTGGATGGCTGGAGCTAGACAGCATTAGGAGCGGCTATAAGGCCCTGCAGAACTGCAGTGGCAAAGCCTGCCCTGGATTTAGAGTAAAGAGGCAGATTGTAATGTTTTGTAAAGGTATGCAATGAACTTCAAAGTAGCAGCCTCTAAAATGTCTTTGGTTGGTACTCCCCTGAGAAAGGCTGCAGAAGTGGCTGCAGCTATGGTTGAATGTGGCCTAATGCCCTTAGGCACTGGTTTGCCATGCTGTGAGTAGCAGAAACTAATGCAGTGTCCTATCCACTTTGAAATACTCTGCTTGGAGATCGCCTTTCCTTGAGATTCTGTGGCATATGCCACTAGTAATTGCTCTGTCTTTCTGAAAACTTTAGTTTTGTCCAAGTAGAATCTAAGTTGTCTGTGTACGTCCAAAGAATGCATAATTTTCTCCCCCTTGTTCTGTGGATTTGGATAAAGAGTTGGCAAATTAATTGTTTGGTTAAGGGCTATACTGGATACCACCTTAGGCATAAATGTAGGGTTTGTTCTCAGAGAGACCCTGTCTGGATAAAAAAAATGATAAAGGTTTCCACAGCCATGAGAGCCTGTAGCTCTGAAACTCGTCTTGCAGAAGTTATTGCTAGGAGAAGAGCTGTTTTCCAAGATAAGAACTTTATATCCGCAGTAGCAGCTGGCTCAAAAGGAGGCAAGGTGAGTTTTTCCAAGACATAATTGAGGTCCCATGCAGGTATTGGCGTTCTCTTTGGAGGCCCAAAGTTTTTGGCTCCTCTGAGGTACTGCCTCAATAAAGGATGAGAAAAGAGTGGTGGCTCTGTATTGTAATGAGCCGAAATGCCAGAGGCATGGATTTTAATTGATGAAAAAGATAGGCCTTTGTCCAGCCTCTCAGTTAAGTATTGCAACATCTGAGGAATATTTGGTACAGCTGCATCAGTTCCTTGAGCTTGGTTCCAAGCGCAAAATCTCTTCTATTTCCCAGCATAGGATTTTATAGTACTAGGCCTTCTGGCTTCTAAAATGACCTCCATCACAGCTTTACTGAGAGGTGTGGTTTTGTATGGCTACATTATCCGCCATGCTGCCAGGTTTAGGGTCCTGAGTTGGCTGTGCAGAATCCGATTGTTTTGCTGGGACAGTAGATGAGGTATTTGAGGT
Organism: Protopterus annectens; assembly: GCF_019279795.1. Lineage (NCBI taxonomy): Eukaryota > Metazoa > Chordata > Ceratodontiformes > Protopteridae > Protopterus > Protopterus annectens. The sequence goes on along the minus strand of NC_056749.1, from coordinate 487,913,095 downwards.
TAGGTCCAGGCTGGGCATTGGGACAAGTCCCTTAGGACTGGATAACAGTACTGGTGTGGCCAGTCTGGGGCAATCAGAATCATTTTTGGTTTCTCCTGCCTGACCTTTAGGAGTACCTTGGGGAGGAGAGGCAGTGGAGGAAAAGCATATACTGATAGGTTTTGTCCAGTTGAAAGATAAGGCGTCCACTTTCCAAGCTTGTCCAGTTGAAAGATAAGGCGTCCACTTTCCAAGCTTGTCTGTGACAAGTCCTTGTGCAGAATCTTTTTAGTTGATTGTTTTGAGGGGAGGCAAATAGATCTATGTCCGGGAGTCCCCATTTCTTTGTTATCATGCTGAAGACTTGTGGATCCAGGTGCCACTTGTGGGGATCCATGAGGTTTCTGCTTAGTCTGCCAGAGTATTGTCCTTTCCTGGCAGGAACTGTGCCTGCAGATGAACTTGGTAAGTCAATGCTGTATCCCATAAAGCCATGGCTTGTCTGCACAGGGGATAAGAATGAGGGCCCCCTGCTTGTTTATGTACCACATGATCATGGTGATGTCTGTCTTTATCAGCAGTTGTCCCGGATGAAGTAGGTCCTTGAAGGCTGTCAGGGCATTTTGAACAGCTAGCATCTCTTTTTGATTGATATGTAGATGCTTTTGGTTTGAGGCTCTGCCTGGCTGGGGGTAGTGAGAATGGCTGTCCCTTGTTTTGGTGATAAGCCTTTGTCCACCATTAATTCCTGTTGCAGGCAGGGAATTAAAGTAATCGTTTCCAGACTGTAGCAATGTTGTGTCCAGACACTTTTTAGGTACCATTGAATTTTCCTCACATGCAGTCTTACATATGGAATTAGTAAGATGCAGGATGCCATGAAGCCGAAAGCCTGCAGAATTTTTCTTGCAGATAACTGGGCCTTTGTTGCCATTTCCTTGATATAGGTAGTCAGTTGTCGGCCTGGAGTGAGATAAGCCATCTGGGCAGTTGTATTTAAGCTTGCACCCAGGAATATTATCTCGAGAGGGTACCAGTTTTGATTTCTTTTTGTAGACTGCGTACCCTAGGCATGTTAGAAGTCTTATCACAAACGTCAGATGCTGTAGTAGAATGTCCTTGTTCTCTGCTTGTATGAGGCAGTCGTCCAAGTAAGGATATATTTGTATTCCTCTGTCTGCAGTAAGCAATTACTGGTGCCAGGCACTTTGTGAATAGCCTGGGCGCAGTAGATAAGCCAAAGGGCAGTGCAGAGAACTGGTAATGCTTTGAGCCAGCCTTGAATCTGAGGTATCTTCTGCATGACTGTCCGATTGGGACATGCAGGTATGCCTCTTTTAGGTCTAAAGTCACGAACCAAGCCTTCCTGCCCAACATGGGCAGAAGCTGTTGTAAGGTCAACATCTTGAATTTTGGTATATCCAGGAAAGTGTTTAGAACAGATAGGTCCAGTATTGGTCTCCATGCTTTGTCCTTCCTGGGTACGAAGAACAGTCTTTAGTAAAACCCTTGTCCCTGCTCTTGCTGTGGCACTTGTTGAATAGCCCTCATGTCCATGAGAGCTGAGACTTATTTTTGAGCCTCTGCCCATTGATTTTTTGACAGGTCTGGCCAACCGTTTGCCCTTGACAGGGTATGGAAATGAAACTTGTAGCCTTGTGACACTATGTCTAGAACCCATTTGTCCTGGGTTATAATGTGCCAATTTTGTGAAAAAAGTGCTAGTTTTCCCCCTAAGGGTCCTGCCAGAAGATAAGTGCTTGGTGCAGGCAGGGGGAAGTCATTGGGACTGTTTCCAGTATGGTAGTGCTTTGTCTTCTCCACCTTTGGAGGTAGAAGCACTCCACTGCTTAGGCCAGTAGGATCCTTGCGGCTGTGATCTGCCTCTAGGGCATCTGGATCTGCCCCTCTGAGGTCTGTCTGAGACTGGAAAGGACCAATTCTTTGTAGGCCAGAGTCTTATATATCTAGGTGGCTGTACCTGTAAAAAATCCTTGACCGTTTGCATAGATTTAGCTTTGTCCTCCATTTTCTTTAACACCTCTTCTGCCTTAACACTAAACAAGGTATCATGTTGTAAAGGAGCATCTAATAATTTTGCTTTAACATGGTCAGGCAGAGTTTGTTCCTTTAACCAAGCATGCCTCCTAATGACAGAACCCGTAACAGCGGCCCTGCAGGAGGCCTCCAGAGAATCAAACCCACATTGCAAAGTATGCTTTCCAACTTGTTCAGCTGCATGCAATAAATCCTGCATTTCTTTGTTTTCTGCACAATCAGAATTTGCCATCATTTTCTGTTTAAGCAGTGCCATGATATATTGCTGATATTTGAGCATATGAAACTGGCAATTTAAGGCCCTTATAGCCAAAGTAGCAAATGTGTAAATCTTTTTTCCCCATCTCTCCAGTGCCCTAGAATCCCTGTCAGAGGGGGTAGGGTTTTTTGCAGTAGAAGCCTTGACCCGTTTTGGACCCTGAGAAATAGTTTCTGGGTCTGCAGTAGGATTTTTGAAAAGGAATTTATGAGAGTCAGGGACTCTGTAGTATCTGTCCGGCTTAACAGGAGCTGGAGGTAAAGAGAGTCAGGGGTCAGACTAGACTCCTAGAACACAATCTACAATGTCCAACACAGGTAGAATAGCTAGAGGCCTGTGTTAAGGTAGTAAAAGTTGGTCTCTGAGCCTTTTCTTAGATTCTGAAAAATCCTGGCTCTCCCAGTGGAAGTGCTCCCTCACAGTATGCAAGGTTTCCCCAAAAGAGTAGTCCTCAGGAGGAGAAGCTGAAGGAATTGATTCTTCAGCATCAGAATCCTTATAGAGGGGAAGAGAATATTCCTGATCAGAAGAGGAATCAGAAGAAATGGAAACCTGATCTGAAGATTCATAGTCTGTCTCTTGCCTAGGCCTCTTATCAGGAGGGGGATGGGAACAGCTGATCAAGGTAATTAAGACTTCGGCCATTTTGAGCATCTGCTTTTTGGGCATGGAGGCCTGTCCTTGTGGCTGAACTTGTTTCTTTGCCTTTAAAGGTGTTTTAGTCTTTGTCTTTTAAGTCGGTTTTATATACAATTGTTTAGGTCTGAATATACCCCTCAGAAGCAGATGCCTGCTCAGCAGCTCCAGACCCATCTGAGGGAATAATCTCCGAGGCTCCAATACCTTGAGTTTCCACCGGCCTGGCCGACTCCACATGGGAGGCGGTAGCGGCCTGCGACTAAAGTAGCAGGCATCAGGTGCTGTGAAAGCATCTCACTGAGAACCGGCGAACCGGTGACTTGCTTAGGAGAAGCTTCACCGTCGGTTTTGGACCTCGGTTGCCTGTCTTTTTCTTTGCGTTTTTTGTGAACTCTGGTAGTCGGATGGCTATCCAACGACATTGTATAATTAAATCTTCGCCCAAAATAGCTTAATGCAAAATCGTACCGATGCTTACCAGTGCGTTGGTTAAATCTAGCACAAAACAGACAACTAGCAACGTCGTGGTCAGGGCCTAGACAAGGGATACAGTAAGAATGAAAGTCCGTATGAGGTATTTGCTTCCCACAAGAAATACAATTATTGACTTTTTCTGACATTGGTCTGGAGCAAGAATAAAGTTTCCCCAACGGGGTACTTAGCTTTTAATGAAGACTTTGGATCTGAAACTCGAACACGAAAATCACAGGAGTCAGCCGACCGGCACTTGCGAATTACTTCTGCTTCGGGCACCGCGCAGCAAGAAAGACCGAATAAAATGGCATCGGCTGCATCTTTTATACCCCTGACGATCTGACGTCAGAGAAGAGGCGACAGCAAACGACGCAAGACCCAAGGCTTTGGAATTCAGGCTGACTGAGGGAAATCTGCCAGCAGGATAACCCAAGTGCAATGACTGCAACAGTGAAATACGAAGAACATCTACAGAATCACCAATTCATCTACATAATGTCGTTAAGATGTGGGAGGAAACAGGAGCACCTAGTGGAAAAGCAGATGAACACAGTGGAGAGGATATGTAGACTCCTCGCACCACCTTCTGTTTATAGCATACACGTTTTGTCTTCAATCATACAGTATATGTGAAGATGAAAAGAAATAACTGCAAGTCAACCCAAACCATAAAATACAAGCATAAGCAGGTATAATGTTGGCATACCCCCATCCCCACCTTTTGCTTCCTACCTTCAAGGACTGCAATCTTGCCTGCTCCTCCTCCAATGCTTGCTGTTTCTCCTTTTCATCCATCTTAGTGAAGGACATTCCGGTACTGGAGAAGGTCGACACTGCACTGGAGACAGCACTTGCCCTACAACAAAAAGGAAAAATCTTATGAGCTTTTCAATAACCTAGAGGAAATCTACATTTCTAATGAGGAAATGCAGTTGGAGTTTACAGTAAGACAATCTAAAAATAACCAGAATAGTATTTTTTAAATGTTTCAGTCGGAATACAGTTATTCACATATAATACATTTTAAACACATTTTATTCACTGTTTCATTTCTTAATGGCTTAATTCTGTCAAAATCTAGAAGGCATTATTTGTGCTTTTCTTATTTATAAAATGATCACTGCCATTACAATTAACATAAAAGCAAACAATAAAAGCATACTTTGACAGCAGACAATAACTCCTGTGTCCAGTCTTGCATCTCTTTCCTAGGGTATCTGGTTAATCCTGCGCTTCCTATGAGTTCACCTGCACAGTCATCAAATAAAAGTTCTACTCATTCCCAATTTAATGGATATGCAGCAGATACAAAGTAACCATCTTTCCAATTCACACCATCCAAACAATTTACCTTCTGTCACCCTAAAACACTGCTGTGTTGCCCCACTACTTTTCATCCAAAAAAGGCAATCCTATACAATATAGAGTGGATATAAAAAGTGTACACACCCCTGTTAAAATTCCAGGTTTTTGAGATATAAAAAAATGAGACTGCAATAAATCATTTCAGATCTTTTCCCACCTTTAATGTGACCTAAAACCTGTACAATACTGTAAATACTTTTATATAAATTTAAGTTTGCATATGTGACAAGTGATAATCTAATAAAGGTATTAAAAAAACAACCGGGAAAACTTAACGGATGAGGCATTAACACAATAAGCATTAAATTTGATTTAATTCCATTTCTTTGTTAAGTTTCAACTCTGTTTCCATTTCTTCCCAAGTTTAAACATAAAGGAAATACAAATTACACACCACCCTATCCCATTATAATCCTGATATTGTTGTTTTAACGGAAACCTGGTTAAAAGCACACATTACTGACAATTAAATTGCACCAACTGGTCACAACATTATTAGAGCAGACGGGAAGGTAAAAAGAGGTGTAGGGGTAGCCATCTTATTTAAGAGTAGTCTTGTACTTCTTCCACAAAGCCTAAACATAGATCACCTCGAAAATGAAATCCTTCTTATTAAACTTCAACTTAACCAAAACAAATTCATATTTATTACAACTACCTATGTTCCACCTAGAAATAGCATCCAGTCTGCATCACATTCCACAGTCCAAGAAACAATCATTAAGGGTGACTAACACAGACTGGACAACTTGTAATTCACATAACCCTAGCAATCACATCAACCTCTATGGCTTCACAAACTCATTCAAGCTCCTACACTGATCAGATAAAAACTCCTACCGTCAATCTATACTGGACTGGACACTAACCAACAAACCTCAGAATTATCAGACTAGTGCCTCCTTACCTGACAGACTTAGTGACCATACCCCAACCTATCTACTGAGAAAAAACATCAGTACTGTCAAACTCACCACCCTTCATCAAATCTGCAGTAACAAAAAAAAAAAAAAAATTGACCCCCAAGACCTAATCAATACCTTAAAAAAATGCAACTGATCTCTACAAAAAAAACCTGCCCCTTGATGCTGCAGTAGATTTCAGTAGTACCTTCCTTGAAATTCTAAACAAATTGCACCCCCCCCCCCCAGGTCAATTCGTATTAGAGCCACACACACACCATGGCTAGTTAAACTAATGACACCAGCATACTCCTTAAGAAGAGACCAAGCTTGGCAAACATGGCTCATCTGTAAAACCCAAATCAACCGCATTACATTCCAGCAAATTGGAAACGAGGCTAAACACCAAATCAACCTAGATAAAAAGAACTTCTACTATAACCTGCAACACAAAAGTACAGTTTTGTACCTACGATAAATGTAGATGTCCGATAGGTATGCATCTGCAGTCATCACATATGGGTTGTCCTGCCTCAGGCAGCCCTTCGGTCGGCCAGATTCCAAAGTCAGGGTCCGGCGTCGGCTGATGTCGTCCTTTCCCCGACGTCAGAGTGGCTGGGGTATAAAAGCATCAGCCGACGCCATCTTCCTCAGTTTTTCTTGCCCCAGGTGCCCTCTAGGAAGGCTAAATTTGGAAAATAAGCAATAAAAAATCCAAACATTTGCAAAAAGATATGTATGTAAAAACAAATACACCATAATAGATCCCCCCAGCTAGCTAATAGAGAGGTAAACACCCTAGGAATACCACAGAGGGAAAGGAGGGAGGGTAAACCTGACTGCAGATGCATACCTATCGGACATCTACATTTATGGTAGGTACAAAACTGTACTATGTCCTTCAAGGATGCATCTGCAGTCATCACATATGGGTAGAATACCATAGCCAATCTGGGGGTGGAGGTACTAGGACAAGGATGGTGTAGCTAAGATACCCTGCAGGACAGCCGTAGCAAAGCTTGCTCTGGATCTGGAGTATAAAGGTAAATTGTAATGCTTGGCAAATGTATGCACGGATCTCCATGTGGCAGCTTCTAAAATGTCTTTTGTAGCCACCCCTCTTAAGTAGGCTGTGGAGGTGGCTGTGGCTCTCGTAAAATGAGGTCTAATGTTAGCTGGTACAGTCTTTCCATGAAACGAGTAACAAAAGCGGATGCAATTTCCTATCCATTTTGAAATTGTCTGTTTGGAAATTGCTTTTCCTCGAGTACCAGCAGCATATGCTACCAGCAGCTGGTCAGTTTTCCTGAAACCTTTAGTTCTGTCGAAGTAGTAGCGCAACTATCTGTGAATGTCCAGGGTGTGCAGCAGTTTCTCCCCTTTGTTTTGTGGATTTGGGAAGAAGGTAGGCAAGTGAATGGCTTGATTCAATTTAACCCTGGATACCACCTTTGGCATAAAAGTAGCATTAGTTCTTAATGAAACTCTGTCCTGGTGAAAAATAATGAATGACTGAACTGCCATCAGGGCCTGCAATTCCAAAACCCTTCTTGCTGAGGTTATTGCCAGAAGGAAAGCAGTCTTCCATGAAAGGTACTGTAGATCTGCAGATGCTGCTGGTTCAAATGGAGGCAGTGTTAGGTTTTTCCAACACGTAGTTAAGGTCCCAAGCAGGTAGAGGTGGATTCCTAGGAGGTTTGATGTTTTTAATTCCTCTTAGAAACTGTCTTAGGAGAGGATGAGAAAAGACAGGTGGATCATTATTGTACTCAGCTGAAATTGCTGAAGCATGAATCTTAATAGAAGAGTAAGACAGCCCATTGTGGAACATTTCTGCCAAATATTCCAGGATATGTGCCATGTTCATCATTGTCGCATCTAGGCCCTTTGTGGTGTTCCAGATGAGAAATCTTTTCCATTTTGCTGAATATACCTTCCTTGTGGAAGGGCGGCGAGCTTCCATAATAATATTCTTCACTCTCTGGGATAGCTTATCCTGAGGAGGAGTCAAGGTATTCTCCACGCTGTTAGTTGCAATGTTTTCAGGTTGGAATGTAGAGTTTTGTATCTGTGCTGTGTCAGTAGAAGTGGCCATAGAGGTAGGGGCCATGGTTTCGTACGTGACATGCTCCTTAGCAGTGGGTACCAGTGCTGTCTTGGCCAGTCCGGAGCTATCAGAATCACTTTTGGCTGCTTTGCCCTGATCTTCAGTAACACCTTGGTCATTGATGGAATAGGAGGAAATGCATACACTGTCAGATTTCTCCAGCTGAAAGAGAGGGCGTCCACTTTCCACGCTTGTGGGTGGTATGTCCTTGAGCAGAATTTCTTCAGTTGATGATTGTGGTGGGATGCAAATAGATCTATGTCCAGGCTCCCCCAAGACTGTGTTATCTGTTGAAAAATGTCTGGGTGCAGCATCCATTCGTGTGCATCCATGATATTTCTGCTTAAGCTGTCCGCCAGTGTATTGTCCTTCCCTGGCACAAACTGAGCTTGTAGCTGAATACTGAGTTTCAAGGAAAGATCCCATAGATTCATTGCCAGTCTGCAAAGAGGGTAAGAATGGGTACCTCCTTGCTTGTTTATGTACCACATAACTGTGGTGTTGTCTGTCCTTATTAGTAGATGGCCTTGATGCAGAAAGAGTTTGAAGGCCTCGATTGCATGCATCAGTGCTAGCATTTCTTTTTGATTTATGTGCATGCGTAGCTCCTTTTGTGACCACTGTCCTTAGATACCTCTGCCCTCCATGTGTGCTCCCCAACCTAGGTCTGAAGCGTCTGTTGTAATAGTTTGGGAGGTTTTTGGCTTTATGAAGGGCAACCCTCTGTTGGACTGGCTGGCCTGAGCCCACCACAGAAATTCCTTGTGAAGGCATGGAATGAGTGGGATTAACGTCTCCAAACTGTGACTGTGCTGAGTCCATAAACTCCTTAGGTACCACTGAAGCTTCTCATATGTAGCCTTGCTTGTGGAATCAAAAGAATACAGGATGCCATGTAACCCAGGGCTTGCAGGATTTTCCTTGCAGTCAGCTGGGTTTGCCTTGTCAGATTCTTGAAGTAATCCGGTAGTTGACTTTGTTTTTCTTCTGTGAGATAAGCCATTTGGGTGGTTGTATCTAGATCCGCACCCAGAAAGGTTATTCTTTGGGATGGAACAAGTCTTGATTTGTGCATGTTGACTGTATATCCCAAGGCCTGTAGAAGACTGATGGCATAATTTAAGTCCTTTATTAAAGTTTGTTGGTTGTCCGCTTGTATAAGGCAGTCGTCCAGATATGGGTAGATTTGAATCCCCTGGAGTCTGCAGTGTGCTATTACTGATGCCAGGCATTTTGTGAATACTCTGGGCGCAGTAGATAAGCCAAAGGGCAATGCTGAGAATTGATAATGCTCTGACCCTGCAAGAAATCTGAGGTATCTTCTGCAACTTTGTCTGATAGGGACATGCAGGTATGCCTCCTTGAGGTCTAGAGTAACCAGCCAAGACCCCTTGCCCAGCATGGGAAGGAGTTGCTGTAGAGTCAGCATTTTGAATTTTGGCACAATGAGATAAGTATTCAGTGCGGACAAGTCGAGAACTGGTCTCCACTGATGCTCTTTTCTTGGAACAAGGAATAGCCTGGAGTAAAATCCTTGGCCTTGTTCTGAAATAGGAACTTTTTCTATGGCTTTCATTTGTAGTAAGGTTTGAGATTTGTTTCAAAGCCTCTGCCCTTTGATTTGGTGGCAGACCTGGCATGCCTTTTCTTTTTGGCAAAGTGTGGAAATGGAACCTGTATCCGTTGTCTATTATTTGGAGTGTCCATTTTTCTCTTGTAATGTTGTGCCAATTTCTTGAGAATAAAGAAAGCTTTCCACCCAAAGGTGCTTCTAATTGAGCCCTGGTTGGCGGAGTCAAAGCAAAGTCATTGAGTTTGTCCTTGTGCAGCAGTTGCAGGTCCTGAACTGCCTGTCTGGATTGGAGGTTGCCATTGACGGCCTCTGTAGGAGCCCCTAGCTTGCCCTCTACCTCTGGCACGCCTGTTCCTGCCCCTTTGAAATCTGTGTCCGGAAAGGACCAATTCTTGGAAGGCCAGTTTCTGCTAAATCTAGGCGGTTGGACTTGAAAAAAATCCTTAACTGTTTGTACAGATTTTGCCTTTTCCTCAAATTTCTTTAAGACGTCTTGAGCAGTGGAACCAAATAACTTCTGCTTTTCCAGTGGAGTATCCAAAAGCTTCAACATGTTCTGGCAGAGATTGTTCCTTCAGCCAAGCATGCCTGCGTATGACAACACCTGTCATTGCTGACCTACATGAAGCTTCCAATGCATCATAACCACACTGCAAGAAGTGGTTGCTAACCTGCTGGGAGTTATGTCCAGATCCTGAAGGGATTTACGGTCAAGGGGTTCAGAAGACGACAATTTCTTATGCATTTCTTCTAGCAAATACTCTTGATACTGTATCATGTGAAATTGACAATTTAATGCCCTCATAGCAAGAGTGGCCGAAGTATACACTTTTTTACCCCATCTCTCTAATGCCCTGGACTCCTTTGCAGAGGGGAGTGGGTGCTTAGTAGTAACAGCTGCAACCCCTTTAGGGCCCTGTGAAACAGTTTCAGGGTCAGCAGAGTGGGCCTTATAAAGAAAATTATGTGTGTCCGGGACGCTAATACCTATCGGGCTTAACAGGGGCCGGAGGCAGAGTGTCAGGGGTCATACTAGAGTCAGAGTATACATCATCAATCACATTTAAAACAGGAGGAACAGCCAAAGGTCTATGCGGAGGTAAATGGAGAAAAGTTCTTAGTCTTTTCCTGGAATCAGAATATTCCTGGCCCTGCCATTTGAAATGCTCTCTCATAGTGTGAAGGGTCTCCCCAAAGGAAAGCTCTTCAGGAGGGGAGGCCGAGGGAATAGATTCCTCTGCATCCGAATCCTCGTAGGCCGAATAAGCCTCCTCCTGGTAGTCTGAGTGATCCGAGCCAACAGAGGCCTCCTCTGAGGAAAGGGGATCAGGAGGATCCATCCTGGGCCTTTTGTCTAGAGGGGGTTGGGAGCCCCTGTCTGGATGAGGCTGAGAGCCCCTAATTAAGGAGATAAGGTCCTCTGCTAAAGTTAGAATCTGTGAACTAGAAGAAGGTCCCTGAGGAATAACTCTGGGAGGCATGGCTTTAGAGTGTTTTGCAGCTTTAGCCCTGGTGAAGGCCTTAATAGACATGGATGCAGGAGGCCTGGCTGCACCACGTGCTGGTGTAGCTTTGTCTAAAGGTATGGTGTCGGAAGATTCCAATACACCAGTTTCGGAAGGCAATTCTGTAACCAACTCGGTAGGAGCCTCCGGGGCCGAGGCTGTCGGTTGTAATATTTCAGGGTTCGGAAGTTCCAAGGACTCGGTATCAGCCGAGACCGAGACACTCGCGGTAGGCCTAGCCGCGGTTTCAGCCGAAACCGCGGCCCGCGTGTCGGTCCTTGTCTTTCCGTTTCTTAATTAAATGTGATGTCGGGGTTTCCGACGGCATTTTGTAAGCAAAACTATCCCCAAAAAACTCTTCTGCGAACTCCGACCGACGTCTAAGAGTGCGTCGGTTGAAGGAAGCGCAGGCAGAACAGGCCGAGACGTCGTGGTCTGGGCCTAAGCAAGGTAGACAATAAGAGTGGAAATCCTTGTGAGGTATTTGTTTCCCACAAGTTAAACAATTATTAACTTTTTCTGATATTGGCTTAGGCAAGAAAGAGTCCCCAACGGTGTACTTAGCTTTTGAAGTCTTCGGATAGCGAATTTACAGCAGCTGGCCAACCGGCACTTGCGAACTGCTTCTGCTTCGGGCACCACGCGGCAAGAAAGACTGAGGAAGATGGTGTCGGCTGACGCTTTTATACCCCAGGCGCTGTGACGTCGGGGAAAGGACGACATCAGCCGACGCCGGACGCAGACTTTGGAATCCGGCCGACCGAAGGGCTGCCTGAGGCAGGACAACACATATGTGATGACTGCAGATGCATCCTTGAAGGACATCACCAGCATAACCCCCAAAAGTTTTGGAATACCACAAATGCCGTTCTCCACCCAGGAAATTCCACTACCCCTTCTCGCAACTTACCACACTCTCCTACTATCGTCGCAAGAAGAATTCAATAAATACTTCACTGAAAGTGTACTAGCTCTAATTAAAAGTCCACAGAACCATCACTAGCCTCCAAACCTCTCAATATTAACTCCAATTCCTTCTCCTTTCAGGCTGTTCCAACAGCTACCATTAAGAAACTACTGAAAAAGCTTAAAACCCTCTTCAATAGTAGCTGACAAGTTACCAGTTGAATATTTAAACCTAGCAGCTGAAGCCATATCTTATCCAGTGTCGATCCTTATTAATTGGCCCATAGCAGAAAGTACAGTTGTGTACATTTAACATAAATGTAGATGTTAGAGTGTATTCACTGTTGCAGTCATCACACTTGGGTTATCTGCCTGCAGGTAGCTATCAGTTGGCCCGAATACCAAAGACTTCATATTTCTGCGTTGGATGCTGTTGCTCCAGGACTGACAACAGGTCATCAGGGGTACAAAAAAAGGCAGCAGACACCACTACATCAGTTTTTCTTGCCCCAAATCACTGAAGCCCCAAAAACAGGGAGCTAAGTTATGGTGGGGAAAACACCACCAGTAAAAAGTAAATACCAATACCAGTACCCCAGAAAGGGGTGAGTAAAAGCCATAGATGAGGGAGGCAACCAGGACTGCAACACTGAATACACTCGAACATCTAAATCTACATTTATAGTAAGTGTACACAACTGTATTAAGTTCTTCGTGATTCACGGTTGCAGTCATCACACTTGGGTGGATTCCCAAAGCTGAAGAAGGGTGGAAGCAGTCAAGAAGAGTTAGGACTAGCTAGTATGCCTTGCAGGGCTGCTGTTGCGAAACCTGCCATGGATTTAAGATAGGCAGGTGGTAATGATTGGTGAAGGTGTGTGTACAGAACTCCAGGTAGCAGCTTCCAGGGAAGTCCCTGGTACGGACTCCCCTGAGAAATGCTGTAGAGGTAGATGTTGCCCTAGTGGAATGAGTTCTGACCCCCTGAAGGGTTGGTTTCCCATGGTGCTTGTAGCAGAAATGGATGCAGTGTGCTATCCATTTGGAAATTTTGTTTTGAAATGGCATTGCCCTCTGCCCCTGTAGTAAAACTGACTAGTAACTGGTCAAATTTTCTGAAAGGATTAGTCATATCAAGGTAGAATTCGAGATGTCTGTGCACATCCAAGGAGTGCATGATCCTTTTCCCTTTATTTTAAGGATTAGGGAAGAAAGATGGCAAATGGATGGATTGGTTTAGAGCCACAATGGACACCACTTTAGGCATAAAGGAAGGGTTAGTCCTGAGGGAAAACATGTCAGCATGGAAAATAATGAAGGGTTCCACAACCGTAAGTGCTTGTAGCTCAGTCAGTCTTCTAGCTGAAGTTATGGCCAGAAGCACGTCTGTTTTCCAAGAGAGGAATTTTAACTCTGCTGATGCTGCAGGTTCAAAGGGTGGAAGTATGAGCTTTTCCAGTATAGAGTTAAAGTCCCAAGCAGGGGTCGGTGCTCTTCCTCGGTGGCCTTAAGTTGTTTGCCCTCTCAGGAACTGCTTGATAAGAAGGTGCGAGAAGCAAGGAAGTTCAGTGTTGTAATGAGCCGAATGGCTGAGGCATGTACCTTAATGGAGGAGAAAGACAGACCTTTGTGGAGTAGAGCTCCTAAGAAATCCACGATTAGAGGCAGGGAGGGCAGATTTGTGTCCTCTCCTTTAGAATGAATCCAGGAGCAATACCTTTTCCACTTAGCATAGGATTATCTTGTACTGGGTCTTCTGGCTTCAAGAATGACGTCCAGCCCCTGTTTGCTTAGGGCTGCTGGGGAAGAATTCAAGGAATAAGCCAGGCTTGCAAGTTTTAGGGTTTGCAGTTGAGGATGCAAAGTTTGTCCTTCCTGCTTAGAGACCAGGGTTGGGGTCTGGTGTAGGTGTCAGGGTGGCACCAGCGACAGCCTGCGCAGGAGTAGGTAACAGTGCTGACGTGGCCAGTCTGGGGCAATCAGAATTGTCCTTGGTCTGTCCTGTCTTGAGAGGAGGGGCAGAGGGGGAAAGGCATAGATTGAGAGATTTACCCAGTGAAAAGATAGGGCATCCACTTTCCAGGCCCTGCTTTGAGGGTTGCTGGTGCAAAATTTGCTGAGCTGGTGGTTGTAGGGGGAGGCAAAAAGATCCACGTCTGGGGTCCCCATTTCTGCATCAGTAGGTTGAAGGTGCTGGGCTCCAATTGCCACTCATGTGGGTCTAGGAGACTTCTGCTTAAGTAGTCTGCCAGTGAATTTTGTTTGCCTGGCAGGAACTGAGCTTGCAGATGGATATGCATGTCCAAGGCAGCGTTCCACAGGGCCATGGCTAACCTGCAGAGTAGGTAGCCCCCTACTTGTTGATGTACCACATAAAATACAGTTGTGTACACTTAACATAAATGTAGATGTTAGAGTGTATTCACTGTTGCAGTCATCACATTTGGGTTATCTGCTTGCAGGTAGACTTCAGCCGGCCTGAATACCAGAGTCTTGGATTCCTGCATAGGATGCTGTCTTTTCTTCCATGACGTCAGGTTGTCAGGGGTATAAAACATGCAGCCAACGCCATTACGTCAGTTTTTCTTGCCCAAGATGTCAGGTGCCCCCACAATGGGAAGCTTATGTGTTATGGTATCCCTCCAACAAAATGCAAATACACCAGAAAGATTAAATACACCAAACAAGAAGAAAAGGTAGAGCCAAGAGAAGTCAGGGGGCTGGAGGGAGGGTGACCAGGACTGCAACAGTGAATACACTCGAACATCTACATTTATGGCAAGTGTACACAACTGTACTATCTTCTTCGTGTTTCACTGTTGCGGTCATCACATTTGGGTTGATTCTCAAAGCTAAGGAAGGGAGGAGAAAGTCAGAGAGATTAGGGCCAGCTATTAAGCCCTGCAAGACTGCAGTGGCAAAACCAGCTCTGGATTTAGAAAAAATAGACATGTGGTAATATTTGGTGAAGTTATGTACAGAGCTCCAGGTAGCAGCTTCTAGGATGTCCCTGGGGTAGGGACACCTCTGAGAAAGGCTGTAGAGGTAGATGCAGCCATGGTGGAATGTGATCTTATCTCCTTGTGGGTTAGGTTTTTCCATGGTGCTTATAGCAGAAATGAATGCAATGGGCTATCCACTTAGAAATGGTTTGCTTTGAAATGGCCTTCCCATCTGCCCTTGCAGCAAAGCCAACTAGCAGCTGTTCAGATTTTCTGAGAGGCTTAGGCCTGTCCAAATAAATTCCAAGCTGTCTGTGCACATCCAAAGAGTGCAGTACTCGTTCTCCTGTTTTGTGGATTTGGGAAAAAAGTATGCTAATCGACTGATTAAAGGCCACACTAGACACCTTTGGGCATAAAGGAAGGATTGGTCCTGAGGGAAACCTTGTCTGCATGGAAGATAATGAAGGGCTCCACTGCCATGAGGGCCTGTAATTCAGACGCTCTTCTTGCTGAAGTGATGGCTAGAAGGAAGGCTGTTTTCCAAGAAAGGAATTTTAACTCTGCAGTTGCAGCTGGCTCAAAAGGAGGGACAGTGAGCTTTTCCAATACAAAGTTAAGGTCCCAGGCAGGAGTATGAGCTCTCCTGAGGGGAGTCAAATTTTTGGCCCCTCTGAGGAATTGCTTTAGCAGGGGGTTTGAGAAAAGGGGCGGGTTCAGTATTATAACGTGCTGAAATGGCAGAGGCATGAATTTTAATAGACGAGAAGGATAGGCCCTTGTGGAGCATTTCCGTTAAGTAGCTGCGGTGGTGGTGCTACGGTAGCGTTGTCGCCTCATAGCAAGACGTTGTCCCGTTCGATTCTCAGCTAGAGCGTCTTCTGTGTGGAGGCATAAGTGAATGGGGCATGCCTTCGTTGAAGGTTGTGTGTCAGGGCTGGTAACCCAGTACGTAAAAATCCACTACCAATCATTAGCGGACCGGATTTCTGCTGTGGCGACCCCTAACTGGGAAAAGCGAAAGACACAAACAAACTGAAGAATATGAGGTAACTTGGGCACCGTTGTGCCCCTCCCCCGAGGAAGGCTCCAGGAACAGTACCATTTCCACTTTTCAGCATAGGATTTTCTAGTACTAGGCCTCTTTGCCGCCACAGAATGACATATAGCACCTGCTTACTGAGAGATGCTATTGGAAAGCTCAAGGAATTAGCCAGGCTGCAAGGTTCAGGGTTTGAAGCTGAGGGTGCAGAATCTGGCCCGCCTGCTTGGACAGCAGGGAAGGGGTCTGAGGCAGGTGCCATGGTTCCAGCAGTGTCATACTGCGCAAGAGGGGGTACCAGTGCTGGCGTGGCCAGCCTGGTGCAATCAGTATTGTCCTTGGTTAGTCCCATTTGATCTTTAGCAGAACCTTTGAGAGAAGAGGCAGAGGGGGAAAGGCATAGACTGAGAGGCTTTCCCAGGTAAAGAACAGGGCATCCACTTTCCAAGCTTGATCATGGGAAGTCCTTGTGCAGAATTCGTCCAATTGGTAGCTCTGACGGGAGGCAAACAGGTCTATCTCTGGGGTCCCCCATTTGTTCCTCAAGAGGTTGAACAGTTTTTGTTCCAGTTTCAATTTGTGCGAGTCCATGAGATTTCTGCTTAGGTCATCTGCCAATGAATTTAGCTTGCCTGGCAGGAATTGAGGTTGTAGGTGCACTTGGTAGCTCAAGGTTGTGTTCCACAGAGCCATGGCAAGTCTGCAGAGAGGGTACTAGTGGGTTCCCCCTTGCTTATGTACCACATAACTGTGATGTTGTCTGTCTTTACCAATAATTGTCCGGGAAGAATGTAGTCCTTGAAGGCTGTCAGGGAATTCTGTACAGCTAACATTTTTTTTTGTTTGATATGCAGGTGCATCTGTCTCAGGTTCCATTTGCCCTGAATGCACTGCCCTGCCAAGTGAGCCCCCCATGCATAGTCTGATGCGTCTGTTGTTAGGGTTTGGGCGGCAGGGAGAAGAGTGAAATGGAGCCCCTTGTTGTGGTAGCAGGCCTCTGCCCACCAAAGGAACTCTGTCTTTATACAAGGAATGATAGGAATCATTGATTCCAGGTCCTGAGAATGTTGACACCATAGGCTTTTTAGATACCATTGCAGTTTCCTCATATGCAGTCTTGCATATGGAATTAGTAGAATGCAAGAGGCCATGAACCCAAGGGCTTGCATAGTTTTCCATGCAGAAAGCTGGGTCTTTGTGGCCAGTAGTTTGAAGTAGGTTGTCAAACTTGTTTCTCTGGAGTGAGGAAAGCCATCTGGGAAGTTGTATTCAAGCTTGCTCCCAGAATACAATTTGTTGGCAGGGTACTAGGTGGGATTTCTTTTCGTTTATGGTGTACCCCCAGTGAGTTTAGAAGTTTCTTTACGAATGCCAGATGTTTTAATAGCAATTCCTGGCTTTCTGCCTGAATCAGACAATCATCCAAGTATGGGTGGTTGTTGTGTCTTTCAGCTTTTCCTGGTTAGGGGTCGCCACAGCGGAACTCCGGTCTGCTAATGATTGGCAGTAGATTTTTACGTGCAGAGTTGCCGGCTCTGATGCACAACCTTCAACGAACGTACGCCCATTCACGCACGTCTCCACACAGAAGACGGTCTAGCTGAGAATCAAACAAGACAAAGTCTTACTGTGAGGCGACAATGCTACCGCAGCACCACCACCACAGTCATCCAAGCATGGGTATATCTGAATATTCCTCTGCCTGCAAAATGCAATGGCTGGAGCTAGACACTTTGTGAATATCATGGGCGCAGTAGATAAGCCAAAGGGAAGTGCAGAGAACTGAAAGTGCATGCAGCCTGCTCTGAAGCGTAGGTATTTCCTGCAAGATTTCCTTATTGGAATGTGCAGGTAAGCTTCCTTTAAGTCTAAGGTTGCCAACCAGGCATCTTTGCCTATCATAGGAAGCAGTTGTTGAAGTGTTAGCATCTTGAAATTGGGGATTACAAAAAAGTGTTTAGAGTAGAGAGGTCCAGGATAGGACGCCAAGAGATGACTTTTCAGGGTACCTGGAAAAGTCTTGAATAAAAACCTTGTCTCCTTTCTTCTACTAGGACAGGTTGAATAGCCCTAATACTTAGAAGAGAGAGAACCTGCTGTTGAGCCTCTGCCCACTGATTTGGGGGTAGGTCTGGCCAACCGTTTGGGGTTGGTAGGGTGTGGAAGTGGAATCTGTATCCTTGGGAAACTATATTCAAAACCCATTTGTCCTGGGTTATGAGTTCTCAGTTTTTTGCAAGCAGGGCGTGCTTGCCTCCTAAGGGAGCAGGCAGCTTGGAAGGGTTAAGGTTAAGTCATTGTGCCATTTTCCCATGGGGGGTGTCTTACTACTTCCTGCTTTGGAAGTGGGAGCCCCCCACTGCTTAGGCCTGTGTGTAGACTGAGACTGCAATCTAGGTGGTCTGCTGTTCCTGGGTTTGGACTGAGAAATCCTGGAAGAGGCTGGAAAGGGCCATTTCTTTGAAGGCCAATGCCTACTAAATCTAGGAGGCTGTACTTGCAGGAAATCTAACCGTTTGCACAGATTTAGCTTTTTCCTCCATCATTTTGAGGACTACTTCTGCTTTGTTGCCAAACAGGCGGTCTTGGTTTAAGGGAGCATCCAGTAGTTTAGCTTTAACATGCTCTGGAAAGATTTGTTCCTTAAGCCAAGCATGCCTTCTAAGTACAGACTCAGTGACAGCAGCCCTGCAAGATGCTTCTAGAGAGTCCAAACCACATTGCAAGGTATATTTACCAACTTGCTCTGCAGAATGCATTAAATCCTGTAATTCTTTGTGTTCCGCACAGTCAGGAATCAACATCATTTTCTGTTTTAGAAGTCCCATAACATGCTGCTGGTACTTTAACATATGAAACTGGCAATTTAAAGCCCTAATGGCCAAAGTAGCAGAAGTATATACCTTCTTACCTCATCTGTCCAAGGCTCTAGAATCTCTAACAGAAGGGGTAAAGTTTTTGGCAGCAGTAGCCTTAATGCCCTTTGGTCGTTGGGAAATGGTCTCTGGATCCGCAGTAGGATTCTTGAAGAGGAACTTGTGAGAGTCGGGTACGCTTTAATACCTATCAGGTTTTCTGGGAGCTGGAGGTAGTGTCTGAGGAAAGGCTAGACTCCAAGAAAGCATCATCCACAATGTCCAGAACAGGCGGGATAGCTAAAGGCCTGTGTTGAGGGAGGAGTAAGAATTCCCTAAGTCTCTTTTTGGGTCAAAGTAATCCTGGCCTTCCCAATGGAAATGCTCCCTAAGAGTGTGCAAGGTTTCACCAAAAGAAAAATCCTCTGAAGGGGAAACAGAGGGAATGGAATCCTCTGCAACAGAATCCTCATAGGTAGATATGGGCAAATCTTGGTAATCAGAAGAAACAGAAATATCAGATTCCTGATAAGAATCATCAGAAGGAAAATCAGTTCTAAGTCTCTTACAAGGGGAAGGCTGGCGTCCCCTAATTAAGGTAATAAGGTCTTCAGCCATTGTAAGCATTTGTTTTTTAGGCATATGGGCCTTAGCATGCGGTTTGGACATCTGTTTTCTAAGCGTGGGTCAAGTTTTAGGCTTGGATGAAGATGGCGTCTGTTTAAAATGCAAGTCTGTAGTCCTGAACACACCCTCAGAAGCCAGTGTCTGCACAGCAGCTCCGGACCCATCCAAGGTAGAGTCATCTGCAGGTTCCATAGTCGAAGAAGCATCTCGGGGCATACCGGACTCCAAATGGGTCTCAATAGAGGCCTACGAATTTGAAGTAGCGGGTATCAGGGGCTGCGAAAGCGCCTCACTGAATACAGGCGGACTGGCGACTAGCTTAACGGAAGCATAGTCGGAAGTTTTGGACCTATGCGGTCTGTCTCTGACTTTATCCTTACGTTTTTTCGGAATATCGGTAGTCTGATGGCTTACCAAAGCCATTTCTGATTAGTTATATCGAGTACCAAAATAATTTGCTGCAAATACGGACCGACGACGAATAGTTCGGGGGTTGAATAAGGCACAAAACCGACAGCGAGGGATGTCATGGTCTGGGCCTAAGCAACGAATGCAGTACGAATGAAAATCTTTATGAGGCATTTGCTCTTCACAGGTAATACAATTGTTAACTTTTACTGACATCGGTTAAGAGTAAGAATAAGAAAAGGAATCCCCAACGGGGTACTTAGCTTTTTTTAAGACTATGGTTCTGAAACAAAAATGAAAATTTCAGGAGTCTGCCGACTGGCACTTGTGAACTGCTTCTGCTCCAGGCACCGGGCAGCAAGAAAGACTGGTGTAATGGCATCTGCTGCATGTTTTACACCCCTAACGACCTGACGTCATGGAAGAAGAGACAGCATCCAATGCAGGAATCCAAGACTCTGGTACTCAGGCCGGCTAAGGGCTACCTGCAGGCAGATAACCCAAATGCGATGACTGTAACAGTGAAACACGAAGAACATCTGTGGTGTTACCTGTTTTTATTAGAAGTTGTTCTAGAAAGAGTAGGGATCTGAAAGCTGTCAGGGTGTTCTGCACAACTAGCATCTCTTTTTGGTTGATGTGCAGATGAATTTGACTTGGGCTCCAGTGGCCCTGAATGCATTTGCCGTCCATGTATGCTTCCCAGGCTTAGTCGGATGCATCTGTGGTTAGGGTCTGGGCGGCGTGGGGTTGAGTGAAGGGCAGTCCCTTGTTGTGGTTGCAGGCTTCTGCCCACCAAAGAACTCTGTCCTTAGACAGGGTATGACAGGAATGACTGTTTCCAGGTCCTGAGAATGTTGGCACCAAAGACTTTTTAAGTACCACTGAAGTTTCCTCATATGCAGTCTTGCATATGGAATTAGCAGTACACATGAGGCCATGAACCCTAGGGCCTGCAGTATTTTTTTGCAGATAGCTGGGTTCTGGTGACCATTTGTTTGAAGTAGGCTGTCAGACGTGTTTTTCTGAAGTGAAGAATGTCATCTGGGATGTTGTGTCCAAGCTTGCTCCCAGGAATACAATCTTTTGACTGGGTATCGGGTTGGATTCTTTTCGTTGATGGTGTACCCCAAGGAAGTTAGAAGTTTTTTTTTTTTTTTTTACAAATGTCAGATGCTACAACAGCAATTCTTGACTATCCGCATGAATCAGGCAGTCGTTCAAGTACGGGTAAATTTGGATATTTCTCTGCCTGCAGAATGCAACGGCTGAACCAGGCATTTTGTGAATACTCTGGGCACAGTGGATAAGCCAAAGGGAAGTGCAGAGAACTGATAATGCATAGATATGACCCTGAAACGTAGATACTTCCTGCATGACTCCCTTACAGGGATGTGCAGATAGGCTTCTTTTAAGTCTAAGGTGACTAAACAGGGATTCTTGGCTAGCATAGGTTGAAGCTGTTGCAGGGTAAGCATTTTGAATTTTGGTACCACCAGGAAGGTGCTGAGAATTCAAAGATCCAGGATTGGGTGCCAAGAGTCCTCTTTCCTGGGTACCAGTACGAGTCTGGAATAGAATCCCTGACCTATCTGTTCCACTTGCACCGGCTGAATAGCTCTGATGGAGAGCAGGGATAGAACTTGGCTTTGAGCCTCTGCCCACTGGTTTGGAGGAAGATCTGGGAACCTCTTGGGGTTGGCAGTGAGTGGAAGTAAAATTTGCACCCCTGGGATACAATGTTGAGGACCCATTGGTGTTGTGTGATGGACATACAGTTGTTTTTGTATGAAGGGCAAGCTTTCCTCCTAGGGGCACAAGCAATAGGGCCGGGGAGGGGAGTGGAGTAGAGAAGGCATTGTGAGTTTTTTCCGTAAGGAGGTGGCTTACTACTCCCTGCTTTGGGGGTGGGGGCACTCCATTGCTTAGATCTCTGCATACCCTGAGACTGTAGTCTGGGTGGTCTGTTTCCCCTGGGTCTGGCCTGAGATGGCCTGGAGGGGGCTGGAAAGGACCAGTGTTTGGGTAGGGCAATGCCTACTGAATCTAGGGGGTTGCACTTGTAAGAATTCTTTAACAGTCTGCAAAGACATAGCTTTTTCTTCCATCTTTTTAAGACCGTCTTCTGCTTTGGAGCCAAACTGTCCTTGTTCAAAGGAGCGTCTAATAACTTCAATTTGAAATGGTCTGGCAAGGTCTGTTCCTTGAGCCAAGCACGTCTTCTCAGTACAGAACCAATGACTGCTGCTCAGTAAGATGCTTCTAGGGCATCAAAGCCACACTGCAAAGTGTGCTTACTAACTTGGCTTGCAGAGTGCATAAGCTCCTGCAATTCTTTATTTTCTGCAGTCTGTAAAGGTTCCCACTTTTTGTTTAATAAGTTTCACAATATGTTGCTGGTACTTCAGCATGTGAAACTGACAATTCAATGCCCTAATAGCAAGAGTTGCACAGGTATATACCTTCTTACCCTATCTGTTCAAAGCTCTGGAATATCTGTCCGAAGAGGTGGGATTCTTTGCTATAGTTGCCTTGATACCTTTAGGCCCCTGGGAAATGATCTCTGGGTCAGCAGTAGGATTCTTGAAAAGAAATTTATGAGTGTCAGGTACTCTGTAGTACCGGTCTGGTTTCCTAGCGGCAGGAGGTAAAGTATCAGGAGTAAGCCTGGATTCCATAAAAAAGTCCAGTTGTGTACACTTACCATAAATGTAGATGTTAGATTGTATTCACTGTTACAGTCATTACATTTGGGTAATCTGCTGACAGGTTGCCCTCAGTCGGCCTGAATTCCAAAGTCTTGGGTCCTGCGTTGGTTGCTGTCTTCTCTTCCATGACGTCAGGTCGTCAGGGGTATAAAACATGCAGCAGACACCATTTTCTTTAGTTTTTCTTGCCCCCAATGTCAGGTGCCCCCAAAAAGGTAGTAAAATTCTAAATATTTATTTATATATATACATATACATATACATATATATATATATATATATATATATATATATACATATACACACATACACATGCATCAATATAAACTTTACCTTCATCTACAAGCAAATACACCACATAGGTTGGGAGAAGATAGAGAAGGAAAGATAAACTGTAGAATGACAGGGGGATGGCGGGAAGGTAACCTGGACTGCAACAGTGAATACACTCGAACATCTACATTTATGGTAAGTGTACACAACTGTACTATGTTCTTCGTGTTTCACTGTTGCAGTCATTACAACTGTGTAGAGTCCCAAAGCTATGGTTGGGAGGCTGGAGCTAAATAGCATTAGGTGAGGCTATAAGGCCCTGCAGCACTGCAGTGGCAAAGCCTGCCCTGGACTTAGAGTAGAGAGGCAAATGGTAATGCTTTGTAAAGGTGTGAACAGAACTCCAAGTAGCAGCCTCTAGAATGTCCTTGGTTGGTACTCCTCTGAGAAAGGCTGTTGAAGTAGCTGCAGCCCTGGTGGAGTGTGACCTAATGCCCTTGGGCATGTTTGCCATGGTGTAAGTAGCAGAAATGGATGCAATGACTTATCCACTTTGAAATTGTCTGCTTTGAAATAGCCTTTCCTTCTGATCCTGCAGCATATGACACTAGTAATTGCTCAGTTTTTCTTAGTGCTTTAGTCCTGCTCAAGTAGAATCTTAGCTGTCTGTGTAAGTCCAAGGAATGCAGATTTCTCTCCCCTTTGTTCTGCGGATTTGAATAAAAAGTTGGCAGATGAATTGTTTGGTTAAGAGCCACACTGGAAACAACCTTAGGCATAAAAGTAAGACTTGCCCTCAAAGACACCCCTGTCTGGGTAAAATATGATAAAAGGCTCTACAGCCATGAGGGTCTACAGCTCTGAAACTCTTCTTGCTGAAGTAATTGCTAGTAGCAGAGCTGTCTTCCATGATAAGAACTTTATATCAGCAGTAGCAGCTGGTTCAAATGGTGGCAGGGTGAGCTTTTCCAACACATAATTGAGGTCCCATGCAGGTAATGGTGATCTTCTAGGAGGCCTTAAATTTTTGGCTCCTCTAAGATGCTGCTTTAGTAAAGGATGAGAAAAGATTGGTGGCTCTGTATTGTAATGAGCCGAAATGGCAGAGGCATGGATTTTGACTGACGAAAAAGAAAGGCCTTTGTCAAGCATCTCAGTTAAGTATTGTAATATCTGAGTAATATGCGGTTCTGCTGTATCAGTTCCTTGTGCTTGATTCTAAGCACGGAATCCCTTCCATTTGTCATTTGTCCGCATAAGCTTTTCTAGTACTAGCCTTCTGGCTTCCAAAATGACAGCCATCACAGCTTTACTGAGAGGTATCGTCTGTATGATTACAGGATAAGCCATGCTGCCAGGTTCAGAGTTTGTAGTCGATTGTGCAGGATCTGATTGTTTCGCTGGGACAGTAGTTGTGTTTTTTGTGGCAAGGTCCAAGCTGGGTATTGAGACAAGTTCCTTAGGATTGGGTACCAGTATTGGCGGGGCCAGTCTGGGGCAATTAATATCATCTTTGGCTTCTCTTGTCTGACTTTTAGGAGCACCTTGGGTAGAAGAGGCAGAGGAGGAAAGGTGTAAACTGATAGGTTTTTCCAACTGAAGGATAGGGCGTCCACTTTCCATGCTTGTCTGTGATAAGTCCTTGTGCAGAATCTTTTCAGTTGATAATTATGAGGAGAAGCAAATAAGTCTATGTCTGGGCTCCCCCATTTCTCTGCTATCATGCTGAAGACTTGTGGATTTAGTTTCCACTCATGAGGATCCATAAGGTTTCTGCTTAAATCGTCTGCCAGAGTGTTTTGTTTTCCTGGCAGGAATTGAGCTTGAAGATTTATTTGGTAGGTCAAAGCTGTGTCCCACAGTGTCATAGCTAATCTGCAAAGGGGGTATGAGTGTGTGCCCCTTTGCTTGTTTATATACCACATGACTGTGGTGTTGTATATCTTTATCAGTAGTTGTCCTGGATGAAGTAAGTCCTTCAAGGCTGTTTAGGGCATTTTGAACAGCTAGCATCTTTTTCTGACTGATATGTAGATGCATTTGATTTGGTGCCCATATGCCCTGAATGCATCTTCCTGCCATGTGGGCCCCCCAGGCATAATCTGATGCATCTGTAGTTAAGGTTTGGCTGGCAGGGGGTTGAGTGAAGGGCAGTCCCATGTTTTGGTGACAGGCCTTTGCCCACCATAGAAACTCCTGTTGCAGGCAGGGGATGAAAGGAATAATTGTTTCCAGACTGTGTGAATGTTGACTCCATAAACTTTCTAGGTACCATTGAAGTTCCCTCATATGCAGTCTTGCATATGGAATTAGTAGGATGCAGGATGCCATGAAGCCCAGAGCCTGCAGAATTTGTCTTGCTGAAGACTGGGTTTTTGTTGCTATCAGTTTGAAGTAAGTAGTCAGTTGCCTTTGTCTGGCGTGAGGCAAGCCATCTGGGCAGTTGTATTCAAGCTTGCACCCAGGAATGTTATCTTTTGAGAGGGTACCAGTTGTGATTTCTTTCCATTTATTGTGTACCCTAGGCATGTTAGAAGCCTTTTCACAAACACCAGGTGTTGTAGCAGAGTGTCCTTGTTCTCTGCTTGAATGAGGCAGTCGTCCATGTAAGGATACATTTGAATACTTCTTTGCAAAATGCAATTACTGGTGCCAGGCACTTTCTAAAGACCCTGGGCGCAGTAGATAAGCCAAAGGGCAGTGCAGAGAATTGGTAATGCATTAAGCCAGCCTTGAATCTGAGGTATCTTCTGCAAGACTGTCTTATTGGGACATGCAGGTATGCCTCTTTTAGGTCTAAAGTCACCAGCCAAGCATTCTTGCCCAGCATGGGCAGAAGCTGTTGCAAAGTGAGCATTTTGAATGTTAGAATGCCCAAGCATGTGTTCAAAATCGATAAATCCAGTATTGGCCGCCAGGCCTTGTCCTTTCTGGGTACCAAGAACAGTCTTGAGTAAAAACCTTGTCCTTTTTCCTGTTCTGGTACTGTCTGAATGGCCCCCATATACATGAGGGACGTAACCTGTTTCTGTGCCTCTGCCCATTGTTTTTTTGGCAGATCTGGCCAACCATTTGTCACTGACAGAGTGTGGAAATGGAATCTGTATCCCTGTGATACGATGTTTAGTACCCACTTGTCCTGGGTTATTAACTGCCAACTTTGAGAAAAAGGTGCTAACTTTCCCCCTATGGGTGTTGCCAAAAGATAAGTGCTTGGTGTAGGCAGAGGGAAGTCATTGGGATTGCTTTCTATAGGTTTGCGCTTTATCCCCTCCAGATTTGGATGTGGATGCGCCCCATTGCTTAGACCTGTAGGAGTCTTGAGCCTGGCACCTGGAACCCCTTAGGGCGTCTGGCTTTGCCCCTTTGACCTCTGTCTGACACAGGAAAGGACCACATCGGTATGGAGCAAGAAAAAAGTTTCCCCAATGGGGTACTTAGCTTTAGTGAAGACTTTGCTTCTGAAACTCAAACTCATATTTCAGGAGTCGACCGACCGGCACTTGTGAAATGCTTCTGCTTCGGGCACGCGCGGCAAGAAAGACTGAAGAAAATGGCGTTGGCTGCTTGTTTTATACCCCTGATAACCTAAAGTCATGGAAGAGGAAACAGCAACCAACGCAGGACCCAAGACTTTGGAATTCGGGACGACTGTGAGGGCAGCCTGGCAGCAGATTACCCTGATGTAATGAATGCAACAGTGAAACACGAAGAACATCTGCATTTACATTTCTAAAACAAAGAAGCTTGTATTTAAACCAGTAAGCAAATCTCTCTCTCTTTCCAAATGGCTTTCTAATTATTAAAGCAGTCCTAAGTCTACATTAATAAAAACACACAGAGAAAAGGTCCAAGTTTAAATGAATGAAAACAAACAAGTTTTAAAGAATTTAATACAACTACTCATGTATCTAGAAGCTGCGGTGGTACAGCTGTAGCATTGTTGCCTCACAGCAAGAGGTTCTCCTGTTCGATTCTCGGCTGGAGTGCCTTCTGTGTGGAGTCTGCATGTCCTTCCCACGGTCGAGTGGCCTCCAAAAGACATGCGTGAATGGGCGTGCCTTCGCTGAAGGTTGGGCATCGGGCTGGCAACTCGGCACCATAAAAATCGACTGCCAATCATTAGTGGACCGGAGTTCCGCTGTGGCGACCCTTAACCAGGAAAAACCAAAAAGACAAACAAACTCATGTATCTAGAAGTAGAGATGGAACCAAATGAATATTTCGGCTTCCTAATCACTCAAGCCACAGCCCAAAGTCACAAGTTATCCTACTACTGAGTTTGACCATATATTTTTCTCCCTGTCAAAAAAGTTCTACTGTGGATGTCCCCACTTAGCTTACTAACTCCAGGTCACACAACCTAGAGGAAAGGAGAGGAAAAATAGATGCTGTGCAACTAGCTTTTTCAATGAGGAGCAGTTGCGATAATGAATGGTTGGCACCAAGCTTAACTGTCTGAATATTTCAAGCAATAAGAAAAAAATAACGGCATCTTATTATATGTGATCTTACTGTGTTTATCATTAATTTCAAATGTTACATCACTGACGAATATCATACAGCTTTGAAAAAAACTATCCATCCAATGCAAAAAGTACAGTTTTGTACCTACCATAAATGTAGATGTTCGAGGATCCACATTGCTGCAGTCCTAACTATTGGGTAGTCCGCTGTCCAGTCGGCCCGAATACCAAAGTATATGGCTGACGTCGGTCAAGGCGCATTAGACTGACGTCAGTACGTCAGGGTACTAATGCGCATGACCGACGTCATATCCTCAGTCTTTTCTTGCCCCAGATGTCAGAAGACCCTAAAAAGACAAGGCCCAAAACCAAAAACTCCAAAAATATGTACAATATATACAAAATTACCAGAATATAACCTCACCTACACAACCACCCCTAAACACAGAGGGGAAGGAGGGAGGGTAAATTGGACTGCAGCAATGTGGATCCTCGAACATCTACATTTATGGTAGGTACAAAACTGTACTATGTTCTTCATTCCACATTGCTGCAGTCCTAACTATTGGGTAGAATCCCAAAGCAGAGGTAAGGGAGGCTGGCAAATCATAAGGAAGCAGGAGCTGACAACATGCCTTGCAAAATAGCTGTGGCAAAACCAGCCCTAGACTTAGAGTAGAGAGGAAGGTGGTAATGCTTAGAGAAAGTATGCACTGAACTCCAAGTAGCTGCCTCCAGAATATCCTTAGTTGCCACCCCCCTTAGAAATGCTGTTGAAGTGGCAGTAGCCCTAGTGGAATGAGGCCTAATCCCAGCTGGAATCTCCTTGCCATGATGGGAATAACAAAATGCAATGCAAAACCCAATCCACCTAGAAATAGTTTGTTTTGACACCGGCTTGCCCTGCGAACACAAAGCAAAAGAAACAAACAACTGCTGAGACTGCCTAAAATCCTTAGTCCTGCTTAAATAATAACGCAATTGCCTGTGTACATCTAAAGTGTGCAAAATCTTTTCCCCTTTATTTTGGGGATCTGCATAAAAAGTAGGCAAATGAATAGTTTGGTTTAAAGCCACACTAGAAACCACCTTAGGCATAAAGGAAGGATTAGTACGTAATGATACCCTATCCTTATGAAAAATCAAAAAAAGGCTCAACCGCCATAAGGGCCTGCAACTCAGAAACCCTTCTTGCAGAAGTAATGGCCAACAAAAAAGCAGTCTTCCATGACAAGTATTTCAATTCAGCAGTAGCCGCAGGCTCAAAAGGTTGTAGAGTAAGTTTCTCCAACACAAAATTGAGATCCCAAGCAGGAGTAGGAGCTCTTCGTGGGGGTCTTATATTCTTTGGCCCTCTAAGAAATTGCTTGAACAAAGGATGTGAAAACAATGGTGGGTCACAATCATAGTGAGCTGAAATTGCTGCAGCATGAATCTTAATGGAAGAGAAAGACAAACCTTTGTCCAATAACTCAGTAAGATATTGAAGAGCCACACTCAAATTAGGCTCAGAAATCTCCAAATTCTTTGCTGCAGTCCAAAATAAAAATCTCTTCCATTTTTCTGCATACACTTTCCTTGTACTAGGTCTTCTGGCTTCCATAATCACATTTAAAACTTGTTGAGGAAGTTGAGACCTGCTGTCTTTCAAAACAGAATATGCCAGGCTGTTAGATGAAGAGAGTGAAGCTTGACATTGAGCAGGTGACCGTCCCTCTGAGACAACAGGTGTGGAATCAAGGGTAAAGGCCATGGAGGCTTCCTTACCAGACTCCTCAGTAATGGGTATCAGTGCTGCCGAGGCCAATCTGGAGCTATTAAAATCATCCTTGGCTTGTCTTGTCTGACCTTTAGAAGCACCTTTGGGAGAAGAGGCAGAGGTGGAAAAGCATACACATGAAGATTTTTCCAACTGAAAGAAAGAGCATCCACTTTCCAAGCTGTGTGATGAAACCTCTTTGTGCAAAACTTTGGCAGCTGGTGGTTTAGTGGAGAAGCGAACAGATCTATGTCTGGAGTTCCCCATGACACTGTCAATTTTTGAAATACATGAAGATCCAGTTTCCACTCGTGGGGATCCATGATTTGTCTGCTTAACACATCTGCTAAGGAGTTCTGTGCTCCCGGCAGAAACCTTGCCTGAAGAGTTAGTTGCAAGCTGAGCGCAGTCTCCCATAAAATCATTGCTTGCCTGCACAATGGGTAAGAATGTGTTCCCCCTTGTTTGTTGATGTACACATGACAGTTGTGTTGTCTGTTAGAATCAACACCTGCCCTGGAAGAAGTAACTCCTTGAAAGCCATTAATGCAAACTGGACCGCTAACATCTCTTTCATGTTGATATGTAGATGCTGTAGTCTGGCAGGCCACTTGTCTTGTATCCACTTTCCATTTAGATGAGCTCCCCAAGCAATGTCTGAGGCATCTGTCGTTAGAATCTGACTCGCCTCTGGCCGGGTCACAGAGAGTCCCTTGTTTAGGTGACATTCCTGAGCCCACCACAAAAATTCCTTTTGAATGCAAGGTATTATTTGAATGACAGTGTCCAAATCCTGGCAGTGCTGTGTCCATACATTTTGAGATACCATTGCAGCTTCCTCATATGCAGTTTGGCATTGGGAAGCACCAGAATACAAGATGCCATGAACCCTAAGGCTTGAAGGACTGTCCTTGCAGTCAGCCCGGACTGAAGAGATAGTTGATGGAAGTAACTGGAAAGATTCTTTTGTTTGTCCGGGGTTAAAAAGGCCATCTGGGCTGCTGTATTCAGTCTCACACCCAGAAAGCACATGTCTTGAGAGGGTACTAGACTGGACTTTATTTCGTTCACAGAATACCCTAGGCATCTTAGCACTGCTATCACATATTCCAAATGCTGTAGAAGGTCTTCCTTTTCTTGAGCCAGAATCAGGCAGTCGTCCAAGTAAGGATAGATTTGAATTCCTTTTAGCCTGAAGTAAGCTATCACTGGATCCAGAACCTTTGTGAATACTCTGGGCGCAGTAGATAAGCCAAAGGGCAATGCAGAGAACTGATAATGAGAATTTCCAGCTCGAAAACGCAGATACTTCCTGCAACTTAGTCTTATAGGCACATGAAGGTAAGCTTCCTTGAGATCTAAAGTTACCATCCAGTGATCTCTGCCCAGCAGAGGTAAAAGCTGTTGTAACGTCAACATTTTGAACTTGGGAATGTCCAGATAAGTGTTGAGGATAGATAAATCCAAAATTGGTCTCCACGTGTTCCCCTTCTTCGGTACTAGGAACAGGCGAGAATAAAATCCTAGGCCCCTTTCTGGCACAGGAACTGGCTGAATGGCCCCTATTTGGAGCAACAGAGAAATTTGCTTGTGAGCCTCTGTTCTTTGTAGAGGAGGAATGTCTGGCATGCCTTTGAAAGGAGGCAAGGTATGGAAATAAAACCTGTAACCGTGGTGAATGATATCCAGAACCCATCTGTCTTGGGTAATTAAATCCCAATTTTCTTTGAAAAGAGACAGCCTTCCTCCCAAAGGTGCTGCCAGGCGAGAATGTACTGGCAGCTGAAAAGGCAGGTCATTGGGTCTGTTTACGAAAGGACTGACCCCTGCCCTCACCAGAAGTCTGAGCAGGTGAACTCCCTGTTCTAGGCCTATAAGAACCTTGAGCTCTGCCCCTACCACGTCTAGACCTACCCCTAGACTGAGAATCATAAGCAGGATAAGTCCATCCCTTAGTAGGCCAATTTCTACTAAACTACGGAGGCTGCACCTGCAAAAAATCCTTAACAGTTTGCATAGACTTAGCCTTGTCCTCCATTTTCTTTAAAACTGCTTCCACAGGCGAACCAAACAACACATCAGACTGTAAAGGAGCATCCAAAATCCTTGTCTTAACATGCTCAGCTAAATTCTGATCCCTCAACCAGGCGTGCCTACGAAGAACAGAACCAGTGGCAGCCACCCTCGAGGAGGCCTGCACAGCATCAAAACCACACTGCAAGGAATGCTTACCCACCTGTTCAGACACATGAACTAAATCCTGTAACTCTTTACACTCAATACCTTCAGCCAGAGCATCCACCTTAGACTTCAATTGTGAAAGGAGATAATTCTGATATTTTAACATATGAAACTGACAATTCAAGCCCTCATGGCTAAAGTGGAAGAAGTATACACTTTCTTTCCCCATCTATCCAAAGCCCTTGCCTCTTTATCAGGAGGAACAGGATTTTTAATAACAGAAGCCTTCACACCTTTAGGCCCCTGAGAGACAGTTTCCGGGTCTGCCCTAGGACTCTTAAAAGATACTTATGGGCTTCACGCACCCTATAGTACCTATCCGGTTTAACTCGGGCACGAGGCAAAGAACCAGGCTTTAGCGACGCCTCTGCCAAAACATCTTCTACCACATTCAGAACAGGAGGTATAGCTAAAGGCCTATGCTGGGGTAAAACAAGAATTCTCTAAGCCTCTTCCTGGAATCAGAGAAATCTTGACCTTCCCATTTAAAATGCTCCCTCATGGAATGCAGAGTCTCTGAAAATGAAAAATCCTCAGGAGGAGAAGCTGAAGGAGTAGAATCATCCACATCAGAATCAGAATAAGGAGGATACTCCTGCAAGTCTTCAGCCGAAGACTCAGAAGCCTCCGAACATTGCTCAAAACTCTCAAACTCAGGTTCCACCCTAGGCCTCTTATCAGGAGGGGGCATAGAACCTCTAATCATTGTAATCAAATCTTCTGCCATTTTTAGCATATGCTTCTTAGGCAAAGACCCTGAAACACTCGGAGAAACCCCCACTGAAGCTAAACTAGGCCTGCCTCTTAAAGAAGCCTTGGAAACAGAAGGGAGGCCCTAACCACCTTAGGAAGAGAGGGAAGAACAGCCACCTGAGAAGCCCCTTCAGCCTGGCCTACTTCCTGAGAGGACACATCCTGTAACAGTAAAGTTTCTCCCTGAGACTCCAAAGAAACTCCTGGCAGAACCTCCGGCTCCACTGAGCCTTCTAAAGAACCGACGTCCGGGACTGTCGGTTCTTCCACTCTAGGCTTCGCTGCTTTGTCCTTGCGCTTTTTGGCCGAAGCGGCGCCGGAGCATCCGACGGCATTTTATAATTACAACGCTTCCCAAACACTAACCTGGCACAGTCTAACCTTCTCTTAATAGTGCGTTTGTTAAATCTAGCACAAGAGCGGCATCCAACAACGCCGTGCTCAGGCCCTAAACAAGGTATACACAAAGTATGGTAATCCCTATGAGGTATCTGTTTCCCACAAGAAATACAGTTATTCACTTTTTCTGACATCCGGTTAAATACTGAGGCAAGAAAAAACCAAAATATTCCCCAACGGGGTACTTAGCCAACTTTGATTCGGTCTGAAACTCTGACTTCAGAAACTTTCAGAACGCCAACCTGCACTCGCAAAACTGCTTCTGCATCGGACCATGCGGCAAAAAAAGACTGAGGATATGACGTCGGTCATGCACATTAGTACCCTGACGTACTGACGTCAGTCTAATGCGCCTTGACCGACGTCAGCCATATACTTTGGTATTCGGGCCGACTGGACAGCGGACTACCCAATAGTTAGGACTGCAGCAATGTGGAATGAAGAACATCTACTTTTAGTATTGAAGCCAAGCACTACGCTCCTGTATCTGAGAAGCTACTTCCATCCTTATTTCAAGGTCTACTATGACATCTATAAGAAAACTGGGCATTTTAGAAAACCATAACAAATATTAACTTTCTAAGTTTGCAAATACAGTTGAAGAAAACTAACGTAGTTTGTACAACATATAACATTTTTGGAAGTAAATTTCTGATTACATATCAATCTTCAAATACAAAAAAAGAAAAAGTCAACCTAACACAACTACAGGTTATAATTAACAGAACTAATCCAACCACTGCAGTTTTTAATAACATACATATACATTGTAACTCACAACCACTTCAATTATAGGATATTTTCATTTGTTCCTCTACCAATTCATTAATCATTCATATATTTTACAACAGTTAGATCTTAAAGCTGAAAAAATATTTTTAAAGGAGTTAACAAATCCAGTACATCTAGTTCAACAAAGACATCAACAATGAAAAAGGATACCTTGTCATGTATATTATTCAATAAACAAACCACTAATCAAGATGTGAGATCATAGCAACTGCCAGTGCTTTCAATAGTTTAAGAGAAAAACTGGGATACAAGGCATCCTTGCTCTGTTCACTTTGTAATTTTAATTCCCTTACATAAATATGGGACAATTTAATTACACACAGTAAGAGTGCCAAACAATTTCTTAATAAGCCAGCTCCAAGTCACAGAAGCATGAAGCCTCGACTACACCACAGGTCATCCAAATTTGATTTAACAGCTTGGATGCCTGCAGCAGCTGGCTGGAGAAAATAAGAGTGAGTGGCCACTGCCAGCTCATCCATCCTGAAGGGAGAGAGGTGGCTTGGACTAGCCACACAAGTGACAGCTAGTGAGAGCAGTAAGTGTTACAGACATTGGAGACAGAGCCTGCTCTGTTAAAATTCATCACACTGTAAGCCAAGGAGAACTCTTTGGAAGACAGAAACAGCAGAGTTCAAATGACTTACCATGAATGGAGGCTATGTTGGAGGCTATGTTGCCAAAGGAAAGGGTAGGCCACCCCACATAGCTAACAAGCTGGCCTGCTCTCTACCACTTAACTCTTGCTGGGCAATGAAGAACTCATGGGGACTCCTAGTGAGAGGCAAATGGGCTGTAGGGTTCTCGCCTAGCCTGTAAATGCCTGGCTTTTGTCCTCCAGAATGTACAGGCGGAATGAGTGCAAACAGAGGAAGCTTGCCCACAAGTTTTTCTATGCAAAGTCTATGAGAAACCAGGGTTTGGGAGTCTGCCTGTGGAAAAAATTGGAAACTGAAGCCATCTGAACTTCCATGGTTGAAAAACTGGCCCCTGTATCGAATAATGTATACAGAAACTGTAATATCTTGGGAATTGAATTAAAAGGGTTTATTCCCTAAGATGAGGTCCAGGAAGCAAAATGCTTCCATTTACTAAGATAGTTCTTTTTTGTAGAATATGCTTGAGAACATGAAAGAACCTGAACAACGTCCTGACATAAAGCAGGGTGCCAAGACATGAATGGAACTGGAGAACCAGGCAGCCAGCTTCAGGTTTATTATTTATTTATTTATTTATTTTATTTTACATTTGTTAACTGGGATGGTCTGACTGGATACATGTCCTTTTTCAGCGGAGGCCCGGGGAGAAAAGCTCCAACAGAGCTACATTGATAATTAGGTACAGTAAATGAGCTGAAAGAACTTAACAAAAACATAGGCTTTTTACATACAAGTACAAGACTGCCATTACTATTTCTGAGATTACTACAAATGTAACATTAATAACATATTAGCAAGGACAGTAGGCAGTATAATGACAGAGTTAGACAGGATACATATTTCTTTATCACAGTATACAAAGTACTTATCATCTTAGCTAGTTGTTTATGTTTTAGTTAATGGCACAGAGCTAGTCTGGGTTTGAGCAAGGACATAGCCAGTGTGACTTGAAGTGGAGTTTTAGAGTATTTTTGAATTGACTTAGAGAAGTTGCAAGCGTGATGTTATTTGGGAGAGAGTTCCATATTTTACCAGTGGTGTTGGCAAATAGCGCGTCACCACCTAGGTTGAGAGATTTAGTTGTTTGGACAAGGAGTCTGTTTGCTGAGCGAAGGCAGCTTAGATTGGAGTAGGGAGTCATTAAGTTTTTAGTGCTGGGGTATTCTCAGGTTATTTAAGGATTTTGCAGGCCTCTATGAGTTGGGACTGGTGAAGAAGGTGTGGGAATTCTATCCATCCAAGCTTTTTCAGGTTAGTACAGTGGTGTGTTCTGTAGGGTAGGCCTGTAAAGAACCTGGCAATGTGATTATAGCAGGATGAGAGCTTGGCCAGATCAGATTTGTTAAGGTTAGTGAGGACAGGAGAGGCATATAGTAGGGTAGAGAGAAGGTGTGAACGGGCTGTGGCTGCCCTGGCATTCGGGGTAAGGAAGGCTTTAATTCTATATAGGGTCCCAAGTTTCTTGTTGACTGACTTAATGGCTTGGTTGATATGTATATCAAATCTGAGTTTATTGTCAATGTTTAGTCCTAATAGCTTTGTATAGGTGTCTGGGGACACCTAAGGTTCTGGAGATCCAAGTCATTCTTCCCAGATGCATGACAGCAGATTCAGCAATGGACCCAGAAACAAGAGTAGTTTCTTGAAGTGAGGCCTTAGCAGAGGAAATCAGATTTGCCTGGGCAAGAATGGAGCAATGAGGATAACAGTCACTCTGCACCAAAGTGCTTTCTGCAAAAACATGGGCTTTAGGGGTACAGGAAAGTAAGCATAAAGGATCCTGGAAGGCCACTATTGACTGAACCACCGCTGGACTGAAAGACTACTCATGAGTTATCAAAATTGGACTGCTAAGCCTTTCTGCGTGTCAGTTAAATTTTGCAGGGATACGAGTTGCTAACAGAAAGCAGCTCAAATTCATCACACTTTACAACACTGTCATTGCTTCCTGACATAAGGGATAGGACCTGGTTCCCCCTTGTTTCATGAACTACCATACATAACAGTGATGTTGTCGGTCTGAATGGAAATCAAACACAGGAGGAGGTAACACTCTTTAAAGCTACTACAACATTGAGAATCATCTGTAAGATGTTAATGTGAAGATTTGCCTCGAGCAGTCTACAACATCCTCTCGAGAAACTGGACCACCTCAAGGATTTAGTACAAAGGAACTTTCTATGAGGACAACTGGGAAGAAATCCACCAATGTAAATGTTCCCTGCAAATGCTAGCATACCTCTCAACTGTCCAGAATTTTGCAGAATATTCAAATTTTTGCCTCAATTTTTGTCCGTTTCTCCTAACATTTGGGGTTTTATGGCAAACTTGACAACTGAAGTCAACAAATGACACATTTAATTTCCAGACTTCATACTCTTCAAAACATACACTAATGCAAAACCTGTTATTCTATCAAATTTCTAAGCTTATAAGATCAATATTAAAAGTATTTCTGCAGTTTTCAACATTTGTGCACCATCATGTTTGGCTTTGCCCAGAATTCTTGCACCAAGAGACTGAGGGGTATGTCTGCTAGTCAAAATGATCAGGGAATTGATGGTGTGTGTTAACTAAGACCACTGAATCCAGAGTAAACACTAACATTCATGTGGTAATGGGTGAACAAACATTAGATTACAGGATGCCATGACATCTAGAGCCAAGGCGGCCAGATAAGGCTCTGCAGAAAACCCTGGACTGCATAGTGAAAGGTCTGAACTCCTTCCGGAGGCAGAGAGACTTTACAGTAAGCTGAATCCAGATGGTAGCCTATGAATTGGATGGTCTGCCTATGCTCTAGTTATGACTTTTCTCTGCTGATTGAGATTCCCAAGGACAGGAAAAGCCAAAGAAGGTAATCTCTGGCCTTTAAGAATTCCACCACTGTGGCAGCCAAGAGTCAATAGTCCAAACATGCGAATATCCTGGTTCTTGAAGCTACAGATTAGCTATGACTATGACCGTGCACTTAGCAATTACTAGAGGGGATATTGTGAAGCCTAAGGGCAGGTCTATGAACTCACAGTGATCGGGTATTACTTGGAAGTAAAGGAACTTTAAGGATGCCAAGGAAATCTTGATGTGCAGATAGGCATCCTGAAGATGCATGGAGCACATACAAGTCCATTGCCTGAAGACAAAGCAGAACTGACTGCATTATGACCATACTGAATGGGGGGTCTTTTTTTTTTTTTTTTTTTTGTTAATAAAGGGGTGGAGGTGACTTGGATCCAAAACTGCTTGTCCTCATTCTTTTTCAGAACCAAAAATACCTCAAGTAATACCCTATCTGCTCTGGTTTGAATTCCTGGATGTCTCTCTTTTGTAGCAAAGGTAGAACTTCCCTCTCAGCTGCTTTTAGCTGATGAGGTGGCACATATGGAAGTAACCACAGTGACTGCAGTCAGGGGTGGGAAAAGAGTCTATAATAGCCTCTGGATATTACTCCTCTCACACAGGAATCCCCATGCAATGGCCATCCACGTGGAGGAGTGGAGGAATAAATGATGTCAGACTGCTTCCAGAGGGGAGCAGTCAGATTGCCCTTCAGAGATGTGGCTGCTGGTGGTCAGAAAAAGTACAGTTTTGTACCTACCATAAATGTAGATGTCTGATAGATATGCAACTGCAGTCATAACATATGGGTTGTCCTGCCTCAGTCAGCCCTCGGTCGGCCGGATTCCAAAGTCTGGGTCCGACGTCGGCTGATGTCGCATTTCTCTCCGACGTCAGAGCGGCTGGAGTACATAAGCATCAGCCAACGCCATTTTCTTCAGTGTTTCTTGCCCCAGATGCCAGGTGCCCTCCAAGGAAGGCTGTAATCAAATTGGAAGACAAAAATAGGATTCCAGACAAATAAGTAAGCAATAAACAGATACACCATAACAGATATCCCCAGCAAAGAGAAACAGGGATAGGAGTGGACCCAAGGCACAGAGGGGTATGGAGGGAGGGAAAATCCGACTGCAGTTGCATATCTATTGGACATCTACATTTATGGTAGGTACAAAACTGTACTATGTCCTTCAAGAATGCAACTGCAGTCATAACATATGGGTTGAATACCATAGCTTAGCTGGGGGAGGAGGAATGCTCTAGGAAAGAGATGGTGTGGCAATCAAACCCTGCAGGACTGCCGAAGCAAAGCCTGCTCTGGATCTGGAATATAAAGGGAGATTGTAGTGTTTGGAGAATGTATGCACGGAGCTCCATGTAGCAGCTTCTAGAATGTCTTTTGTAGGCACCCCTCTTAAGAATGCTGTAGAGGTGGCTGTAGCTCTGGTGGAGTGTGGTCTGACATTGGCTGGAACATTCTTCCCATGGAAGGAATAAAAATCTGATGCAATGTCCAATCCATTTTGAAATAGTCTGTTTGAAATTGCTTTTCCTTGTACTCCAGGGCGTAAGCTACAAAAGCTGATCAGACTTCCTACTGGTCTTGGTTCTGTCCAGGTAGTAGCGAAGTTGTCTGTGAATGTCCAAGGTATGCAACAGTCTTTCCCCTTGCTCTCAGGATTGGGGAAGAAAGTAGGCAGGTGAATAGCTTGATTTAAAGAAACCCTAGATACCACCTTTGGCATAAAAGTAGGGTTGGTTCTTAAGGAGACCCTGTCTCTGTGAAAGATTATGAACGGTGGTGTTGCCATTAGGGCCTGTAGTTCCGAAACCCTTCTTGCTGAGGTAATTGCCAACAGGAAAGCTGTCTTCCATGATAAAAATTGTAAGTCCACTGAAGCTGCTGGCTCAAAGGGAGGTAGAGTCAGTTTTTCTAGGACAAAGTTGAGGTCCCAAGCTGGCACTGGAGCCTTTCTCGGTGGCTTAATGTTCTTGATTCCCCTGAGGAATTGCCTTAACAGAGGATGTGAAAACACAGGCGGTTTAGTGTTATATCTAGCTGAGATAGCTGAAGCATGTATCTTTATGGAAGAATATGAGAGTCCATTCTGTAGCATATCTGCCAAATATTCCAGGATGAGTGGGATATTCAATAATGATGCATCATGTCCCTTGCTGGTATTCCAAATGCTGAATCTCTTCCATTTTGCTAAGTAAACCTTTCTGGTGGATGGTCTTCGAGCTTCTGTTAATATCCGCTGGACTTCCTTGGAGAGAGATAGATTGAGGTTATTCATGGGGTCTCCCAGGCTGTTAGCTGCAGTGTCTGAAGGTCTGGATGCACTGTTTTGAAGTTGTGCTGAGTCAAAAGTAGGGGCCATTGGGGAAGGGCCCACTTTTTGTTGTGACATATGCTCCGTAGTAGTGGGTACCAGTGTTGTCTTGGCCAGTCTGGAGCTATTAGGATCCCCTTGGGCCTCTCTGCTTTGATCTTTAGTAATACTGTGGTCATCAGTGGCAGAGGGGGGAATGCATAGATTTTTAGAAAGTTCCAGTTGAATGAAAGAGCATCTATTTTCCAAGCTTGTGGATGGTATGTCCTTCAACAGAATTTTTGTAAATGATGGTTGAGGTGGGAGGCAAATAGGTCTACTTCTGGCCTGCCCCATGTCGAGGTGAGTTGTATGAAGATTTTCGGATGTAACCTCCACTCGTGTGGATCTATGAAATTCCTGCTTAGGCTGTCCGCCAGCACACTGTCTTTGCCTGGAACAAACTGGGATTGCAACTGTATGTTTAGGCTCAGTGATTTTTCCCAAAGATTCATTGTCAGTCTGCAAAGGGGGTAGGAATGGGTGCCCCCTTGCTTGTTTATGTACCACATCACAGTGGTGTTGTCTATCCGTATCAGTAGATGGCCTTGCTGAAGTTGTTGTCGAAAGGCCTCGATGGCATGCATTACTGCCAGCATTTCCTTTTGGTTTATATGCAGATGTGTTTCCTTTGGGGACCATTGTCCTTGTATACATCTGCCCTCCATGTGCGCCCCCCATCCAAGGTCTGAGGCGTCTGTGGTCATGGTCTGTGTTATCTGAGGTTTTCTGAATGACATACCTGTGTTTGCCTGGCTTACCGAGACCCACCATAGGAATTCCTTTTGTAGGCATGGAATGAGCGGAATGGTTGTCTCTAGGTTGTTGCTGTGCTGAGACCATAGGCTTTTTAGGTACCATTGAAGCTTTCTCATGTGTAGTCTTGCTAATGGAACCAGGAGAATGCAGGATACCATGTAACCCAGGGCCTGTAGGAATCCCCTTGCAGTCATCTGGGTGAGTTTTGCCAAACCTTTGAAATAATGAGTTAACTTCTGTTGCTTGTCTTCTGTCAGGCAAGCCATTTGAGAGGCTGTGTCTAGATTGGCTCCTAAGAAGGTAATTTGCTGGGATGGCTGAAGTCTTGACTTTTGGAAGTTGACTGTGTATCCCAGAGCCTGCAGCAATTGTATGACATAGTTCAAGTTTTTTGTCAGTAATTTCTGACATCGGCTGAGGCAAGAAAGGTCCCCAATGGTGTACTTAGCTTTTTTGATGGCTTCAGATTCAAAGAATATAGGAGCTGACCGACCGGCACTTGTGAACTGCTTCTGCTTCGGGCACCGCGCGGCAAGAAAGACTGAAGAAAATGGCGTCGGCTGATGCTTATGTACTCCAGCCGCTCTGACGTCAGAGAGAAATGCGACATCAGCCGACGTCGGACCCAGACTTTGGAATCCGGCCGACCAAGGGCTGCCTGAGGCAGGACAACCCATATGTTATTGACTGCAGTTGCATTCTTGAAGGACATCAGCCAGTGATATTTCAGGTTTTGCAAGCCCCAACAATTTCTGGGTCTGTGCCCATTCTAAAGGGGCCACGTATGCCATGCCTGTCAGAAGAGGAGTCAAAAGATGGACGCTTACATTTTCAGGAGTAATGATTTTTGTCCCCTTTGGTTCTGACAGTAAAGCCACTGGAGATTGTCAAAGCTTAGTTCAAAGGCAGAATGTCAAAGCTTAGTTCAAAGGCAGAATGTCAAAGCTTAGTTCAAAGGCAGACAGCATCTTGCCATCCTGCTTTCGGTTTTCCATGTGCTCCTTAAACGTTGGACCAAAGAAAGAGGATCAATCATATGGGGCATTGGTAAGGGATACTTTGTAATTTTCTGAACATTGACATAAGCAAAGCTAGGCAAAGAGTCTCATACAAATGCCCGTCCCCACTACAGAGTTCCATCAGCTGCATTATGCATGAAACATGAAAAGGTGTGTAATGTTATGCAACATATTTAATGTGCCTTTCAGATGTTTCATTGAATCCAGTGTGGGAAACCATTTCAGAAATTCCATTTCTTTTTGGCCAAGTCCCTAAGAAAATTGTTTGTGTTGGTGGTATAGTAAAAGGCTTCAATTGCAAAAGTGCTAGAATAATACACCCGCTACCCTAAAAAGTCCAATGCCCAAGACTGCCTATTAGGTCAATGGACTGTGGTCGTGGACTAGCAGATTTGGATCCAAGTCACCTCCACCCTCTGTCAGCTCCTTCTTAGTAGCAGCTGACACAAAAATGGAATCCACCAGGGGACTCTTCACCCAGTACTGTTTGTCCTTATG
Organism: Protopterus annectens; assembly: GCF_019279795.1. Lineage (NCBI taxonomy): Eukaryota > Metazoa > Chordata > Ceratodontiformes > Protopteridae > Protopterus > Protopterus annectens. The sequence continues at coordinate 487,871,918 of NC_056749.1, read as the reverse complement.
CAGTCTCAGAATTTTGTCTGGTATTCTTGGTATGCTTTCCTAAAAAATCGGGCTCTTGCTATGACTTACTGATAGACAAGTCAATGAGACAATCTGCCAGAGGAAGTGACCAAGAAGAAGAAGGTGGTAGAAGAAAGTACAGTTTTGTACCTACTATAAATGTAGATGTTCGAGTGCTCATACAGCTGCAGTCATTACAGATGGGTTATCCTGCCATCAGGCGGGTCCTCGGTCGACCGAATTCCAAAGTCTAGGTCTGGCATCGGTTGTCGTCGCTTCTTCCCTGACGTCAATGCGGCAGGGGTATAAAAGGGGCAGCCGACACCATTTTCTTCAGTTTTACTTGCCCCAGATGTCAGGTGCCCCCAAAAGAAAGGCAAAACATAAAGTTATGCAAACATGCAATACAGAATAATCAAAAAACAGTAGTTGCAAGCAAATACACCATAAGAGAATACCCCAAATAGGTTGTATGATAAGGTGTTTGTCATAAGGCTTGTCCTAAGAGGGCACGGAGGGGGAGTAACCTGGACTGCAGCTGTATGAGCACTCTAACATCTACATTTATGGTAGGTACAAAACTGTACTATGTTCATCGTGCATACAGCTGCAGTCATTACAGATGGGAAGAATCCCAAAGCTAAGTAGGGGTGGTAGGCACTAAGTGGAACTAGGAGGAGCGAGGATGCCCTGCAAGACTGCTGTGGCAAAACCTGCTGTAGATTTAGAGAATAGTGGGAGGTGATAGTGCTTGGAGAAAGTGTGCACTGAACTCCAGGTGGCTGCTTCCAAAATGTCCTTGGTAGGGACCCCCCTGAGGAAGGCTGCAGAGGTAGCTGTGTCTCTGGCGGAGTGGGATCTGATGTATGCAGGCAAGTTTTTCCATGAAATGAGTAACAAAAGCATATGCAGTGGGCTATCCATTTTGAAATTGTCTGTTTGGAAATAGCCTTTCCTTGAGCGCCTGCAGCATAGGACAAAAAGAGTTGCTCAGATTTCCTGAATGGCTTTATCCTGTCCAAATAGTAAGGAAGTTGTCTGTGAATGTCCAAGGAATGTAGTAGTCTTTCCCCTTTGTTTTGTGGATTAGGAAAAAAGGTAGGTAAGTGGATAGTCTGATTCAAAGCTACACTGGATACTACCTTTGGCATAAAGGTAGGGTTGGTTCGTAAGGAAACTCTGTCCTGATGGAAAATGATGAATGGTTGCACAGCCATGAGGGCCTGTAGCTCCGAAACCCTGCGTGCTGAGATGATAGCCAGAAGAAAGGCTGTTTTCCATGACAAGTATTGTAGCTCTGTTGAAGAAGCTGGCTCAAAGGGAGGAATGGTCAGCTTTTCCAATACGAAGTTGAGGTCCCAAGCAGGGACTGGTGGTTTCCTTGGGGGTTTTATATTCTTTGCCCCTCTGAGAAACTGCCTTAAGAGAGGATGAGAGAATAAAGGAGGATCTGTGTTGTATTGTGCAGAAATGGCTGAAGCGTGGATCTTGATGGAGGAGAAGGAAAGTCCATTGTTTAACATCTCGGCTAGGTTCTGTACAATTTGAGGTATATTTATTACCCAAGGATTCTGTCCCTTTTCTTGATTCCAGGCATAAAATCGTTTCCATTTGGCAGAGTAGGCTTTTCTAGTAGAAGGTCTTCTGGCCTCCAAGATGACATCCTGCACCTCCTTGGAGAGGAGAATCTGTTGGGAAATCAAGGAATTCTCCATGCAGCTAGATTTAGGGTTTTGAGATGACTGTGAAGGGTTTTGTAGTTGTGCTGGGACAACAGAAGAGGGACTAGAGGTAGGATCCATGGTGGGGAATGTGTCAGGCTCTTCAGGAGCGGATACCAGTGCTGTCTTGGCCAGTCTGGAGCAATGAGAATCATTTTAGGCCTCTCTGTTCTGGCTTTTAATAGAACTTTGGGCAGCAGAGGAAGAGGTGGGAAGGCATAGACTTTCAATGTTGCCCAATTGAAGGAAAGTGCGTCCACTTTCCAGGCCTGTGGATGAAAGGTCCTTGAACAAAACTTTTTCAAATGGCAATTTCTGTGGGTAGCAAAGAGATCTATGTCTGGCTGTCCCCATGCCTGAGTTATCTTTGTGAAAACTTGAGGATGCAACTTCCATTCGTGTGGATCTGTCATATTTCTGCTTAGGTTGTCTGCCAGTGTGTTTTCCTTCCCTGGCAGGAATTGTGCCTGTAGTTGAATTTGCAATTCCAGTGCTGTGTTCCATAGGGTCATGGCTTGCCTGCACAGGGGGTATGAATGAGTTCCCCCCTGTTTATGTACCACATCACTGTGGTGTTGTCTGTCCTTATCAATAGCTGGCCTGGATGCAGTAGGTCTTTGAAGGTCATAATAGCATTTTTCACGGCTAGCATTTCCTTTTGGTTGATGTGAAGGCGCTTCTCTTTTCGGGTCCATTTTCCCTGAATGCACCTGTCATGTGTGCTCCCCATGCGTAGTCTGAGGCGTCTGTTGTGATGATTTGAGTTGCTTGAGGTACACAGAAAGGAAGACCTGTGTTTCTTTGGCAAGCTTGAGCCCACCACAAAAATTCCTTTTGAAGGCATGGAATGAGTGGAATAATTGCTTCCAAGCTGTGGCTGTGTTGAGACCGTAAGTTTTTTAGGTATCATTGAAGTTTCCTCATATGCAGCTTTGCACATGGGATTAGTAGGATGCAAGATGCCATGAATCCCAGAGCCTGCAGGACTTTCCTTGCAGTTAGCCTGGTGAAAATTGCCATTTTTCTGAAGTAATGAGACAGTTGCCCTTGTATGTCTGGCGTGAGGTAGGCCATATCTGGGTGGTTGTATTCAAGCTGGCACCCAGGAAAATTATTTGTTGAGAGGGTATTAGTTTTGATTTCTTTTTGTTGACTGTGTATCCCAGGAAGTTCAACAGTTTTATTACAAACGCCAGGTGCTGCAGTAGTATGTCCTTGCTGTCCGCTTGGATCAGGCAGTCCAGATATGGGTAGATTTGTATCCCTTGTAGTCTGCAGAAGGCGATTACTGATGCCAGGCATTTCGTAAACACTCTGGGCGCAGTAGATAAGCCAAAGGGCAATGCAGAGAATTGATAATGGGTTGAACCTGCAAGAAATCTGACGTATCTTCTGCAATCTTGTCTGATAGGGACATGCAGGTATGCCTCCTTGAGGTCCAATGTTACCAGCCAAGACTCCTTGCCCAGCATGGGAAGAAGCTGCTGTAATGTGAGCATCTTGAATTTTGGCACCTGCAGATATGTGTTTAGGATGGATAGGTCTAAGATAGGTCTCCAATCTTTGTCTTTCCTTGGTACCAGGAATAGTCTGGAATAAAACCCTTGACCTTGTTCTTTTGCAGGTGCCTCTTGAATTGCTTTCATGTCCATGAGAGCTGAAATTTGTTTTTGTGCCTCTGCCCTTTGATTTTGTGGCAGGTTTGGCATGCCTCTCATTTTTGGAAGGGTGTGAAAGTGGAACCTGTAGCCTCTGTCTATAATGTCCAGCATCCATTGTCTTTTGTAACAATGTGCCAATTTTTTGAGAATAATGTCAGTTTTCCACCCAAATGTGCTGCCATTAAAGCTTTGCTTGGCAGGTGTAGGAGGAAGTCATTGTGTCTGTTTTCTAAAAGACTGTGATCTATCTTCTCCACCTCTTGGGGTTGGTGCTTGCCACTGTCTGGCTCTGAAAGATCCTTGAGGTTGCCCTCTACCCCTTGGGCATCTGTATCTGCCCCTTTGAGGTCTGTCCGTGGCTGGAAAGGACCAATTTTTTGAAGGCCAGTTTCTGCTGAAGCGTGGAGGTTTCTTTCACTGTTTGCATTGATTTTGCTTTTTCCTCCATTTTCTTTAGTACCTCCTCAGCTTGAACACCAAACAATACATCTTTTTGAAGAGGTGCATCTAATAATTTAGCTTTGACATGATCTGGTAAGGTTTGCTCTTTGAGCCAAGCATGCCTACGTATAACAGACCCCGTAACAGCAGCTCTACATGAGGTTTCTAAAGCATCAAAACCATACTGCAAGGTATGTTTACCCAATTGCTCTGCACCATGCAACAAATCCTGCAACTCTTTTAAATCTGGTTGTTCTGGTTGTGTCATCTTGCTTTTCAGCTGAGATATCAAAAACTGTTGATACTTTAACATATGGAATTGACAGTTTAATGCCCTCATGGTTAAAGTGGCCGAGGTGTAAACCTCCCCCCCACCTTTCTAAAGCTCTGGAATCTCTCTCTGAAGGTAATGGATTTTTAACAGTAGAGGCCTTAATTCCCTTGGGACCCTGTGAAATAGTTTCTGGGTCAGCAGTATGGCTTTTATATAGGAACTGGTGAGAATCAGGAACCCGGTAATACCTGTCTGGTTTAACAGGAGCTGGAGGCAAAGAATCTGGATTAAGGCTGGCTTCTGTGTACACATCATCCAATATATCTAAAACAGGAGGGATAGCCAGGGGCCTATGCTGGGGGAGCAGAAGAAATTCCCTGAGCCTTTTCTTGGAATCTGAGTAATCTTGGCCTTCCCAGTGAAAGTGTTCCCTCAATGTATGCAGGGATTCCCCAAAAGAGAAGTCCTCGGGGGGGGAGACTGAGGGAATAGACTCCTCTGCATCAGAGTCTTCGAAAGGAGAATAGGCATAATCCTGGTCCTCAGACAGTTCTGAGGTAATAGAAGCTTGATCTGAGGAAGGGTAGTCTTCCTCTAATCTGGGCCTTTTGTCAGAGGGGGTTTGAGAACCCCTGATAAGAGTAATCAAATCCTCAGCCATTTTAAGCATCTGCTTTTTAGGCATGGTGCCTTGAGAGGGGGGTCTGAGGAACCGGTTTTTTGGTGTTCATGGCTGCTTTAGATTTAGTGAAGGCTTTAATAGAGGAGGAGGAAGGCCTGAAGACCCCTTGAGAAATGGCAGGCCTGTCTAAACTCTGAGTTTCCCCGCCAGGAGTGGCGTCGGTATCTGTAGTAGGAATGGGGGCCGAGGAGCCTGTGACCTCGGGTACTGAAGACACCGGTAATGTAGTGTCATCGGTACTCAGAGGCTGCGTAGGCGCCTCGCTGAGTACCGGAGAACCGGTAGTCGGCCTTAGCGTGGTCTCAGTAGCTGGTGCGGACCTCGTATGTTGGTCCTTATCTTTGCGTCTTTTGCTCAAAACTGGAGTCGGAGTATCCGACGACATAATATAATTAAATTATTTGCCAAAAAAGTGAAGGGCGAACTCCGCCCGACGCTTAATAGTGCGCTTGTTGAATCTAGCACAAAAACGGCAGGCCGAGACGTCGTGGTCTGGGCCTACGCAAGGTATACAGAAAGAGTGGAAATCCTTATGCGGTATTTGCTTCCCACATGAAATGCAATTATTAACTTTGTCTGACATCGGTCTGAGGCAAGAAAAGTTTCCCCAACGGGTACTTAGCTTTCAAGAAGACTTCGGCTGAAATACTTTCATAAATCTCAGGAGCTGGCCGACCGGCACTTGGACTGCTTCTGCTTCGGGCATCGCGCGGCAAGAAAGACTGAAGAAAATGGCGTTGGCTGCCTCTTTTATACCCCTGACGCACTGACGTCAGGGAAGAAGCGACAACAACCGACGCCGGACCTAAACTTTGGAATTCGGCCGACCGAGGACCCGCTTGATGGCAGGATAACCCAACTGTAATGACTGCAGCTGTATGCACGATGAATATCAGTTGTGTACACTTGCCATAAATTTAGATGTTTGAGTGTAGTCACTGTTGCAGTCACCACACTTGGGTTATCTGCCTGCAGGTAGCCCTCAGACAGCCTGAATACCAGAGTCTTGGGATTTCTGTGTCGGATGCTGTCGCCTCTTCCATAACGTCAGGTCGTCAGGGGTATAAAACATGCAGCAGATGCCATTACATCAGTTTTTCTTGCCCCAGATGTCAGGAGCCCCCAAAATAGGAAGCAATTACATGGTGTGGAACACCTCCCTTAAAAAGTAAATACCATTACCTTAAGATATGGCCAAAAAAGGATAGGTAGAAAGTATAGAAAAGTCAGGGGGCTGGAGGGAGAGTAACAAGGACTGCAACAGTGAATACACTCGAACATCTACATTTATGCAGAGTGTACACAACTTTACTATGTTCTTCTTGTTTCACTGCTGCAGTCATCACACTTGGGTTGATTCCCAAAGCTGAGGAAAGGGGGAGGCAGTCAAAAAAAATTAGGGCTGGCTAGCAGGCCTTTTAAGACTGCTTTGGCAAATCCACCTCTGGATTTAGAAAAGATAGGCAAGTGGTAATGCTTGGTGAAGGTGTGTACAGAACTCCAGGTTGCAGGTTCCAGAATGTCCCTGGTAGGGTCTCCCCTGAGAAATGCTGTAGAGGTTAAGGTAGCCCTAGTTAGTAGAATGAGTTCTGATCCCCTGTGGGTTAGGTTTTCCATGGTGTTTATAACAGAAATGGATGCAGTGTGCTATTCATTTGGAAATGGTTTGCTTTGAAATGGCCTTGCCCTCTTGCCCCTGTAGCAAAGCTGACTAGCAGCTTGTCAGACTTTCTGAAAGGTTTAAGTCCTGTCAAGGTAGAACCTGAGTTGTCTGTGCACATCCAAGGAGTGCAGGATCCTTTCCCCTTTATTCTGAGGATTAGGGAAAAAGGTTGGTAAATGGATGGACTGGTTTAAAGCCACACTGGACACCTCTTTGGGCATAAATGATGGGTTAGTCCTGATGGAAACCCTGTCAGCATGGAAAATAATGAAGGGCTCCACAGCCATTAGTGCCTGTAACTGAGACACTATTCCTGCTGAAGTGATGGCTAGAAGTAAGGCTGTTTTCCAAGAGAGGAATTTTAACTGCTGCAGCAGCAGGCTCAAAAGGGGGAAGCGTGAGCTTCTCTAGTACAAAGTTAAGGTCCCAGGCAGGGGTGGGAGCTCTCCTCGGGGGCCTTAAATTGTTAGCGCCTCTCAGGAACTGTTTGATGAGAGGGTGAGAAAAGAGAGGTGGCTCAGTATTATAATGAGCTGAGATGGCAGAAGCATGAATTTTAACTGATGAGAAGGATAGGCCCTTGTGGAGCAGCTCTGCTAGGTAATCTGGGATTTGAGGTAAGGTGGGCACGGCTGTGTCCTTTCCTCGAGACTGGCTCCAAGAACAATATCGTTTCCACTTTTCTGAATAGGATTTCCGATTATTAGGCCTTCTGGCCTCAAGGATGACGTCCAGCACCTGTTGGCTGAGGGTTGCTGGTGGTGTATTCAGGGGATAAGCCAGGCTACAAGGTTCAGGGTTTGCAGCTATGGATGTAAAATCAGACCCTCCTGCTGGGACAGCAGAAAGGGGGTCTGATGTAGGTGACAGGGTGGCTCTGCTGTCAGACTGCATAGGAGTGGGTACCAGTGCTGGCGTGGCCAGTCTGGGGCAATAAGGACTGTCCTTGGTCTGTCCTGTTTGATCTTGAGTAGTACTTAACTTTTGAGAGGAGGGGCAGTGGGAGAAAGGCATACAGTGAGAGGTTTCCCATGAAAAGGATAAAGCATCCACTTTCCATGCTTAGCTGTGAGGATTTCTGTTGCAAAATTTGCTCAATTGATGGTTTAGGGGTGAGGCAAAGAGGTCCACCTCTGGAGTCCCCCACCTGTGGATTACACATTTGAATGAGTTGGGTTCCAGTTTCCACTCATGTGGGTCCAGTAGATTTCTGCTTAAGTTGTCTACCAGTGAATTTTGTTTGCCTGGCAGGAATTGAGCTTACAGGTGTACTTGGTTTCTCAAGGCTGCGTCCCACAGGGCCATGGATAACCTGCAGAGTGGGTAGGAATGAGTCGTCCCCCCCCCCCCGCTTATGTACCACATAACTGTGGTGTTGTCTATCTTTATCAGGAGTTGTCCTGGAAGGATAAGGTACTTGAAGGCTGTCAGAGCATTCTGTACAACTAACATTTCTTTTTCACTGATATGCAGGGAAACTTGTCCTGGGCTCCATTTGCCTTGAATGCAGTTGCCTGTCATGTGAGCCCCCCATGCATAGTCTGATGCATCTGTTGTCAGGGTTTGGGCGGCGAGGGGTTGAGTTAAAGGGAGTCCCTTGTTGTGGTTGCATACCTCTGCCCACCAAAGGAACTCTGCCCTTGGACAAGGAATGACTGGCATCAGTGTTTCCATGTCCTGAGAGTGCTGACATCAGAGACTTTTTAAGTACCATTAAAGTTTCCTCATATGCAGTCTTGCATATGGAATTAGTAGAATGCATGAGGACATGAACCCTAAGGCTTGCAGTATTTTTCTTGCAGATAGCTGGGTTTTGGTGGCCATAGTTTGAAGTAGAACCTGTTTTTCTGGAATGAGGAATGCCAACTGGGAAGTTGTGTTCAAGCTTGCTCCCAGGAATACAATCTTTTGGCTGAGTACCAGTTGTGATTTATTTTCGTTGATCGTAAACCCCAGAGAAGTTAGAAGTCCCTTTACAAATGCCAGGTGCTGAAGTAGCAATTCCTGACTGTCCACATGAATCACGCAATCGTCCAAGTATGGGTAAATTTGAATACTTCTCTGCCTGCAGTATGCAATGGCTGGAGCCAGGCACTTTGTGAATACCATGGGTGCAGTAGATAAGCCAAAGGGAAGTGCAGAGAACTGATAGTGCATGGAGCTTGCTCTGAAGCGTAGGTATTTCCTGCAAGCTTCCCTTATTGGAATGTGCACAGAGCCTGCCCTGAAACGTAGATATTTCCTGCAAGATTCTCTTACGGGAGATGTGCAGATAAGCTTCTTTTAAGTCTAGGGTGACTAGCCAAGTATCCTTGGCTAACATAGGAAGAAGCTGTTGCAGTGTAAGCATTCTGAAATTTGGGACCACCAGGAAGGTGTTGAGAATTGACAGATCCAGGATAGGGTGCCAAGAGCTTTCTTTTCTGGGCACCAGGAACATTCTGGAATAGAAACCCTGTCCCCTTTGCTCTATTGGAACAGGTTAAATAGCCTTGATACTGATAAGAGAAAATACTTGCTTTTGAGAGACTGTCTACTGGTTTGGAGAAAGGTCTGGCAACCCGCCTGGGGTTGACAGTGAGTGGAAGTAGAATCTGTATCCCAGGGATACAATGCTTAGGACCCATCGGCCGTGGGTAATGGACATCCAGTTATTTGCATGCAGGGCGAGTTTTCCTCCTAAGGGTGCAAGTACTTGGGCATGGCTGGGAAGGATGATAGACAAGTCATTGTGAACTTTTTCCATAAGGGGGTGGCTTACCACTCCCTGTTTTTGAAGTGGGAGCACTCCATTGTTTAGATCTGTGCATACCCTGAGACTGTGGTCTTTCTGGTCTGTTGCTCCTAGGTTTGTACTGAAGGCCTGGGAGGGATTGGAAAAGACCAGTTTTTAGTAGGCCAATGCCTACTGAATCTAGGTGACTGCACCTGTAAGAAATCTTTAACAGTGTGCATAGATTTAGCTTTTTCCTCCATCTTTTAAAGAACAACTTCTGCTTTTGTGCCAAACACACGTTCCTGGTTTAATTTATTTTATTTATTTATTTTATTTTATTTTACATTTGTTGACCGGGCTAGTCCAGCTGGATACATATCCATTTTCAGCAGAGGCCCGGGGAGAAAAGCTCCTCGAGAGTACAAAACAATGTTTGACGTTAATCAAATAAAAACAAATAAATTCAAAGTTTAACAAATAGAAGTACTATATACAATTAAGCTATTTTATGCAAAAAAGAACATATTGAAATAAGTAGTTGGGTAAAAAATAAGTAAAATGTACAGTACAGGAACACACTAGAAAGAGGTGTGTTAACATAAGATACTAGAGTGACAAAGAGAGATATTAAGATATAAGAGAGTCTCCAAATTAGTTGAAAGACAAGTTAAGCTTCTGGATTCCAGTATGCAGGTAGATTATGCAGACATTAAGATTTAGAAATTTAGTGAGAAGACAGGAGATGTTAGTCTGGGTTAAGACAGGTGCATTAATGAAGCATCTAGTAATTTTGCTTTGACATGGTCTGGCAAGATTTATTTCTTCAGCCAAGCATGCATCCTCCATTCAGACCCAGTGACAGCAGCCCTGCAAGATGCTTCTAAGGCATCAAAACCACACTGCAAAGTATGTTTACTAACTTGGTTTGCAGAATGCATTAACTCTTGTAAATCTTTATGTTCTGTACAATCTGGAAGCAACAACATTTTTTGTTAAATTGGTTCCATAATACGCTTCTGGTACTTCAACATGTGAAACTGGCAACGCAAAGCGGCAGCAGAAGGAATGGAATCCTCAGCATCTGAATCCTCATAGGTAGATAAGGGTGTGTCCTGGTAATCAGTCATCAGACTCATGGTCTGTAGAATCAGAAGGAAAATCAATTATTTGTCTTTTAGAGGGGGAAGGCTAGCTTCCCCTAATTAAAGTTATAAGGTATTCAGCCATTTTAAGCATTTGTTTCTGTGGCATGGGAGCTTGAGCATGCGCTTTGGTCGTCTGTTTTCTAGGCGTAGTGCGAACTCTAAGCTTGAGACAAATGGTAGATTTAGTCAAAAACAAAGTTGTCTGTTTAATAGGAACATAGGAAGGTCGGAATACACCCTCAAAAGCCAGAGCCTGCACAGTGGCTCAGGACCCATCCAAGGTAGAGACATCTGCAGGTTCCATAGTCGAAGAATCATCTTGCGACATTAGTGGACTCTGAATGGGTCTCAGCAGAGGCCTGCAAATCAGTAGAAGCAGGTATCAGGGGCAGCGAAGGCACCTCACTGAGTACAGGCGGACTGGCGACTAGCTTAACGGAAGCATCGTCTGCAGTTTTGGACCTATGTGGTCTCTGTCTTTAATCTTATGACTTTTCAGAAGATCTGCAGTTGGATGGCTTAGACGCCATTTCGGAATATGGTCAACGAGAGTAAAAAAATTTGGTGACAAAGATAGCCCGAAGAATAGTTCGGACTTTGAACAAGGCACAAAACTGACAGTGAGGAACGTCATGGTCTGGGTCTAAACAGGTGATGCAATAAGAATGAAAATCTCTGTGAGGTATTTGCTTTCCACAGGCAAGACAATTGTTAACTTTTTCTGACATCGGTTAGAGAACAAAAAAAGGATCCCCAACGGGGTACTTAGCTTTAGAAGACTTCAGGTTTGAAACTCGAAAAATGAAAATTTCAGGTAGCGGCAGACCGGCACTTGCAAACTGCTTCGGGCTCCCATGCGGCAAATAAAGCTGATGTAATGGCGTCGGCTGCATGTTTTATATCCCTGACGACCTGACATCATGGAAGAGGCGACAGCATCTGACAGAAATCCCAAGACTCTGGTACTTGGGCTGACTGAGGGCTATCTGCAGGCAGATAACCCAAGTGTCATGACTGCAACAGTGAAACATGAAGAACATCTATAACTCCCAAACAGGACCTACCTGTTCAGAGAGGGTGGTCCTGTAAGCCAGTTCCCCCTCCCCCCACTGAAGATGATCTAGGACCTCACCAAAAGTCTAGGCCTCAGGGGGGAACTGAGGAAACCCCTCTATATCAGAGTCCATGGTAGGTTGTCAGAGTCTTAAGAAGACTGTCAGTGCCTGGGATGATGATCTGAGACCTAGGGTTCGACTCTGACCTGTGAATGTATGAGTGGGTTGAAAAGCAACAAAAGGGGTGTCTAGGGTAGAAAATGAGAAGTTAAGTACCTACCATAACGTTCCATGTTAGTTGTCTTCTCTCGCCTTCTTTCTTGCTTGATGGGTTCGGAGCCGATCCTCGGCTCTGACTCGGCACTTGCTAAGCTCGAGAGTCACTTTTACCAGCTCGAGGCAGCCCCATATCCCATGATGCAAGGCGGTAAGTACCCAGATCTCGTTTGATGACAAAGGGCAATAGCACCAAGCATAAACACTTCCCAAAGGAAGAAAGAAAGCCTACAGGATGGAAGAAGGACCAGCTCTGAATGGTCTTCAGCATAAAAATTCCTTGTAGAAAAGGTCTGTCCAGGCCTGGGGAAGGAGGGAGGGTCAAGAAAGAAGGCGAGAGAAGACAACTAACATGGAACGTTATGGTAGGTACATAACTTCTCAATGTTAAGTTGTCAATCTCGCCATTCTTGCTTGATGGGACCGCCCTAGCACCTCTATCCTGGGTGGCTCAATGGAACAGACTCTTGAGGACTGTAGAGCCAAAACTGGCTCTGTCCCTGGAGGCCAAGTCCAATTTGTAATGGGAAACAAAAGTATGAGGAGTGGCCCAAGTGGCCGCTGCACAAATAGTGTCTAAAGAAAGTCTAGCTTGAAAGGCTGTAGAAGTAGCTAAGCTTCTAGTTGAATGTGCTTTAGGTTTTGAGCACAGCTGTTTTCCCCTGAGCCGATAAATTTCAGAGGTGACAGAAGAAAGCCATCTAGATAAGGTCACTTTAGAGACAGGAAGGCCTTTCTTGTTATCAGCATAGGAAACAAAAAGTTGATCGGATTTCCTAAATTGTTTAGTTCTGTCCAAATAATATCTGAGTTGGCGATGGACAGCAAGATAATGTAGTTTTGTTCGATCTGTTTGAATAGTTTGGAAAAACACAGGAGATCAATGGATTGATTCAAATTAGTCTTGGAGGCGACCTTAGGCAAAAGGTCGGATTAGTTCTCAATGATACTCTGTCTTTGTGAAAGACCAAATAGGGGTCGAATCGATAGAGCATGAAGTTCAGACACACTCCTGGCCGATGTAATAGCTACTAGGAATAAGGTTTTCCAAGAAAGAAATTTTAGGGAGCAAGAAACAGCTGGCTCGAAAGGGAAGAATCAAGGATGTCAGCACTAAATTTAGATCCCATTGAGGAGGAGGATTCCTGATTGGAGGCTTCAGGAGGAAAATTCCTTTCAAGAAGGCTCTACAAAGCCTATGGGACATAATATTGTGATCTGCGATCCCAACATGAAAGTTCGAGATAGCAGCCAATTGAACTCTAACTGTGGAAGAAGAGGAGCCTGCATGAAAAATCTCTGCTAAGAAGTCCAAAACTGCCTGAACTGGGGCAGTGAAGGGATCAATATTCTTGGCTTTAGCCCAATAAGAGAAACGTTTCCATTTGCTTGTATAAATCCTCCTGGTAGAGGATTTTAAAGAAGCTACTATGATGTCTCTAACAGGGTTAGAGATCAAAGGAAGCCTGGCTAAGGAAGGAAGTGGAGCAACCATGCTGTGAGGTTGAGAGAAGGGATAGACCGGTGCAGCTGACCGGATTGGTGAGTCAGAAGATCTGGCACTGGGTCCAGATGCCACGGCTGCACCAAAAGGTGACGATGGAGGAACGGAAACCAAATTTGTCGAGGCCAAAAAGGAGCAATGAGAATCATTTTGGCTCTCAAAACGGTTGCTTTCTGGATAACTTGAGGGATCAGTGGAAAAGGAGGAAAGGCATAAAGAAGTCCCTGGGGCCAATCCTGGGTCAGAGCGTCTCTGGGGGGATGGCCTGACAGAGGGAAGAGAGAGAAGAAGTCTGGGCATTTGCTGTTTTGAGGAGTAGCAAAAAGATCGCAACATGGGCGATCCCATTCCAGAAAAATCTCTTCCACTATAGATTGCTTGAGAGACCACTCGTGAGGCATGAGAATAGCTCTGCTCAATCTGTCCGCTAAAATGTTGGTTTTCCCAGGGATGTGCGTTGCTACCAGAAACCGATGAGAGGAGATCGCCCATTGCCAAAGTCTGAGCGCTTCTCGACACAAGGGGTAGGACTTGGTTCCGCCCTGTTTGTTGATATACCAAACTACAGACATGTTGTCTGTGTGGACTGCAATTGTCCCTACAGGAAGAGAGTCATTGAGGGCTTGCAATGTTAAAAGCACTGCTCTCATCTCTAGGACATTTATGTGCAGGTGGTACTCGAACGGTTGCCACGTCCCATGAACCATTCTGCCCTGATAATGACCCCCCCACCCGATCAGGGAGGCGTCCGTGGTGACAGTGGCTACCGGGGATGGGGGTACAAAGTGTCTGCCTTGGTGAATCTGGGGAGAAGTGATCCACCAAGCAAGATGATTTTTGCAAATCTGTGTCACCAGAATCTGGTGACGCATTGGAAGTTGTTGGTAAGACCACTGAGTGAACAACATCCACTGAAGAAGGCGCATGTAGAAGCGAGCCAGGGAAGAAGAGTAATGGCCGCAGCCATGAGGCCTAATACCTTTAGAACCATTCTGGCCTGTACTTTCTTGTTGGCTAGAATGATCCTGACATGACTTTGAATGTCTGAAACTCTTTGGTCTGTAAGGGTAGCTGACATCCGAACAGTGTTTAAGTTTGCGCCTATGAAAGTAATAGACTGGCAGGGCAATAAGGATGACTTTTGAAGTTGATCGAGATGCCCAAATGAGAACAAAGATTTATTGTGTAATCCCTGGCTTGAACAAGCTGATGCCTGGTGGTGGCTGAGAGGAGCCAGTCGTCGAGATACGGAAACACCTGGAATCCTTGACGCCTCAGGTGAGCAGCGAACACTGCCATGCATTTGCTGAACACTCTGGGGCTGTGGTGAGACCAAAGGGCAGGGCTCTGAACTGGAAATGACTGGACCCCAGCCGAAGCGGAGAAATCTCCTGGAGCGCCTGTGAATTTTATGTGATAGCACGCATCCTGAAGATCTATTGAGCACATCCAGTTGTCCTTCTGCAAGAAGGGCAGAATCGACTGAAGAGTGACCATTCGAATCTTGTCTTCCTCACAGACTTGTTGAGTCTGCTGAGATCCAATATTGGTCTCCAGTCTCCCATCTTTTGGGGACCAAAAGAACCTTGAGTAGATTCCGGCTCTGAATGGTCTGTTGTAACTGGCTGAATGGCTCTTTTGCAGTAGTTTTGAGACTTCTAACTCTGCAATTTCCCTTAGACCGGTGGTACATCTGGAAGGGAATTTGAGGGATAGAAAGGACTTTCCTCGAAAGGAATTTTGTAACCCTGGATATGATCGACTGTACCCATCTGTCTTGAGTGAGAGAACGCCAGGCTTCTGGGTACAGCGATAGTCTTCCCGACTGCCTCCAAGGAGGGACAGCCGGGCAACATCTCAGGGATGCTGAAAGGGCTTGTCAGAGAGAGACTCTCTGTTTCCCTGGTTTTGTGGACCCCCTCTGCCTCTAGAGCGTCTGTTGTTGTTACCCCTCTGCCTCTAGGGGTAAACTGACCACGTGAATCCGGCGTGACTCCTTGGGATTTATGAACCACATTTTGCCACCCTTCTGTCCTTTGGGATAAGGTCTAGAAGGGGTGGAAAAACGGACTCCTACGGCAGAAAGAGTTTTGCCGTCCTGCTCACACCTGGTCAACGTTTCCTTCACTTGAGGGCCAAACAAAGCTGACCCATCAAAGGGAGAGTTTGTGAAGGATGCCTTAAAGGGATCTGCAAAATTACATAGCCGCATCCAGGCTTGGCGTTTAAGAGCCACACCTGTACCTGCGGCCCTACTCGCTCCATCAGCAGCGTATGATATCAGCCGCATGGAGGAGTTTGCAATGGAGTTAAGGGTTCCTAGCTGCGAAGCAATTTTTTCCCGAGCCCCTGCAGCTGTAGGATCCTGCACAACTTCACTTAGCTCCTTAAGGATATCCCTTTGGAGTCTGGTGAAGTGACATAGGTAGTTCAGCGAACGCATAGCAAAGGTCGCTGAAGAAAACATCCGCTTACCATATCTACCCATGGTCCTAGAGTCCTTATTAGGAGGATGGACAGGTATGGAAGGATCTGCAAGTTCCTTCTTGGTGGCAGCCGCCACCACCATGGCATCAGCAGGGACACCTTTTGTAAGGAATTGCTTGTCCGACGGGGCAGTAATAAATTTAGAAGGCCTCCTAGGGACCGGCTCTACAGAGTCAGGAGCAGCCCATGCCTTTCGAGCAATAACCTGCATAAGGGGGTCGAAAGGCGGAGACACCCAGGAGGTGGAGGGCCAAGATCCAAAACGCCTCCAGGTATACTGACTCATCCTCAGAGGGATTATTGGTGGGCCAGTTTCCCCTCTGTCTAAGGAGTTCTAGGATGTCTGAGAAGGAGACATCCTCAGAGGGGATCTTGGGGATCCCTCTGACTCATCTAAGTCAGTATCTGAAGTGATAGACTCGGGAGTCTACGTGTTTCCTCTTACATGTCCTCTTCCTGGAGGATCTCCCGACAAATCAGGAGAATCCTCGGAAGAGGGGATATTCCCAGTGGGGAAACCTGAGGCGGAGGATCTCTGGGTCCTGGAGCAAGAGAAGTGGCAGAGATGTCAACAGGCACCATAGAGGGAGGAGCTAAGGGAACAGACTGCTGGCTGAGACCAGTGGCCAGCACACTCTTCATCACCTCGGCTCCTCCCAGGAAGGTCCGAGAGAACCCGCTCGAAGAACTAGGAACTCCAGGACCCACCGAAAAGGAAGGCTCCGAGGCAGATGTCGGAGCCGAGCTCACCAAGGCCGAGGCTCCAAGGGGAAGAGCGGGCTCGGACAAGGGTCCGATGCCACTCACCCCTCGGAGACCAGGGAAGCCCGCCACGAATCCCTCTAAGGAAGGTCTCAAGAGGAGATAAGAGTAGAGGCTGAAGGAGCAGAAGGGGTATCTGTCCCTCAGCCATAGCAGAAACCATTCCGAAGACTCCAACTCCAAACTCTGGGGTAGAGTCGAAGGAGGAACTGCAATGGGGTGTGGACTAATAGTCATCTGCTGAGACGGACTATGTAGCATTTGGGCCAGTGCCTGTGACTTTAGTAACCTACTGACCACTCTCTCCAAATCATGGTCAGAAAGCCTGGATGACCTTGAAGATCGGCTCCGATGGCTCCGCCCGAGGAGAGGGGCCGAGCCGAAAGTATCGGCTCCAAGGAAGGGGACCTAGACCTCTTCCTCGAAGGAACCATCGGAGCCGATGAAACCACAGAAACTGTCGGAGCCGACAACTTATCGGCACCGACAGGTAGCTTCGATGCATCGGCTCCAGCCGGAGCCGATACGGCCATAAAAGTAAGGGTGTCTGAGCCGATCAGAGCCGACACCGATGCCTGGGCCACATGGTGGTCGGAACCGATCGGAGCCGACACCGAAGTGGTCGAACCAGAGTCGGCACTGATAGCCATCGGTGCCGAAGGTTTACGTAACCCAGAATCGGCTCCAGCCGGAGCCGATCTCGACTCTAAATGAGTCGGAGCCGAGGCCACAGGCTTGGACACAGAATCCTGGGCCTTGGAAGACTTAGAAGTCTTAGATGGGGCCGACTTAGAAGTCTTAGATGGGGCCGACTTAGCCGGAGAGCCCTCCGGTTTAAGAAGGCCCCTCAAAATCAATTTATTTCTTCTTTCCTGCAGGACTCTCTGGCTAAAAGAATGACATATAGCACAGGAGTCCTGCAGGTGAAGAGGCCCCAGGCAGTAAAGGCAAGAAGTGTGACCGTCTGTCAGAGACATCTTCTGACAGCACGAGTCACACTTCTTAAAGCCTGAGACCCTTTCTTTAGACATGGTGAACAAAACACACACACAACACCAGTCCAAGAAATTATATTAAATATATCAAAAGGTATCAATAACAGACACACACAACCACCCTAACGGGGGGGGGGGGTGGGTGGGAGGGTGAAAGTCTGACTGAAAGTTATGAGGAGACAGGGAAATTTTCTGTCAGAAAGGGACTAAAACTAAGTTAAAACTAATAATTTTAAGGTTTTTTGAAGAAAGGGGCTAAAATAGTAAAGTAACAATTCACTTACCAGGAGCTGGTAAAAGGAGGACCTCATCAGCGAAGCGGCAAACGAGATCTGGGTACTTACCGCCTTGCATCATGGGATATGGGGCTGCCTCGAGCTGGTAGAAGTGACTCTCGAGCTTAGCAAGTGCCGAGTCGGAGCCAAGGATCGGCTCCGAACCCATCAAGCAAGAATGAAGGCGAGATTGACAACTTAACATGACACCTGTTTAGTGTGCGTATGGTATCTTGATGGAGAAGAGATTATCCCTTCCATAACCTTGAAGGCGAATCAGACATCTGCTACGTCAGAGGACACGCCCCCCCCCTCCCCTCCAGCCTGGACACTATCCATACCAAAGAAAGGTTTCAGCTGAAGACACGCCTCAAAGCCGAGAGACTGGAAAGGAAGGAATACGCCCCCTTACATCTAAGGCAGAGGACCCAGACGCACAGAGTGGAGCAATTAGATACTTGTTTGACAACAGTGTAGAGTACCTAGCCTCAAGTTGTCAAGACAGTCTCTCACTCAGGTCCAAGAATCTCTGAGTTAAACATGACAGATCCAAGGCCTTCAATGCAGATGTAGCAGCTGCAACAGACTCCAAAGGAGCAGATATTGGCATACACAATGACTCCTAAGCCACCAACTCTGAAGTATGGGCCAGGGAGGGGGTGAAAATGGTAGGACCACCAGTTACCCTCATTCTTAATGCTGATTAGGAAACCATGACACCCATTTCTCTTTCTGTCTTCGGGAACACCCACATCATATGACCCAACTCAAACTCTAAAGTACTTCTAGCAGACATGCAGGACCTCAATGAGAAAAAGTACAGTTGTGTACACTTACCATAAATGTAAATGTTCAAGTGTACCCAAATGTAATGACTGCAACAGTGAATAATCTGCTGGCAGGTTGCCCTCAGTCGGCCTGATTAACAAAGTCTTGGGTCCTGCGTCGGTTGCTGTCCCTTCTTCCATGACGTCAGATCGTCAGGGGTATAAAACATACAGCCGACACCATTACATCAGTTTTTATTGCCCCAGATGTCAGGTGCTCCCCAAATGGGGAGCAAAAGATATATATATATATATATATATATATATATATCTATATATATATATATATATATATACACACACATATATATATATATATATATATATATATATATATATATACACACATATATATATCTTTATATGCATATATATATATACACACACATATATATATATATATATATATATATATATATGCATATATATATACACATATATATATATATATATATATATATATATAAATATGCATATATATATATATATATATATATATATATATATATATATATATATATATATATATATATATATATATACACACACACATATATATATATATATATATATATATATATACACACACATATATATATATATATATACACACACATATATATTTATATATATATATATATACATACCTCCAAACAAAAGCAAATGCACCAAAAAGGCTTTTAAGCATAGTAAAAGAAAGAAGAGGTATAGTAAAAGAAAAACAGGGGGCTGGAGGGAGGGTAACTAGGACTGCAACAGTGAATACACTAGAACATCTACATTTATGGTAAGTGTACACAACTGCACTACGTTCATCATGTTTCACTGTTGCAGTCATTACATTTGGGTAGATTCCCAAAGCTAAGGATGGGAGGATGGATTTATACAGCATTAGGACCAGCTATAAGGCCCTGCAAAACAGCAGTGGCAAAGCCAGCTCTGGATTTAGAGAAAATTTATAAGTGATAATGCTTGGTGAAAGTATGAACTGAACTTCAGGTAGCAGCTTCTAGAATATCCCTGGTAGAAACACCTCTGAGAAAGGCTGCTGAAGTGGATGCAGCCCTGGTGGAATGAGATCTGATCCCCTGGGGGATAGGTTTTCCATAGTGCTTATAACAGAAGCTAATATAATGGCTTATCCATTTAGAAATGGTTTACTTTGAAATAGCCTTCCCCTATTCCCCTGCAGCAAATGCTACCAGCAGTTCAGATTTTCTTCGCGATTTAGTCCTGTCCAAGTAGAATCTAAGTTCTGTGTACATCCAATGAATGCAGAATCCGCTCTCCCTTTTTCTGTGGATTTGGAAAGAAAGCTGGCAAATGAATGGACTGATTTAGAGCCACACCGCGGTGGTGGTGCTGCGGTAGCATTGTCACCTCACAGTAAGACGCTGTCCAATTCGATTCTCAGCTAGAGCATCTTCTGCGTGGAGACATGCGTGAATGGGCATACCTTCGTTGAAGGTCGTGCATCAGGGCTGGTAACTCTGCACGTAAAAAACCAACTACCAATCATTAGTGGACCAGAGTTCCGCTGTGGCGACCCCTAACTGGGAAAAGCCGAAAGACACAACAACTGGATACCACTTTGGGCATGAATGAAGGATTGTTCCTGAGTGACACCCTGTCTGCATGAAATATGATGAAAGGCTCCACTGCCATAACAACCTGTAATTCAGGTATCCCTCTAGCTGAAGTGATTGCTAAAAGGAAGGCTGTTTTCCAGGAAAGAAATTTTAAGTATGCAGTTGCAGCTGGCTCGAAAGGAGGTAGAGCGAATTTCTCCAATACAAAGTTAAGGTCCTAGGCAGGGGTTGGAGCTCTCCTGGGTGGTCAAGTTTTTGGCTCCTCTGAGATACTGCTTTAAAAGAGGGTGAGAGAAGAGTCTGTGTTATAATGAGCTGAAATGGCTGAGGCATAGGATTTCTATAGAAGAAACAGACAGGCCCTTGTGAAGCATCTCAGTTAAATATTGCAAAATCTGAGGTAAATTGGGCACAGCTGTGCTCATCCCTTGAGATTGATCCCAGGCACAGAATCTTTTCCATTTGTCAGCAAAAGATTTTCTAGTACTAGGTCTTCTCGCCTCCAAAATGACATCCATCACAGGTTTGCTGAGGGATGCTAAGGGGGAATTTAAGTGATTAGCCAAGGTGCAAGGTTCAATGTTTGGAGCTGAGGGTGCAGAATTTGGTTCTCCTGCTGAGACAGTAAGGAAGGTGTCTGAGGCAGGTGCCACAGAGGAATATGTGACACTGCGCAGGAGTGGGTACCAGTGTTGGCGAGGCCAGTCTGGAGTAATCAAAATAATTTTTGGTTTGTCCTGTTTGACTTTTAGTAGAACTTTGGAGAGCAAAGGCAGAGGGGGAAAGGTATAGACTGATAGGTTTTTCCAGCTGAAGGACAGAGTATCCACTTTCCAGGCTTTTTTGTGATGAGCTCTTGTGCAAAATTTGTCCAACTGGTAGTTCTGGGGTGAGGCAAAAAGATCTATGTCTGGGCTTCCCCATTTGTGTGCCAACATGTCGAAAATCTGTGGTTCCAGTTTCCATTCGTGAGGGTCCATTAAATTTCTGCTTAGTTCGTCTGCCAGAACATTCTGCTTTCCTGGCAGGAATTGAACTTGTAGTTGTAACTTGGTAACTCAACGCCGTGTTCCACAATGCCATGGCTAGTCCGCAGAGGGGGTAGGTATGTTTACCCCCCTGCTCGTTTATGTACCACGTAACCGTGGTGTTGTCGGTCTTTATCAGTAATTATCCTGGATGAAGGTAGTCCTTGAAGGCTGTCAGAGCATTCTGTACAGCTAGCATTTCTTTTTGATTGATATGAACGTGCATTTGATTTGGGCTCCATTTGCCCGGAATGCACTTCCCTGCCAGATGAGCCCCCCATGCATAGTCTGATGCGTCTGTAGCTAGGGTTTGAGCGGCAGGGGGTGGTGTGAATTACAGTCCCTTGTTTTGGTGGCAGGCCTCTGCCCACCATAGGAACTCTAGGCGCAGGCAAGGAATTATAGGAATAAGAGGTTATGTACTAACCATAACGTTCCATCTGAGTAGGTAACTTCATTTGTCAGCAACCTGTGGGTATCGGATCCGACCTTGGATCTGAGCCAGCAGCTTTCCAAGCTAAAAGATCCGAGCTCTCAGCTCCTCCCATTTACCCATAATACCCTGCTACCTCCCTCCAATCCTCAGATAGAGTTTGCCAAATATGCACCTAACAAAAAAAACAACCATCTAAGACACTCGAAAAGGAACACTAACCTGATGCATGACAAAGGAAAACCTTCCGTCATGGACAAAACCATGAACCAGGTGAGGGGGAAGGAGGGGGGGGGGTGGCTGCTGACAAATGAAGTTACCTACTCAGATGGAACGTTATGGTGAGTACATAACTTCTTAATGTGAAGTAGTTAATTCATTTGATCAGCAACCTGTGGGACAGAGTCCCCAGCTACCAAAAACCTTGGGCGGTCCTCAAGGAAAGATATTCCGGAGCACTGCGGAGCCAAATGCTGCCCTACCTCTGGATATCAGATCCAGCTTATAATGAGAAATGAAGGTATGAGAAGAGGACCAAGCAGCCGTTGAGCAGATGTCATCTAGAGGAACTTTTGACCAGAATGCTGCAGAAGTAGCCGTAGAACGGGTAGAGTGGGCATGAACCCCTAAGGGTTCAGGCCGGCCGGAAGCTAAATAAGCGTGAATGATGCAGTGTGATATCCATCTCGCTAAGGTAACTTTCGTAATAGGCTTTCCCAAAGATGGCTTAGCGAAAGACACGGAGAGTTGATCAGATTTCCGAGTAGCCTCTGTCCTGTGCAAGTAAAAACGCAATTGTCTGTGCACATCCAGTAAGTGCAACCTGTATTCCCCTTTGTTCTGAAAGTTGGGGAAGAAAACAGGCAAGTTAATGGTTTGGTTGATATTGGATTTGGAGGCCACCTTAGGCAAGAATGAAGGGTTAGTCCTGAGAGACACTCTGTCCTTATGGAAGACCAGATACAGGGGTTTCATACAAAGGGCTTGAAGTTCAGATACCCTTCTGGCTGAAGTAATTGCAATCAGGAAGGCCATTTTCCAAGATAAGAATTTTAACTCGACCGAAGCTGCAGGTTCAAAGGGTGGGCCCGTCAGTGCCTGAAGAACCAAGGTTAAGTCCCACGGGGGAACCGCATTCTTGACCGGTGGTCTCAACAGAAAGGTGCCTTTCAAAAAGGTTTTGCATATCTTAGCAGACGCTAAGAGACCAAGGTTATCCCGTATGTGTAAATGGCTGCCATTTGGACTTTGACTGTAGAAGCACTGGCTCCTTGGTAGAAAATATGGGACAGGAATTCAAGAACCGTTGCAATGGGAGCAGTAAAGGGGTCTAAATCCCTATGTTTGGCCCAGATGGAAAAATGCTTCCATTTACTTCTGTAGATCTTCCTGGTAGAAGGTTTATGCACCACCACCAGAATAGATTTTATGAGAGACGAGATACCGGGAGTCCTAGCTATCAGTGGAACTGAATCAACCAAGCGTGAGCTTGAGGTCATCCAGGTTCGGAGGTTGTAATCCCGCAGGATGAGAGATCAGATCTGGAATGGGATCTAAGAGCCAAGGAGGTGCTACACTGTGAGACTGCAGGTAAGGGAACCAGATCTGGCTAGGCCAGAATGGGGTTATGAGGATTATTATGCTCCCCAGCCGATAAGCTTTCTGCAGAAATGTTGTCATTAGCGGAAGAGGAGGATAAGCATAAAGAAAACCGGGAGGCCAAGCATGAACCAGAGCGTCTCTGGGGCTCTCCCCTATTGGGGGAATCAGAGCAAAAAACCCACTGCATTTTGCGTTTGAGGGAGAAGCGAAAAG
Source organism: Protopterus annectens (assembly GCF_019279795.1). NCBI lineage: Eukaryota > Metazoa > Chordata > Ceratodontiformes > Protopteridae > Protopterus > Protopterus annectens. The sequence continues at coordinate 487,848,569 of NC_056749.1, read as the reverse complement.
ATCACAGCAAGGTTGACCCCATCTGAGGAAGATCGGATTCACTACTGATGGGTTTAGAGACCACTCGTAAGGTGTGAGGATCGAGCGACTCAGCTTGTCCGCTAGAATGTTGGACCAACCCAGAATGTGCATTGCTATCAGAAAGCAGTTGGTGGAAATCGCCCATTCCCAAACTCTCACAGCCTCTTGACAAAGAGGGTAAGATCTGGTTTCTCCCTGTTTGTTAATGTACCAGACTACTGCCATGTTGTCTGTCTGAATTGCAATAGTCCCCAGAGGAAGAAGGTCTTGAAGGTCTTGCAACGCTAGAAGCACCGCCCTCATCTCCGGGACACTGATATGCAGAACGGTCTCTAACGGGTCCACGTGCCTTGGATGGTTCTGCCCAAGGAATGCCCCCCCCCCCGAGGCGAGAGGCGTCCGTTGTCAGCATGGCTTGGGGTTGAGGCATCACAAACGGTCTCCCTTCCCGCAGCCCTCGGGAATGGAGCCACCAAAGAAGGGAGTTCCTGCAAACCCTGCTTAGGGGAATCGGAGAATCCAATGGGTGAAGAAGGAGAGACCACTGAACCTGAAGAGTCCATTGAAGGACTCTCATGTGTAATCGCGCCAGAGGTGAAAGGCTGATGGCTGCCACCATGGAACCTAGGGCTCTCAGGACCAATTCTGCAGGTGAGGCTGGGGACTGTAGGAGCGTTATTACATGGAGTGACAAGTTGCGCAACCTGTCCGCTGTCAGTAAAGCTTTGGACTGGAGCATATTTATCCTGGCCCCTATGAAATCCAGAACTTGCACAGGATGAAGAGACTTCTGAAAATTTATGGTAATGACTAGATGCTGGGCCAAAAATAAGGAATAATCCCTGGCAGAGCAGAGCAGATGCCTGGTGGGGGCAGTGAGGAGCCAGTCATCTAGGTACGGAAAGACCTGAATTCCCTGAAGTCTCAGGTGGGCTGCTATAACTGCCATGACCTTGGTGAACAGCCTGGGGGCTGTCGTGAGGCCGAACGGGAGAACCCTGAACTGAAAATGCCTGGCCCCTAGCCGAAAGTGGAGAAACCTTCTGGACCACCTGTCCATGAGAATGTGGTAGTACGCATCCTTGAGGTCTATGGAGCACATCCAGTTGTTCTCCTGTAGAAGAGGGAGAACAGACTGCAGAGTGACCATCCAGAATTTCTCTTTAGCAATGAACAGGTTTAGAGTTGACAGGTAAAGAATTGGCCTCAAGTCCCCCGTCTTTTTTGGCACCAAAAAGAACCTGGAGTAATTGCCTAACCCAGATTGCTCTGGGAGGACGTGCTGGATGGCCCTTTTTTCTAGCAACTTCTTTATTTCTGAAGCCGCAGCCTCCCTCTGATTGGGAGGGACATCGGGAAGGCGCTTTGTTCGTGGGGGAAGGTTCAGAAAGGGGATAGTGTAACCTCTGGATATTATTCAGAGCACCCAGTGATCTGTCGTAATGGACTCCCATCTTCGTAGGTGCTCCGAAAACCACTCCCCCGACTGCTTCCAAAGAGGGACAGCCGGGCAAGCCCTCAGGGCTGCCGCGCGAGTCGGTCCGAGAAGGGTTCTCTGGACCTGAAATTCTTCGGCCCCCCCTCTGCCTCTGGGCCGGCATCCACCTTGTCCTCCTCCGCCTCTGAAGCACAAAGGGTCCGGAGCGGGACGGGACTGCTGGGACTTCTGGAACCACATCTTCTTTTGTCCTCTCTGGTTCCTTGAGAAGGACCTTTGAGGATTCGAGAAGCGGATCCCGATGGCAGACAGCGTCTTCCAGTCTTTCTCGCTCTGGAGCAGTGTGTTGTGGACGGTTTTGCCAAACAGTGTAGAACCGTCAAAGGGAGCGTACGCGAAGAACGCCTTGAAGGGTTCCGCAAAGTCACAAAGGCGAAACCAGGCATGGCGCCACAAGGCGACCCCTGCCCCGCTGGCTCTAGCCGCTCCTTCCATGGCATGGGAGAGAAGCCGCATGGACGTGTTAGAAATTGACTTTAGAGTGGCCATGCGAGCCGAGAAAGTCCATTTATCCTCGGCCGACATGGACTCTGGGGGAGCTCCAGCATATTCTTTTATCAGATCCCGCTGGAGTCTAATGATGTGTGCCAGATAATTCAGCGCCCTTATAGAAAAGGTGGCTGAAGCAAACATCCGCTTTCCAATACGGTCCATTGTCCAAGACTCCTTATCAGGAGGATGGACCGAGGAACTTTCTTGCACTAGTTCCTTCTTAGTGGCAGCCGCCACCACCATGGCATCTACTGGGGACACTTTATTCCATGCCTGTTTGTCAGGGGGAGGACTAAGAATCTTGTCCGGTCTTCTAGGGATTGGCTCCATGGTGTCCGGCTCCTTCCAAGCCCTGGTAGTAATCAAGTCTACCAGGGGATCAGCCGGGGGGGACACCCAAGAGGTAGATGGGCCTGCGAACCCCTCCAGAAACAGACTCATCTGAGGAAGGTTTTTGGGCTGACTACCCCCCTCTAATATGCATTTCCATAATGTCCCCAAAGGAGAAGTCTTCAGGGGGTGACCTTGGGGAACCTTCCCCTTCCTCTAAGTCCGTGTCCTCCGTGAGGGACTCGGGGGAGTCCAAGTGCCTCCTCTTGCACTTTGGATTGTGAGGGACCTCCTCGGCGGGACTGTCCAAGGTTGCCTCACCAACGGGGTCCTGTTCCCCTATGGGAACCAACTGGAGCGTTGGCGCAGGCCGTCTCTGGGGCCGGACGATGGACGACAGGCCCAAATGCAAGGGAGTGATGGGTGGGATCCGCAGCCCGGACCGGGGACCTGGAACTCCTCGACAGCACCCTCTCCACCACGTCAAAAGCCAAGGGCGAGCCACTCTTCCCTGGCTCCGAGAGTAACCCCCTCGGCTTCAACGTGCGGACCGGAGTCAGAGCAGACACGATCGGATCTGAAAGAGTAGTGTGCTCTGACCAAAACAGAGCCGAAAAGACAATGACCCCTGCGGATCCGAAGCTCGGCTCGCGGCCACGAGAGGTCGGATCAGACACGCTCGAGGGTACGGTCGGTGAAGTAGCCATCACTGTCTGCGCCGACTCCCCGGATCCGAAATGGCTTGGATCCAAAGACTCCAAAACCCGATAGTGAATCGGAGGAGGAGCAATCGGGGCAAAGAACCCCATCTGCATTTGGGCCTGCAGGAATCGACGCATCATCTGGTTCATATCAGCGTCAGACATACTTCGAGTAGACCTTGAAGAGGTCGTCGAGGCGGGCCGGGAAGGCCGCCTAAACGACCTTGAGGGAGACTAGGACTCCTCCTCCGGCTCTGGAGAAAAGCGGGGAGAATGGAGCCGAGAGGGGGAAGAACCGGAGACCCTCCTGGGAGAGCTAACTAATTTAGCAGGTGGAGCAGAGGGATGAGACTCTGCCCGCCACTTGTGGCTCTTATGCCAGTCCTTCTCCCTATGCCTTTTCTCTTTGCTAGAAGAGTCCCCCTCTCCCTGGGACACAGAGGGAGGTTGAGTCCCTGCCAGGGGAGGAGGAGCTGAAGGTTGGACAGCCACAGCTGGTGTCGCTGAGGGAGAGGAGGAAGAAGAATCTGCGGACAAGAGTCCCGCCAGGATTAACTTATTCCTCCTATCCCTCACAGCCCGAGGGTTAAAGGCTGCGCACACTTGGCAGCCCGAAGACAAGTGGGCCACCCCCAGGCAGAGAACAAACTGAGTGTGGCCATCTGCTGGGGACAGCTTATGACCACACTCAGTGCATTTAGAAAAAAATGGCCTTAGGCCCCTCAGCTATTGCACGTTGAAACGAGCCCACACACACAAGAAAGGGAAGGGAAAAACTAAAACTCTACACAATTTTCCACAAAACAAAATGCGAAAATTACAGATACAGAAAACTAAGGGCCTACTAGACTCACACACACGAAAAAAACTTCAAGAAAAAGAGTTTTAAAATAGTTTTAGATACTCTCACCAACACCAAGAGCTCATCACTTAAGCTGTCAGAAGCAGCAGCAAATGAGATCTGAGGACTGGAAAGAGGTAGCAGGGTATTCTGGGTAAAGGGGAGGAGCTGAGAGCTCGGATCTTTTAGCTTGGAAAGCTGCCGGCTCTGATCCGAGGTCGGATCCGATACCCACAGGTTGCTGATCAAATTAAGTTAACTACTTCAGATTCATTGTTTCCAGGCTGTGACAATGTTAACTCCACAAACTTTTTAAGTACCAGTAAGTTTCCTCATATGCAGTCTTGCATATGGAATTAGAAGAATGCAGGAGGCCATGAACCCCAAGGCTTGCAGTATTTGTTTTGCAGATATAGCAGGGTTTTTGTGGCCACCTGTTTGAAGTAAGTCACCAAATGAATTTGCTTTTCTGGCGCAAGGAATGCCATCTGGGCAGTTGTATTCAAGCTTGCACCAAAGAATGTAATCTTTTGAGAGGGTAACCAGTTGAGATTTCTTTTCGTTTATGGTGTACCTTAGACAGGTTAGAACTCTTTTTACAAATGCCAGATGTTTTAGAAGAATGGCCTGATTTTCTGCTAGAATAAGACAATCGTCCAGGTATGGATATATTTGAATATTTCTTTGCCTGCAAAATGCAATTACTGGAGCCAGGCATTTTGTGAATACCCTGGGTGCAGTAGACAAGCCAAAGGACAGTGCAGAGAATTGATAATGCATGCAGCCTGCTTTGAAGCGTAGGAGTCTTCTGCAAGATTCCCTGATTGGGATATGCAGGTAAGCCTCTTAAGTCAAGAGTTGCCAATCAGGCATCCTTGCCTATCATAGGAAGTAACTGGTGAAGAGTCAGCAACTTGAATTTTGGAATGTCCAGAAAGGTGTTTAGAGTAGACCGGTCCAGAATTGGATGCCATGACTTGTCTTTTCTGGGTACCAGAAAAATTTGGAATAGAAACCTTGTCCCTTTTCCTCTTGTGGTACTAGCTGAATAGCTCATATGTTTAGGAGGGAAAGTACTTGTTTCTGAGCCTCTGCCCACTGATTTGGGGGCAGGTCTGGCCACCCGTTTAGAGTTGGCAGTGTGTGGAAATGAAATCTGTACCCCTGGGACACTATATTTACAACCCATTTGTCCTGAGTGATAAGTTGCCAGTTTCTTGAATGAAAAGCCAGTTTTCCCCCCAAAGGGGTGGCTAAAGGTAAGTGCTTGGTAATTTCAAAGGGAAGTCATTGAGACTGTTTACCATTGGGTGGTGCCTTGCTGTTTCCAGATTTGGAAGTGGAAGCACCCCATTGCTTAGTTCTGAAAGTCCCTTGGGACTGAAACCTGGTGCTTTTGGAATGCCTGGGTTTGGCCGTAGTGGCTCTGGAAGGAGCTGGAAAGGACCAGTTCTTAGTAGGCCAATGCCTACTAAATATAGGAGGTTGCACTTTTAAGAAATCTTTCACAGTTTGCATAGATTTAGCTTTATCTTCCATCTTTTTTAGAACTTCTTCAGCCTTATTGCCAAATAGGCGGTCCTGCTGTAAAGGAGCATCCAAAAGTTTTGCTTTAACATGATCAGGCAGAGATTGCTCCTTAAGCCAAGCATGCCTTCTAAGCACAGTCCCAGTAACAGCAGCCCTGCAAGAGGCCTCTAAAGAATCAAAACCACAAAGTATGTTTGCCAACTTGTTCAGCTGAATGCAATAAATCCTGTAAATCTTTATTCTCCACACAGTCAGAAATCAACATCATTTTCTGTTTAAGAAGTCCCATGATATGCTGTTGATATTTTAGCATATGGACTTGACAGTTTAAAGCCCTGATTGCCAAGGTTGCAGAAGTATAAACCTTTTTAACCCATCTATCAAGCACCCTAGAGTCTCTACCAGAAGGGGTAGGATTTTTAGCAGTAGAAGCCTTAATGCCCTAGGGGCCCTGTGAAATGGTTTCAGGGTGCGCACCTGGATTTTTGAAAAGGAATTTTGTGGGACTCAGGAACCCTGTAGTACCTGTCTGGTTTGCTAGGGGCTAGAGACAAGGAATCAGGGGCCAAAAGGCCTATGCTGAGGAAGAAGGAAATCCCCAAGCCTCTTTTTGGATTCAGAGCAATCCTGACTTTCCCAGTAGAAATTCTCCCTTAAGGTATGTAAAGTTTCCACAAAAGAGAAATCCTCTGGTGGAGAAACAGAGGGAATGGAGTCCTCTGCATCAGTGTCCTCATAAGTAGGCATGGACAAATCTGGATCATTCAGAAGAAAGAAAGTCCTGTTCAGAAGATTCATAGTCAAATCAATCCTAGGCCTTTTAGAAGGGGGGGGGGGTTTGACGACCCCTGATCAGAGTAATTAAATCTTCAGCCATTTTGATTTGTTTTTTAGGAATAGGGGCCTGAACATGTGGCCTGGGCGTCGTTTTTTTAGACATAGATTTAGATTTAGGCCTTAGCACAGAAGTTGGAGTCGGTTTAATATTCTGTAGGCCTGAATACACCCCAGAAGCCGGTGCCTGCTCAGCAGCGCCGGACCCATGAGACATCCGCGGGTTCCACATGTGAAGCATCTCAGTATAGGCCTGCAAATCAGAAGTAGCGGGTATCAGGGGTTGAGAAAGCACCTCACTGAGTACCGGCGAACTGGCTTAGGAGAAGCATTGTCGGCAGCTTTGGACCTCAACGGCCTGTCTTTTTCTTTGTGTTTTTTCGGTATTCCGGTAGTCGGATGGCTAGTCGATGTAATTTCTGGATAATTCAATTGAGAACCGAAACATTTTGAAGCAAAAATGTACTAACGATGGATGGTGCGCTGATTAAATAAAGCACAAAACCGACAACAAGGTACGTCGTGGTCAGGGCCTAGGCAAGGAATACAGAACAAATGAAAATCCTTATGAGGTATTTGCTTCCCACAAGTAATACAATTATTAACTTTTACTGACATCGGTAAGGAGCAAGAAAAATTTTCTCCAACAGGATACTTAGCTTTTAGTTGAAGACTTTGGTTCTGAAACTCAAAAATGAAAATTTCAGGAGTCAGCCAACTGATGTAATGTCGTTGGCTGCATGTTTTATACCGCTGACGTCATGGAAGAAGGGACAGCAACCGACGCATGACCCAAGACTTTGTTAATCAGGCCAACTGAGGGTAACCTGCCAGCAGATTACCCGAATGCATTGACTGCAACAGTGAAACACGAACATCTAAAGATGTCTCAATAGTATGCAGAAAGTACAGTTATGTACACTTTACATAAATATAGGTGTTAAAGTGTATTCACTGTTGCAGTCCAGACAAATGGGGTTATCTGGCCCAAAATAGCCCTCGATCGGCCCGAATACCAAAGGTAAGGGGAAATTATGTCGGCTTTATAGGTTGTCAGTATCCTTGGTACAAAAGGAAGCAGCCGACGTCACTTCCACAGTCTTTCTTGCCACAAATGTCAGGAACCCCAAAGAAATAAGGCTTAGCCAAAATATAAAGCATCCTTGGTAAACTAAACAAAATAAAGCCTGCACCTTAGGAAAGGAGAGCAGGAGAAAACCAAAACGGGGAAGGAGGGAGGGAAACCAGGACTGCAACAGTGAATACACTCGAACATCTACATTTATGGTAAGTGTACACAATTGTACTATGTTCATCATGTTTCACTGTTGCAGTCTTAATAAATGGGTTGATTACCAAATCCCAAAGAAGAGGGAGGAGGTACCAACACAATCAAGGATTAGAGAGACTGCCCTGCAGAACAGCAGTGGCAAACCCTGCCCTGGATATAGAAAACAAAGACAAGTTATAATGCTTTGTTAAAGCGTGTACAGAAGACCATGTGGCAGCCTCTAAAATGTCTTTAGTAGGGACACCCCTTAAAAAAACTGCAGAAGCGGAGGCTGCTCTTGTGGAGTGTGTCCTCACTCCTTGAGGAGGAACCTTGCCATGAAAGGAATAACTAAAGGTAATACAGTATGCAATCCATTTAGAAATGGTTTGCTTAGAAATAGATTTGCCCTGAGCCCCAGAAGCAAAGCTGACCAAGACCTGAGCTGACTTTCGAAGATCCTTAGCCCTGTCCAAGTAGAACCTGAGCTTTCTAAGAATGTAGGAAGGTGTATGAACCGATTAAGAGTCAGACTAGAAACCACCTTCGGCATAAAATAAGGATTGGTCCTCAGGGTGACACGATCTGCATGGAAGATGAGAAAAGGCTCACAGCCATCAAAGCCTGCAGTTCTGAAACTCTCCTTGCTGTAGAAATAGCTAAAAGGAATGCAGTTTTCCAGAAGAGAAACTTTAAATGTGCAGTGGTAGCTGGCTCAAAAGGTGGAAGGGTAAGCTTCTCCAACACAATTAAGGTCCCAGGCTGGAGTAGGTACCCTTCTGGGAGGTTTTAAGTTGCCAGCACCTCTGAGAAACATTTTCATTAGAGGATGAGAGAAAATGGGTTGTTCAAAAGAACAGTAAGCAGAAATAGCTGAAGTGTGGATCTTGATAGAAGAAAAGGAAAGTCCACCTTGAAGCAATTCAGCCAAGTATTCCAGGATCAGAGGAAGAGTAGGCTGAGAAGATGATTCACGTTTTGCCTGCATCCATTGAAAGAATCTTTCCCATTTGCCAGCATAGGACTTCCTAGTGCTAGGCCTCCTGGCCTCACGAAGTAAATCAACCACCTGCTGGGAAAGGGAAGTAGTGGTAGAGTGATTCATATAATGAGCCATGCTGCCAAATGGAGAGTCTGAAGATGAGGATGCAGCATTTTCCCCCTTCCTGAACCAAAAGATCTGGTTTCAATGGAAGATGCCATGGAGGAAATTGGGAGACTGCGAAGCAGAGGATACCAGTGCTGCCTGGGCCAGTCTGGAGCTATGAGATTGGTCATTGGTCTTTCTTCCCTGATCTTCAACAACACTTTGGGAAGAAAAGGAAGAGGAGGGAAGGCATAAACTGAAAGTAGCATCCAAGGGAAAGAGAGCATCCATTTTCCAGGCTTTGCTGTGATGCTGTCTGGTGCAAAAAAGTGGCAGAAGGTGGTTGTCCGGGGAAAAGAAAAGATCCACCTGTGGAGTATCCCAATGCTGAATGATGCTGTAAAAGACCGTTCTATTCAGCTGCCACTTGTGAGGATCCAGGGTTTGTCTGCTCAACTTGTCTGCCAAAACACTGCGTCGCCCTGGAAGAAACCGAGCTAGAAGATGTATGCCCAATGATGCTGCTGTGGACCATAGAATCATGATCTGCCTGCACAGGGGGTAAGAATGCGTCCCTCCCTGTTTGTTGATGTTCCATATGACTGTGGTGTTGTCTGTTCTGACCAGCAGAGTTCCAGGCAAAAGAAGATGCTTGAAAGCCAGTAAGGCATGGTGAACTGCAATTAATTCCTTCAGGTTTATATGCAAGTGCATCTGTTGGGCGGTCCAACGTCCCTATATGCATCTGCCATCCAGGTGAGCTCCCCAGGCATAGTCCGATATGTCCATGGTCAGAACTTGAATTGCAGGGGGTGGACGGAAAGGCATGCCCTTGTTTTGCAAACAGGATGTCGCCCACCATAGAAACTCTCTCTGCAGACAAGGAAGCAGAGGAATAATCACATCCAGGTCCTGTGTGTGCGGACACCAAAGGTTATTGAGGTACCATTGCAATTTCCTCATATGCAGCTTTGCATATGGAATCATGAGAATACAAGAGGCCATAAATCCCACAGCTTGCAGGTATTTCCTTGCAGGGAGCTGGGAAAGGCTTGCCAAGTCCTTGAAGTAAGCTGAAAGAGTTGTCTGCTTCTCCTGGGTGAGATATATTATCTGGGCAGCTGTGTTCAGACTCGCTCCCAGGAATGTTATCTCCTTTGATGTTACCATTTTTGACTTTTGCTCGTTGAGAGTGTAACCCAGGGAAGAGCGAAGAGTCTTTACAAATTCCAAATCCTTTAACAGCTGTTCCTGAGACTTTGCTTGAATCAGTCATCCAAGTAAGGGTAAATTTGAAATTTCTTCTGCCTGCAAAAGGCAAGGACTAGAGCCAGGCACTCTGTAAATACTCTGGGAGCAGTAGATAAGTCAAAGGGCAGCGCAGAGAATTGATAATTTTGCTTGCCACTCAAGCGAAGGAACTGCCTGCAGCTTTCCTTGATAGGGATGTGCAGATAAGCTTCTTTGAGATCCAAAGTTACCAGCCAGGAGTCCTTGTCCAACATTGGTAGCAACTGATTAAGAGTGAGTATTTTGAACTATGGAATCACCAAGAAAGAGTTCAGAATGGATAGATCTAGGATAGGCCGCCAGGTGCTTTCTTTTTTTTTTTGCACCAAGAAAAGTTTGGAATAGAAGCCTTGGTCTACCTGCTGAGCAGGAACTGATTCTATTGCCCCCAAATGCAACAGAGACAAAACTTGCTTTTCTACTTCTGCCTTTTGATTTGAAGGAATGACCGGGAATCCTTTGTGCACCGGAAAGCTGTAGAAATAACTCGTGTCCTAGGGATACAGTTCTGAGTACCCATTTGTCGTCCATGGAGGCGGCACAGACCTGTGCAAAATTGGCCAACTTCCCTCCGAAAGGAAAACCCGGGCAAGAAGGAACAGACAGAAGTTGGACAAAGTCATTGAGAATGCTTGGACTGAGATGCAGGCTTAGAACTTCCCGACTTAGAGGTGGAAGCATGCCATTGTTTAGTCTCTTTGAGGGGTAGCCGCCTGTCCCATAACAGATCTATAACCTCTGGTCCTGGAACGGTTCTGTCTGCTCGTATCAGGAAACATGTAATTCTTAGAAGGGTAGTTCCTGCTAAAGCGAGGAGGATGAACTTGCAGAAAGTCTGTTTGCATGGATCTGGCCTTATTGTCCATCTTCTTGAGCACCTCCTCTGCTTTACTGCCAAAAAGACTGTCCTTCTGTAAAGGTACATCTGAAAGCTTGGCCTTGACAGGCTCCGGAAGGGGCTGTTCCCTGAGCCAGGAAGCATGCCTCCTGATAACAGATCCAGTAGGTGCAGCCCTGCAGGAAGCTTCAATAACGTCAAAACCACAGTGTAATGAATGCATGTTAAGACTGGCAGAATTAACTAAATACTGCATATCCTTATTCTCCGCCAAGAGAGGCACACTGGAAATATTTAACTTAATAGCCTCCAAGGTATACTGCTGATACTTGAGCATAAGAAAAAGGCAATTGGTAGACCTAATAGCAAAAGTGGCAGAGGTATAAACCTTCTTTCCCCACCTGTCTAGATTCCTAGATTATCTATCAGAAGGAAAGTACAGTTGTGTACACTTATCATAAATGTAGATGTTCAAGTGTATTCACTGTTGCAGTCATCACATTTGGGTTATCTGCCTGCAGGTAGCTCTCAGCCAGCCTGAATACCAGTCTTGGATTCCTGCATCGGATGCTGTCTCTTCTTCCATGATGCCAGGTTGTCAGGGGTATAAAACATGCAGCCGATGCCATTACATCAGTTTTTCTTGCCCCAGATGTCAGCTGCCCCCACAATGGGAAGCAATTAAATGTTATGGTACCCCTCCAACAAAAAGCAAATACACCAGAAAGCTTAAATAAACCAAAAAAGAAGGAAAGGTAGAGCCAAGATAAGTCAGGGGGCTGGAGGGAGGGTAACCAGGACTGCAACAGTGTATATACTCGAACATCTACATTTATGGTAAGTAACTGTACTATCTTCTTCGTGTTTCACTGTTGCAGTCAACACATTTGGGTTGATTCCCAAAGTTAAGGAAGGGAAGAGGAAGTTAGAGAGCATTAGGGCCAGCTATTAAGCCCTGCAAAACTGCAATGGCAAAATCAGCTTTGGATTTAGAAAAAATAGGCATGTGGTAATGCTTGGTGAAGGTATGTACAGAGCTCCAGGTAGCAGCGTCTAGGATGTCCCTGGGGTAGGGACACCTCGTAGAAAGGCTGTAGAGGGAAATGAAGCCCTGGTGGGATGTGATCTTATCCCCTATGGGGTAAGTTTTCCATGGTGCTTATAGCAGAAAAGAATGCAATGGGATATCCACTTATAAATGGCTTGCTTTGAAATGGCCTTCCCCTCTGCCCCTGCAGCAAAGCCAACTAGTAACTGTTCAGATTTTCTGAGAGGCTTAGTCCTGTCCAAATAAAATCTAACTTGTCTGTGCACGTCCAAAGAGTGCAGTATTCATTCTCCTTTGTTTTGTGGATTCGGGAAAAAGGTAGGCAAATGAATGGACTGATTAAGGGCTACACTAGACACCACCTTGGGCATAAAGGAAGAACTTGTCCTGAGAGAAACCCTGTCTGCATGGAAGACAATGAAGGGCTCCAATGTCGTGAGGGCCTGTAATTCAGACACTCTTCTTGCTGAAGTGATGGCTAGAATGACGGCTGTTTTCCAAGAAAGGAATTTCAACTCACTCTGCAGTTGCAGCTGGCTCAGGAGGAGGGAGAATGAACTTTTCCAATACAAAGTTAAGGTCCCAGGCAGAAGTAGGGGCTCTCCTAGGGGGTCTTAAATTTTTGCTTTAGCAGGGGGTGAGAGAGGTGGTTCAGTATTATAATGTGCTGAAATGGCACAGGCATGAATTTTAAGATGAGAAGAATAGACCCTTGTGGAGCACTTCCGTTAAGTACTGTAGAATATGAGGTAAGATGGGCACCGTTGTGGCCATCCCGAGTCTGACTCCAGGAATAGTATCTTTTCCACTTTTCAGCATAGGATTTTCTAGTACTAGGTCTCCTTGCTTCCAGAATGACCTCTAACACCTGCTTACTGAGAGATGCTGTTGGGAGAGCTCAAAGAATTTGCCAGGGTGCAAGGTTCAGGGTTTGAAGCTGAGGGTGCAGAATCTGGCCCGCCTGCTGGGACAGCAGGGAAGGTGTCTGTAGGTGTCATGGATCCAGCAGTATCATGCTGCACAAGATGGGGTACCAGTGCTGGCGAGACCAGTCTGATATCCCGTTGTCCTATTTGATCTTTAGCATAGCAAAACCTTCGAGAGGAGTGGCAAACGGGGAAAGGCATAAACTGAGAGGCTTGCCCAGGTAAAGGACAGGGCATCCACTTTCCAAGCTTGACTGTGGGGAGTCCTTGTGCAAGATTTGTCCAATTGGTAGTTCCGGGGGGAGGCAAACAGGTCCATCTCTGGAGTCCCCCATTTGTTTCTGAAGAGGATGAATATTTTTGGTTCCAGTTTCCATTCGTGTGGGCCCATGAGATTTCTACTTAGGTCTGCCAGTGAATTTAGCTTGCCTGGCAGGAACTGAGCTTGTAGGTTGCACTTGGTAGCTCAAGGCTGTGTTCCACAGAGCCATGGCTAGTCTGCAGAGAGGGTACGAATGGGTTCCCCTCTGCTTGTTTATGTACCACATAACTGTGGTGTTGTCTGTCTTTACCAATAATTGTCCTGGAAGGATGTGGTCCTTGAAGGCTGTCAGGGAATTCTGTACAGCTAACATTTCCTTTTGGTTGATATGCAGGTGCATCTGTTTTGGGTTCCATTTGCCCTGAATGCAATGCCCTGCCAAGTGAGCCCCCCATGCATAGTCTGATGCATCTGTAGTCAGGGTTTGGGCAGCAAGGGGTAGACTGAAAAGGAGCCCCTTGTTGAGGTGGCAGGCCTCTGCCCACCAAAGGTACTCTGTCTTTATACAAGGAATGATAGGAATCATTGATTCCAGGTCCTGCGAATGTTGACACCATAGGCTTTTAAGATACGATTGTAGTTTCCTCATATGGAATTAGTAGAATGCAAGAGGCCATGAACCCCAGGGCTTGCAACATTTTCCTTGCTGATAGCTGGGTGTTTGTGGCCAGTAGTTTGAAGTAGGCTGTCAAATAACTTGTTTCTCTGGCGTAAGGTAAGCCATCTGGGAAATTGTGTTCAAGCTTGCTCCCAGGAATACAATCTGTTGGCAGGGTACTAGACGAGATTTCTTTTCGTTTATGGTGTACCCCAGAGAGGTTAGAAGTTTCTTTACAAATGCCAGACGTTTTAATAGCATGTCCTGGCTTTCTGCCTGAATCCGACAATCGTCCAGGTATGGGTATATTTGAATATTTCTCTACCTGCAAAATGCAATGGCTGGAGCTGGACACTTCGTGAATATCCTGGGCTGCAAAGGGAAGTGCAGAGAACTGATAGTGCATGGAGCCTGCTCTGAAGCTTAGGTATTTCCTGCAAGATTCCCTTACTGGAATGTGCAGGTAAGCTTCCTTCAAGTCTAAGGTTGCCAACCAGGCATCTTTGCCTAGCATATGAAGCAGCTGTTGAAGTGGTAGCATTTTGAATTTTGTGATTACCAAAAAGGTGTTTAGAATAGAGAGGTCCAGGATAGGATGCCAGGAGCTGCCTTTTCTGGGTACCAGGAAAAGTCTTGAGTAAAAACCTTGTCCCCTTTCTTCTGCTGGGACAGGTTAAATAGCCCTGATACTTAGAAGAGAGAGAACCTGCTGTTGAGCTTCTGCCCACTGATTCGGGGGAAGGTCTGGCCAACTGTTTGGGGTTGGTAAGGTGTGGAAGTGGAATCTGTATCCTTGGAAGACTATTTAAAACCCATGTGTCCTGGGTAATGAGTTCCCAGTTTTTTGCATGCAGGTTAAGCTTTCCTCCTACGGGAGTAGGCAGTTGAGCAGGGCTTGGAAGGGTTAAGGTTAAGTCATTGTGACATTTTTCCATAGGGGGGGTGTCTTACTACTTTCAGCTTTGGAAGTGGGAGCCCGCCACGCCTTAGGCCCGTGTGTAGCCTGAGACTAACCTAGGTGGTCTGCTGTTCCTGGGTTTGGGCTGAGAAGGCCTGGAAGAGACTGGAAAGGACCAATTCTTAGAAGGCCAATGCCTACTAAATCTGGGAGGCTGTACTTGCAGGAAATCTTTAACAGTTTGCATAGATTTAGCTTTTTCCTCCTTTTTAAGGACTTCTGCTTTGTTGCCAAACAGGCGGTCTTGGTTTAAAGGAGCATCCAGTAATTTAGCTTTAACATGATCTGGCAAGTTTTGCTTCTTAAGACAAGCATGCCTTCTAAGTAGAGACCCCATGACAGCAGCCCTGCAAGATGCTTCTTAAGAGTCAAAGCCACATTGTAAACCATGTTTACCAACTTGTTCAACAGAATGCATTAAATCCTGTAATTCTTTATGTTCAGCACAGTCAGGAATCAACATCATTTTCTGTTTAAGTAGTCCCATAATATGCTGCTGACACATTTAACATATGAAACTGGCAATTTAAGGCCCTAATGTTCAAAGTGGCAGAGGTGTATATCTTCTTACCCCATCTGTCCAAGGCCCTGTAATCTCTATCAGAGGGGGTAGGGTTTTTGGCAGTAGTAGCCTTAATGCCCTTTGGTCCTTGGGAAAGGATCTCTGGATCCGCAGTAGGATTCTTGAAGAGGAACCTGAGAGAGTCAGGTACTCTAATACTGCTCAGGTTTTCTGGGAGCTGGAGGTAAGGTGTCTGGGGCCAGGCTAGATTCCAAGAAGGCATCATCTACAATGTCCAGAACAGGAGGGATAGCTAAAGGCATGTGATGAGGGAGGAGTAAGAATTTCTTAAGCCTCTTTTTGGAGCCAGGGTAATCCTGGCTTTCCCAGCGGAAATGCTCTCTAAGAGTGTGCAAGGTTTCACCAAAAGAAAAATCTTCTGGAGGGGAAGCAGTGGGAATGGAATCCTCTGCATCAGAATCCTCATAGGTAGATAAGGGCAAATCCTGGTAATCAGAAGAAAAAGAAATTTCAGAATCCTAATCAGAAGAATCAGAAGGAAAATCAGTTCTAGGGCTCTTAGTAAATAAATCTTCAGCCATTCTAAGCATTTGTTTTTTAGGCATATGGGCCTGACCATGCAGTTTGGACGTCTGTTTTCTAGGCATGGGTCAAGTTTTAGGCCTTGATGAAGAAGATGGAGTGTGTTTAAAATGCAAATCTGTAGGCCTGAATACACCCTCAGAAGTTGGTGCCTGCACAGCGGCTCTGGACCCATCCAAGGTAGAGACATCCACAGGTTCCATAGTCGAAGAAGCATGTCGTGGCATACCGGACTCCGAATGGGTCTCAGTAGAGGCCTGCGAATCTGAAGTAGTGGGTATCAGGGGCTGTGAAAGCACCTCACTGAATACCGGCAAACTGGCGACTACCTTAACGGAAGCATATTTGGCAGTCTTGGATCTATGCGGTCTGTCTCTTGTCTTTATCCTTATGTTTTTTCGGAATATCGGTAGTCGGATGGCTCTCCGAAGCCATTTTTGGATAGTTATACAGAGTACCAAAATAATTTGCTGCAAATATAGACAGACGACAAATAGTTCAAAGGTTGAACAAGGCACAAAACTGACAGCGAGGGACGTTGTGGTCTGGGCCTAAGCAAGGAATGCAGTACAAATGAAAATCTTTATGAGGTATTTGCTTTCCACAAGTAACACAATTGTTAACTTTTACTGACATCGGATAAGAGCAAGAAAAGGAATCCCCAATGGGGTACTTAGCTTTTTTGAAGACTTCGGTTCTGAAACTCGAAAACGAAAATTTCAGGAGTCGGCCAACTGGCACTTGTGAAATGCTTCTGCTTCGGGCACCACGCGGCAAGAAAGACTGATGTAATGGCGTCGGCTGCATGTCTTATACCCCTGACGACCTGACGTCAAGGAAGAGGAGACAACATCCGACACAGGAATCCAAGACTTTGATAATCAGGCCGGCTGAGGGCTACCTGTAGGCAGATAACCCATATGTAATGACTACAACAGTGAAACACTAAGATCATCATCAGAAAGGTGAAAGGGGGTGTTTGGGGTCCAAATAGTCAGATGGACTCTGGTCCGTCTGCAAAGGACTGTTTTTGAGGTGGGCTTGCTGGGGAGTCTTAAACTGCTGAGGTCTCTTACCAGACTTTTTGGCTTTAGCTGGAGGGGGCTGTGACTGCCTTCTAACAAACACAGGTTTAGAAGGATAATTCCTCTAGAATTTTGGTACAAGAGAAACCAGGATGTGTTTCAGTTCCTGCATCTTCTTCTCCTGTAAGGTCTTAAATAAGTCCGCAGCAGCAGGCCCAAATAGGGCTGAATTTTCCAGAGGAGCAGCCATAAGTTTGGATTTAATGTCCTCTTGCAAAGTTTGAAGGTTCAACCAGGCAAATCTTCTCAGGACTGAACCTGTGGCAGCTGCCCAAGCTGAAGCCTCCACAGCATTGTAGCTATATTTTATTGAATGGCAGGCCACCTGAGAGGATGCCTCAAGCAAGGATGAAGCCAAAGATTTGTTTTTTTACGTCAGGCAAATCTGAAATAATTTTGGAAAGTTGGGACAAGAGTTCCAAGGTGTACTTAGCCATGTGTGTTTGATAATTGGGATATTTTTTTTGCCTAACCTCTCCATATGTCTACTACCTTTGCCAGAGGGGAGAAGGGAGGTGGAGGGAAGTAACTTTGAGGGATTACCAGAAGCCAGCATCATGACAGAATGGTCAGCAGAAGGGGCTTAGAAAAGAAACTTACCGTCTCCAAGCACCTTGTAGAATTTGTCTGGTTTCTTAGGTGCTGGCATCTGGGAATCAGGAGTTCTACTAGAAGATGCAACTGCATCCAAAAATATGGGCAAGACAGGAGCTATGGCTGAGGGAATAGCAGCATCAACATGAAGTAATTCGCAGGAATTTTTTTGTACTTAGGACATCTCACAACTCTCCCATTTGAAATGTTGCCCATTTGAAATGTTGCTTCATCTTACCCAAGATCTCACTGGAAGTAATTTCCTCTATTAGGGAATAAGTATAACTGGATTCCTCCTCCGGAAATACATAATCCAACGGGAGGGGATCTGAGGTGAATAAGCTAGGAACTCATCCTCTGAGGATCCCTCCTCTTTGGAAGAGGCCTCTTCCTTAACCCTCTTCTGAGGAGAGGTAACCCAGAGTGTGGCCGGTAATGAAACCCCTTGAGGAGGCCTAAGGGACAGAACAGCACTAAAAATGCCCTGTGTAAAATTTTGCCAAACCTTCTGGGGATCTTTGGGAGGTAACAAATGCTTGTTTTTTTGTTTCGTCTTGGTATGCAGATCAGCCCTATGTAAGTTTGGAGTTACAGACATAGACCTAGAATCAATCATGTCGGAATCAATAACTTCTCTAACCAATATGTGAGAGATCCCCCTAGGGCCCTCGGTGATCACAAGTCTAGGCTCTCCACGAACATCCACACCGGTTACCTGTGGCACCTCCAAGGACGTGCCGTTATCCTGATCCAAGGCAACCTCCATTACTGGCTGGGTCTTTGAACTGGACGTTGGGGCTGAACATTTCGCCAGACTATCAACTGCCTTGGGAGAGATCTGCCACTGGAGGTGCAGCTGAAGCCTCAGGTTTAGGCTTCTTGGCCTTCCGCTTCACAAGCAACTTTGCCTCGGGTCCTGTGGGTTCCTTCCATAGCACTTTTCACAAGGAGGTTTCAAGCGCTGATTCTCCAAATATATCAAAAGGGAAGATAACCTACTTCTCAATATTTTAGGCACAAAGACCTGGCAGATAGGGAAAGATCTATGACTGTGGGTAGGCCCAAGACAAAAAAAAGAAGACACTGCTGGTGATCGTCTATGTGGAATCTAATGTCCACATTGGCATGTGCCTTTCTTGGATGACATGAAACCTAACCACAGCAGAAAAAGCAAAGAAAAAGATTCCCCAATGGGGCACTTACCTGAAACATTAAAACAGCAGAGACTTCGGTGAGCAGACATACGGGTAAAGCATTCGGACTGGAGACAAATAAGTTCTGAGGATGGTGTGTGCATACATCCGGTATCAGTTTACGTGTGATGTACCACACAGCTTTAAGCAGTAAAGGTCTTCTGTATATTGGCCAATGTCGGGTCGTTTTGGCAGGCAACTCCCTCATGTAAAGAATACTGAAAGAGAGGAATAGAAGGACATCTGTAGGCTTCAAAAATAGCCCACAAGGTCTATCCAGGAAATGAAGGACAGGGATGGATTGGAGAGAAACTGAGGAAGAGTGAAAATGAACACGTCTAGTCAGGGGGAAATCGACTTTTAAATCTGATGCTGTCCTTTTCATTCTTCCTCAAATTATGGGACAGACTCCCCAGCTATGTTGATCTTGGGTGGCCAGCATAGAAGGCCATTCTAAAGTACTGCCGAACCAAACGTAGCTCCGTTTCTATAAGTAATATCCAATTTGTAATGAGTAACCAAGGTATAAGCATTAGACCATGTGGCTGCAGCACAGCTATCAACAGATGTTCTTGATCAAAAAGCAGATGAAGCAGCCATGGATCTGGCTGAATGAGCATTAGGAGAATTGGGTAAGGTCATGCCTTGGTAAGAAGAGACCCAAGAAATACAATTTGTAATCCATTTGGCTAAAGTGACTTTAGAAACTGGACACCCTAGTTTTTTGATGAAAGAGGGACACAAAGTTGACCCAATTTTCTAATTTGTTTTGCCCTGTGAAAATAAAAATACAATTGTATGTGCACATTAAGGAGATGAAGCACGTTTTCTCCATTATTTGAAAAATTTGGAAAGATGACTGGTAAATGACTGGATTGTTATTTTCAGAAGCTACTCTAGGTAAAAAGGAAGGGTTTGTCTGTAAGATGCACTATTTTTATGGAAAATTATACAAGGGTTTTGGCTACTAAGAAGACTGTTCATCATGAAAGGAATTTTAAATCAATTTTAGCTGAAGCTTCTAAATGTTTCAGAGTTAAACCTTGTAGCATAATTGTGAGATCTCAGGAAGGTGAAAGATCCTTTATTGGTGGTCTGAGATGGAAAATACCCCTTGAGGAATGCTTTGCATAATTTAGACAAAGCCAAGGAATAATTTCTGTCTCGTGTGTGGAAATTAGAATTAGCTGTTAATTGTGGTTTTATGGTAGACAAACTAGCTCTTTCTTTAGAGAGGATTGCTAAAAATTCAAGTACTGCAGAAACTGGAGCAGAGAATGGGTCAAGCTCATTCAACAACCAAAGGGAGAATCTTTTCTACTTGCGTTTGTAAACTTTTTTAGCAGATTATCTTTGGGAAGCCAAAATAATGGTATGTGCTAGAGAAGAAAGCCTGGTCTGTCTAACCATTACTGAAGTGTAGAAACCATGCAGTTAGTTTGAGGGCCTGGATATTGGGATGCTGGATCCCTGATGGATGAGCTAAGAGATTCTGAAAAGGCTCCAGTATCCATGGAAGATAACAAAGGTGAGACTCGTAGGAAGGGGAATCACATATGTTGAGGCCAGAAGGAGGCAACAAAGATGACTGAGCTCTTCAGCCAACTTGCTTTCTGCAGAAATTTGGGAATCAAAGAAGAGGGGGAAAAGGATAAAGAAGACCGAAGGGCCAAGCATGGACTAGTGTATCCCTCTGTGACCCCCCCCCCCTCAAGGGGGGATAAGAGTGAAGTATCCACTGCACTTGTGGAGAGATGCAGAGAGGTTGCAGCATGGTTGACCCCAATGATGGAAGATCCATTTCTGCTACGGATTGATTGAGACCACTCATGAGGCATCAGAATGGATCTGCTTAGTTTCTCTGCTAACACGCTGGTTTTCCCCGGAATGTGCATTGCAACTAGAAAAAAGTCTGATGAGACTGCCCATTCCCACACTCTCTTGGCCTCTCTGAAGATGGGATAAGATTGGGTTCCTCCCTGTTTGTTGATGTACCAGACCAGACATGTTGGTCAGTCTGAACTGCAATAGTCCATAGAGGAAGAGCATCTTGAAAAGCCTGCAATGTCAGTAGGACTGCTCTTATCTCTAGTACACTGACATGCAGATTGGTCTCTTGAGGAGACCACATGTCTTTGACTGTCTTTCCCAGGAAATACCCACCCCTGCTGGTAAGCGTCCGTGGTCACTGTGGCCATTGGAGTCAGCAAAACAAAGGGTCAGGCTAGATGAATGTCATCTGACTGAATCCACTAGTGAACATGTTGTTTGGAAATTGGAGTAAGCTTGACTGGAAAGGATAGGGGTTGATGCAGAATTACAACTGAACAGCTAGAGTCCATTGAAGCACACGCATAAAGAAAAGTGCCAAGGGAAGTAATACAATGGCTGCTGTCATAAATCCTAGTGAATGAAGAACTGATCCTGCTGGAGAAGGAGGATGAGAACTAAGTAAATTAACCTGATTCCTGATGCTGGATATGCAATGAGGATGTAGTGAAGCTATTGGTGGTGTTGTATCTAGAAATTTACCAATGCACTCCATTGCTCTGGACTGGTGTTACGTTTGATTTGGCATAATTTACTGTTATTCCCAGTGATTGGCAAATCTGGAGCAAACAGGCCCTGAAATGTAGTTGAAGATGCCTGGAGGAGGCAGTGAGGGACTAGTTGTCCAGATACAGAAAAACTCTGAGTCCTTGATTCTCAGATGAACAGCCACCACTGCCATGCATTTGGTAAACACCCTGTGGGCTGTGGCAAGCCCAAAGGGCAGGGCTCTGAATAATGACTAGCTCTCAGCAGAGAGCGTGTCTTTATGAGCACCTGTCTATTTTGATGAGGTGGTACACATCCTGAAGATCTATCGAGCATATCCAATCGTCCTTGTGAAGAAATGGCAGGATGGACTGTACCGTGATAATTTGGAACTTTCACTTCTTTACATACTTATTCAGTTTCCTTAGATACAAAACTGGTCTGGGGTTCTCTGTCTTCTTGGGCAGTAAAAAGAAGAACAAGTTCCAAATCGTATTAGGTCTGGTGGGACCTTTTGGATGACTCTCTCTAGCAGCTTTAGAATTTCTTTTGGTGCATCTTTCCTCTGATTGGGTAGAACATCAGAAAGTTTCTTCCTTTTGTACAAAGGTAGTTGGAAAAATGGAATGAAATAGCCTCAAGATAGGATATTTAACACCAGGGTATCTTCTGCTGTGTTTCCCCAGGCTTCTGGGTGCAGAGATAATCATCCCCAGGCTGCCTACAGAGATGGACAGTTGGGCAATCCTTCAAGAGCACTGAATGGGCCCGTTTGGAAAAGAATCCTGGAAACCCTTGGTCTGCGGGCCCTGCCTCTAGGGTGACATCTCCAATTAGAACTTCCTCCTCTGCTTCTGGAGGAATTGTTTCTGCTCGGATCATAGAAAGATAACTGAGAATTTCAAAACTATATTTTCTTACTGCCTCTCTGATTCCTGGAAAAGGTATGTTGAAGGGTAGAAAACTTGATTCCCATGGCAGAGATGGTCTTTTCTTCTTGTTCACTAGCAGGTAAGCTTCTCTTTTACTGGCGGTCCACATAACTATGTGCCATTGAATGTGGAGCTGATGAAAGACATCTTAAGAGGTTCTGCAAAGCTGCAAAGCCACATCCAGGGATGTCTCTCCTTACAACAATGCCTGAACCAGCTGATGAGATGCCTTCAGCTGAATGAAAAATCAACCTCAATGAAGCATTTGATATAGACAGGGCAGTGGCCAGCTGCGAGGACATTGTTTTGAAATCATCTGCAGACTTGGATTCAGAGTGTAACTGATAACTCGTTGGCAAATCTCTCTGGAGTTTTGTGAAGTGTGTCAGGTAATTAAGAGACCTCAGGGCAAAGGTCATCAACGCAAATATTTCCTTTCCAAATCTGTCCAACACTCTAGACTCCCTGTTTGGCAGATGGACAGAAGAACGCTGTTCTGCTAGCTCTTTCCTGGTGGCTGCCACCACCACCACAGCATCAACCAGGACTCCTTTGCTCCAGTGGGATGTCTTTTGGAGGGGCTAAGAATTTGTTGGACCTCTTCAGGATAGGTTAGATGGTAACCAGTTCCTTCCAAGCTCACTGGGAAACTAATTCAATGAGTTCATCCACCCGGGGGGGGTGGAGGCAAGACGTAGACAGGCCAGAACCAAAAGATTCTAAAAATACTGATTCTTTCAGAGAGGGGTTTTCAGAAGACCAGCCATCTTTTGTCTTTGGATCTTTAATACCTCTCCAAAGGAGATGGCATCCAGTGGCAATCTAGGGGACACCATCAAAATCGCTATCGCCCAGGAGAGACTCCTCTTGCACATTCTTTTCCGATGCACTTACTCCGTGGGATATAGAGGGGAGGTATCTGAAGAGAAAAATTCCTCTACTGGAAACGACTGGCTTGTCCGTAGGGAGTAGGTCTGATCGACTCAGAGAGCAGAGCCGACAAGGGAAAAGAGGTAGCACCCAAAAAATGAGAAGTATGTTCTCTGGAGAGAGAAAAAGCTCTTTCTGTGATCTAAGAGGCAGACAGACCCAGAGAAGCCTCAATCAGTCAAGCAGAAGCTCGCAGTGAAGGTGGACCTCTACCACCCTCGACTCCATGCCTTGAGGATGAAACCATACCTAAACTATCCAGTTCCAAGGCTCCGAGGGACAGAGATGGATTCCGACAAAATCAGAGTCAATTCTGGCCCCATGGATCCGACACCAGTTCAGTTCCAGCACCCATTCTGATTCGTTGGTATCACAGCAGAACCAGTCAGGGATACCAGAGTTGAAGAAGAAATCTGCTTCAGATCCAACTCCAGACATCTTTGGGATTTTGGATTCCAACAACTGGACGGATTGGAGAAGGACAAAGAACAGTGTAGGATGATGTAGGGAGACTCACAGATCCGATAGGCGACAGAGACGGTGTGCCCCCCCTCCCTCTGTAGCTGAATTGAGAAATTTTCTCATCATCCTATCCGTACCTGCTTTTGACAAACTTCTGGAGGATGCAGTAGATGGGGATATTGAATGCCTCTTAAAGGTTTGTAACAATGGGGGATTGCAGAGTAGGAGAGATAGGTTTAAAGACGTACTCTGGTGTAGGATTACTTTGTGAGGTGCCAGGCTTTGGAACAGAGGACCTAGGATCCAAAGAAACAGCCGTCGGACATGTCAATGCAACTATTGAAACCGAAGATTTCTAGTCACAGGGTTTCAGATCCAAAGGCTGGGTCTTAAGAACCAATGCTGTCAAACCAGAGATCTTTTAGCTTTTGACTGGTGGCTCCAACAAGTTCCTGGGGGACTTCAACAGGGAGCATTTTCTCTGCTCCAACATAGTACACTTGACAAACTTGGAGGGTGTTTGAGCCCCTGAAAATGTAGAAGTAGCAGGAAGGCGTCCTTTTAATACTTATTGCTTCAGTCTGCCAAGACCTTTGGATTAAAGGTTGAACAAAATGAAGAGTTTGTATCCGGGTGACCAGTTCTGAGGCAAACGCACTCACTGTGGGCATCTTTCATTTTCTTTCTTTTTTTCTTTTTTTTTTTTAAGAAAAGGGAAAATAGAAAGAAAAGATGATTACCAACAACGGTAATTCAAAAGGATTACCCTGATTAAAAGGCAGAGAGAATATCAGTTAAGGTAAGAGAAAAGTACTACATAAAATTAGTAGCAGCCCTAAGGAGCAAAAAAAAACTAAAAGGGATGATAGACAAAGTAATCCAAACCACCACACCTCGCACGTACGACATGCACGGCCAAACCAATATCGAAAACACACCAAAGGCCAGCAAATACAGTTCCAAATTAGTTTATTGATGATGAATTAAGGGCATATAAATGCACCAATATAAATTCTGTTATACTCAAACTAGTTTCGGCATACGCCTTCTTCAGTGAGGATAATATTAATAAAACATTTCACCAGTCAACCATTGATCCATATATACGGACCCCTAACCAATGGGAATAAAGGTATGTTCCATACCTATACATAATACATGAAAATGTTAACAGGCTGTAAATTCAAATAAGTAAAGACAGCTATATAAGCATATATCATAAGTTCTCTATTAAATTAACATAACAATGGGAAAATGATAATTATAGTATACACATATGAGGGTAAAAGTCAAACAATGCTCAGTGCTTCAGCCAAAGTCAGCCAGTCCACAAATAGTATCCAAAAACAAAGAATAAACTGGCTTGACACAGCTATGGTGGAAAAATATATTTGCTGTTTTTATAAATATATTTTTCCACCATAGCTGTGTCAAGCCAGTTTATTCTTTGTTTTTGGACACATATGAGGGTATACTCCAAAAGAGAAAATGAATAAAAATATATAACATATAAAATGGTAATTAATAATAATGAACAATATATATCAATAGTAAAGGGCTGCAGATGTAACAACCATAAAACCAACTCAGCTACATCCTGGTTATAGTTAGATTGAGCTAATGTGGCATCCTAAGGGAATAATTACTTACTATCACAATGATAAACATAGGAAAGGCAAAATATAAATACGATCATCCACATGTCAAAGATTTACCCTCTGCATATAAAGATGCCAGGAGATACAGGCATCGTAAAAGTATAATGTCTTAATAAACATGGGATAGGCAAAATATTAATAGAACATCCACATATCAACCAATATTGTCTTCAGCATAAAAATGTCTGAAGAAAAGACATTTGAAGTATGTCCATCATACTAAATGTGACAAAACCCAAGTCAAATGTTGAATGTGCCGATGCAATAATATATAAACATTCCTGATTGATAATCAATGAAAAATACTTATCCTAAATCCATAGAGAATCCATCTCCAAAATAATGGGTAGACATGTGCATCATAAATGATCATTTAGACCTGGTGGAAATAATGCTCCAAGATGGATAATCCAGTGTAATCCCCTGTGATTTATTACCACTTATGGCAGGAACCATCAGATAATTAGGAGTGTCCTCAATAACAATTGGAATATTTTGCTAGCTAATGATTATCTCCGGGAAATCTTGGGAAACCAATGTTCATTTTCTTATAGGAGAGGTAAAACATTGGGTACACTATTTTCACACTATAAACATCAGGAGAGTGGAGGGGCTAAGTACAAACAGCTTACGATCACAGGGGATGAACTTTTGGGAACTTTCCCATGCGGCCATTGCACCTCATGCAGTCAAGTGAATAAGCTCAAACAATTCACTAGTTCTAATATCAGTAAGGTGTATGATGTTAGAACATTTGGGAACTGTTCATCCAGTTGGGTCATGTATTTGGCCACGTGCCAATGCAGTGCTTTTTATGTGGGCAAAACTTCCTGTTCTTTAAGAATAAGGATAGGGTAACATCGGAGTGATATCCGTAATAAGAAACTGACCAATGCTCTACACCAACACTCTGTCAAACATCCGACTGCCAAATTCATGTTCACTATCATTGATAAAATCATGGGCAACAGACACAACCAACAAGGATGGCAAAGTATACTTAGTCATAAGGAGAAATACTGGATTATCCATCTTGGAGCATTATTTCCACCAGGTCTAAATGATCATTTATGATGCACATGTCTACCCATTATTTTGGAGATGGATTCTCTATGGATTTAGGATAAGTATTTTTCATTGATTATCAATCAGGAATGTTTATGGGGGCGGCCACGGTGGTGCAGTGGTTAGCATTGCCGCCTCACAGCAAGAGGTTCTCCAGTTAGATCCTTGGCTGGGGTGCCTTCTGTGCGGAGTCTGCATGTCCTCCCTGTGGTCGCGTGGGTTTCCTCCGGGTGCTCCGGTTTCCTCCCACATCCCAAAGACATGCTGCAGGTGGATTGGACACTCTAAATTGGCCCTAGGTGTGCGTGTAAGTGTGCCTTCTGTGGAAGGTTGGGCGCCGGGCTGGCAACTCGACACTGTAAAACTCCACTGCCAATTAATGTGCGGACAAGGTGATCCGCTGTGGCGACCCCTAACCGGGAAAAAGCCGAAAGGAGAAGAAGAAGAAGATCAATCAGGAATGTTTATATATTATTGCATCGGCACATTTGACTTGGGTTTTGTCACATTTAGTATGATGGACATACTTCAAATGTCTTTTCTTCAGACATTTTTATGCTGAAGACAATATTGGTTGATATGTGGATGTTCTATTAATATTTTGCCTATCCCATGTTTATTAAGACATTATACTTTTACGATGCCTGTATCTCCTGGCATCTTTAGGGTAAATCTTTGACATGTGGATGATCGTATTTATATTTTGCCTTTCCTATGTTTATCATTGTGATAGTAAGTAATTATTCCCTTAGGATGCCACATTAGCTCAATCTAACTATAACCAGGATGTAGCTGAGTTGGTTCTATGGTTGTTACATCTGCAGCCCTTTACTATTGATATATATTGTTCATTATTATTATTTACCATTTTTTATGTTATATATTTTTATTCATTTTCTCTTTTGGAGTATACCCTCATATGTGTATACTATAATTATTATCATTTTCCCATTGTTATGTTAATTTAATAGAGAACTTATGATATATGCTTATATAGCTGTCTTTACTTATTTGAATTTACAGCCTGTTAACATTTTCATGTATTATGTACATGTATGGAACATACCTTTATTCCCATTGGTTAGGGGTCCGTATATATGGATCAATGGTTGACTGATGAAATGTTTTATTAATATTATCCTCACTGAAGAAGGCGTATGCCGAAACTAGTTTGAGTATAACAGAATTTATATTGGTGCATTTATATGCCCTTTTTTCATCATCAATAAACTAATTTGGAACTGTATTTGCTGGCCTTTGGTGTGTTTTTTATGATAGACAAAGTACAAGACAGAAAAACAACTTTTTAGAGGACAATAAAAGGATTAACTCACAAAATTTCACTAAATCCCAGCTTCAGAGAGGTAACTGTATCTGAGCAGGATGGCAGCAAATGATATCTGAGGTAATGGTGGACTAAGCCATTATGTGTACAGGGGGGAGCTCAAAAGTTGGATCTGAAGTCTGGGCTATGTGGCTGAGTCAGAACTGAGCATCAGATCCAAGCATGAGTTGAGGAAGAATGAAAAGATCAACATCAGATCATTTTAAATGTAAGCGTTTTCATCTCCCACAGAGACTTCATCAGAACTACTTTTATAAAACACACAACTTATTTAAATACAATGCTCAAAAAGTACAGTTTTGTACTTACCATAAATGTAGATGTCCGATAGGAATGCATCTGCAGTCCTTACAAATGGGTTGTCCTGTTGTCAGGCAGCCCTTCGGTCAGCCGGATTCCAAAGTCTGGGTCTGGCCTCGGCTGGTGTCGCACTTCACCCGTCACAGCTGCAGTTATTCGGGTATAAAGGCATCAGCCGACGCCATTTTCCTCAGTGTTTCTTGCCCCAGATGCCAGGTGCCCTCTAGAAAGGCTAAATTTGGATAAATGCAAATGATTCCAAATAGTAGAGAGCAAATTCAAAAATAAGCATGTATGTACATGTATATACAAACAAATACACCATAATAGATTCCCCCAGCTAGCTACAAGATGGGCAAATACCCTAGGAGTACCACAGAGGGGAAGGAGGGTGGGTAATCCTGACTGCAGATGCATTCCTATCGGACATCTACATTTATGGTAGGTACAAAACTGTACTATGTCCTTCAAGGATGCATCTGCAGTCCTTACAAATGGGTAGAATACCATAGCCAAACTGGGGGGGGAGGAGAAATGAAATTACGGTGTAGTTAGGATCCCTTGCAAAACAGCAGTGGCAAAACCTGCTCGGGATCTAGAGTATAAAGGTAAATTATAATGCTTGGCAAATGTATGCACGGAGCTCCAAGTAGCAGCCTCTAAAATGTCTTTGGTAGCCACTCCTCGAAGAAAAGCTGTGGTAGTGGCTGTAGCCCTTGTAGAGTGAGGCCTGATGTTTTCTGGAGTTTTCTTCCCATGGTAGGAGTAACAAAATCTAATGCAATTTCCTATCCACTTAGAGATTGTCTGTTTTGAAATTGCTTTTCCTTCCATTCCTGTTGCATATGCTACCAGTAGCTGGTCAGTTTTCTATTGCTCTTGGTCCTGTCCAGGTAGTAGCGTAATTGTCTATGCACATCCAAGGTATGCAGCAGTCTTTCTCCCTGTTCTGTGGGTTGGGGAAGAATGTAGGTAGGTGGATAGCCTGATTCAAAGATACTTTGGAGACCACCTTAGGCATAAAAAGTAGGATTTGTTCTCATGGACACTCTATCTTGATGGAAGATCAGGAAGGGCTGTACTGCCATTAATGCCTGTAGCTCAGATACCCTTCTTGCTGAAGTGATTGCCAGTAGGAAAGCAGTTTTCCATGATAAGAATTGTAAATCTGCTGTTGCTGCTGGTTCAAATGGAGGGAGTGTCAATTTTTCTAGTACAAAGTTCAAGTCCCATGCTGGCAATGGTGGCTTCCTTGGAGGTTTTACATTTTTAATTCCTCTCAGAAACTGCCTGAGCAGAGGATGTGAGAAGACTGGAGGATCCAAGTCGTATTCTGCTGAAATAGCTGATGCATGAATCTTAATGGAAGAATAGGACAGACCTTTGTGGAAGAGCTCTGCCAAGTATTCCAGGATGTTGGCTATGTTTACCAGTGACACATTCTCTCCTTTTTCAGTACTCCAAATGGAATATCTTTTCCATTTTGCTGAATAATTTTTCCTTGTTGAGGGTCTGTGAGACTCCAAGATAATGTCTTTTACCCTTTGGGATAAATTTGGGTTATTTGTTCTTATGCAATGTTCCAGGCAGTTAGCTGCAGTGTTTTCAGGTTTGGATGCAGGGTGTTGTAGTTGTTCTGTGTTAACAGCAAGGGAACAAGGGGTAGGTGCCATATTTGTTCCGAGACATGCTCCTCAGTAATGGGTACCAATGTTGTCTTGGCCAGTCTGGAGCTATCAGGATGATCCTTGACGGTCCTCTTTGATCTTCAATAGCACCTTGTGCATCAAAGGAAGTGGTGGGAATGCATATGCTGTCAGGTTTTCCAACTGAAAGATAGGAGTCCACCTTCCAAGCAAGTGGGTGGTACGTCCTTGTGCAGAATTTCTTTAGTTGGTGATTGTGGGGATGCAAATAAGTCTATTTGAGGGAGTCCCCATTTTCTTGTAATGGTTTTGAAGATGTCCGGATGCAGCATCCATTCGTGGGCATCCGTGGAAGTCCTGCTTAGTATGTCTGCTAGAATGTTTTCTTTTCCTGGTACAAAAATTGCTTGTAACTGAACGTTGTAACTCAGGGCCACATTCCACAGATCCATTGCCATCCGGCATAGAGGGTACGAATGTGTGCCTCCCTGTTTGTTGATGTACCACATAACTGTGGTGTTGTCTGTCCTTATCAACAGTTGACCTTGTCGAAGAAATGGTCTGAATGTCTAAATTGCCAGTTTTACTGCCAGCATTTCCTTTTGATTTATGTGTAGGTGCAGCTGGTCTTGAGTCCATAAGCCTTGTATGCACTTGTCCAGCATGTGGGCCCCCCAACCGAGGTCTGAGGCGTCCGTGGTAATGGTTTGGCTTGGTTGAGTGTTGTGGAAGGGCAATCCTTTGTTTGATTGACAGGCCTGAGCCCACCATTGGAATTCTTGCTTCAGGCATGGAATTATTGGAATTTGGGTTTCTAGGCTGTGCTTGTGCTGAGACCATAAATTCCTTAGGTACCACTGTAACTTTCTCATATGCAGTCTTGCATGTGGAACCAATATTATGCAGGATGCCATGAAACCCAAGGCTTGCAGGACTTTTCTTGCTGTTAGATGGTTCTGCTTTGTTAATGCCAAGAAGTATAGGGAGTTGCTCCTGTTTTTCTACTGTTAGGAATGCCATTTGCTTCGATGTGTCCAGCTCTGCACCCAAGAAGGTTATCCTTTGGGATGGTATCAGCCTTGACTTGTTTATATTGACTGTGTATCCCAGGGCTTGTAGTAGGTAAATGACCCTTTTCAAGTCTTCTGCTAACTTGATTTTGTTGTCCGCTTGTATCAGGCAGTCGTCCAGGTAAGGGTAGATTTGGATTCCTGGAGCCTGCAATGAGCAATTACTGATGCCAGGCATTTCGTGAACACTCTGGGCGCAGTAGATAAGCCAAAGGGCAATGCTGAGAATTGATAATGCTCTGATCCTGCAAGAAATCTGAGGTATCTTCTGCAATTTGGTCGTATGGGGACGTGCAGGTATGCCTCCTTGAGATCTAGAGTTACCAGCCAAGACTCCTTGCCCAGCATGGGAAGAAGCTGCTGTAGGGTCAGCATTTTGAATTTTGGAACAATGATGAATGTGTTTAAAGCAGACAGGTCGAGAATAGGTCTCCATTTGCTTTCTTTTCTTGGTACCAGGAAGAGTCTGGAGTAAAATCCCTGTCCTTGCTCCATAGATGGTACCATTTCCACAGCTCTCATTTTTAATAATTGAGATATTTGTTTTAGAGCTTCTGCCTTTTGATTTGGAGGTAGGTTTGGCATTCCTCTCTTCCCTGGTAGAGTATGGAAGTGAAACCTGTAACCTTGGTCTATTGTCTGCAAAATCCACTTGTCTCTTGTGATGTAATGCCAGTTTACTGAAAATAAAGCTAGCTTCCCGCCCAAGAGTGCTTTTAGTTGTTCCCTGGTAGGCGGTGCTAGAGCCAAGTCACTGTGATTGTCCTGTAGTAGTGGTGGTGGCTGTGTCCGTGGCTGCACCTCGCTGGTTGTTACCCTGCCACTGGCGTCCCCTGTAGGCACCCCTGGATTGACTTCGGCCTCTTGAACGCCTATTCCTGCCTCTCTGGGCTCTGGAGGAGTCTGGAAAGGACCAATTCTTGGAGGGCCAATTCCTGCTAAATCTTGGAGGTTGGACCTGTAAGAAATCTTTCACTGTTTGGACAGATTTTGCCTTCTCTTCCATCTTCTTCAGCACCTGTTGTGCAGGAGAGCCAAACAAATTGATCTTGTCCATGGGAGCATCTAGTAATTTGGATTTCACATGGTCTGGTAAGGCCTGCTCTTTTAACCATGCATGCCTTCTGATAACTGTGCCAGTCATGGCTTATCTGAAGGAAGCTTCCAGTGCATCATAGCCGCATTTTAAGGAATGGTTACTGACCTGCTGAATGTTATGTACCATTTCCTGAACAGATTTTTTGTCTAATGGTTCATCTGAGGACAACTTTTTGGTTAACTGGTCTAGCATAAATTCTTGATACTGGATCATGTGGAATTGACAGTTCAATGCTCTAGCTGAAAGAGTTGCAGAAGTGTAAACTTTTTTACCCCATCTCTCTAAGGACCTGGATTCCCTTTCAGAGGGGAGGGTTTTTTTGGCAGAGGTAGCTGCTACAGCCTTAGGACCCTGGGAGATAGTCTCGGGATCTGCAAAAGGAGCCTTATACAAATGGTGATGAGTATCCGGAACCCTGTAGTACCTATCGGGCTTAGCATGGGCCGGTGGAAATGAATCAGGAGCAGTACAAGCATCATTATATGCATCATCTACAACAGAGAAAACTGGAGGAATGGCTAAATGCCTATGTTGTGGTAAATGCAGAAAGGTTCTAAGCCTCTTTCTAGAGTCTGAGAAATCCTGGCCCTGCCACTGAAAATGTTCCCTCATAGCATGCAAGGTTTCCCCAAAGGAAAATTCCTCAGGCGGAGAGGCAGAAGGGATGGACTCTTCAGCATCAGTCTCTTCATAAGGGGAGAAAGAAGCCTCTGGAGGGTTAGTATTATCTGAATCATCAGAGGAATCATCTGTAGAAACTGGTTCAGGCGGCTCTGCTCTAGGCCTCTTCTCTGGAGGTGGGTGAGAGGCCCTGTCTGTGTGAGATTGGGATCCCCGGATTAAAGAAATGAGATCCTCTGCTAGACTAAGCATTTGTGAACTAGAGCTAGGCCTGTGAGAGGGGGTCTTAGCAGGCACAGATTTAGTAGTTTTAGCTGCTTTAGCCCTGGCAAAAGCCTTAATGGACATGGATGCAGGTGGCCTAGCAGCTCCACGTGCAGGTGTGGAGATATCCAAGGGGATAGTGTCAGATAATTCCTGAGAAACTGCCAGAGCAGAAGGTAAATCAGAAGCCGATTCCACGAGGTTGGAAGAGGCCTCGGTAGGAGGTAAGTTTTCGGCTGAAGGAAGAACCGCTTGCTCGGTTTCAGCCGAAACCGAGACACTCGTGGTTGGCCTAACCGCGGTTTCGGCCGAAACCACAGACCGCGAGTGTCGGTCCTTTTCCTTGCGCTTTTTTGATATTTGCGTAGTCGGAGGATCCGACGGCATAATGTAAGCAAAATCGGAGCCGAAAAACTCCTCAGCAAATTCCGACCGACGTCTAAGCGTCCGTCGGTTAAAAGAAGCACAGGCTAGACAAGCTGCTACGTCGTGGTCTGGGCCTAAACAAGGTAAGCAGTAAGAGTGGAAATCTTTATGAGGTATTTGTTTCCCACAAGTTAAACAGTTATTCACTTTTTCTGACATCGGCTGAGGCAAGAAAGAGTCCCCAACGGGGTACTTAGCTTTTTAGAAGTCTTCGGTAGTAGTAGAAGAATTCGGTAGTAGTAATCTTTGGTTCTGACCGACCGGCACTTGCGAACAGCTTCTGCTTCGGGCACCACCCGGCAAGAAAGACTGAGGAAAATGGCGTCGGCTGATGCCTTTATACCTGAATAACTGCAGCTGTGACGTTGGGTGAAGTGCGACACCAGCCGAGGCCAGACCCAGACTTTGGAATCCAGCCGACCGAAGGGCTGCCTGACGACAGGACAACCCATTTGTAAGGACTGCAGATGCATCCTTGAAGGACATCATGATTGTTAGTAACACAAATTTGTTATGTCCTTTCTTTTTCCACACACCAAAATGCTAAATAAAATCATTTAATCAAAGGAATGTTAAACAGTTCAACCTGCTTAACTCCAAAACATATTAAAAACTGTGGACATATACCAAAACTAAAAACCATTTTTTTAATATATGAAAAAAACGTAGCTGTATTGCTGAAGGCTCCGAGCATAAATGTAAAAATGTAGTAGGAAAAAATCCTCTGTTCCACCACAGCAGTAAAAATGTTAAAACAGACTTTAATCTTCAGTAAAATAACAAAAACAGGATCACAATAAAATTCCTGGAAAAGTGCTTTTGGCTTACTAGCCTTCATCAGATCATGTGTCTTGGCTGTGCTCACTCTAGATTTAAAGACAGAATACACCAATCAATGTTCCAGACACAATCATAACCAATGGAATCTCATTAGTTTGCATACAGCATATCTCCTGTGTCTTGCTGTGAGCCAATCATTATTGTATCTCAAAGTATCATAATTCACAGTATAACAAATTAATACATATGCCCATGTGGTCTTCAGAGTGACATACTTTGAAGAGCACAAAATAAATCGCAGCTCTTGTATTCTATTGCCATAAATTATCCATTTGTCCATTAATCTTCATTTCTAGAAGCTACACTCATTTTCTTGCTTTCAGCATAGATCTCAATGGGGCAATACTATTGAGACCTGGTGGATGGTTGGCTCTCAAATTTTATGCCCTGCCAAGTTGTTCTGCGAATTTATTTACATCACTTGCAGTTTAATTATTTGAGGCAGAGCATGGTAAAAATAAGGAAAGTTGCAGCAGTGATTTACAATACCCTTTGTGGTGAAAGCTTACTATTATGGTAATGGAATATAAGAGCTACGAAATATTTTATGCTTTGCCACGTTGTTCTGAGAATATATTTACATCATTTGCAGTCTAATTATTTATGGCAGAGACTGATAAAAAATAAGGACAGCTGCAGCAGCGAAAACACTCTTTGTGGTACATTATACTATGCTGAATTTGTGATCAGGTAATATTTTTTGTAGAACAAAGAGCAAATAGCCAAGACTATTTCAGGAGGCATAAAGGAAAGGAAAAGCGCAACACAGAGAAAACGAAAGTGATCTAACAAAAACAGCTACTGCTAAAGGGGTTTTTTTTAGAAAAAGGGGGAGACATAAAAAGGCTAAATACACTAACAACATATAGAACAGAGACTATAGAAGAAAAAAAATTGTAACAATACAACCTGATAACCCAAGAGCTGATAGGACTGTATCTTCTCGAAGTGGCAAACAAGATCTGAGGTAACAGGGAGAGATGCACTGTATGCACTAATCTCACTGGATATTCACATCCCGACTCCACCCCCTGCCCTGAAAACCACAGTGAAAAACTTCTCTAAATCAAATTTCACACACCTCAAAACCGAGGTGGAATCCTTCAAAGCCCCTGGGCCTGTGGAAAATACAGCCCAGACCACAGAATCCTTTATAAACGCATTCTATGAACACCTTCAGGAATGCATGGATCATGCAATCCCAAATAAAACCAAGACCCAATCCTCCAAAGGCAGACGTCCTGTCTGGTGGACCCCAGCCATTAACAAACTATACAACAGAAGGAGGAAGCTACTACATGATAGAGCAAAATCCCAAAAAGGGAAGCCATCTCTGATCAGTATTAGCAAAAAAACTACGGGCACTCATAAAATCGTCTAATGCCAGCTTCGAGAGAAAAATTGCACAGGACACTAAGGATAATCACAAGGGTTTCTTTAGTTATGTTAGGAACCTGGGTGGGAATTCCCAGATATGCTCAGAATTAGTCCAAAATGACAAAAAATACGCCGAACCCACAAACATTGCCAACATCCTAGCTGACAGGTTCAGTGCAAACTTCTCCCCCCCTCCCCACCAAAAGGGCAAATATTTACCCCAGCAGAGTGCTGCCTCCCTGACATCTCAGATGCTCAGGTAAGAGCTGCCCTCTCGAAAGCAAAAAACACAGCATCAATGGGACCAGATGGTGTCCCAGGCTGCGTCCTA
This sequence comes from Protopterus annectens, assembly GCF_019279795.1. Taxonomy (NCBI): domain Eukaryota; kingdom Metazoa; phylum Chordata; order Ceratodontiformes; family Protopteridae; genus Protopterus; species Protopterus annectens. The sequence continues at coordinate 487,813,104 of NC_056749.1, read as the reverse complement.
CATGAACTCCAAGAAGAGCTAAACCCAAACATAAAACTACTGTTCAATCTCAGCCTTACTACAGGATATGTACCCAAAGAGTGGCATACAGCAACAGTGGTCCCTCTCCACAAAGGTGGTGCCTCAACGGATCCTGGAAACTATCGCCCCATAAGCCTGACTAGCTTGGTCTGCAAAGCTATGGAATAAATAAAGATATTGGGGACCTACAGACACTGGATCCTACCTGGCTGATTTCTTTGAAACAGTCACCAAGGCCATTGAAGAGGGAATGGTGGTCCACACAGCCTACCTGGACCTCGCAAAAGCCTTCGATACAATACCCCACTCGGGCATTATAGATAAGCTCACCAGCTTAAATATAAACCCCTATGTCACTAGATGGGTTGCAAACTGGCTCAAGGACAGAACCCACATGGTTAGAATTGCTGGAGCCATGTCAGACTCCAAACCAGTTACAAGTGGCATCCCACAAGGCTCAGTCCTGGGACCTCTCTTGTTCGGTATATATTTCTCGGAGGTACAGGCCAACATGGAAGGACTGTGGCTGACTACGTTCGCAGATGACTGCAAACTGGGCGCCATAATCGACTCTCCAGCCGACACAAGCATCCTCTAAAAAGAGCCTCATAGAAACAGACAACTGGTGCCAGACCCATGGCCTCAAGCTAAACGCCAAAAAGTGTATCTTCATCCCCTTTGGCAAAAACAAAGTGCCCACAAATTGCCACATAGGTGGTAATCCATTAAGTACAGAAGAAGTAATTAGGGACCTGGGGACCCAAGTTGATAGCAATCTCTCATTTGACAACCACGTGGCCAAAGTGGTTAGAAAAACATTTTATAAAGCCCACCTAATCATGAAGGGATTCACATCTAGATCAGGGGAGGTAATCGTGCCTCTCTGCTCATCCCTCATCAGGCCCATAATTCAGTACAATGCCCCTTTTGGGATGTACCTTAACAGACACCTGCAGCAACTGGAAAGACCCCAAAAGTACCTCACCAAGAGGATCATAGGGCTCAAACAGATGCCATATGCTGCCCTGTTAAAGAAACTCCAGCTTTACTCAGTGGCATACCGTCTGCTCAGAGGCGATCTGTGCCTGACGTAAAAAGCCATGTCCAACCCGGAATTAATGGACACGCTGCACCTCTGTAAGAGAAAAGGAGACTAGTGCACTGTTTAAGCACGTTAAAAACTGCAGGAATGCCAAATTCAGGTTCTTTGTTATAGAACAAGTTTTACATGACCCCAGGGGCGGTGCTTGGGAAGTCAGATTAGAATATAGGGAGTTATTCTGGCAGATTAAACTGGATGCAGGCAAACCTCTGGGGTTGAATGATTATATCAGCATTAACAGTGGCCTTAGACTAAGGGCTGCTAAATTGTGAAAGATTTTATTTATACAGCATTGTTCAAGGACATATTTTAATCACTATTTAATACATACTGTTAATTTTATTCTGTTTGCCCTGAGCATTAAAGGGTTAACACTGTAGTGTTGGTTTGGGAGGGGTTTTAGAATGTGTTATTCAGTGATTAGCAGGTTCTGACTGCTGAGTACTTTTAAATAAGTGCACTTTGTAATGTAGAATTGCTCTGAAGAACCCTGGGAGTGTTATGGGTGAAAGTGCTCAACCTTTTATTTACTGCTCACATAACTGTTATTAAAACTGCTTTGTCTTTCCGTTTGGAGTCTCTTTTTTTTGGATATCTATATAACTGCCAACATCGCTAGCATTTACGTGCTTTTGTCTGCCTCTGGAATTCCACAGATCTTGCACTTTCACCCATTCAAAAACTGCTCCCCAAGCAAAGTCTGAAGCATTTGTTGACAGATTGGGAGGAGAGCTAAAGGGAGAAGGGGAGACCTGGTTGAGAGAGCTGGTCCACCCACTAATATATAACACACTTCTGACATACCCCAGAAGTGGAATCTGAAAAATAAGGGGTGTTGATGCGAAGTCCAGACTGATCAGAGGTATCACAGAATTCTTCTCATGTGAAAACTGGCTATGGGTATCAAGAGACTCCTAGAAGCCATGAAACAGAAACCTGACAAATTCCCTGCCAGAAGCCCGAGACTAGCTGAAGACCAGGAAGATTTCCTTGTACTGTTGTACCTTATCCTATGGAAGAAAGGCTCTTCCTAGGAAAGAATCTAGAAGACATTCCAGAAAAACTAGTAAGTTTGAAGTATAAGATATGATTTCTGTAATTTCAGTTGAAACCTGTGACTGAGCAGGAATTTCATTACCCATGTCAGAGACTCCAAACTGCAAAAATTGAGTGCAAATATAAGACAGTGGTCCAAATATGGAAAGATGTGAATGCCTTGAAGCCTGCAATGGGCAGTTACTGGAGTAAGGCACTTTATACTGTATCAAGGGTATTTACAAACTGTGAGCCAGACAAAAAAAAAAAAAATCCTTGCAAACTGAATGAAGCTGACTCAGGGTATGAGAGGTAACATGTCTTGAATGGATAAAAATTAGAATTTTGGAATCCTGACAAAAACACTGAGAAAGAAGTTTAGGAATGGTCTTCAAGCTCCACTTTTCTCTGGCACCAGAAAGATGCATTAATAAAAACATTTGCCCATCTGAGCAAAAGGCACAAGTTCTATCACCTCCTGAAAGGGGGGAAGGGATTCTCATTTTCATCTGTACCCATGTTGGACAAGTCTCAGAACCCATTTGACTGAGATAATCTGATACAACTGTGGAAGATGAAGACTAGACTAAGGAAGAAATTTGAAGGATTCCCAGGATGGGAAGAGGGAGGGGGAAGAGAAAGAAAATAGTTTTTGGATTGCTTTGGTTCTGGGGGGGGCTTGCCTTTTTCTTTGAGCGGTCGTGCCATAGCTTCTTGAAATTTTGTTTGTTAGAACTTTGCTGAAACTGCAAACCCTGAAAAGAAAGCAAAGTTTTTACTGCACTTTGAAAAGGATAGTAAAAAATATCAGTGACCTCTTGAAACACTTTTCCTGTCTTATGAAACTTTAAGGACCTCCCCCCAGCAAGGGGCCCAAACAACATATTTTTGTCCAAGAGAGAGTTTAAAACCCAGCCTTAGTATGCGCTGAAAGGTTTTGAGAACATAATGCAACCAAACAAATCTTGTCAAAACTGAACCAGCAACCGAAGCTTTAAAAAAAGCAACAGCAGTCTCATAAAAGTACTAAGCAGTGCCCAACATGGGGAAATGTGCCCTTTTCTCCACTGTATTATGATCCCAGAGTTGGTGTGTGTGCATGTATGTGTACGTATATATATATATATATATATATATATATATATATATATATATATATATATATATATATATATATAGATATATATAGATATATATATATATATATAGATATATATAGTCACCTAGGTAGGTTTTACATGGCCCAGTGTGGTTATGTTAAGTTTTGGGCAAGTGTTTATTTGCTCCTTCGGGATTTTCAGTATTTATTTTCATCTCAGGAAAACAATGTTCAATGTCGTGGATGCTGAGATATAAAAGTAGATTTATAAAGACATACAAGCTGTGAGAAGATGCTAAAATTTATTCTCAGACGTAACAGATATAGACATGTTTATAAAATCCTACGCAAAGCGGTTTGGCTCCACAAATGGGGTAATGGGGTGACAAATTATCCTACGACATCCAGGTAACCTCAGATCCATCCATGTACAACCCTTTTTTTCCCATCATTACACGTGGGGGTCAGGGCATCACTTAAACACAGAATCATCTACAGCCAAGATTTACGTCGCCAGTGACACACACACACACCCCTATGGCCAATTTAAAGTGTCCAATCCACCTACTGTATAGCTTTGGAATGTGGGAGGAAACCAGAGCACCCAGAGGAAATCCACACAAACACAGGGAGGACATGCCAACTCCACACAAAAGGTACCCTGGACAAGAATCTAAATGGGGAACCTCTGTGTGAAACAACGTTATCTGCTGTGCCACTGTGCCACCTTAGATACTGAAATGAAATTGGATTATACTGAAAAAGAACTACGCAAACTGGATCCAAACAAACTACAGGGAGAAGACTGAAATAGTAATAATGACCTGAGAACACTGTGGCATGAACTTGAAGCACCATTATATCGATTATTTACTAGGTTGTACAAATACAGGGAGATTCCTCAAGATTTGAGACATACACTTGCTAAACCTGTCTTTTAAGGAAAAGGAAAATAAGACCAATTCAGACTCGTACAGGACCATAAGTTTACTGTCATGTTGAGGAAAATAATGGAGAAGGTTATAGTGGATACATTACTGTCAAAATTGGAAAGGCTGGGACTTTAAACAATAAATCATCATGCATATATTGAAAATATATCTATTACGCACCTGTAACATGATGTTCTCTAACTATATAACAGCAGCTATGGATGAAAAATTGTTTTGTGATGAAACGTGTATAGATTTTACTTCAGCATTTGATGAGGTCATAACACACTGATCAATAATAGAACAACAAAACATTAACGTACTCTTGATGAGATGGATAGGTACATGGCTTAAAATAAGACATGGCAAGTATTATACAGCAATTGGACAGGAGAAATTTGAGGTTAAAGCCAGGGTGGCCAATGAGGCTCTATACTAGCCTTACTTGTTTAGACTGCATCTCTCAGGCTATATTTTTCATCTGAAGTGTTCTACAGTCTGTATGCAAATAACCAGAAAATGAGTAAACCGCATACGTGCCTTCAAAAGAGCTTTACTTAATTGACCATCTGGCCACAGGAGAATAGCATGTTGATAAATACATTAAAAACTAACCATATGAGATTTGGGAGACAAACTGAAAGGTGAATATTTAATACAGCACACAGTGATTGAAACTGTAGATTCCAAAAAAATACATTCCTACCAGTACTCAGACCAATGAAAAACTGCAAAAACTATTGGTCCAAACGGCACAAAAGACTGGAGAATAGAATAATGAAATAATGAAGCTCATACTTAGCATACAACCTTTTATTCAAATGCTTTTGCCCTAAGACTTCCTCAGAACTTATTACAAACTACTAGTTTCACTGACATGCATTTATACCCCCGAAGCAAGGTTAAGAAGGGACGTGATGATTAGTGATCAGCAGTATGGTTTCATGCCAGGAAAGAGCACTACAGATGCGATCTTTGATCTGAGAGTGTTGATGGAGAAGTACAGAGAATGTCGGAAGAAGTTGCATTGTGTTTTTGTAGACTTAGAGAAAGCATATGACAGAGTGCCTAGAGAGGAGTTGTGGCATTGTATGAGGAAGTCAGGAGTGTCAGAAAAGTATGTAAGAGTGGTACAGGATATGTACGAGGGTAGTGTGACAGCGGTGAGGTCTGCGGTGGGAGTGACGGATGCGTTTAAGGTGGAGGTGGGGTTACATCAAGGATCAGCTCTGAGCCCTTTCTTATTTGCAATGGTGATGGACAGGTTGACAGACGAGATCAGACAGGAGTCCCCGTGGACTATGATGTTTGCAGATGACATTGTGATGAGACCCTGGAGAGATGGAGATATGCTCTAGAGAGAAGAGGAACGAAGGTCAGCAGGACTAAGACAGGATATATGTGTGTGAATGAGAGGGAGGATAGAGGAATGGTGAGGATGCAAGGAGTAGAGGTAGCGAAGGTGGATGAGTTTAAAATACTTGGGGTCAATAGTTCAGAGTAACGGTGAGTATGGAAGAGAGGTGAAGAAGTGAGTGCAGGCAGGATGGAGTAGGTGGAGAAGTGTCAGGAGTGATTTGTGACACACGAGTACCTGTAAGAGTGAAGGGGAAGGTCTACAAAAGGGTAGTGAGTCCAGCTATTTTATATGGGTTGGAGACAGTGGCATTGACAAAAAGGCAGGAGTTTGAGCTGGATGTGGCAGATTTAAAGATGTTAAGATTTGCACTGGGTGTGACGAGGGTGGACAGGATTAGGACTAAGTATATTAGAGGGTCAGCCCAGGTTGGAAGGTTTGGAGACAAAGCCAGAGAGGCACGATTACAGTGGTTTGGACATGTGCTGAGGAGGGATGCTGAGTATATTGGGAAAAAGATGCTAAGGATGAAGCTACCAGGTAACAGGAAAACAGGAAGGCCTAAGATAAGGTTTATGGATGTGGTGAGAGAGGACATGCAGGTGGATGGTGTGACAGAGCAAGATGCAGAGGACAGGAAGAAATGGAAACAGATTATCTGCTGTGGCGACCCCTGACGGGAACAGCCGAAAGATGATGATGATGAGAGGCAACTACCTCTACAAATGTTTGGGGTTATCAAAAAGTAGCAGAGAATCATCAGATAACCTATATAAAGATTCTATAGGAATGAAAACTGTATTAATTGGTTCTCAAGAGAGTAACTGATGCATGGAATAGACTACCAAATTACATTAAAGCAATCACTAGTTTAGATATTTTTAAGAACAGCCTGGACACTTACTATGGGAACAACTGTTCTGGTACATTGGCAAGCTAAAAGGGCATTATTATCCATGCTTGAAATATCTCTATGTATGCATGAAGGTGGAGATGGATGAGAGATGTGCGAACAGCTTCAAAGGTGACAAAGTTCTGAAGTTTTGCTGTGCGTCCATCTGTTTTTTTTTCTCGTTTGACCTTGAGCACTTAGTCATACAAACACATGGAAGGTACCTTAAAGCTTTGGAAGCTGGGCAGATGTGTAATCCTCTTCAAGATGCGTCCTGTACAGCAGAGCTACTGCAAAAGTGATCTACAGATGAAATATAGAGAGATTTCCCCCGTATGGGATATTTATTGGCTAAGGAGGTCCAATCCAGGACTACATTAGTAAGGAGAAACAGTTCATAGCACTGGCAAGAAAATGTGAGTCCAGATTCATTAACTGAGGCAAGAAAGCTCTTAAATGGTGCCAACAGATGTCTGTCTGTCTTATACTAGCACACTTGTACATACAACCAGCCAGGAATACACCACTCAGAGGAAAATAACTGAACTCTAGAAAATGGATTAGTTATGCAGGGACACCCAGTGGTTAAGGCCCGGTAGTAAGGAGTACTACAACAGATATATAAACAAATACTATTTAAATTTATTTGTATAATTAATAAACTACAGTTGCAAAAGTCATACTTACCTCTAACAGCAAATGTTAGAATTTCACACTACCTCAGTGGCATATGGGTTCTCTGACTGCACAAATCCACACTGTCAGCTTTCCAGTGTTCAGAATCCTCTCCTCTGACTCTCTGTGACAGAGGACTGGCCACGCTCTCCCATCAGTAGAAGCCTTTCCCTGTCACAGAAAGTCAGTCAGGCTTTTAGTGCCAAGTAGGATGGACCAGGGAGGACCAGAAGCAAGAACTGCCTGAAACTAACCAAGCAAGAACTGCCTGAAACTAAGTAATCTACAAACAAAGAACCAACACAAAAAAAACCAAGCCAAGAAAAAAACACAAGGCTGTATACCATCAGACAATACACAAAATAAGGGGGATAGTGGGTGGGTGTTGCCAGTGAAGGAGTGTGAAATTCAAACATTTACTGTTACAGTTAAGTAGGGCTTAGGCAATTTTACTACATTCATTACTCACACTGCATTAGCGGCACATGGGTATATTCCAAAGGCTTACCCTATCCAAGAGGAAGCCCCTGGAGAAGACTGTTCTGGAACCTGAGATAGAATCCAGTTTGGAGTGCCTTGTAAAAGTATGAAGAGGACTGGGTTGCTGCCTCTAGAATGCTTAGAGTCCACTCCTTTCCAATATGCCACCAAAGATGAGGCTCTGGAGTAATGTACCTTAAACTTGCCTGGAATACATATACCATGGTGGGAGGCACAAAAACAGTAGCAGAAGACAACCTATGCGCTGTAATTTGCTTAGAAACAGTATGACCCTTTTGCCTGAGAACAGGAAATAATGAAGCTTCCTGAAGGGCTTAGTTCGATCAACGTAGTGCCTGAGCTGCCTGTGCACATCCAACATAAACAGAATCTTCTTTCTGTTGTTTTTAAGTTCCGGAAAGAAAATTGGGGGACTGTTAGTTTGATTTATGGTAAAATCAAAAAGAACTTTTACATGAAAGGAGGATTAGTGCATAAACCAACCCTGCCCTCGTGGAAATTAGAGAATGTTAGGCCTCTATGAAAGTTTGCAGCTCAAAGACTCAATTTACAGATGCCAGAGCAATAAACAAAAACTTTCCAAGTGATAAATTTTAAATCAACCTGAAAGGCAAGTTCAAAAGGAGAAAAGGTCAGCGTTTCAAGAACAAAGATGAGATCCCAAGGAAGAGGAGTTTGTTTTTGAGAGGGTCTCAAGTGCACTACTCCTCACATAAACTATTTGACCACAAAGAAATGAAAGAGGAGGACCCATGGGCAGACCAACTGAGATGCCCGCAAGTTGCATTTTGATAGATGTATTAAATATGCCATTAGAGTAGCTCACACAAATATTTTAAAACGAGAGGGGTAAACACTGTATCTGGCCCTCTGATATCAATTAGGCACCACCTAAAAAACCCTCTTCCACTTGCAAACGTAAGAATTTCCAGCTGCAGTTTCTCCTGCTTCCTTCAATATCTGCTGAACCACCTCATGGACAAGCAACTAAAAGTTATGAAGACATCCAAGCTGTTAGTACAAACTGTTCTAAGTTGGGGTGGACTAGGACTTTATGTGAGGAAGCTTGTGGCAATTCCATTAAAAGAGAGAACCAACTTTGTCTGGGCCAAAGGGAATCACCACAATGATCTTTGCCAATTTTTTCTGAATCTTCAGAAGTATCTTGGGTATTGGTGAAAAGGGTAGAAATGAATAAAGGAACATTCCCACCAAAGGGAACAAGAATTACTCTGTCCCCTAAACATGGCTGTAAGGATGTCTTGAGAAGAACTGTCTGTTTTGAAAGGAGGCAAACAGAACTACTGAAGTGCTCCCCACATATGGGCCAAATCCAGGCAGACCTCTGTCCAGAGTTTCCACTTAGGGGGGCACTTCCCAGATCCGCAGTCTGACTGCCACAGAATGCTGTAAGGCTAGCTCCTAAACCATCAATGCCAACCAGCAAAGAGTACGACCTTGTACTCCCTTATTTGTTCAAGTACCTTATGACTGTGGCGCTGTCTGTGACCAATAAAAATGAGACCTGTAGATCATAACTGGTAAAAAAAAACTTTAAAAGTCTGAATCACTAATATCATTTCTCCAATGTTTATGTGCTTTGTAGCATCTGAAGGATCTGATTCGTCTTGCACTAGAACTCACCCGGACATTGTTCCAATTCCAAAACCTGATGAGCTCGCCCGGACTGAATGGAATGCATTTTGGAAGAAGTAGGACAGATATGGATTGACAAACATATGGTCAACTACTATAATTCTTATTTCAAAAAATCCAGCACTGGTACCTGGAACTGTGAGGGAAGAGGCTGCTAGATCAAGATATTTCGCAAGTACCAATGAATCTTTCTCATTCGGAATCTGGCCAGTGATGTCATGAGGACTATGGACCTAGAATTTTGAAAAACCCTCTTGATGACAACTTCTTGAATAGCGAAACCCCGGAAAATGCTCTGAACAGTCAATACTTTGTCCATTAAACACCCACAGGAAAAAATTTCCTCGCAAGTGTGAGAGAGAGGAGTTTTGTAGGTTTAATTTGAAGTTGGGAGCAACTGGTATGTTACGATAAGCACCCTTCAGATGTAAAGATTCCATGAAACAGTTGTCCAGAAGGGGGGCTAGGTCTGTCTGCAGGGTAAGCATTTTGAATTTGAGTAGTTCCAAAAAGCCATTTAGGTATGACAAATTTAATAATGATCTCCACAGTTGCTCCAGCTCCTTTTTTAGCGCCCAAAAAATTATGGTGTAAAAGCTGCAGGAGGTAGTACTATAACCCTCTGCTTACAACCTGTGAAAAATTGGGGATTTTCCTGGAGGGAGAAGGTTGTCTGTCTACTGCTAAGAGTTTCCTCACGGAGTTATTCACAGCACCTACTTGCCTCAGACTATTTGCTGCCAGGCTGTTAGGATGAATAAAGCCTGGGTGAAGGGAAAAGGGGAAGAGGAACAGGAGAAAGGGATGGAATGCCCAGAGTACTGGCACAGACATTCCTTAACCGGGAATGATATATTTTTTTTCAGGAAAGGAATCTCTCATTTGATTTAGAAGCATTATCCTCCTGGTATCCCGACTCGTGTTACACTAAGATTTTTGTTAACTCTGGCCTTGGAAGTTGGACACCACGTTAGGGGAGAACCTGGGAAAGTACAGTTTCGTACCTACCATAAATGTAGATGTTTGAGTGTTCACACTGCTGCAGTCATCACTCTTGGGTTATCCTACTCTCAGGCAGTCCCACAGTCGGCCCGAGTTCCAAAGAATTGGTCCGGTGTCGGATGCTGTCGCTTCTTCCCTGACGTAAGTGCACCAGGGGTATAGAAGATGCATCCAACGGCATTTTTTTTCAGTTTTTCTTGCCCCAGATGTCAGGTGCCCCCAGTAAGTAGGCAATACATATTGCTATATAAAAATATACATATAAAAATAAAACAATACCTTCAGTCACAAGCAAATACACCACAGAGGTTGCATAAGATAGAAAGGAATAGATAAGTCCAACTTGTTCAGAGGGGATGGAGGGAGGGTAACCTGGACTGCAGCAGTGTGAACACTCGAACATCTACATTTATGGTTGGTACAAAACTGTACTATGTTCATCGTGTTACACTGCTGCAGTCATCACTCTTGGGTTGAATCCCAAAGCTAAGGATGGGTGGTGGAACTAAACAGGGTTTGGAGAGGCTAGTAGGCCCTGAAGAACTGCAGTGGCAAAGCCAGCTCTGGTTTTAGAGTATAGAGTTAAGTGATAGTAGTGCTTGGTGAAGGTGTGCACTGAACTCCAAGTTGCAGCCTACAAAATATCCTTGGTTGGTACCCCTCTGAGGAAGGCTGTTGATGTTGCTGTAGCCCTGGTGGAATGGGGCCTGATGTTACCAGGCACAGATTTCCCATATTGTGTGTAGCAGAAACGGATACAATGTCCTATCCCATTTTGTAATTATCTGTTTTGAGATAGCTTTTCCTTGAGATCCTGCAGCATAGGATACAAAGAGCTGGTCAGATTTTCAGAAAGCCTTACTTTTATCCAAGTAGTAACTTAATTGCCTGTGAATGTCCAAAGAGTGTAGGAGTCTTTCGCCTTTGTTCTGGGGGTTTGGATAAAAGGTGGGCAAATGAATGGTTTGGTTTAGGGCCACACTGGATACCACCTTTGGCATAAAGGAAAGGTTAGTTCGTAAAGAGACTCTGTCTTGATGAAAAATTATGAAAGGCTCCACTGCCATTAGGGCCTGTAGTTCTGAGACTCTTCGTGCTGAAGTTATTGCTAGCAGCAGGGCAGTTTTCCATGATAGGAACTGTAGATCAGCTGTGAAAACTGGTTCAAAGGGCGGAAATGTAAGCTTTTCCAGAACAAAGTTGAGATCCCAAGTTGGTGTTGGTGCTCTCCGGGGCGGTCTTATGTTCTTAGCCCCTCTGAGGAACTGTCTTAGTAATGGATGTGAAAATATAGGAGGATCCGTGTTGTATTGAGCTGAAATAGCTGAGGCGTGGACCTTAATAGATGAGAAGGAAAGTCCTTTGTGCAACATCTCTTAAATATTGAAGAATCTGAGGAAAATTTGGGACAAGGGGATTTTGGCCTTTAGCCTGGTTCCAGGCGCAGAATCTTTTACATTTGTCTGAATAGACTTTCCTGGTGCTGGGCCTCCTGGCCTCCAGAATGACATCCATCACAGCTTTAGAGAGAAGTGTTGACTGGTTATTTAGGCAATTTGCCATGCAGCAAGATTTAAAGTCTTGAGCTGGCTGTGTAGAATCTGATTGTTTTGCTGAGTGAGCAGGAGAGGAACTGTAGGCAAAATCCATGGTGGGCCTTGAGCCATGTTCCTTAGCAATGGATACCAGTGTTGGCGTGGCTAGTCTGGAGCAATGAGCATCATTTGTGGCCTCTCTAATCTGGCTTTCAGCAGCACCTTTGCCAGAAGAGGCAGTGGAGGAAAGGCGTACACTGTCAATGTTTTGCAACTGAATGAGAGGGCGTCCACTTTCCAAGCTAGTGTGTGGTATGTCCTTGTGCAGAATTTCCGTAGTTGGTAGTTTTGGGGGGAAGCAAACAGATCTATGTCTGGGCTCCCCCATTTTTGAGTTATCATTGCGAATACTTGTGTATCTAGTTTCCACTCGTGAGGATCTGTGATGTTTCTGCTTAGATCGTCTGCCAGTGTATTTTTCTTTCCTGGCAGGAATTGTGCTTGTAGTTGAACTTGGTAGGTCAGTGCTGTGTTCCACAAGGTCATTGCTTGTCTGCATAGGTGGTAGGAGTGTGTGCCCCCTTGCTTGTTTATGTACCACATTACTGCAGTGCTGTCAGTCTATTAGTTGCCGTCCTGGATGTAGGAGGTCCTTGAAAGCTGTTAGGGCATTTTGTACAGCTAGCACCTCTTTTTGATTGATATGTAGATGCCTTTGGTTTGCAGACCATTTACCCTGAATACCCTTGTCCTGCCATGTGTGCTCCCCAGGCATAATCCGATGCATCTGTTGTTATAATTTGCCTGGCTGTGGGTAAGGTAAAAGGATGACCCTTGTTGAGGTGACATGCCTGAGCCCACCATAAACACTCCTGTTGAAGGCAGGGAATAAGTGGAATTATTGTTTCCAAGCTGTGGCTGTGTTGAAACCATATGCTTTTCAGATACCATTGTAATTTCCTCATATGCAGTTTTGCAAATGGTATTAGTAGTATGCAAGTTGCCATGAATCCCAAGGCCTGCAGAATTTTTCTTGCAGGGAGTTGGGTCTTTGTTGCCATCATTTTGAAGTATTGAGTCAGTTGTCTTTGTTCGTCTGGCATGAGGTAAGCCATCTGGGCCATTGTATTTAAGCTGGCACCCAGGTATATTAAGTCTTGTGAGGGCACTAGTTTTGACTTCTTTTCGTTTACTGTGTACCCTAGGCAACTTATAGGTTTTTGACAAACGCCAGATGCTTTAATAGAATGTCCTTGCTTTCTGCTTGAGTAAGGCAGTCATCCAGGTATGGATATATTTGAATCCCTCTGTCTGCAGTATGCAATTACTGGTGCCAGGCATTTTGTGAAGACCCTGGGTGCAGTAGATAAGGGCAGTGCAGAGAATTGGTAATGGGTTGAACCTGCAATAAATCGGAGGCATCTTCTGCAATTTTGTCTGGTAAGGACATGCAGGTATGCCTCCTTGAAGTCCAACTTTACTAGCCAAGCCTTCTTGCCCAGCATGGGAAGAAGTTGCTGTAGTGTTAGCATCTTGAATTTGGGTACTTCCAGGCATGTGTTTAGAATTGAGAGGTCCACAATGGGTCTCCAGGCTTTGTCCTTTCGGGGAACTAGAAACAGTCTTGAGTAAAATCCTTGTCCTTGCTCCTGTGTAGGAACCTGCTGAATGGCTCTCGTGTCCATGAGAGCTGAAATTTGCTTTTGAGCCTCTGCCCATTGATTTGGTGGCAGGTTTGGCATTCCTTTTATCCTTGGCAAAGTGTGAAAGTGGAATCTGTATCCTTGAGATACAATATTTAGGACCCATTTGTCTTTTGTGATGATGTGCCAATTGTCTGCAAAAAGTGCTAGTTTTCCCCCCAAGGGAGCTGCCAAGAGGGTTTTGCTTGGTAGCCTGAGGGATAAGTCATTGCGTTTGTCTTCTGGTATTTTGAGACCTGTCTTCTCCTCCTTTTTGTATTGTGGCACTCCATTGTTGAGGCTGGTAAGAGCCTTGTGGTTAGCCTCTGCCCCTTGGGCGTCTGTATCTGCCCCTCTGTGGTCTGGCAGAAGCTGAAAAGGACCAGTTTTTGGTTGGCCAACTTCTGCTGAAACGAGGAGGTTGAACCTGTAAAAAATCCTTGACTGTCTGCATAGATTTTGCCTTACCCTCCATTTTCTTTAAAACTTCTTCTGCTTTTACACCAAATAAAACATCCTGCTGTAAGGGTGCATCCAATAACTTTGCTTTAACATAATCAGGTAAAGTTTGTTCTTTTAACCAAGCATGCCTATGACAAACCCTGTCACTGCTGCTCTACAAGAAGCTTCCAATGAATCAAATCCGCATTGCAAAGTATGTTTTCCCACTTGTTCAGCTGAATGCAACAAATCTTGCATTTCCTTGTAATCTGGCTGGTCTGTATGTGCGAGCATTTTTTGTTTTAATTGAGACATCAGATATCGTTGATATTTCAGCATGTGAAACTGACAATTTAAGGCCCTCATAGCTAGAGTAGCTGAGGTATATACTTTCTTTCCCCATCTGTCTAGTGCTCTAGAATCCCTTTCAGAGGGCACAGGATTTTTAGCAGTAGAGGCTTTAACCCCTTTGGGACCCTGGGAAATGGTTTCTGGGTCAGTAACAGGTCTTTTATACAGGAATTTGTGAGAGTCAGGGACTCTGTAGTATCTGTCTGGTTTGGCTGGTGCAGGAGGTGGGTTAAGGCTAGATTATGAATAAACATCATCCACAATGTCTAACACAGGTGGAATTGCAAGTGGTCTGTGCTGGGGTAGTAAAAAGAACTCTGAGCCTTTTCTTAGAATCAGAGTAATCCTGGCCTTCCCATTGGAAATGTTCCCTCATAGTATGTAAGGTTTCCCCAAAAGAGTAGTCTTCTGGGGGAGATGCAAAAGGGATAGACTCTTCAGCATCAGAATCTTCATAAGGGGGAAAGGAATATTCATGTTCCTCAGAAGAGTCTGAGGAAATTGAAACCTTGAGAAAGGGTTTTATACCTGAAAGCTTTGTTGTCTGATAAAGGTGACTTTTTGCTCAACTGCTCAACTGTTGTCTTCATTTGAAATTGAAACCTGGTCAGAGGAAGCATAGTCCTCCTCCTGCCTTGGCCTTTTATCAGGAAGGGGATGGGAACCCCTGATTAGGGTAATTAAGTCTTCAGCCATCTTAAGCATCTGTTTCCTAGGCATGGGGCCTTGTACTGGAGACTGCTGTGCAGTCTTCTTTGTTTTTAAAGGAGTTTTCAGATGTTCAAAGTGCATACAGCTGCAGTCATAACAGATGGGTTATCCTGCCGTCAGGCGGGTCCTCAGTGGGCCGAATTCCAAAGTCTAGGTCCGGCGCCGGTCGTCGTCGCTTCTTCCCTGACGTCAGTGCGTCAGGGGTATAAAAGAGGCAGCCGACGCCATTTTCTTCAGTCTTTCTTGCCGCGCGGTGCCCGAAGCAGAAGCAGTTCGCAAGTGCCGGTCGGCCAGCTCCTGAAACTTACGAAAGTATTTCAGCCGAAGTCTTCTTGAAAGCTAAGTACCCCATTGGGGAAACATTTCTTGCCTCAGACCGATGTCAGACAAAGTTAATAATTGCATTTCATGTGGGAAGCAAATACCGCATAAGGATTTCCACTCTTTCTGTATACCTTGCTTATGCCCAGACCACGACATCTCGGCCTGCCGTTTTTGTGCTAGATTCAATAAGCGCACTATTATGCGTCGAGCGGAGTTCGCCCTTCACTTTTTTGGCAAAAAATGTAATTATATTATGTCGTCGGATATTCCGACTCCAGTTTTGAGCAAAAAACGCAAAGATAAGGACCGACACACGAGGTCCGCACCACCTACTGAAACCACGCTAAGGCCGACTGCTGGTTCTCCGGTACTCAGCGAGGCGCCTACGCAGCCTCTGAGTACCTATGACAAAGCATTACCGGTGTCTTCAGTACCCGAGGTCGCAGGCTCCTCGGCCCCCATTCCTACTACAGATCCCGATGCCACCCCTGGCGGGGATACTCAGAATTTTGACAGGCCTGCCATTTCTCAAGGGGTCTTCAGGCCTTCCTCCTTCTCTATTAAAGCCTTCACTAAAAACAGGTTCCTCAGACCCCCCTCTCAAGGCACCATGCCTAAAAAACAGATGCTTAAAATGGCTGAGGATTTGATTACTCTTATCAGGGGTTCTCATCCCCCCTCTGACAAAAGGCCCAGATTAGAGGAAGACTACCCTTCCATAGATCAAGCTTCTATTACCTCAGAACTATCTGAGGATGAGGATTATGCCTATTCTCCATTCGAAGACTCTGATGCTGAGGAGTCTATCCCTCGGTCTCCCCCCCTGAGGACTTCTCTTTTGGGGAAACCCTGCATACATTGAGGGAACACTTTCACTGGGAAGGCCAAGATTATTCAGATACCAAGAAAAGGCTCAGGGAATTTCTTCTGCTCCCCCAGCATAGGCCTCTGGCTATCCCTCCTGTTTTAGATGTATTGGATGATGTGTACACAGAAGCCAGCCTTAATCCTGATTCTTTGCCTCCAGCTCCTGTTAAACCAGACAGGTATTACCGGGTTCCTGATTCTCACCAGTTCCTATATAAAAGCCATACTGCTGACCCAGAAACAATTTCACAGGGTCCCAAGGGAATTAAGGCCTCTACTGCTAAAAATCCATTACCTTCAGAGAGAGATTCCAGAGCTTTAGAAAGGTGGGGGGAAAAGGTGTACACCTCGGCCACTTTAACCATGAGGGCATTAAACTGTCAGTTCCATATGTTAAAGTATCAACAGTTTTTGATATCTCAGTTGAAAAGCAAGATGACACAACCAGAACAACCAGATTTAAAAGAGTTGCAGGATTTGTTGCATGGTGCAGAGCAAGTGGGAAAACATACCTTGCAGTGTGGTTTTGATGCTTTAGAGGCCTCATTTAGAGCTGCTATTACAGGGTCTGTTATACGTAGACATGCTTGGCTCAAAGAGCAAACCTTACCAGATCATGTCAAAGTTAAATTATTAGATGCACCTCTTCAAAAAGATGTATTGTTTGGTGTTAAAGCTGAGGAGGTACTAAAGAAAATGGAGGAAAAAGCTAAATCAATGCAAACAGTGAAAGAGTTCCTGCAGGTACAGCCTCCACGTTTCAGCAGAAACTGGCCTTCAAAAAAGTGGTCCTTTCCTGCCACGGACAGACCTCAAAGGGGCAGATACTGGCACCCAAGGGGCAGAGGGCAACCTCAAGGATCCTTCAGAGCCAGACAGTGGCAAGCACCAACCCCCAAGAGGTGGAGAAGATAGATCACAGTCTTTTAAAAAACAGACACAATGACTTCCCCCTACACCTGCCAAGCAAAGCTTTAATGGCAGCACCTTTGGGCGGAAAATTGACATTATTCTCAAAAAATTGGCATATTGTTACAAAAGACAAATGGATTCTGGACATTATAGACAGAGGCTACAGGTTCCACTTTCACACCCTTCCAAAAATGAGAGGCATGCCAAACCTGCCACAAAATTAAAGGGCAGAGGCACAAAAACAAGTTTCAGCTCTCAGACATGAAAGCAATTCAAGAGGTACCTGCAAAAGAACAAGGACAATGGTTTTATTCCAGACTATTCCTGGTACTGAGGAAAGACAAAGATTGGAGACCTATCTTAGACCTATCCACCCTAAACATATATTTACAGGTGCCAAAATTCAAGATGCTCACATTACAGCAGCTTCTTCCCATGCTGGGCAAGGAGTCTTGGCTGGTAACATTGGACCTCAAGGAGGCATACCTGCATGTCCCTATCAGACAAGATTTCAGAAGATACCTCAGATTTCTTGCAGGTTCAACCCATTACCAATTCTCTGCATTGCCCTTTGGCTTATCTACTGCGCCCAGAGTGTTTACGAAATGCCTGGCATCAGTAATCGCCTTCTGCAGACTACAAGGGATACAAATCTACCCATATCTGGACGACTGCCTGATCCAAGCGGACAGCAAGGACATACTACTGCAGCACCTGGCGTTTGTAATAAAACTGTTGAACTTCCTGGGATACACAGTCAACAAGAGGAAAGCAAAACTAATACCCTCTCAACAAATAATTTTCCTGGGTGCCATCTTGGATACAACCACCCAGATGGCCTACCTCACGCCAGACAAGCAATGGCAACTGTCTCAATACTTCAGAAAAATGGCAACTTACACCAGGCTAACTGCAAGGAAAATCCTGCAGGCTCTGGGATTCATAGCATCTTGCATCCTACTAATCCCATGTGAAAAGCTGCATATGAGGAAACTTCAATGGTACCTGAAAAACTTATGGTCTCAACACAGCCACAGCTTGGAAACAATTATCCCACTCATTCCATGCCTTCAAAAGGAATTTTTGTGGTGGACTCAAGCTTGCTAAAGCAACACAGGTCTTCCTTTCTGTGTACCTCCAGCAACTCAAATCATCACAACGGACACCTCAGACTACGCCTGGGGAGCACACATGACAGATCAGTGCATTCAGGGAAAATGGACCCGAAAAGAGAAGCACCTCTACATCAACCAAAAGAAAATGCTAGCCATGCAAAAGGCTATTATGACCTTCAAAGACCTACTGCATCCAGGCCAGCTATTGATAAGGACAGACAACACCACAGTGATGTGGTACATAAACAAACAGGGGGGAACTCATTCATACCCCCTGTGCAGGCAAGCCATGACCCCATGGAACACAGCACTGGAATTGCAAATTCAACTGCAGGCACAATTTCTGCCAGGGAAGGAAAACACACTGGCAGACAACCTAAGCAGAAATACGACAGAGCCACACAAATGGAAGTTGCATCCTCAACTTCTCACAAAAATAACTCAGGCATGGGGACAGCCAGACATAGATCTCTTTGCTACCCACAGAAATTGCCAGTTGAAAAAATTTTGTTCAAGGACCTATCATCCACAGGCCTGGAAAGTGGACGCAGTTTCCTTCAATTGGGCAACACTGACAGTCTATGCCTTCCCGCCTCTTCCTCTGCTGTCCAAAGTACTATTAAAAGCTACAGCAGAAAGGCCGAAAATTATTCTCATCGCTCCAGACTGGCCAAGACAACACTGGTATCCGCTCCTGAGGAGCCTGACACACTCCCCACCATGGATCCTACCTCTAGTCCCTCTTCTGTTGTCCCAGCACAACTACAAAACCCTTCACAGCCATCTCAAAACTCTAAATCTAGCTGCATGGAGAATTCCTTGATTTCCCAACAGTTTCTCCTCTCCAAGGAGGTGCAGGACGTCATCTTGGAGGCCAGAAGACCTTCGACTAGAAAGGCTTACTCCGCCAAATGGAAACGATTTTATGCCTGGAATCTCGAAAAGGGACAGAATCCTTGGGTAATAAATATACCTAAAAATTTTACAGTACCTAGCGGAGATGTTAAACAATGGACTTTCCTTCTCCTCCATCAAGATCCACACTTCAGCCATTTCTGCACAATACAACACAGATCCTCCTCCATTATTCTCTCACCCTCTCTTAAGGCAGTTCCTCAGAGGAGCAAAGAATATAAACCCCCCAAGGAAACCACCAGTCCCTGCTTGGGACCTCAACTACGTACTGGAAAAGCTGACCCTTCCTCCCTTCGAGCCAGCTTCTTCAACAGAGTTACAGTACTTGTCATGGAAAACAGCCTTTCTTCTGGCTATCACCTCAGCACGCAGGGTTTCGGAGCCCTCATGGCTGTGCAACCATTCATCATCTTCCATCAGGAGAGTTTCCTTATGAACCAATCCTACCTTTATGCCAAAGGTAGTATCCAGTGTAGCTTTGAATCAGACTATCCACTTACCTACCTTTTATCCTAATCCACAAAACAAAGGGGAAAGACTACTACATTCCTTGGATATATACAGACAACTGCGTTACTACTTGGACAGAACAAAACCATTCAGGAAATCTGAGCAACTCTTTGTGTCCTATGCTGTAGGTGCTCAGGGAAAGGCCATTTCCAAACAGACAATTTCAAAATGGATAGCCCACTGCATACGCCTTTGTTACTCATTTAATGGAAAAACTGTGCCTGCATGCATCAGATCCCACTCCACCAGAGCCATAGCTACCTCTGCAGCCTTCCTCAGGGGGGTCCCTACCAAGGACATTTTGGAAGCAGCCACCTGGAGTTCAGTGCACACTTTCTCCAAGCACTATCACCTCCCACTATACTCAAAATCTAGAGCGGGCTTTGCCACAGCAGTCCTGCAGGGCATCCTAGCCCCTCCTAGTTCCACTTAGTGCCAACCACCCTTACTTAGCTTTGGGATTCTACCCATCTGTTATGACTGCAGCTGTATGCACGATGAACATAGTACAGTTTTGTACCTACCATAAATGTAGATGTTTGAGTGCTCATACAGCTGCAGTCCAGGTTTCCCTCCCTCCAACCCCTCTTAGGACAGGCCTTATGACAAACACTTTTCATAAAACCTTTTTGGGGTATTCTTTTATGGTGTATTTTGCTTGCAACTACTGTTTTTGCTTTATCAACATTGCATCTTTGCATAACATTATGTTTGCCTTCCTTCTGGGGGCACCCAACATCTGGGGCAAGAAAAACTGAAGAAAATAGCGTTGGCTGCCTCTTTTATACCCCTGACGCACTGATGTCAGGGAAGAAGCGACGACAACCGACGCCGGACCTAGACTTTAGAATTCGGCCGACCGAGGACCCGCCTGACGGCAGGATAACGCATCTGTTATGACTGCAGCTGTATGAGCACTCGAACATCTACATTTATGGTAGGTACAAAACTGTACTTTTTGCATAGGATTTAATAGTTAATGTAGTCGGTCTGAAGACACCTTCAGCAACTGAAGGCGGTTCAACAGCACCGGAATCTCCTTCAGGTAAGGAGTCGGAAGGGCCTAAAGGTAAAGGTTGTGGAGGCCTAGTAATCTCCGCTTGTGAATCGGATGTCACCTGGGGTTCTAAATTAGCGGTCATCAGGGGCTGCGTAGGCACCTCACTGAAAACCGGAGAACTGGCAACTGGTCTAGCAGAGGCCTCGGAGTCCGGTTTGGATTTCGGCTGCCTGTCCTTATCTTTGCGGTTTTTTATGCATTCCGGTCGTTGGGTGCTCCGACGGCATGGTATAATTAAATTTCCTACCAAAATAATGTTGGGCGAAATCAAACCGACGTTTAATAGTTCGTTTATTGAACCTAGCACAAAACAGACAACCTGTGACGTCGTGGTCTGGGCCTAGGCAAGGAATACAATAAGAATTAAAGTCCTTATGAGGTATTTGCTTCCCACAAGAAATGCAATTGTTAACTTTTTCTGACATCGGACTGAGGCAAGAAAAGGTTCCCCAACGGGGTACTTAGCTTTATGAAGATTTCAGTCTGAAATTCGATTCGAAAATCTCAGGAGTCGGCCGACCGGCACTTGCGAACTGCTTCTGCTTCGGGCACCGTGCAGCAAGAAAGACTAAAGAAAATGGTGTCAGATGCATCTTATATACCCCTGGCGCACTGACGTCAGGGAAGAAGCGACAGCAACCGACGCCGGACCAAGACTTTGGAACTCAGGCCGACTGCGGGATCGCCTGACGGCAGGATAACCCAAGAGTGATGACTGCAGCAGTGTAACACGATGAACATCAAGAAATATTCTAGATACCATATGCATCAATTTATCTCTACTATCCCTCTGTTTGAGTATTTGAGTAGCAGAAAGGCCAAACAAATTCAGAACTTAAAGGAGCATTCAAAATCTATTTTTTTTTTCCCCCCAAGTCCTCTAAAAATTCTGGTTAAGTAACCCAGTATATCTCCTCAAAACAACAGAAGCAGCTGCATTTTCTAGATATAGTGTCTCCACCATCCAAGACGATCCCAAAAGCAGATTTTGAAACCGGAGTCTCATTATAAGCACTCTCTCATATAACACATTTTTCAATAGGGAAAGATACAGCAAAGTCATCAAAACTGTAATCACACTGCAAAATAAATTTCCACATGAACATCTGATACGTAAATTCTAAAAGCTAAATTACTAGACTGAGCCAACTGTACTCCCTAAGATTCTAACCACTTGCCAATTTTATCAGCCAGTACAGGGTTTAAAGAAGCCAAGGCTCTCATTAGACTTAACAGCTAAAGAAATTGCAGCTGGGTCAGCTGGCAAAGGAGCCAAGAAAGCTGCATGACCAGAGTACAATTTGTACATTTCCTCAAAGCCATTTTAGGAACTGGTTCACCAGCAAAAAGGAGTTTTGCAGACACATTTTAAGGCTGGTAAGAGAGGAGGAACAGCCAAAGCATTTGGAATCTCATCTTCAATAAGATCATGAATTGTGCCAATCTCTGGTATAGCTCCAGACTGCTTCCAACCAAACACATCTCTAAACTCAGCTAGCTAGCTAGCATCTGTGGAAAGGTGAACACTTCCTTAGGACTTTGAATCTATCTTCCCATGAGGCCATAACTATATTGGCGCAGCTATGGGCACCGGATGCGCCAATAGCTACGTCATCATTCTGTAAATAGAATTTGTCATTAAAACTAAAGAAATTATTCTCAAGGACTATTTCCATAAATAAAGAAATCAAGCCAATTAACCTTTGGGTATAATCACTGTGCTTGAATAACTAGCCCTTAACCTATTCTATCCCAATACTATTGGGAATCATTGTAAACAAGGACTGCACATCAAGTGTTGCAAAATAATAGTCTAGAGTCCTCACACCAGATGAGCTGAAACTGCTGGAGAAGAGACTTTCATTTATACCCTCACAAAGGGCTGATTTAACTGACACTAATCTAGACAGTAAAATGTTTGTCAGAAATGTTTTGTTAAAATTAAAATTTGGAAACGCTTCTAAGTCGGACTTAAATGTTTTTAAACAACCTAGTTTATATATACCATCCTCTCACCCACTTACTGATGCTTTCAGCAAACTGCTTGAGAATGAAATGCATCGTGTTTATATGAGTGATGACAATATGAATAAAAAGAGGAACTATAATTTGACGTTTAAAGAAAAGGCAACTTTAAGAACACTGGATTCAGGTTACTGGCAAAGGGTCTTGCCAGCCCTATAGTGCCTTTTTTAGGCAAAGTTCAAAGGACAAAACCACCACCGTAACCGGTACAAGCATGCAAAATCTGAAGGTAATGCTACTCAATGCTAGAAGTCTAAACCACAAAATGCACTCTCTCGAGGCACTCCTAAAAATGGAGAACATCGATATCTGTGCAGTAACTGAGATCTGGTTCAAGGCTCCAAAGAGCACCCCTGCAATACCAGGCTACAACTCTTAGCACACTTTTCGACCACCAAACCAGGATCGAAACACTAAAGGTGGAGGAGTGTCCATTTCACCAAGAATATTCACACCACCAGGGTAGTTGCCCAACACAATGAGTCTGAAATTCTCTAGGTGCAACTAACACTAGGTAAGACTGCAATCTAAATTGTAGCTTGCTACAGATCCCCCACAATGCCCCAAGAGAGTCTCACTACACCTTTCTAAACATACTGGAAAATATTAATATACAACCAAACACCCTAATACTGGGTGATTTCAACTACCCTGCCATTAACTGGGAAAATTACTCGTGTACCAACACTTTTGCCCAACGGTTCTTGGAATTCATAAATTCCAATGCCCTGGATCAACTAATCCATAGTCCCACCAGTGGCTCCAATATCCTAGACCTGGTCATTACCAACATGGGAAATCGATGCTCCACATCTATGGTCATCCCCTCGTTGGTCAGATTAGACCATAAACTAATCACCCTTAACATCCACATCCCACCCCCCCCACTAAGGAAACCTCCATAAAAGACTTCTCCAAAGCCAACTTTATGCTACTCAAGTCAGAAGGTACAAGCTTCATGACACCCATGCAGGCGGGAACTGAAAGTTCGACTGCTGATTCCTACACTAAGGCACTATACGAGCACATCCACTCATGCATGAATCGTGCCATCCCAAACAGAACCAAGATGCTCTCCTCCAAAAAAAGGAAGTCAATCTGGTGGTCCCCTGCCATAAACAAACTTTACAATAAAAGGAAGAAACTGTTGCAGAAAAGAGGAAAATCCCAGGATGCAAAAAACTCCCTTACCAGCCTCAGTAAGAAGCTGAGATCCCTCATAAAATCCTCCAAAGCTAGTTACGAAAATAAAATTGCCAAAGATTCCAAAGACAACCAAAAGGCATTCTATAACTATGTCAAGAATCTAAATGGCAATGCTCAGATCTGCTCTGAGCTACAACAGAATGGCATTAAATATACTGATCCCAAGGAAATTGCCAATATCCTGGCAGATAGTTTCAGTGCCAACTTCACCCCCCCCTCTCACCCCCTAAATGGCCCATCTCAATACCAGAAGATTCCCAACTTCCGGTAATAACGGCCACACAGATAAAAAACGCACTCTCCAAAGCTAAGAATACAGCATCCATGAGACCAGATGACACCCAGGGCTGTGTACTACATGAACTGGCACCTCACCTAAGTGTCATGTTTAATCATACCCTCACCTCAGGCTTCATGCCCACTGAGTGGCACACAGCTACAGTTATCCCACTCCACAAGGGGGGATCTTGTCTCCTGAACCTGACTGACTTCTTCGAATCGGTCTCCAGAGCCGTCGCAGAGGATAAGGCAGTCCACACAGCCTATCTGGACCTCGCCAAGGCCATAGACACCATCTCCCACTCTGGAATCATAGATAAACTTACTAAGCTGGGCATTAATCCCTATGTCAATCGATGGGTTGCCAACTGGCTTACCGACAGAACCCACACTGTAAAAGTAGCTGACTCCAAACCCAGCTCCAGACAAGTGGGAGTACATTAGGGTTCAGTCCCGGGACTTCTCGTGTTTGGCATCTACTTCTCTGAAGTACAGGCCAACACTAAGGGACTCTGGCTAACAAAGTTCGCAGATGACTGCAAACTGGGAGCCATTATTGAATCCCCAAATGATGTCGATACTCTACAAGAGGGCCTTACAGAAAAGTACAGTTGTGTACCTACAATAAATGTAGATGTTTGAGTGTATTCACTGTTGCAGTCATTACTCTTGGGTTATCCTGCTGGCAGGCTACCCACAGTCAGCCAGAATTCCAAAGTCATAGTCTGGTGTCGGTTGCTGTCGCCTCTTCCCTGATGTCAGTGCGCCAGGGGTATAAAAAATGCAGCAGACGCCATTTTCTTCAGTTTTTCTTGCCCCAGATGTCAGGTGCCCCCAAAAGGGTAGGCTAAATAAATTATGCCATTCAACATGCATGCACTAAAGTAAACATTTCCTTCATCTACAAGCAAATACACCACATAGGTTTGTATAGAATAGAGAAATACAGGTAAGGCCCAGCAAATGAAAGGGGGGTGGTGGGAGGGTAACCTGGACTGCAACAGTGAATACACTCTAGCATCTACATTTATGGTAGGTACACAACTGTACTATGTTCATCGTGTTTCACTATTGCAGTCATTACTCTTGGGTTGAATCCCAAAGTTGAGGATGGGTGGCTGGGCTAAACAGGACTAGGAGAGGATATGAGGCCCTGCAGAACTGCAGTGGCAAAGCCTGCTCTGGATTTAGAGTAGAGAGGTAAGTGGTAGTGCTTTGTAAAAGTGTGCACTGAACTCCAAGTTGCAGCCTCTAAGATGTCTTTGGTTGGTACTCCTCCGAGGAAGGCTGCTGAAGTGGCTGCTGATCTGGTATCTGGGATCCCTGTGAACCTGCAGCATATGCCACTAAAAGTTGCTCAGCCTTTCTGAAAGCTTTAGTTCTGTCCAAGTAGAAGCGTAGTTGTCTGTGTATGTCCAAAGAATGCAGAAGTCTCTCACCCTTGTTCTGTGGGTTTGGATAAAAGGTAAGCAAGTGAATGGTTTGGTTAAGGGCCACATTGGACACCACCTCAGGCATAAATGTAGGGTTCGTCCTCAGAGAAACCCTGCCTGGATGGAAAATGATAAAAGGTTCCACAGCCATGAATGCCTGTAACTCTGAGACTCGTCTTGCAGAGGCTATTTGCTAGGAGCAGAGCTGTTTTCCAGGATAAGAATTTTATATCAGCTGTTGAGGCTGGCTCAAAAGGAGGCAGTGTGAGTTTCTCCAAGACATAATTGAGGCCTCATGCAGGTGTTGGTGCTCTCCTTGGAGGTCTTATGTTTTTGGCCCCTCTGAGGTACTGCCTTATTAAAGGATGAGAAAAGATAGGTGGTTCAGTATTGTAATGGGCTGAAATGGCAGAGGCATGAATCTTAATTGATGAAAAGGATAGGCCTTTGTCCAGCATCTCAGTTAAGTATTGTAAAATCTGAGGAATATTTGGAACTAACGTGTCAATTCTTGTCCCAAGCACAGAATCTCTTCCATTTTTCTGCATATGATTTTCTGGTACTGGGCCTCCTGGCCACCAAGATAACATCCACTACAGCTTTGGAGAGAGGAGTTTTCTGAACGGCTACAGTATCCGCCATGCTGCCAGATTTAAGGTCCTGAGTTGGCTGTGCAGGATCTGATTGTTTTGTTGGGTCAGTAAGTGAGACGTCTGAGGCAATTTCCAGGCTGGACCTTGAGAAGTTCTTTAGGATTGGGCACCAGTGCTGGCGTGGTCAGTCTGGGGCAATCAGTATAATTTTTGGCTTCTCTTGTCTGACCTTTAGGAGTACCTTGGGGAGGAGAGGCAGTGGAGGAAAGGCATATACTGTTAGGTTTTTCCAGCTGAAGGATAGGGCATTCACTTTCTATGCTTGCTTGTGGTAAATCCTTGTGCAGAATCTCTGTAGTTGACAGTTGTGAGGGGAGGCAAATAGATCTATGTCTGGGCATCCCCATTCCCTTGTTATCATGCTGAAGACTTGTGAATCCAGTTTCCACTCATGGGGATCCATGAGGTTTCTGCTTAGTTTGTCTGCCAGAGTATTTATTTTTCCTGGCAGGAATTGTGCTTGCAGGTGAACTTGATAAGTCAATGCTGTGCCCCACAAAGTCATGGCTTGTCTGCAGAGGGGGTAGGAATGTGTGCCTACCTGCTTGTTTACGTACCACATGACTGTAGTATTGTCTGTCTTTATCAGTAGTTGTCCTGGATGAAGTAGATCCTTGAAAGCTGTCAGGGCATTCTGAACAGCTAGTATCTCTTTTTGATTGATATGAAGATGCATCTGGCTTGCGGGCCATGTGCCCTGAATACATTTTCCTGCCATGGTGGCCCCCCAGGCATAATCTGATGCATCCGTTGTTAGTGTCTGCCTGACTGTGGGTAAAGTAAATGGCTGTCTCTTGTTGTGGTGACAGGCCTGTGCCCACCATCGAAACTCCTGTTGCAGGCAGGGAATGAGGGTAATTAATGTTTCCAGGCTGTAGCAATGTTGAGTCCAAACACTTTTTAGATACCACGTAGTTTCCTCATATGCAGTCTGGCATATGGAATTAGCAGAATGCAGGATGCCATGAAGCCCAAAGCCTGCAGATTTTTTCTTGCAGATAACTGGGTCTTTGTTGCCAACATTCTGAAGTAAGAAGTCAGTTGCCTTTGTTTGTCTGGCGTGAGATAAGCCATCTGGGGAGTTGTATTTAAGCTTGCACCCAGGAATATTATCTCTTGAGAGGGTACTAGTTCAGATTTCTTTTCGTTTACTGTGTACCCTAGGCAAATTAGTAATCTTTTTACAAACGCCAGATGCTTTAGTAGAATGTCTTTGTTCTCTGCTTGAATAAGGCAGTCATCCAAGTAAGGGTATATCTGAATTCCTCTGTCTGCAAAATGCAATTACTGGTGCCGGGCATTTTGTGAAGACCCTGGGCACAGTAGATAAGCCAAAGGGCAGTGCAGAGAATTGGTAGTGCATTGAGCCAGCTATGAATCTGAGGTATCTTCTGCAAGATTGTCTGATTGGGACATGCAGGTATGCCTCTTTTAGGTCCAAAGTTATGAGCCTAGCCTTCTTGCCCAGCATGGGCAGTAGCTGATGCAGAATCAACATTTTGAATTTTGGAATGTCCAGAAATGCATTTAGAATAGACAGGTCCAGTATTGGTCTCCAAGCTATGTGCGTTCTGTGCACCAAGAAAAGTCTTGAGTAAAGTCCTTGTCCCTGCTCTTGTTGTGGTACTTGCTGAATGGCCCTCATGTCCATGAGGGATGAAACTTGCTTTTGTGTTTCTGCCCAATGATTGTGTGGCAGAGGTCTGGCATACCTTTTGCCCTTGGCAGGGTGTGAAAGTGGAACCTGTAACCATGAGACACTATGTTCAAGACCCATTTGTCCTGGGTAATCATGTGCCAATTTGGTGAAAAAAGTGCCAGTTTTCCCCCTAAGGGGGCTGCCAAAAGATAAGTGCTTGGTTCTGGCAGAGGAAAGTCATTGGGACTGTTTCCTGTATGGTTGTGATTTGTCTTCTCCGCTTTTAGACGTAGAAGCACCCCATTGTTTAGGCCTGTATGAGCCTTGGGACTGGGATCTGCCTCTGGGGCATCTATCTGCCTCTTTGTGGCCTGTCTGACACTGGAAAGGATCAATTCTTTGTAGGCCAGTTTCTGCTAAATCTGGGTGGCTGTACCTGTAGGAAATCCTTAACTACCTGCATGGATTTCACTTTATCCTCCATTTTCTTCTGCACCTCTTCTGCCTTAACACCAAACAAAGTATCATGCTGTAATGGAGCATCCAATAATTTTGCTTTAACATGATCAGGCAGATTCTGTTCCTTTAACCAAGCATGCCTTCTAATGACAGAACCTGTAACAGCGACCCTGCAAGAGGCCTTCAGTGAATCAAAACCACATTGCAAAGTATGCTTTCCCACTTGTTCAGCTGCATGCAATAAATCCTGCATTTCCCTGTTATCAGAACATTCAGAATTTGTCAACATTTTCTGTTTAAGCAGTGACATTAAGTATTGCTGATATTTAAGCATATGAAACTGACAATTTAAAGCCCTTACAGCCAAGGTAGCAGAAGTGTAAACTTTTTCCCCCCATCTGTCCAGTGCCCTAGAGTTCCTATCAGAGGGGACAGGGTTTCTTGCGGTGGAAGCCTTGACCCCTTTGGGAACCTGGGATATAGTTTCTGGGTCAGCAGCAGGGTTTTTATATAGAAATTTATGAGAGTCTGGAACCCTGTATCTGTCTGGCTTAGCAGGTGCAGGGGTACAGAGTCAGAAGACAAGCCAGACTCTGAAAATACATGGTCTACAAATGTCTAGAACAGGTGGAATAGCAAGAGGTCTGTGCTGCGGTAGTAAAAGAAAGTCTCTGAGCCTTTTCTTAGATTCTGAATAATCTTGGCTCTCCCAGTGAAAATGCTCCCTCATGGTATGCAGGGTTTCCCCAAAAGAATAATCCTCAGGAGGAGAGGCTGAAGGAATAGATTCTTCAGCATCAGAATCCTCATAGGGAGGAAAAGAGTATCCCTGTTCAGAAGAGGAGTCAGAGGAAATTGAAACCTGATCAGAAGAGTGATATTCTGTGTCTTGCCTAGGCCTCTTATCAGGAGGGGGATGGGAACCCCTGATCAAAGTAATTAGGTCTTTGGCCATTTTAGGCATCTGTTTCTTAGGCATGAAAGTCTGTCCAGGAGAATGCTGTACTTGTTTCCTGGTCTTTAAAGCTGAGGAAGGCTTGACATATAATTGTGTAGGTCTGAAAACACCCTCAGAAGCAGATACCTGCTCAGCGGCTCCGGACCCATCTGAGGGAATAGTTTCCGAGAGTCCAATACATTGAGTATCCCAGAGGCCGAGTCAGCTCCACGTGGGAGTCAGACGCGGCCTGTGGCTCTGAGGTAGCGGGTGTCAGGGGCTGCAAAAGTGCCTCACTGAGAACCAGCGAACCGGCGACTGGCCTAGCGGGGGCCTCATCGTCTGTTTTGGACCTCGGATGCCTGTCCTTTTCCTTGCACTTTTTATAAACTCCGGACGTCAGCTGTTCCGACGGCATTATGTAATAAACTTTCGGCCAAAGTAATGAAAGGCAAAATCGTTCCGTTGGTTAAATCCAGCACAAAACCGACAGCTAGCAATGTCATGATCAGGGCCTAGGGCAAGGAATACAGTAAGAATGAAAATCCTTATGAGGTATTTGCTTCCCACAAGAAATACAATTGTTAACTTTTTCTGACATCGGTCTGGAGCAAGAAAAAAGTTTTCCCAATGGGGTACTTCGCTTTAATGAAGACTTGCGAACTGCTTTTGCTTCAGGCACCGCACGGCAAGAAAGACTGGAGAAAATGGTGTCGGCTGCATCTTTTATACCCTGGCGCACTGACGTCAGGGAAAAGGCGACAGCAACCGACGCCGAACCAAGACTTTGGAATTCAGGCCAACTGCAGGTAGCCTGCCAGCAGGACAACCCAAGAGTAATGACTGCAATAGTGAAACACGAACATCAGATGCTTGGTGCCATAGTCATGGGCTCAAGCTCAATGCCAAGAAATGTATAGTTTTCCCCTTTGGGAAAAAAACATGTACCCATGAATGAATTACCACATAAGGTGGCAGTACACTAAACACCGAAAGTGTGATAAGAGTTTTAGGGACACAGGTGGACAGTGGTCTCACCTTCAATAACCACATCGCCACAACAGTCAGGAAATCCTTCTATGTGGCACACCTCATCACTAAGAGCTTTTCATCCAGAAAAAAGGAGGTCATTGTCCCACTATACTCATCCCTCATTAGACCCATTATAGAATACAACTCCCATTTGGTATGTACCTCTCAAGACATCTGCAACAACTGGAAAGGCCGCAAAAATACCTCACTAAAAGAATCACAGGTCTAAAGCATATGCCCTATGCTGACTGCCTTAAAAAACTCCAGCTACACTCTGTCGCTTATCGTCTACTCTGAGGCGATCTCTGCTTAACATACAAGGCCATGTCAAACCCAGAGCTGTTGGACATGCTACACTTAAAGAAATCCCAATCCCTCAAAGCCACACGCTCCAGGGATCTAAACCTTGTCATCACAATAAACAAAACATGTTGGAAGGATAGGTTCCTGACCCAGAGACTCCTCAGACTCTGGAATAGACTGCCCATACATGTCAAGCAGAGCACCTCTTTGGCCCTCTTCAAAAGGAAACTTGATGACTGGGGAGAAAGGAAATTCACCCCAGGGATCACATCAGTCGTCCTGCTAGACAGAGGTCCATGGAAGTAAATAGTGTGGGAAGAAATAGCAAGGGAATTGTTAGGAAGTAAATAGTGTGGGAAGAAATAGCAAGGGAATTGTTATGGCTAGGCTTCTATAGGCCCTAGGGCCGATAGCCTAGTACCAGCCTATGAACCTATGGAGGATGATGAAATGATTGTGATTAGACCCATCATTAAGAGAGGTCCAAATCTTTGTTACAGATAGAAAATACTACCATGACCTGATAACTCGGATGTTAAATGACACTTCTTTCTATAAACTGACAGACCTCCATGAGACAGAATGATTAGGGGAATTTATAGTACGTTGAATGTCTATTGAGTATAGTGATCTCTATGGATTTATATACATTTTTCTTGGTACATGAACCTCTGATACCTCTAATCCAAAGCCTACTGAAAATACATACAAATCCGTTGCCCCCACCTTTAAGACCAATAGTAGCAGGTCCACTGAACTCTTTTCAATTTATTTGGACAGGCATTTGAGACCCATTTTGACCAAGAATACCTATGTATTAAATGAAATTGAATTTTTGAAAGACCTGCACTGCTTTGTAAAGAATGAACTGATAACTCCAGGGGGGAGTCGCATACAAATGTACAAGGGGGGCGGGGGGGGGCATATCTAGCATGCAAGAAATGGTATTTTAAGCTAGACAGGAATGTCCAGGAAAATGTCACCCAACACATGCAGGAAGTGAGGGGGGGGTCAAAGGAGTGGGAATGACAACAAGACAACTGTGATAATGTGGAACACACGGGGTCACCTAACCCAAGCTGGAGGAAAAGGTTACACACAAGGTTCAGAAGGGAAAAGGGAATATAGTTGTTTGTCTTTCGGCTTTTCCCGGTTAGGGGTCGCCACAGCGGAACGCCGGTCCGCTAATGATTGGCAGTAGATTTTCACGAATGCCGAGGTGCCAGCTCGACATAAAACCTTCAACAAAGGCACGCCCATTTATGCATGTCTTTCGAACGCCCAGCCAATCGCGGAGAGAACATGCAGATTCCACAAAGAAGGCACTCCCCGCACTCCAGCTGAGAATCGAACGGGAGAACCTCTTGCTGTGAGGCAACAACGCTACAGCTGCACCACCGCGGAACAGGGAATATAGTACTACTAAAAAATATTTTGAAATCTAAAATTAATGAAGGTAAAATAAGGGATATAGCTGTAAATTATGTAACCACATACAAACTGGTTAAGCAATACCTGTACTAATAGGGACACAATAAGATGAAGTGTTTAGGAGTATGGATTGAAAAAACTTCTCTTATGACAGCTAAGGATATGTGGTAAAAAACTAAACAAAACATAATACAAAAGCTGAGAAACTGTCAACTTTTGTTTATGGATATGTACAGTAAGATTCAAGCAGTGAAAATATTTTTACTACCTAGGTTTATATACAGGTCAGGCATATATATTTTTTTATCAACCAGATGCAAAGTTGTGGACTGTAATTAGTAAAGAATAGAAGGAATTTATCTAGGAGGGGAACAGAGCAAGAGTTAAGTGGGATAAGTTGATCCTACCCACAGAAGGAGGGATGGAGAAGAAAGAAAGCAGACAGAGATGGAACCATAGTAGAAAGACAACTGACAGGGATCCAGAAAGTAATGTGGCAGAGCGAAGACAAAGAAAAGAGGAAGGGATATTTGCTAGAGCCACAGAGTTGAGACTCGTACATAGCAAAAGCAGAAGGTTATAATTCAAACTAGAAAAGAATGATGGAGAATAACTGCCATACAGAATATGGCATTCAGTTTCTAGGATAATTTCAGTCACTGAAATGGAGCATGATACCTTTACTTAAGGGCTTTTTTTTTTGTTTTTCACTAAATCGCTGGTTGGCGGACTTAAAAGCACATCCTAAGGAGAACTACTGATAGCTGACATGCAGTTCTAAACCAGGAGCGTTTCCTAATTATAAACCCCAACATGTAACATGTCTGACTACAATAAAATATCCACAGCATCATATACAGATTTAAGGGTAGGGAAACCCAATCTTACAGTCTGTAGCACTGAGTTTTTCCAATTTGACTTCCTCTGTCTAGCAGCTTATACAATCTCTCCTTTATCCACCTTAAGATACAGCTATGACAACTGATCTTGCAGTTTACGGCCAAGTTACTAGACATGTACATTTTTGCCCTGCCCGCCAACAAAAACCCGATTCTTTGCTGAACGGTAAGGAGGTCAGCAGTACAAATCTTCCTAGAATTAAGAGAGGCAGAGAGACAGTGGTAGGATGTGCCTTACGGTTGTGAAATCCTGTCTTTTTTTAAGTGCCTGCTGAAAGCTGTGGGACAGAGGAAAGGCATCCACTTTAACTCTGAGTTTCATTTTCAACTATTCATGCCTAGCAGAGAAGGGACCACTAGTTGGCCAACAAAATAATTCTCTCATGAAGACTCAGAGCAAATGCAATGTCAGCAAAAGAAATGGCAGACTAGGAGAGAGAGAATCTTCATGGTCTGAATCTACATATGGCAGTGATTCAATCTGGTCAGCATAAAATTACCTGTTCTTTATAGGATATAGGAAAGGGGCTTCTGATGTGTTTCTTTCCAGAGATCAGTACTGGGGAAAGTTTGCAGTTTAACACTTTGAAAAGACACAACTTGGTTTGGACAGGGACAGACCAGTTTAGGTCTCTGCTGTTACCTGACAATTTATTTAAAAATATTAAAATATTCAAGGTCAAACAGCACACAATTAAGGCAGAAAGGGGAAAAAGGTGTGCCAGTAGAAGGCTTCAAAAGTGGATAAAGTCTCTTTGTAAACATTTAGCTTACCTACATTCATGGTCTCTACATCTATTATCTCTTTGCTTCCAGCATTACTGCAGGTGGCTTTTATCTTTAAAGTTTCTATCACTGGAGATGGGGATTGGTCTTTATGTACTTCGGTGACTGCCTCAAGATTCCCATTTTGGGAAGCCATCAAAACAGATGTACTGTCCTGCACAAAGTATGGTTGTTTAAGATGCCCTTACCCATAAGAGTAGATGTTCAAATTCCTCACTGTTGCAGCAGCCTTTAGGCTATGTGGATTGTGTCTTGCCCAAAATACAACAGGTCAGCTTCCAAAATGTTCTAGCTACCTCTCACACTTCCATTCTGACTGCTAACTGAACAGCCCAGTGGAGAGAAAAAAAAGCAGTCAAGAGTGAAAAGTCTTAAGGACACTTTTTGCATAACCCAAAAAGTAACATACTCATCCTGAAACAACAAATAACTATCAAGTTATTGGTCAATTACAACTAAATACAACAGGAGGGGCGTGGAGGGTGGGGGTTCAGCTATGCCACATTGAGGAATTCAAACATCTACTATAACAGGTTAAGTGCAATTGAGACAACTTTACTATGTTCAACATTCCCAGTAATTTAGTAGCCTTTAGGCTATATGGGTGAACACCAAAGCCTATCCAACTTCGCAAAAGGAAGGATATGCATCCAAGATCCCATGGAGAATGGTCCTAGCAAAAGAATCCAATTTGAAAAGGAATGTAAAAAGGATCATGTAGTTGCCTCCAGAGTCTACCACTTTCCAATCTGCCATCAAATAAGGTAAATCCCTAAAGAGTGCCCCTCAATAATGGCTACAATTGGTTTAGTAAGGTTGGTGTAAACACAAGGTAACATAGGACGACCAACTAGAAAAAATTCATTTTGACACAGCTTGTCCATTCTTAGTCCCAACATAAAATATAAAACATAATAAATAGCTGTTCAGCATTTCTGCGGTACTTAACATTTGACAAGATACTACCTGATCTGGATAGCATATCCAGCTTATGTAGAATCCTTTTTGCCTGGTTTGGACAGTCAGGAATAGAAAACTATGCTACTGTGCACGTTCCAATAAAGATGTAATACTTCCAGCAGAAAGTTAAGATTCTAGGAAGGAGTAACCTGTAAATGTGGTAAATGCAGGTGTAACTTTACTTTCTGAAAGCTTTTTATAAAAACACAAAGTGGCAAATCCCTGAAAAGAAGCACAGATATAGCCATTAGATGGGTTTACAATTTTAAGGTAAAGGCTCAAAAGCTCAACCAGAACAAAGTTTAATGTGCAACATTATCATTCGGAATGCCAAAGATGAGCAACATCAACTGTCCAGTCTTGTCCCCCCCCGACCAATGGTAGCACTTGTACCTGGGTACTGAGTGGTAGGGTGTTTTGTGATCCAAGTTTACAGCAAGTATGCTGCATCCTCAGCATCTTACGTTTCATTTCAGAGATTGCGTTAGTCATGCTTCTCAGTCTCGACTACGTAATAGTAAACCGCTACAAGTACCATGTAAAGGGGTACAGGCAGAGAGGGAGCTTAAGTGTCCGCTGTTGCTCTTGCAAGGCCTCTGAGCTGCTTCCTCACAACGCAACAAATAAGTACTACTGATTTTCCATACTTAGTCAATTTTCCCTCCACTAGGCTGTCCAGTCCACAGTCACAGTGGAAGTGCGAGAAACAGCAAGAGATTTTTGAACTCAACCCATACAGCCTAACGCAGCAATGGAACATTTATTTGATGACTAGCATTTTTACTGGATTTTAATGCTGTCCCCCTTAGTTTTCTCAATCTGGTTTATCTGTTCTCTTCCTTCCACACACACTCACACTCTCTCACACACACACTCTCTCACACACACACACACACACACTCACACACACACACACTCTCTCACACACACACACACACACTCACACACACACACACACACACACACACTCACACACACACACTCACACACACACACACTCACACACACACACTCTCACACACACACACACACACACTCACACACACACTCACACACACACACACTCACACACACACACTCTCACACACACACACACACACTCTCACACACACACACACTCACACACACACACACACTCACACACACACACTCACACACACTCACACACTCACACACACACACTCACACACACTCTCACACACACTCACACACACACTCACACACACTCTCACACACACTCTCACACACACACTACACACACACTCACACACACACACACACACACTCACACACACTCACTCACACACACTCTCACACACACTCTCACACACACTCTCACACACACTCTCACACACACTCTCTCTCTCTCGCTCTCTTCGACTGTTTATGTTTCCCCCTCAGAGTGTTGCTTTAGAGATATTAAGCATTTACAAGATGCATACGACAATTTTAAATGTCTCATTCTGGCAGCCTTGTTAAATTTCAGACAAATCCCACAAGATTCCAACTTATGTTTAAGCCCTACATAAAATGTACTGGATAAGGTAAATTTTAACTGCTATTTGCCTACTATAAAAGCAGGCTTCTTAATGGATTTGGAAGATGATATGATCCTACCACTTCATATGATATTCTGAAGGCTTCAGTCAATTTTCTGAACTTTCACCAAAAATGCCAGTAGTTAGAAGTTCAACCACTGAATGCATAAATATTTGAAGGAAAAGGAGACCAGCAGTACACAGAAAAGCAGGTAGTAAAGCGTATGTAACATTACTGGTTATAGGACAGGTTTTTACAAAATTTTAATAAGGGTGAGATCACAGTTGGTCCCTGGAGGCCAGACAGTGACAGCTGAAGCAATCTAGTTCAGATACAGGAAACAGTTTGTGGGCAAATTAACCCATATGTTACAACTTACTGTTACAGTGGTCCTCCCAAACAAAACAACATTAAAATACATTTATCTCACTGTAGTTAACTGCTCTATATTATTAAGCAATGTGCTATAACTGTGTCATAACATATATGTCAAGACCTATTGCTTCTCAATTACCTGCTTGCAGCTGAAAACTCTTTAGTCTTCTTTCCCTCGAGAGAAGCTAAATGTTGTTCCAGTGCCTCGAGTAAACTACTGGGAGCCTAAAATTAAAAAGACAGCTACTTAATGGTTTAATGAATGTTTTTAGTCTTTTATTGTATTTAAATCGAGATATATTGACTATGAACAGTATTTTATGTGCAGAAACAGCCAACACAAACACATAACCTGACAACCTTTAAAAGAATTGAGAAGGGAACAGTGACTAAAAGTGAAAGATACAAATAGCTAATTTTTGACATGCTAAAGTTTAAAAGTTCATACAAAGTCATAATATAAATTACTGCCATATGTGTACTTTATTACAAATAAGATTAGAAAGTGCATTTGTGACCCACTTACCATAACTGTAGATGTTCGAGTAGATCCATGTTGCAGTACTGAATCTTAGGAGTTCCAGCCATGCAGAAGCCTGCAACCAGACCAACTTTCGAAGTCTTTGAACCATCCCTAACTGAAAAGCATCTGATGACCAATGTCTGTACGTCAAGGTATAAGAAGGCTGTCAGTCGGCACCATCTTCAGGTCTTTCTAAGCAATGAACAAGCAATCTGAAGCCTGACAACAGCACAACCTTCCCAGCTGTCTGAATTTCAGTGAAAAGGAGAAAAATCATACGAAGCAGCAAGGGGATGATGGAGATAAGAGGACTATCTGCAGAGAAAGTACGGCTATGTACACTAACCATAAATGTAGATGCTAGAGTGTATTCACTGTTGCAGTCATCACATTTGGGTTATCTGCCTTCAGGTAGTCCTCAGCCAGCCTGAATACCAGAGTCTTGAATTCCTGCATCGGATGCGGTCTCTTCTTCCATGACGTCAGGTCGTCAGGGGTATACAACATGCAGCCGACACTATTGTCAGTTTTTCTTGCCCCAGATGTCAGGTGCCCCCACAGTGGGAAGCAATTATATGTTATGGTACCCCTCCAACAAAAAACAAATGCATCATAAAGCTTAAATACACCAAACAACAAGGAAAGGTAGAGCCAAGAGAAGTCAGGGGGCTGGAAGGAGGGTAACCAGGACTGCAACAGTGAATACACTCAAACATCTACATTTATGGTAAGTGTACACAACTCTACTATGTTCTTCATGTTTCACTGTTGCAGTCATCACATTTGGGTTGATTCCCAAAGCTAAGGAAGGGAAGAGGAAGTTAGAGAGCATTAGGGCCAGATATAAAGCCCTGCAAGACTGCAGTGGCAAAACCAGCTCTGGATTTAGAAAAAATAGGCATGTGGTAATGCTTGGTGAAGGTATGTACAGAGCTCCAGGTAGCAGCTTTAGGATGTCCCTGGTAGGGACACCTGTAAGAAAGGCTATAGAGGGAGATGCAGCGCTGGCAGAATGTGACCTTATCCCCTGTGGGGTAGGTTTTCAAGGGTGCTTATAGCAGAAATGAATGCAATGGGCTATCCACTTAGAAATGGTTTGCTTTGAAATTGCCTTCCCCTCTGCCCTTGCAGCAAAGCCAACTAGCAGTTGTTCAGATTTTATGAGAGGCTTAGTCCTGTCCAAATAAAATCTAAAGCTGTCTGTGCATGTCCAAAGAGTGCAGTATTCATTCTTCTTTGTTTTGTGGATCCGGGAAAAAGATAGGCAAATGAATGGACTGATTAAAGGCCACACTAGACACCACCTTGGACATAAAGGAAGGATTGGTCCTGAGGGAAACCCTGTCTGCGTGTAAGATAATGAAGGGCTCCACTGTCATGAGGACCTGTAATTCAGACACTCTTCTTGCTGAAGTGATGGCTAGAAGGAAGGCTGTTTTCGAAGAAAGGAATTTCAACTCTGTAGTTGCAGCTGGCTCAAAAGGAGGTAGAGTGAGCTTTTCCAATACAAAGTTAAGGTCCTAGGCAAGAGTAGGGGCTCTCCTGGGGGGGGGGGTCTTAAATTTTTGGCCACTCTGAGTGGTTCAGTATTATAATGTGCTGAAATGGCAAAGGCATGAAATTTAATAGATGAGAAGGATAGGCCCTTGTGAAGCATTTCTGTTAAGTACTGAAGAATGAGGTAAGCTGGGCACTGTTGTGCCCATCCCCTGAGTCGGGCTCCAGGAACTTTTAGTTATGTACTTACCATAACTTCGGATGTATGGGATCTATCTCGCCTACATTCATGACAGATGGGTTCGGAGCCGATCCATCGGCTCCGACTCGGCAACTAATACACTAGCACGAAGTCTCTCATTGGCTGGGCTACTCCCTATCCCAGGATGCACTACACCTGCTTCCCCAGATCTTGTTTGTTCGCTTTCATACATCCATGCAAACACAGAAAAAACTAGTAGTCACAATAACCAACTAAAGTTCTTCAAGAAAGAACGCCAAGAAAAGAGGGACTACAGCTCCTCTAAATCCAAATGGAAGGGGGAAGGAGGATGGGTACTTATGAATGTAGAGATGGATCCCATACATCCGGGTTATGGTAAGTACATAACTAAAAGATGTAATGGGATCCTATCTCGCCTACATTCATGACAGATGGGACAGCGTCCCTAGCACCTACATCCCGGGTGGCTCATTGGAAAACACTCCTGAGAACTGTGGAACCAAAGGAAGCTCTGCCTCGAGAAACCACATCCAATTTGTAATGAGAAATGAAAGTGTGCGGAGAAGTCCAGGTTGCTGCAGCACAAATATCATCTATTGATAACTTGGAGTGAAAAGCTACGGAAGTAGCCATTGCCCTGGTAGAATGAGCCTTGACTGGAAAGGGGAGGTCTTTGTTAGCTTGTGAATAAATAAAAATGATACAATCTTTAATCCATTTAGATATGGAGGTTTTTGTTACTGGTTGACCCAATTTGTTCGCTGCAAAGGAAACGAACAATTGATTAGATTTCCGCGTTTGAGCGGTTCTATTCAAATAAAAATGCAGTTGTCTATGTACGTCCAATTGATGCAAAGTATATTCTGCGTTATTAGAGAATTCTGGGGAAAGACGGGGAGTTCTATAGTTTGTTGCATACAGAAAGAGGAGGCCACTTTTGGTATAAATGCAGGGTTTAATTTCAATGAAACTCTATGCTTGTGAAAAATCAAATAGGGAGGATCAGAACAAAGAGCTTGAAGTTCTGAAACTCGCCTGGCAGACGTTATGGCTACTAAAAGGCCGTTTTCCAAGACAGAAATTTTAAATCACAGGTAGCAGCTGGTTCGAAAGGACGGGCAGTTAGGGCAGCAAGAACCATATTCAAATCCCACGGGGGGACAGGATGAGATAAAGGAGGCCTCAGGAGCCAAGCCCCTTTAAGGAAAGCCTTACAAAGTTTGAGAGACATCAATGAAGGTTCAAATGAAGCATGAAAATTAGAAATGGCTGCTAGCTGAACCTTAATGGTAGAAACTGAAGAGCCCGACTGAAAAAGGGAGGCCAGAAAATTCAGAACCTCCGATACTGGTGCAGTGAGAGGATCTATACCCGTTCTTGAGCCCAGAAAGCAAACCTTTTCCATTTACTGGAATAAAGTTTGATGGTGGAAGGTTTATGAGAAGAAGACAGTATGTGGACCACGTCCGGGAAAGAGCATTGTCTCGGACTAAGGATGGAAGTGGAGTAACCATGCTGCCAACTTCAGGGACCTGAGAGACGGATGAAGCCGTCCTGACTGATGAGTCAACAGGTCTGGCACGGATCCAGAAACCATGGACCTTCTATCGCATGCCTCTGTAGGAAAGGAAACCAAACTTGACGAGGCCAGTGCGGGCAATCAAAATCATCTCGCTCTCCATGTAAATGGCCTTCTGTATCACCCTCGGTAAGAGGGGAACGGAGGGAAGGCGAGAAGACCGGGGCCAAATGTGAGTCAGAGCGCCCTGGGAGTCTGTCCCTGAGAAGGAACAGTGTGAAGAACTCTCTGCATTTCGCATTGTGAGGGCTGGCAAACAGGTCGCAGCAAGGATGACCCCATCTGTCGAAGATTTTCGCAGCTATACCCTGGTTGAGGGACCATTCGTGGGGTAAAAGAATGGTCCTGCTTAATCTGTCCGCAATCACATTGGACTTCCCGGTATGTGCGTTGCCATTAGAAAGCGGTTGGTAGCTACCAGTGCCAAAGTCTCATGGCTTCTCTGCATAGTGGGTAAGACCTGGTTCCACCTTGCTTGTTTATGTACCATACCACCGACATGTTGTCGGATAGGATAGCAATCGGGCCCTGTGGGAGAGCGTGATGGAGAGCTTGTAGTACCAATAGTACCGCTCTCATCTCCAGGACATTGATATGCAAATGCATTTCCTGGATCTGCCATGTGCCTTGGACCGACCTGTCCAGGTAATGACCCCCCCCACCCTACCTGGGAGGCGTCCGTAGTCACAGTGGCAAACGGACGTTGTGGTATAAAGGGTCGCCCTGGTCGAGATTTGATTGGAGAAGCCACCAATGCAGATCTCGACGGCAACTTTCCGTGATTATGATTAAGTGGTTCAAGGGAAGTTCCTGATAAGACCATTGAACCGACAGTAGCCATTGTAAAATTCGCATATGAAGCCTGGCCAAGGGAACCAAAAGTATGGTCAACGCCATCGAGCCCAACAGTTGTAGGATCCGATGGGCCGGGGCTCTTTGTAGGGGAGACAGGATTTGACTTGATCTTGTAACACCTGAATTCTTGCTGCCGGTAAAAAGGCGCGCATTCTTTTTGTGTCTAAGTCTGCGCCTATGAAAGTAATACGCTGAGATGGCTGTAGTACAGATTTTTGCAAATTGAACGTGATCCCCAAGAAACGGCCCAAGGTGAACGTGGCTCTGAGCGCTTGGAGTAGTAGATGCTCGGAGGTGGCAGTAAGGAGCCAGTCGTCTAGATAAGGAAACACCTGGAATCCCAGACTTCTCAGGTGAGCAGTTACCACTGCCAGACACTTGGTGAACACCCTGGGGCTGTGGTGAGACCAAAGGGCAGTGCTCGAATTGAAAATGACTGACTCCGAGGCGGAAGCGTAAATGTCTCCTGGACTCTTGAGCTATGGGAATGTGATAGTAAGCGCCCTGGAGATCTATGGAGCACATCCATGCATCTTTTTCCAGCAAAGGAAGAATAGATTGAAGAGTGACCATTCAGAATTTGGACTTCTTTACGAAACGATTCAATGAACTGAGATCCAAAATGGGCCTGAAGTCCCCTGTCTTTTTTGGTACCAAAAATAATTTTGAGTAAGTTCCTGATCCGATCTGGTCGATGGGGACAGGCTGGATGGCTCTTTTTTCTAGCAGCTTTGAAACCTCTAATGCTGCTTGATTCCGCTGACTGGGTGGTACGTCCGGGATTTCCCTTAAAGAAAGGGGGGGTTTGTTGAAGGGGATGATATAACCTCCGGTAATAATGCGAAGCACCCACTGATCGCTTGTTATGGATTCCCAAGCTTGTGGGTGCGCTTAAGCGACCCCCGACTGGCTCCGGAGTTGCACAGTCGGGCAACAACTCAGGAACGCTGGTTGTATGAAGAACCACGAAAGGAATCGCGGTCTCCAGAGTTACGGGGGCCTCTGCCACCTCTGGGCCGGCGTCTTCCAAAATCCCCCTGCCTCTGGAGGGGAATCACTGGGTGGAGTAGGGAAAGACTTCTGAGATTTTTTAAACCACATTTTCCCTCCTCTCCCAGCCTTGGGGTAAGGCCTAGAAGGAGCGGAAAATCGGGCCCCAACGGCAGTCAAAGTCTTGCCCTCCTGCTCGCACCTAGTTAGTGTGTCCTTCACCTTGGGTCCAAACAAAGATGACCCATCAAAGGGGGCGTCGGCGAAGGAAGACTTGAAAGCCTCCGTGAACGAACACAAGCGTAACCAGGCTTGTCTCCTGAGGGCAACGCCTGTTCCCGCTGCTCTACTCGCCTTCGGCCGCATATGAGACGAGCCTCATGGACGAGTTAACAATAGAAAAGAGGGTAGTCATCTGTGCGCCAACAGTCGGGGCCAGCGCCTCAGGTAGATTACCAACAAGAGAGTCATTTAGCTCTTTGAGAAGATCCCTTTGGAGCCTCGTAAAATGACATAAGTAGTTCAGCGACCGTAAGGTAAAGGCCGCTGAGGACAGGGTACGCTTCCCGTACCTATCCATACTCCTAGAATCCTTATTAAGAGGATGAATAGACGTCGAAGCCTCTGCCACATCCTGCTGTGTGGCAGAAGCCACCACCAAAGCATCTACAGGCACACCCTTTGTGAGAAACTCCTTCTGGGGGGGGGCTGACAAAATTTTATTGGGCCTCGCAGGCACCGGTTCCACAGAATCAGGGTGTTCCTACACCCTTCGAGAAAC
The DNA here is from genome assembly GCF_019279795.1 of Protopterus annectens. Taxonomy (NCBI): domain Eukaryota; kingdom Metazoa; phylum Chordata; order Ceratodontiformes; family Protopteridae; genus Protopterus; species Protopterus annectens. The sequence goes on along the minus strand of NC_056749.1, from coordinate 487,770,005 downwards.
CAAATCAAGGAGTTCATCGAAGGGCGGAGACACCCAGGAGGCGGAAGGCTGGGCCCCAAAGGCCTTGAGGAAGACTGACTCCTCAGCTGAAGGGGTTTTGGCTTGCCAGTCACCTCTCTGACTCAGAATCTCCAAGATATCTGAGAAGGAGATATCATCCGAAGATGATTTGGGGGACCCTTCTGCGTCATCGAGGTCAGTATCCGATGTAATAGACTCATCTTGGGAGTCTACGTGTTTCCTCTTACACAATTTCTTCCGTGGGGCTCGCCTAAGCAGTTTGGACGGACCACCCGAAGAAGGGAACCCCGATGGGGGTATCCTCAGGCCCTGGGGCCCGCTGCCGGGGCTGCAACACAACAGAGGCACCAGTCTCCAAATCTAGGGACAGTGAGGTAGAATCTTGTTGAACCGGCAAAGGCATGGCCAGCGCTCCTCATGGCCTCAAAGGCGGACCTCCAGAATCCAAGGAGGTCACTGGTCTAGAGGCCACGATGGCACTGGGAATTCCAGCAGCCGATGCTCGAGAGGAAGACTAGGCACCAAGCACCCAATCCCAAAGTATTCCCTCGGCCCGGCTGAAGAGGTCGCAGTACCAAACCCTGAACCGGAGGACAGGGTAGGAAGCACAGTCGAGTCGAGAGGCCTGTAAGGGGTCTCTGCTCCGACCGTATGGCTCCACATTGCTCCACCACCACTGGCTCCAACGGCTCAAGAGGTTGGAGGAGGAATCAAATGTGTTGAGGGGGATCGGCTCAAGCAAACTGTGCTAGAGCCGAGACCATTTTAGTAAACACTGGAGATTGGAATAGCCTCTGTAAAACCCTATCCAGGTCCGAATCTGACAGTCTCGAGGATTTAGAGGAGGTAGACACTCGAGAAGACTTTCCTCTCGGCTCCGAGAGAGAGGGACCGGCTCCGAAACGGCTCAAATTCTATCGGCGCCGACTCCACCACAGCATGGACCACCATCGGCACCGAAGGAGCCTTCTTCGGAGCCGAGGGGGAAGAGTCTGAGCTGCACACTTCCACCGGCTCAAGCCATTGGAACCAATGGAGGTGATTCACCTCTCGATACTCCAACTTGCGGCTCCAAGGCAGTGGAGCCAGTAGGAGGTATCGAGGCAGACCTCGACCCTCGGCCCCAAGTCAGTGGAGCCGAGGAAGAAGAGGTCAATTTTGTCTTTTAGAAGTCTGCTCCGACGGACTTGTCGGTGCCGACGATCTTTTCTTTGGAAGCAACAGGAGGATTTAAGGCTTCCTCAAAAGAAGGTTTGATAAGCCCTTTCAATATCAACTTGTTCTTGCGTTCTTGAAGAACTCTAGCAGAGAAAGCATGACATACGCTACAAGTCTCTTGCAGATGTTTCGGCCCCAAACAATAGACACAGACTGAATGGCTGTCCGTGATGGACATTTTATAACTGCACCGAGTGCATTTTTTAAAACCTGACTTTTGTTCCTTAGACATAGTACAGGCCCTTCAAAAAGTATGACTTTACCACAATAAGTAAGCACTATAACAGAATTGCGCCAACTGAAAAGCGCGAGACACACTGAACGCGAGTACTTAGGAAAAAAGTTTACCTCACAAACAAACAGACAAAACAAGTCCAACGGCCCAAAGCCCTCTAATTTAAACGGGCTTGGCCCGAAAAACAATTTACCACAAAAAGTAATTAAGGCTAAATAGCACACAAGGGTAGGGTAAAGGCCCTCTAACTTAAACGGGCCTTGCCCGACTGAAAAAATAAAGTACCAGAAGACACTCAAGCACTCAAATGTAACAAATAGTAAGGAACAATAAGGAATAGCTGTTAAAACAGCTGTTTGGTTAATATATGACAAAAAACCCCAAGGTCAAAGACCAATAAAGGTAAAAAGAACCACTTAGCTCCAGCCAAGTCGAGACCACGTCCAGCTTGTAAAGCGGCAAACGAGATCTGGGGAAGCAGGTGTAGTGCATCCTGGGATAGGGAGTAGCCCAGCCAATGAGAGACTTCGTGCTAGTGTATTAGTTGCCGAGTCGGAGCCGATGGATCGGCTCCGAACCCATCTGTCATGAATGTAGGCGAGATAGGATCCCATTACATCAGTATCTTTTCCACTTTTCAGCATAGGATTTTCTAGTACTAGGCATCCTCGCCTACAGAATGACATCTAGTACCTGCTTATTGAGGGATGCTATTGGAGAGCTCAAGGAATTAGCCAGGCTGCAAGGTTCAGGGTTTGAAGCTGAGGGTACAGAATCTGGCTAGCCTGCTGGGATAGCAGGGGAAAGGGTCTGAGGCAGGTGCCATGGTTCCAGCAGTGTCATACTGCACAAGAGGGGGTACCCAATGCTGGCATGGCAAGTCTGGTGCAATCAATGTTGTCCTTGGTTTGTCCTGTTTGATCTTTAGCAGAACCTTCAGGAGGAGAGGCAGAGGGGGGAAGGCATAAACTGAGAGGCTTTCCCAGGTAAAGGACAGGGCATCCACTTTCCAAGCTTGACTGTGGGAAGTCCTTGTGCAGAATTTGTCCACTTGGCAGTTCTGAGGGGCGGCAAACAGGTCCATCTCTGGGGTCCCCCATTTGTTCCTCAAGAGGTTGAATATTTTTGCTTCCAGTTTCATTCGTGTGGGTCCATGAGATTTCTGCTTAGGTCATTTGCCAGTGAATTTTGCTTGCCAGGCAGGAATTGAGCTTGTAGGTGCACTTGGTAGCTCAAGGCTGTGTTCCACAGAGCCATGGGTAATCTGCAGAGAGGGTACGAGTGGGTTCCCCCCTGCTTGTTTAAGTACCACATAACTGTGGCATTGTCGGTCTTTACCAATAATTGTCCTTGAAGAATGTTGTCCTTGAAGGCTGTCAGGGAATTCTGTACAGCTAACATTTCTTTTTGGTTGATATGCAGGTGCATCTGTCTCGGGTTCCATTGGCCCTGAATGCACTGCCCTGCCAAGTGAGCCCCGCAAGCATAGTCTGATGCGTCTGTTGTCAGGGCTTGGGTATTAGGGGGTAGAGTGAAAGGGAGTCCCTTGTTGTGGTAGCAGGCTTCTGCCCACCAAAGGAACTCTGTCTTTTTACAAGGAATGATAGGAATCATTGATTCCAGGTCCTGAGAATGTTGAAGCCATAGGCTTTTTAGATACCACTTAAGTTTCATCATATGCAGTCTTGCATATGGAATTAGTAGAATGCATGAGGCCATGAACCCCAGGGCTTGCAGAATTTTCCTTGCAGATAGCTGGGTCTTTGTGGCCAGTAGTTTGAAGTAGGTTGTCAAATAAACTTGTTTCTCTGAAGTGAGGAAAGCCATCTGGGACGTTGTATTCAAGCTTGCTCCCAAGGAAGACGACTTATTGGCAGGGTACTAGGTGAGATTTCTTTTCGTTTATTGTGTATCCCAGTGAATTTAGAAGTTTCTTTACGAATGCCAGATGTTTTAATAGCAATTCCTGGCTTTCTGCCTGAATCAGACAATCATCCAAGTATGGGTATATCTGAATATTTCTCTGCCTGGAAAATGCAATGGCTGGAGCTAGACACTTTGTGAATACCCTGGGTGCAGTAGATAAGCCAAAGGGAAGTGCAGATAAGTGAAAGTGCATGGAGCATGCCCTGAAGCTTAGGTATTTCCTGCAAGATTCCCTTACTGGAATGTGCAGGTAAGCTTCCTTTAAGTCTAAGGTTGCCAACCAGGCATCTTTGTCCATTATAGGAAGCAGCTAGAAGTGTTAGCATCTTGAATTTTGGGATTACCAAAAAAGTGTTTAGAAGAGACAGGTCTAGGATAGGATGCCAGGAGCTGCCTTTTCTGGGTACCAGGAAAAGTCTTGAATAAAAACTCTGTCCCCTTTCTTCTGCTGGAACAGGTTGAATAGCTCTGATAGTTAGAAGAGACAGAACCTGCTGTTAAGCATCTGCCCAATGATTTGGGGGTAGGTCTGGCCAACCGTTTGCTGTTGGTAGGGTGTGGAAGGGGAATCTGTATCCTTGGGAAACTATATTCAAAACCCATTTGTCCTCGGTAACAAGTTCCTAGTTTTTTGCATGCAGGGCGAGCTTTCCTCCTAAGGGAACAGGCAGCTGAGCAGGGCTTGGAAGGGTTAAGGTTAAGTCATTGTACCAATTTCCTGTAGGGGGGTGTCTTACTACTCCCTGCTTTGGAAGTGGGAGTCCCCTACTGCTAAGGCCTGTGCATAGCCTGAGACTGTAACCTAGGTGGTCTGCTGTTCCTGGGTTTGGACTGAGAAGGCCTGGAAGAGGCTGGAAAGGACCAATTCTTTGAAGGCCAATGCCTACTAAATCTGGGAGGCTGTACTTGCAGGAAATCTTTAACAGTTTCCACAGATTTAGGTTTTTCCTCCATCTTTTTGAGGACGACTTCTGCTTTGTTGCCAAACAGGTGGTCTTGGGTTAAGGGAGCATCCAGTAATTTAGCTTAACATGATCTGGCAAGTTTTGCTCCTTAAGTCAAGCATGGCTTCTAAGTACAGACCCATTGACAGCAGCCTTGCAAGATGCTTCTAGAGAGTCAAAGACACATTGCAAAGTATGTTTACCAACTTGTTCTGCAGATTGCATTAAATCATGTAATTCTGTGTGTTCAGCATGGTCAGGAATCAACACCATTTTCTGTTCAAGTAGTCCTGTAATATGCTGCTGGTACTTTAACATATGAAACTGGCAATTTAAAGCCCTAATGGCCAAAGTAGCAGAACTATATACTTTCTTACCCCATCTGTCCAAGGCTCTAGAATCTCTATCAGAAGGGGTAGGGTTTTTGGCAGCAGCAGCCTTAATGCCCTTTGGTCCTTGGGAAATGGTCTCTGGATCCGCAGTAGGATTCTTGAAGAGGAACTTGTGAGATTCAGGTACTCTGTATACTTGTCAGGTTTTTTTGGGAGCTGGAGGTAAAGTGTCTGGGGAAAGGCTAGATTCCAAGAAAGCATCATCCACAATGTCCACAACAGGCGGGATAGCTAAAGGCCTGTGTTGAGGGAGGAGTAAGAATTCCCTAAGCCTCTTTTTGGAGTCAGAGTAATCCTGGCTTTTCCAGCGGAAATGCTCCCTAAGAGTGTGCAAGGTTTCACCAAAAGAAAAATCCTCTAGAGGGGAAGCAGAGGGAATGGAGTTCTCTGCATCAGAATCCTCATAGGTAGATAAGGGTAAATCCTGGTTATCAGTGGAAATAGAAATTTCAGAGTCCTGATCCGAAGAATCAGAAGGAAAATCAGTTCTAGGTCTTTTAGAGGGGGAAGGCTGGCTTCCCCTAATTAAGGTAATAAGGTCTTCAATCATTCTAAGCATTTGTTTTTTAGGCATATGGGCCTGAGCATGCGGTTTGGGCGTCTGTTTTCTAGGCGTGGGTCAAGTTTTAGGCCTGGATGAAGAAGATGGCATCTGTTTAAAATGCAAGTCTGTAGGCCTGAATACACCCTCAGAAGCCGGTGCCTGCACAGTGGCTCCGGACCCATCCAAGGTAGAGACATCCGCAGGTTCCACAGTCGAAGAAGCATCTCATGGCATACCAGACTTCGAATGCGTCTCAGTAGAGGCCTGCAAATCTGAAGTAGCGGGTATCAGGGGCTGCGAAAGGGCCTCACTGAGTAGCGGCGGACTGGTGACTAACTTAACAGAAGCGTCGGCAGTTTTGGACCCAAGTGGTCTGTCTCTGTTTTTATCCTTACTTTTTTTGGAATATCGGTAGTTGGATGGCTTACCGAAGCCATTTCTGGATAGTTATACTGAGTAGCAAATAATTTCCTGCAAATATAGACCAGCAACAAATAGTTTGGGGGTTGAACAAGGCCCAAAACTGACAGCGAGGGACGTCGTGGTCTGGGCCTAAGCAAGCAATGCAGTACGAATGAAAATCTTTATGAGGTATTTGCTTTCCACATGTAATACAATTCTTAAGTTTTACTGACATCGGTTAAGAGCAAGAAAAGGGATCCCCAACTGGGTACTTAGCTTTTTTGAAGACTTCGGTTCTGAAACTCGAAAACGAAAATTTCAGGAGTCGGCCGACCGGCATTTGCGAACTGCTTTTGCTTCGGGCACCATGCGAGAAGAAAGACTGATGTAATGGCATTGGCTGCATGTTTTATACCCCTGACGACCTGACGTAATGGGAGAAGAGACAGCATCCAACGCAGGAATTCAAGACTTTGGTATTTAGGCTGGCTGAGGGCTACCTGCAGGCAGATAACCCAAATGTGATGACTGCAACAGTGAAACACTAAGAACATCTCCTCTCCCCGTTGTACCCAGCAAGCGGTCAGCACAAACAGATTTGGAGGGTGGGTGTATATACTGCAACATTGATCTACTCAAACATCTACCATTACGTTAGGTGGGATAGAAGTGTAGTATGCTCTTCGTAGTCAACGTCACAGCACTAATTTATAGGAGGCCTCCCCTAAAGCTAAAAACTGGGGTGGCGGTTCATTTGTATGATGTTAGGAAATAAGATTTTGCAGGATGGGAGAAGAGAAACATGCCCTGGAGGCATTACCTAGGTTATAGCGTTTTTGTGAGTTCCAAGTGGCTGTCAATAAGGGGGCATGGGTTGGAATTCCTTAGAGGAAAGCAGTGGTAGTTGCCGCATGTCTGGTGGAGTGGGCTTTAATATTCCTAGGTAAAGCCCTTCCAAGGTGTAAGTAGCAGAACTTAATGTAATTAACTATATTTAGACATGGCTTGTTTGGAAACAGGTTTTCCTTCTTCATCCACTGCAATAGCCACCATCAATTGTTCTTTTCTATTAGTTTTTTTTGTTCTGTCTAGACAACACCTGATCTGCTTGTGCAAATACATAGTATGAAGGATGAAGGACTTGCTCTGCCCTGTTCTATGGATTCTGCGTCGAAAACTGGGGCAGTTGAATAATCTGGTTTAAATTAGGCTCTGATATCACTTTAAGCATAAAGGTCGGGTTTGTTCTGAGGGTGACCTATCCCTGTGGAAGAAAGTGAAAGGTACTTTACACAAGGGCTTGCAACTCAAACTCTCCTAGCTAAAATCACTGCTATGAGGAAAGTGGCCTTTCCAGGTGAATATCTTTAGTGAGGCAGTGGCTGCAGGTTCAAAAGGAGGCAAAGTTATTTTTTTTAAGACATAACTTAGATTTCAAGAATGAATGGGTTCCTTCTGGGAGGTCTCGAGTGAGTCACCCCTTTTAGAAAAAGTTTCAAGTGAGGGTATGAGAAGACAGGTGGGTGGAGCATTATTCAGGCAAGATAAAACTGCAGATGCATGTACTTCAAATGCTGGAACAGGAGAGGCCTACAGCATACAGGCCTGACAGGTACTGTAAGGTGAAGTTAATGTCCGAGTAAAATCAGTGTTATTGCTGTGGCACCAGTGGTGAATATTTACCATTTTGCCAGCTCTGGTCTCTTAGTATTAGGCTTTCTTGCTTCCTTTAAAATACAGAGCACCCCCTTGGGGTAAGAAGCCGTGCTAGGTGTCAATGACCAATCTTCCAGGCAGTTAACTTGAGGATGGCTAAGTGGGGATGGAAGACAGACCTCTTGACCTGGTTGAAGAGATCTAGCTCTTGCAGTAAGGTGTGGAATCTCCCTCACCAAGTGTCAGGAGGAGGGAGAACCAGTGTTATCTCAGCCAGAAGGGGGACACCAGGATCAATGCTGGGTCTGTCTACTCTAACTTTTTTGTTAGTACCCTGGGAATTAGGCAGGGGCAAAATGCATACAGGAAATAGTTTGTCCACATGAAAAAGAAAGCATCTACCTTCCAACCTCCTGTCTGCTGTGTTCCCCCACTGGACAGTCAGATAAAAGAAAATGTCTCGTCAACATCCATTCTTTGGGTTCTAAGAACATCCCTGCTTAGAGAAGCTGTTTAGGCACTGCTCTGATCTGGAATACAAGAAACTATGAGGGTTAGCCCCATCTCTTGAGCCAGCATCCAAGTTTTCCTAGCAAGGCTGTACAGTGGGGTAGGACAAAGTCCCCCCCCCACAAAACTGTGGTGTTGCCTGTCCAGATTTGTAATCTCCCTTGACTTAAGTTTTATTGGAAGGTTTTATGGCCAGGTAAACTGCTGGTAACTACTTTTGTTTTATATGCACCTTCCTCTGCTGTGGGGACTAAATGCCCTGTACCTTCAGGGCACCTAAGTGGGCTTCCCAAGCTATGTCTGAGCTGTTCTTAATGACAGTCTTGTCTGCTTCTGGCACACTGAAGTTTGCTCTTGGGTTCATTTGCATGGTGTTCTTCCACCACAGGAGTTCTCTTTTCAGGCATGGAGGAGGGGCAGCAGGGTGTACACAGGGGTTGGGAGTGCTATTTCCAGACATTTTTAGTAACCATTGAAGCTTTGCAAATGTAATCATGAGGGTGCATGATGCTATGTATCCCAGTATCTTTAGGAATTCTCTTGCAGTGATGAGCTGCTTTAGCAGCAGACTGGTCCGGTAACCTGTCAAGTATACAAATCTTCTTCTAGGGAAGAAAGGCTTTCTGCTGAACTCTAATAGCTCCCAGGAGGAGGATCCTTGCTTGAGGGAGAGTTAGAGATTTTTGAAGATTTAGGGTGAGACCTAACTTCTGAAAATAGTCTACATTCGTTTGTAAGGCATTCAGGGTTCCTGAAATGGATCTTCCCTGAATGAGACAGTCATCTAAGCAGGGGTAAACATGAACTCCCAGAGTTCTGTAATGTGCCATCAGAGGAGCTAGGCATTTTGTTAAAACTCTGGGTACAGCAGATAGCCCAAGTAAAGCACAGAAACTGAATTAAGAGTATATTGTTACAAATAGTAGGCACTTTATGTGACTGACTGTTTTGGGGACATGGAGATAAGCCGCCTTGTAGGTCTACGGTGACTATGGAGGAATCTTGGAAGATCACTGGCAGTACATAAGCATTTTGAATGTTGGGATGTTGAGGAACTTGTTTAGCTTTACGAGATCCAAAATGGGTCTCCAAGCACCCTCTTTTCTTGGAACTAGAAAAAATCCTTGAGTAGAAGCCTTTCCCACTCTTGTTCTTGAGAGACCATCTGAATGGATCCTTGATGAACTAGCTCCCTGAGGATAGGTATTGAGACTACCATGCTCTTTTGATGGTTTTGGAATGTTCAAAAAAGATGGAATTTCTGTGAATTGAATATAGTACCCCTTCTCTATGATACTGAGGACCCACTGATCCCCAGTGATGGCTTTCCTATGGTTTAGATAACAGGAGATCCTCCCTGCTAGGAGTCTGGGAGGGATGGGAAGGGGAAAAGGATGGTGGGGTGGAGTGGAGCACAATCACAGCTGCTATAGAGCCCTCTGCCTTTGAGACTGTTCTGGATGCCATCTCTTAGCCAGTCTCATTTTTTTTTACCACAGAAGTCCTCCCCTTGTTTTACCTAGGTGGAAATGATCAAGAGTTTGAAGGCTAGTTCCTCCTCTACCTGGGAGTCAGAGAGAGGTAAAATATTTCAACATTTTTATACTGCTTCCCTTTATAGTCCAGTGTCTAAAAAACTTTCTCAGCTGGTGGAGCAAAAAGGAATTACGTATCCAAAGGGGTAAACAAGTAATTCAATTTTTGCCTGATCTGACGGGCTGGGTCCTGAGCCATGCAAGTCTGCAGATGACAGAACCTGTAGCAGCTGCTCTGCAAGAAACATCTAAGGCATTATAGTCACATTTTAAGGAATGTATAGAGAATTGTAAAGCTTCTTGGATTATCTCCTAAATTTCCTTGAATAAGGTTCTATCCACAATAGAGGTGGCCTTAGCTAGCATTTTGTCTTAAAGAGATTCAAAGTACTTAAGCACATGGAATGGACCATTGAAGACCCGCTTTGCCAGGGTGGCAGAGGCATAAGCTTTCTTCCAAGATCTGAATAGTAATCTGCTTTCTCTGTCATTAGGCAGGGCTTGTGTCTTGTTGGCCCTTTAGGTAGACTCATTGGAGACAACAGAAAGCTCAACCTTCAGATTTTTATGGAGGTGCTTAAAAGTTTTCGGCACTCTGTAAAACCTCTCTGGTTTCATCAAAGTAGGGGGTAGAGATATGTCTTAAAAGACATCACCTAATACAACATGCACTAGAGGAACAGCTGTTGGTCTGGGTGAAGGAAGACTTAGGAGTTCTCAACTGTGAGACTGGGCCTTGGAGAACTGCTTACTTTCTCAACTGAAAGCTTCCTTTATTCTTTGCAGGGGAATCCTGAAGGAAAGGTCTTCATGGGAATAATGTGGATGTGAGTTTGTCATCAGTGCCAGAGTCTAGGTAAATATGAGGTGATAAGTGTCCAGTGATTCATACTCTGGATCTTCCTCTTCCTGAAAAGCTACTTCCCTGCTCCTTTTAGCTGGAGAGGTGTCGGAGGTGGATGAAAGGGATGGCTCATGAGATTTCACAAAAACCACAAACTCCTGTGATAGTTTAAGAAAGTCTTGGGATTTGGTCTGAGGTGACGGTGAAGCAAATGAAGTGACTTGCTTTGATTTGGGTGCCTGTTTTACAGGGGTCATCAAAGGATGCAGTCATCCAACTGTAACTTCATTTGTGACTTAGGGAGTCAGGGAAGACAAGGAGTCTCCCTCAGAAGACACTGCGTGGATCTTGGAAGCTGAGGCCTGTAGAGCGGCCTCAGACCCCACCAATGTGTGAACTTGCTAGCATTCGAAGGTAGGTCTGAAATCATGGCAGTCTCCTGAGAGGACGAACCAATGGGTTTGAACCTAGAAGCCACCAGACTGGGGGCTGCAAAAGTAACACACCAAGGTCAGACAACTTAGGAACAGTAGCTGGAACTTTTTTTGGAAGCATCAGGGTCCTTAAGCCTTTATGTCTTTCCATTTCTTTGGAATAATGCTAGCAGATGCTGGAGTCCCTGGAAGCCCTGCAAAAGCAGTGAACTGCGATACTAATGAGGAATCTAAAGATGACTCCACATAGGTGGCAAGTACTTCAGCACTAAGTTTTGAGTTTTCACAAGGAATTTTGCATAGTCAGGACAGTTAGAGACGTCATGCCGAGACCCTAAGCAGAACAGACGAAATGAAAACCTTTAAATGGGATGTGCTTCCCATACTTCAAGCAATTCTTCACTTTTTTGATCAGTAAATTAGTAAAGACATTTCCCCCAATGTGAGGTACTTATCTGACTGGAAGGAGAAACAGCATCTATGGAAACACAAGCCGGCTGATCACAGAGTGTATTGAACACAGATGAAATGCACCTGACTGCATGGCTATAAAGAACTGAAGATGGCAATGACAGATGCCTTTCTTATACCTTGACGTCCAGGCATCGGTCATTTGACACCCGTCAACTATGGATGATGCAAAGACTCTGGAAATTGGGACAGCTGTGGGCTTCTACATAGCAGGAAATCCTAAAAACTGGTACTGCAACATTCACTACAAAGAGCATCAACTACATTAACAGAGTACCACAACAGAGTTGTATAAGGAAAGTAAATAAGGTAGTGAATGAACAGTCATGAGTACAGTTAAATGATGACAGCTGTACATGCTTATTTCCATATATACATGAAAGTATATGGAATATAATTAAGTTCTCATAATGAATATGGTCAACGTACCACGAACAAAAAAAATAAAAATAAAAAATAAATTCTCAATCAAATCAATATGAAATGTACACTGACCTGAGTAAGATCTGGAATGTCACCCTGATCAATTCCAACTTGCTGGGTTCACAAAAAAGGAAAAAAAAAATAATGCATATTACTTCATGCAGTGGGAAAGAAAAGAAAAGTGGGGGGATTTGAATGTTTACAAAACACAATCACAGTGATGATGTAAAAGCTTTTGGAACTGGTACAGTGGCTCCTGTCAGTTAAAGTCTTTTCAAAGATATTGAGAAAACACATTGCCCAACTGCATGCTGTTTAGCACTGGTTTTAAAATTTGAATCACTAGAAGTGTCCTAATTACAAACAAAAATACAAACGTGTAAGTCTGAAGTTTATCCTAAAACAAATCTATTGCAATGACTACAGCACAGTAGACTACAAACTCATTTAGTGTCACTAAGCATTTCACTTCAGTGATCCACAACATACAATCCACAACAAAAACAAAACGGAAGACCTACATAGGATAAAAAGTTATCACACTACAGTTAAGCAAAACAAAATTAACTGATTTTGTTTAGTTAACTACTTTGGTAAGTCAAAGTGCATATATTTGCTGTACTGAGACCATGTAGCTGTGGGGATAAGGAATTGCCAAGGTTGTGTGAGTGTTTGGAGATGCAAAGTTGTGGGCATGAAGTCCCCATGTGGGGGGTGCAACAGGTCTGCCTCTAAGCAAGAATGTTTTTGTGAAGTCTGTTGAAGTCAAAAAGTTATGCTGTGGCCTTAACGGTCAGTGACACCTTATGCAACATTTGATAAGAGTAATGCTTATTTATTTGCAGGAGAAGCAAAAACTGCAGACAAGGAGACCCCACTTTCTGAACATCAGCTGGGCTCTATAACAACTTGGTGACCATCTGTGGCATCTCTAAGGCCCTACTGAGCCTATCCACCAGGCAAGGTGGACTACCAAGGGCACTGAACTGCAGACAAGAATCTATTGCTCCTGAAAGCCATTTTTTGAAACTCTCATGGACCTTCTGGGAAGGAGCAGCAATGCATACCCTCTTATTTATAGACGTACTGTCATGCCATTAAACTACATGGTGGTATAACTTGGGAGAGGAGCCAACTCTTACAAAGCTTGAAGAGCAAGGATAGCTATTGTCTCTAGAACACTGAAGTAAAGCTTTGATTCCTAGCTGGACCACATTCCTTATACAAAACAGTGCTCCCAATCCAACAGAAGTGGTGTCTTTTGTGAGTACAGAGTAATGAGGGACAAGAACTGTATACCTGGAAGGAAGGACTGACTAATTCTGATATCATCTGCATATCAGAGAAACACTGCCTGATGCACTTAAGGGGTCTGTGTCTTGGGACAGATGAAATGTGACTATCTATTGCACTACCCTCAGGCAGTATAGTACATGTAACCCCATCAGAATTATTTTTTTTGCTTTGCACCTTTTGTCCCTACTGCCTGCCAACCATCAGACTCTCTCAAACTATCAGGCTACTCATTTCTTTAACCAGATGAGAGCCAATTGAGAGGGACCATCACATCCAGGCAGCCATTGTGCAAATGTCAAGATTTTTTTCTCATTTTACTCCCCGGCCATAGCACTGTATACACTTAGTTAAGTGCCGAGGACAGGATGTGCAATGGGCTGGTGGCAGAGAGCATATCTATACCTTCTGCAAAGGCATTGCTTCCAAGTTCTGCCCCTTCCCTCTCAGCAATTGTGGTGGTCTCACTGTTCTGCACTATGGAGATCTCACCACCATGTGTGTCAGAGTGTACCCAAACATCACCACCCCCCGCCAAAGGCGAAGCAAGAAGGCCTTGCCACTTAACTCCCCCCTGCCCTGAATTGCTCCTCCAGTGTTGGAGCCTCTTAACTGAACCCTGATCACCTAGCTCACAGTTAGGACTTCACCCCTCTTCAAACCAGAGCCAAACACTGCCAAATTGGGGGTTAATATTAGTCTGAAAGTCCTAATGCACAGACTGCCTATAGGATGACAGTCTCACAACAAAAGGGGAATAAAATGACAAATATTCTCTCCGATTATAAAAACACCAACTTGTCTTCTTAGCTTGGGAAAAGCCTATGAATGTCAGAGCTAGTCTGGAGTCAAGAGGGAGTATGGAGAGTTTAGACTGATTCCCTATTAGTGACAGATGTGGAACAGAGTCCCTGAGAAGTGTGAAACTGTCTCAGCTGTAAAGCACTAACAGCTAGTCATCCAAACAAAGAAACTAAAGGTGGCCAGGCACACTGAACATGCACATAATAAATATGACTGGGGTAGAGTGAAGTCAAAGTGTAGAATTCTTAAATGGTACAGACTTGGTACTGTCTGAAAGCACACAAGTCTTCCTAACCACCTTACTGATCTTTGAGCAGAAACATCTTGAAGACTGTAGATCTGAAGAGCAGATTCAGACTATTCTTGATTTTAGAGAGAGAAAGAACAGAAGAGAGGCCACATAAAAAGATCGCTTTGGGAAGAATGCATTTAGTCTTCAAGTCCAGTGAAGACCTAGGGCCCCATGTATTTTGTGAAGCTATAAAGTATCTGAAAGAGTATTATATGAATCCTTGTTGACCTTGTGGGTAATGCTAGATGTCTTTAAAAAGTATTGGCACCTTCTTTAATGCAACTTTCAAAAATGACAGGGCAGAAGGAAGGGAAGAGAATATGACAAGATGCCCTTTAATGTCTGTTAGCCAAACAGTCACAGCAATTCAGAACCACCCAGTGAGTGAATCCAGCAACTCTCCCTCACAAACTCCACCTAGGGTGGTTAAAATAGGTAATCAGCATTGCTGCCGTCTACTTTGCAGCTATTAAAATTCTCCTTGAAAGAACTGGTGACTGTAGACTCTGCACCACTGCCTTATTTGGAATCCAACCAAAGGAAAAAGCTAGGCCCAATGCTGTTCAAAAGCTGAGAGCTTCAGATGAACTGGGATCTCTGCTGACTATGCTTCTTTGTGAAAAAGCACTATATAAAGTGATTTTTCACATATGAAGCAGTAAGAGCATGTCCTTTTTCCTCTGTATATCTTTAAGGAATCAGTGACTGACGCTCCAAACAGCAACACCCCTTTGAAGGCTAAAATCAATAAAACACGCTCTGATATTCTCTATGACATAGGTGAGGCAGGGACAATACTGTCACGAATATGGCCATATCTGATCCTGCTAGCATGGTAAAACTATCCACAGCATCATATACCACTCAAGCCATCAGACTGCCAACTTGAGAAGTGGTGGACACTTGGGGTTTAATTAGGAATTGAAAGTTATCATGCATCTCCTCTACAGAATGTTGTACCTTATACCACAAGATGTCCTGATAAATGTACATTTCCTCAACAGTTTAATACCACAACAGACAAAACTGTAATAGAAGAAAACACTTCCAAGCCTATCAATAGTCCATGATTACCTTTCTAGGGGAATGAACAGTTAATGACCAAGGAAAAGGGTTCCTCTTGAGGGCTACTTTAACAGACTGATGCCATGCTTCAAAATCTCAGCTAACAGTGATCACCCTTGGTCATCGGAAACATCCAATCCACCTTCTTGAGGATAAAGATCATACTATCAGAGTATTCCCACATGTAAACTACATCTTAAAAAGTGATGCAATTCTATGGTGGGAGGACAAGGATTCAAATGACTGTCTTTCATAAGCTTTAGGATCTCCCTAAATGCAGGATCCTCTGGTGGAGGAAGGATGGGGGGCAGTCTTCCTCATCCATGTTTTCAAAATAGATCACACTCCTGGCAACACCCAGATGCTTTGTTTTTTGCAAGCTTTATTTTCTGCCACAGGAGATTCTTGTGCACAACTGTCTAAATCACAGTTTTAGTTGCTCCTAGAGGAGGATGGCAAGAAGGAAGAAAAATCTTAAAAGGTAGGGTGAAGGACTTCCAGTATAGTAGCATAGCAGTAGGATATGGTCTAATGTGCTCCAGACTAAAGGCTCAAAGAATATTTGGCCTAGACCCCCCTCAATAAAGCACTGTATGAACAGAGGGTCAGAGAAATTTAAAAAAGATTATCATGGTTCCATGATGCGGCTGCTCACGTTTAATACGATGGATAATGGAAAGCAGACTGTGTGCTAACACAGAAGGGGGGCAATAAGCAAGATACATAATGCAGTAATCACAACTAAAGAGTATGCTACCAATAAATGTAGATTAGCATGGGAAAGGGAGTTGGGAGGCAACTCTGCTCCCCCTCACTAATGGAGAACAAATAACTCTTCTACAGGCACCCAGATTCACAATGGGTACTCAAACAAGGGTCATTTGGATGAAAATGATTGCACAAGTATTTTTATTCACCACCCAGACTTGGTATAATTTTCCTTGGGCAAGACCCTTCCTGTTGGAAGTGTACAAGCAAATACTAGGAATTTGGCCACACACTTTTTGGGGCCGCTTGAAGCTAGACCACTTTTAAGAAAGACTTGCAGAGCATACCGAAGTCCATATCCTCTGCACCACTAATACGGACACAGACACTCATTTAAATGGTTACTTGCAGTCCCCAATTCCTCATAATGAGAGAGGCCTCACAGACCTGTTTCTGATGGCAGTGGGGAAAACATTCATAGAAGAAATAGGAAATCTACTGTGGTTTTATGGAGGGGAGGCAAACATTTGATAACATTAACACAAAGCTGATGATTCAGAAGAAAGTATAGTGGAAAATCACCTCACTACTGTTGACACAGAGAAAGTATCTGGTAAGAGTTATTTAGTATTTTATGAATAAGGCAATGACAGCATCTACATTTCCTGATAGAATGATGGTCAGAGACAAGAATGTAGGCAGAAGGGCTCCTCTCTACAAAGACGAGTTTAAAGACAGTAACCAGGCAGGGGTGTCCTCTTTCTTTTTTATTTGCCTTACATGTAGAGTAAATGGCAAAGAAAATAAGGGGATTGCAAATTCAATTAAATAACTTATGGTACTCAAGAAAAATAGCCTTATTTGCAGACATTATTTTGTAGTTGATAAATCCAGAAAAAAAAAATCTCAGTGTTGTGGAACATTTTCAGACAGTTTCAATTTTTATCGAGGTAGAAGATAAAGATAAAAGTGCTACTAATAGACACAGATATGTCCTAAATGCACGAGTCCCCTCAAATTATCTATGGTATGATCCCACTTATTCTCATTAGGGGTAATATACAATTAACTACCATGGGATGGGAAAGGCCAGTCTAACACCAAATGGGATAGGTTAATTCAAGTACAAAAAGAGAAACTGGCTAGGATTTAAATGGCCCACAAGGGCAGTTAGCAAGTCCTTACCTAGGAACCTATAAAGGTTACAGTAAACTATGCTCCCACATATGAATTTCTTCAGAAATACTCACACTTATGAAGACACAAGATGAAGTAGTTAGGTATTTGGATTAAAAAGGATTATATTATGACAACTAAAGAACAAGGAGAAAGAGACTAAACAAAGACAATATAAAAACTGAGAAAATGGAAGCTTTAACTGTGGATATAGATATTAAGATACAAGAATTAAAAATGGTTACGGTTGTCTCTAATATTGTATATAGGCCAGGAAACCCAAGAGGCAGCCCTGGGCCATTACTAATAAAAAAAAAAAAAAAAAACTGAAGAAATGTATTTTGGATGAAAAGAGGGCAAGAGTTAAGAAGGTTACGCAGTCTCTCCACAGAACAAAGGTGGTTTACAATTAACAGATTAAGGGTTACTTTAGAGCTACACAGTGAAATCTCATACACAATACAAGCAAAAAAAATTACAAATCAAAGTGGAAATAAATGATTTTGAAATGGAGAGGGGCCACAAAATAAAAGTAAGATTTTGGAAGCAGGCCCTTAAGAAGAACAGCAGCAGCCATACAGACTGTTTACAAAACAGCAGAAAATATTTAGAGAACTGAGCCAACATGGGAATGAGGAAAGGGGATCTTACCAGTAGGGATGACTGAAAGTAGGTGCACAGAAAATAGGCAAAGGGGACCAGGAATTTATTGGAGAAAATTTGCAAGGAACCAAAGGCACTGGGAGGAAATAACTAAGGATGAAAAAGGTCAGAATGGGGGCAAGCCAAGTAGAAGCCTGGACTGCAAGTCATAGACTGATGGAATACAGGCGAAAAGAAAGGGATGGGTAATGTTACATATATATCGCACTGAGTTTACACTTGAATCTATAACAGAAGTTGCAATTAAAGGGGATAATTAGTAGAGTATATATAAAACAATGCACGATAACCATAAGAATCAGAAGAGGGTAGTAAAGACAGGGAAATGAGAATGGAAATGTAATACATAAAGAAACAATGGGATAATATTTGTATATCTACCAAGTATGCAACAAAATCTAAAAGGGTTATGACTTCTGCATGGAAGTGTTTTGTGTAGGTATTTTCATACCCTAAGTAAACTTCACAGAATTTCCCCACAGGTAGACGGCAATTGTTACAGGTGTAATGGGAAAGAAAAGGGTACTTAGAAACCTTTTTTTTTTTTTTTTTTTTGAGAATGCAACAAGTGGCAGATTTTACACACTTCCTACAAAGTAGTTTGTCAGAAATGTTGGGGGAGCAAATTATTATAACTAAAAAGAAATTATGCACTCACCATAACGTTTCATGTTTGTTGTCCATAATCTCGCCTTCATTCTTGATGGTTGAGTTCAGAACAGAGCATCGGTTCCTACTCGGCCTAATACTAAAGGTCGAGTGCTTCCACTGCCTCGAGGCTATACCCTATCCCATGATGCCTGGTGAGAGTTCCCCAGATCTTGTTTGTAAATACTCGAGTATAATTTTTCAAAACATAAGGCGGTCAACCTATTCCCTAGGCTATGCAGCAAGAAGGGAATCAGACAACTTATGACCAATTCCATAAGCTTTATGTTATGTTACTTCTTTATGTTATGTTGTTCCATCTCACCTTCATTCTTGATGGTTGGGACAGCGTCCCAAGCACCTTCTTTCTCAGGTAGCTCAAGGGAATAAACTCTTCAGAACAGTGGAACCAAAGGAAACCCTGTTCCGGGAGGCCATGCCTACTTTGTAATTAGTGATAAAGGTATGAGGTTTAACCCATGTGGCTGCAGCACAAATTGAATCCAACATAAGTATGGCCTGAAAGGCAGTGGAGGTCAACACAGCTCTAGTCGAATGGCCTCGAATTCTCCCTGGTAAATGCTTTTGCTGAGAGGTATTATACATAAGAAATGGTATCTGTGAGCCACTTAAGATATAGTGACTCTTGACACCGGAGCTCCTTTCCTGTTATCCAAGAAGGAAACAAATTGATTGGATTTTCTAAATTCCTTTACCCTATGTAAACAAACGTAACCGTCTATGGACTTCCAATTGGTGGAGCTTTTACTCTGCCTTATTGCCATAGTTGGGAAAAAAAGACAGGTAAATCAATAGACTGACTTAAGTTGGACTCGGAGCATACTTTGGGTAGAAAAGAAGGATTTGTTTTCAGAGAGAGATGGTCTTTGTGAAAAACCAAATAGGGAGCACGAATAGACAGGCCTTGAAGTTCTGAATTCCTCCTAGTGGAAGCAATGGCAGTTAAGAAGATTGTCTTCCATGTTAGAAATTTTAGTGGGCAAGACAAAGCTGGTTCAAATGGAGGAAGAATCAACTTAGCAAGTCCCAAATTTAGATCCCAAGGAGGTGGCGGCTCTCTTATTGTGGGTCTTAAATGGAAAGTACCCCTCAGAAAAGCCTTGCATAATCTGTGAGACTTAACATTAGATCCCTTGTCTCCTACTTGGAGTTTGAAATGGCAGCACGCTGTACACGTACAGTTGCTGCAGCTGCACCTTGACTGCAAATTTCTGCTAAAAATTCAAGAATTGAGGAAATAGGGGCTGTAAAGGGATCTATATGACTTTTGGCAGCCCAGCAAGAAAACCTTTTTCATTTGCTAACATACAGTTTTCTAGTTGTGATCCTGTGCGACGAGACCAGGATGTGACGCACCACAGGGAAACATCTGGAACCCTGGCTAAGACGGGAAGTGACGTAACCAAGCTGTCAGCTTGAGAGTTTGAACAGAGGGGTGGAGCATCCCTGACTGATGAGTCAGAAGGTCCAGGATCCAAGGCTCTTCTTGAAGGTGGGGCCAAAGGAAAGAGAACGAGATTTGTCGAGGCCAGTTGAGCGATGAGAATCAGTTTGCGACTCAACAATTTTGCTTTCTGAAGAACTTTGTGTATCAATGGAAATGGGGTTAAGGCATAAAGTAGTCCCGGGGGCCAATCGTGAACAGGTGCATCCCTTCGGTGACTCCCCGGAGGGGTTATTAGGGCAAGGTAGCTGCTGCATTTGGCGTTCATGGAAGTGGCAAAGAGGTCACAGCAAGGCTGGCCTCAACTACGAAAAATTTGGTTCGCAGTTTCTTGTTTCAGGGATCACTTGTGAGGCATAAGAATTGCCCAACTTTATTTATTTATTTAACATTTGTTGACTGGGAATGTCCGACTAGGTTCCACAGAGCCTGTTTTCAGCGGAGGCCAGGGGAGAAACGCTCCAGATGCATGTCTTTGGAATGTGGGAGGAAACCGGAGTACCAGGAGGACACCCACGCGAACACAGGGAGAACATGCAAATTCCACACAGAAGGCACCCCAGCCGAGAATCGAACCGGAGAACCTCTTGCTGTGAGGCGACAACGTTAACCGCTGCACCACTGTGCCACCCACTTAACTTGTCTGCTATCATGATGATTTCCCCGGAATGTGCGTGGCAGTCAAATGTTAAGAAATTTGCCCCCTGCCACACTCTGAGCCTCTCGACACAGAGGGTAGGATCTGGTTCCTCCTTGTTTGTTGATGTACCACACCACGGACATA
This sequence comes from Protopterus annectens, assembly GCF_019279795.1. Taxonomy (NCBI): domain Eukaryota; kingdom Metazoa; phylum Chordata; order Ceratodontiformes; family Protopteridae; genus Protopterus; species Protopterus annectens. The sequence goes on along the minus strand of NC_056749.1, from coordinate 487,749,552 downwards.
TTGTCAAGTCTGTATTGCAATCGTACCTATTGGACGAGAGCTCTAAAATGCTTGCAACACCAGAAGCACCACCCTCATCTCTAAGACATTTAGTTGCAAGTGGTATTCGTGTTCTTGCCAAATCCCTTGAACAGTCTGTCCCAGATAATAGCCCCCCCACCCTATCTGGGAAGTGTCGGTGGTCACTGTAGCTGCTGGATGGGGGAGGACAAACCGTCTGCCTATCGTTACCTGCATGGACTGAAGCCAGCAACGTACGTTCTTCTTGCAGGTATCCATAATGAGGATCTTGTGTGACCTGGGTAACTCCTGCATGGACCACTGAGCAAAGAGAAGCAACTGTAATACGCACATGTGTAAACGTGCCAGTGGAACAAGAAGTTATGTGCTCACCATAACGTTCGATGTATGTAGTCCATCTCGCCTCACATTCTTACCCATGGGTTCGGAGCCGAATATCAGCTCCGACTCGGCCTATTTACTAGCTCAAAAGTCTCTAATTGGCTGGGCTAAGAGGGTATCCCATAGTACACTGCTTCGCATCCCCAGATCTACTTTCTGTAAATAACTCCGTTATTGCATACATAACACACATCCATACATACGAAAAATCCAAACAAATTAATCAAATGGACTCTGCATGATAAAATATTACCTCCAAATCCTCCAGGTAGGGGGAAGGCGGGAGGGTAAGAAAGAATGTGAGGCGAGATGGACTACATACATCGAACGTTATGGTGAGTACATAACCTTCTTGATGTTATGTAGTCCTATCTCGCCTACATTCTTATCCATGGGACAGCGTCCCTAGCACCTACAACCCGGGTGGCTCATAGGAAAATACTCCTGAGAACTGTGGAGCCAAATGAAGATCTGCCCCTGGAAACCATGTCCAATTTGTAATGAGAGACGAAGGTGTGAGGAGAAGCCCAAGTGGCCGCGGCACATATATCATCCATCGACAATCTAGCTTGATAGGCTGTAGATGCAGCAACAGCTCTTGTGGAGTGGGCTTTAGGTGGAAAGGGCCGAGTTTTACCTGCTGTGTGATAGATGAAGGAAATACAGCTGGCTATCCATCTAGAGAGCGTGACCTTGGATACCTGAGAACCAAGCCAGTTTTTGGAAAAGGAGACAGAGTTGGTCAGATTTCCGAATCTCTTTTGTCCGATGGAGATAGAAGCGTAACTGTCTATGAACATCTAGTTGGTGAAATCTGAATTCTGCCTTGTTGGAAAAATTGGGAAAGAAAACTAGCAGCTCGATAGACTGATTTATATTAACAGAGAAGCCACTTTGGGAAGGAATGACGGGTTTGGTCTAAGGGAGACTATCTTTATGCAAGATCAAATATGGGGGTTTGATGGAAAGGGCTTGGATTTTGGAGACCCGCCTCGCTGAAGTGATAGCTATTAAAAAGGCTGTTTTCCATGTTAGAAACTTTAACTCGCAGGTAGCTGCAGGCTCGAAGGGTGGAAGAGTGAGGGCTTGAAGAACAAAATTGAGGTCCCATGGCATAACAGGTTGTGATACTGGGGGACAAAGCAATAGGGTACCTTTAAGGAATGCTTTACATAGTCTGTGTGCCATCAGGCTAGGTTCATTGGCCACGTGGAAGTTTGATATAGCCGCCAGCTGAACTTTGATGGTGGCTGAAGCGGACCCCTGATAGAACAGTATAGACAAAAATTCCAAAACAGAATCAATTGGAGCCGTGTAGGGATCAATGCCCCTGGAATGAGCCCAAATAGAGAATCTTTTCCATTTGCTAAAGTAGATTTTTCTAGTGGATGGTTTGTGAGAGGACGACAAAATATGGACCAAGTCAGATGTCATAATTTTTCGCCAGACGAAGGATGGAACTGGAGTAGCCAGGCTGTCAGCCGGAATGTCCTCAGAGAGGGGTGGAACTGTCCCGACATGTGTGACAGTAAGTCTGGAAGAGGTTCCAGAATCCAAGGAGTATCCGCAAGGTAGGGTTGGAGGAAGGGGAACCATACTTGATGAGGCCAGTGTGGGGCAATCAGAATCATCCTGCTTCCCAAGGATTGCGCTTTCTGAATCACCCTTGAGAGAAGGGGAAATGGAGGGAAAGCATAAAGCAGACCGGAGGGCCAATTGTGAGCTAAAGCGTCCCTGGGTGATTCCCACGGTGGGGAGGTCAGCGAGAAGTTGCTGCATTTCGCGTTGAGGGGGCTGGCAGAAAGGTTGCAGCAAGGTTGACCCCATTTGCTGAAGATTCGCTCTGCCACCAGGTAATTCAGAGACCACTCGTAGGGCATAAGAATTGCCCTGCTCAACTTGTCTGCTATCACATTGGTCTTCCCCGGGATGTGCACTGCCACTAGAAACCGTTGGGACGCTGTTGCCCAATGCCACACGCGCATGGCCTCCCTGCATAGTGGATAAGATCAGGCTCCTCCTTGCTTGTTGAGATACCACACTACTGACATGTTGTCTGAGTGTATCGCAATAGTCCCTAGAGGGAGGACTTCTTGAAGTGCCTGCAAGGCAAGAAGCACTGCTCTCATCTCTAGGACATTTGTGTGCAAATGTATCTTGTGCTCCTGCCACGTGCCTTGGACCATCCTGCCGAGATAATGCCCCCCCCACCCTATCTGGGAGTGCACAGCCACCAACGGAGGTCCTGCTTGCATTTGTCTGTCAATAGGATTGGATGGGATAGTGGAAGTCTTTGGAAAGACCATTGGACAAAGAGAAGCCATTGAAGAATTCTCATGTGTAATCTCGCTAACGGGACCAACATGATCGTAGCTGCCATGGTCCCTAGGAGTTGAAGAATCAGTCTTGCCTTCGCATGTCTCAGAGGCATCAGCATGAGAATTTGTTGTTGCAATCCTGTGATCCTTTCTTGTGGTAGGAACGCTCACATTTGAATGGTGTCCAGCTCTGCTCCTATAAAAGTGACACGCTATAAGGGCAACAAAGCAGATTTTTTCCAGTTTATCGTAATGCCTAATTGGTGACATAGACTGATGGTAGTGTCCCTGGTCTGAACTAGTAGATGCCTGGCGGAGGCGGTGAGGAGCCAGTCGTCCAGGTACGGAAACACCTGGAATCCTTAACGTCTCAAGTGAGCAGTCACCACTGCCACACACTTGGTGAACACCCTGGGGGCTATGGTGAGACCATAGGACAGGGCTCGAAACTGGAAATGTCTGGCTCCTAGCCGGAAGCGTAGATGACACCTGGATGCCCTGTCCATTTTGATATGGTAGTAAGCATCCTTCAGGTCGATGGAGCACATCCATACTTCCTTTCCCAACAATGGGAGAATAGATTGTAGGGTGACCATATGGAATTTGGACTTGTGTACGTAATGGTTGAGTTGACTGAGATCTAGTATGGGTCTCAGGTCCCCTGTTCTTTTCGGCACCAAAAAGAATCCTGAGCAAGTCCCTAATCCAATCTGGTCTGAGGGGACTAGTTGGATGACTCCTTTTTCTAGCAGTTGAGATACCTCTGAGGCTGCTTGATCTCTTTGACTGGGTGGAACGTCTGGGATCCTTCTGATGGGAGGGGGTACTGAACAGAATGGAATGGTGTAACCTCCGGAAATTATCCTTAATACCAATCGGTCCTGGGTGATGTTTTCCCAGGCTTCCGGATACAAGGAAATTCGACCCCCAACTTGCTCCGGATAATAATCACAGTCGGGCACACCCTCAGGAATGAGAGTATGGGGGAGCCACGAAAAGAGTCGCGGTCCCCAGAATTGCGAGGGCCTCCTCTGCCTCTGGGGCATCTACCTGAATAACTCCCCACTCCCCTGCCTCGGGAGGGGGTTTCACCTTGTCCGGCAGGAAAAAAACTCTGATTTCTTGAACCACATCTTTCCCCCTCGCTGAGCCTTGAGATAAGGCCTAGATGGGAGGGAAAAATGGACCCCTACAGCAGACAGGTTCTTTCCCTCTTGCTCGCACCTGGTGAGGGTGTCTTTCACTTTGGTCCCAAACAAGGAGGAACCATCAAAAGGGGCATCAGTGAAGGAAGACTTGAAGGCCTCCGCAAAGTGACACAGGTGCAGCCAGGCTTGCCTTCTAAGGGCTACACCTGAGCTGGCCGCTCTACTCGCTACCTCGGCTGCATACGAAATGAGTCGCATGGACGAGTTTGCGATGGAGTTGAGTGTAGAAACATGTGTGTTGACTGTCTGAGCCACAGTTTCAGGTATGTTACCCGCAAGAGTATCTCCCAACTCCTTAAGGAGATCTCTCTGGAGCCGAGTGAAATGAGATAAGTAGTTCAGCGACCTTAAGGTGAAGGTGGCTGAAGACAAGGTACGCTTCCCGTACCAGTCCATAGCCCTAGACTCCTTGTTAGGAGGATGGACCGAAGAGGAAGACTCTGCAACTTCCTTCTGGGTGGCTGCCGCCACCACCATGGCATCTACCGGGACTCCCTTTGTCAGAAATTCTTTTCCGTGGGGGGGCGGAGAGAAATTTATTGGGGCGCCGAGGTACTGGCTCCACAGAATCAGGGTTTTCCCACACCCTTCGACAAATAAGGTCAAGAAGTTCATCGAAGGGTGGAGACACCCAGGAAGTGAAAGGTTGAGCGCCAAAAGCCTTAAGGAATACTGACTCCTCCTCGGAAGGGGTCTTGGAAGGCCAGTCTCCTCTTTGTTTAAGTATCTCCAGGATATCGGAGAAGGAAACATCAGAGGAAGACTTGGGGGACCCTTCTGATTCCTCTAGGTCAGTATCGGAAGTGAGAGACTCGTCCTGGGAGTCTGTGCTTCCTCTTGCACAATTTCTTTCTGGGAGGTTCCTCAGGCACAGGCTCTGAGGGACCTTCAGAAAATGGGGGACCGCTCATGGGGGTATCCTTAGAGCCTGGTGCTCTGCTGTCCAAGGATAGGTGGGTGTCAGAAGCTCTCGCCCGAGTGGTGGGGAATGGAATGACCGACCCGAGTGACGTAGCTGATGACCTGGCCAGCGCGCTCCGCATGGCCTCGAAGGCAGGTCCCCTCGAGTCAGAGGACCGACCGGCCTCCAAGGCCATGACCGGGACTGGGGTGCCCCCAGCCAATGCACTGAGTGGGAGACTCAGAACCGAAAGATGTCCCGAGGCATCCCCCTCGGGTCCGACAGAGGAGACCCGAGTCTCGAACCCTGTGGATGGAAACGACATGGTCGGAGCAGAGGTCGGCACTGATAAACCCAGAGGAGGTATCGGAGCCGGTGCAGGAACATCACTCGGAGTGGAACATACCGGCTCCGACAGCAAGGACGTGCTCGGAGGAGGAATCGATTTAACAACCATAGGAATTAGCTCCGGAGCCGACTGGGTTAGAGCCGAAAACAATTTAGCCAACACCGGCGACTGCAGGCGCCTCTGCACCACCATATCCACAACCAAATCGGAAAGCTTGGAGGATTTGGAGGAAATGCATGGAGACTGAGACCTCTTATCTGGTGAGCCATGCCTGACACTCTGCGACCGGCTCCGAATAGGTTCGAGGATGATTGGAGCGGACACTGATTCACTTAATACAGAAACCTCCTGCGGCCCCAAAGACAGTGGAGCCAAGGAAGCAGTATCCAATATGGTAATTTTCTCCAGAGGCTCCAAAGATGCTGATGGAGCCGGAGACCTTTTCTTGGACTTGGAGGACTTGGGTTTCAACTGGGAGCTGGGAGCCGAATTTACAGCCTCCTCGAAAGATGGTTTAAGCAGTCCCTTTCAAAATCAATTTGTTTTTCCTCTCTTGGAGTACCCTAGGACTGAAGGCGTGGCAAAAACTACACGACTCCTGTAAATGGATGGCTCCAAGACAGTAAAAAGAGTGTCCATCCGTGATGGACATTTTATATCTGCACTTTGAACACTTTTTAAAGCCTTATGTTCTTTCTGATCCTTAGACATATCCAAAGAGTTAACGACTTTCAACGGGTGCAAAGCACACAACGTAACCACAGCTAACAATTACCAAAAATGGTGGGAAGCCCACCACTTAGACAGTACCACAGAGAAGAGCGAAGATCTAAACCAACAACGAGAACACAGAGAAAGAACCTCTAACTTAAACGGTTCTCAAAAGGAAAATACAACAACCAGCAGACTAACTACTCACTAAGGGAGGACTAGGTCCTCTAACTAAAATGGGCCTAGCTCGTGGGAACTGTTAGGGATACCATAAAAAACACTACTAAGCACACAAACACAACTACGCAGCAAGAATAGCTATTAAAACAGCTTTTGAAGTATGAAGCAACCAATTTCTGAAGAGAAATAAGTCAAAAAACAGTACTTAGCCACAGCCAAGCGAACGCACATCAGAGCTCTACAAGCGGCAAATGAGATCTGGGGATGCGAAGCAGTGTACTATGGGATACCCTCTTAGCCCAGCCAATCAGAGACTTTTGAGCTAGTAAATAGACAGAGTCGGAGCAGACATTCGGCTCCAAACCCATGGGTAAGAATGTAGGCGAGATAGGACTACATAACATCCTAGTTTTATGATGGAGAGGACCCAAGAGTCCTGGGTAACCTGTAGCAGGGAAGGACAGGGAGAACATGGAGACTGTGGTGTCTAGGCCTGGTAGACTATACCAGGATTGGCCTGAAAAGTTTGTTTCTAAAATTGAGTAAAAGGTGAAAACCTAGCGGGGGTCTGCTTCCTTGAATCGTTTTTCCCTTTGGGTGGCATGTGCCTGGAAGGCCTTCTCACAAAGGTAGTTTTAGCCCAATAGTTCCTGTGGAAGCGGGGAACAGGGGAGACAAAAATGTGTCCGAGGTCCTGGAGCTCCTTGCCCTTCGCCTGAAGGGCCTTAAAGAGTTCAGCAACTGCTGACCCAAACAAAGCCTTGTTATCAAAGGGAGCATCCATCACTTTTCACTTAATGGCATCAGGCAGAGGCTGTAGCCTAAGCCAGGAATATCTCCTGATGACAAAACCTGAGGCTGTAGTCGTAGATGAAACTTCCACTGCAACATAACCACTTAATGGAGTGTCTAGTTACTTGACTGCAGGAATTTAAAAGACTAGAGACTTTAGCTTTAATAGCGGAATCAGGAAGGTCACCCAACTGTTTAATGGCATCAGAAATAAGGGCCAAGGAATATTTGGCCATATGAGTTTGGTAGTTTACGGTTCTCACAGCTAAAGTGGGAGAGGTGTAAACTTTTCTGCCCAATCTTTCCATGACTCTGCTTTCCTTATTCGAAGGAAGGAGGGAAGTGGAGGGAGAAGTCTGGAAGTTTTATCTGCAGCCACATAAATCAGGGATGGAGCTGCCGAAGGGGCCTTGAAGAGGAATTGTGCATCTTCAGGGACTTTTTAAAATCTACTAATCAGAATGTTGGCCAAGGGAAAAAAATAGTAACTAAAAATAAAAAAATTGACAAAAAAATGGCCAGAGAATTCCGCTTTGCTGATAACACAATAAATAAGCCCAAACGACTAAGCGCTTTCGCCAGTGACAATCTGGCTTCTTCAGAGTCATTTTGAAGCACTTAAGACATTTAAATATACTTCTACACTTGCCTATCAAATGTCAGCAGCCATTTATATGTAAATGTTAACAATGAATATCTAAATGGGTTTAAAGCCATCACTGTATAACTAAACCTTAAAAAACATGCTGAGTTCATGAATAATCGTCAAATATGTAATTTCTAAAAAAAACATTAAAAATAACAGCAGAAAAATACAGAAAAGTAAATCATAAAATTAACATAATTAAAATGCTCACTATTTGTAGAAAGCAATTTATTTTGCTGATTTTTCACATTTAAACAATGTTGGCCCATTGTTTCAAGATGGGAATACTCGAGCTACTATCATTTAAGCCTGGTTTTACCAGGGCATTTAATCTGAGCTGCCACAAGCTCCTTTTCTTCCACCTTCAATTAGTCATGGCCTCCTCTTTCATTATAGAACACTCTTATTTATAATAAAAAAGGTAAACTTAAGTTTGTACACTCAAGACTGCGTGAAAATAAAGCATTAGGTTTGCCCTTATTTTTAACTGAGCTCAGGTGTTCAGCTATACGGTCTCTCAGTCTCCATATAGTCTTGTCTACATAGAAACTAACAACTTATGCACACTGCAACATAGACTAACACTGTAGTGTTACAGTTACATTTTCCTGGACAGGGCAACATTCTGTCATAATTGTGAATACAGACATAAGGTCCCTCAATGTATCTGCAGTATTTGCAATTTAAACATAAATGAATTGCATCTTTTAACACTGTTCCCTTCTAACAGATTCTTAATCTTCATGCCTCTACTACAAATTACTCTAGGTTTCTCAACATGTTTTTCTTTGATGCTAGCATCAAAACATACATGTATTCCAGCATTTGTTTATAGTTGTAACAAGGGTTGGGGCTAATGGATTGTACCTTATTATAAACCTTTTTGTGTTACCTTTTTCTCTATCTCGCATACTGCTTATACTACCTTCATCCGCTCTCAATATAGGTGGAAATCTGGTCTCTCTTCTACTCATAACCTCCTTTCTTATCTTAAGCATCAATTTGAGCGGGTAGCCTCTATCAAGATACAACCCCATTAAGGTATAAAGTCATTTCTTAAATACCTCGTCACTCACCAAGCGTGATAATCTCACCATTTGCCTTAATTACACTTGTTTTTTGATGCATCAGATGACAGCTATCAAAGTGCAATAGAGTTTGAATAGGTCTCTTTTCTAAAGATGTTATTCTGTAACCCATCATGTGTCCTCTTCAAGGTGAATGTCTAGATAATCAACTTCTATTGGATGCCAGTGACTTGCAAATTTAAAAAATGTGGTGGTTTCATTTAGATAATCAACAAAGGATTTAGCCTCTTCTTAATTTCCTCTCCATAAAACTAGAATAGCATCCAAAAAATGATTATATAGCAAGATTTGTTTCATAAAATGGAGTGGGAAAAACTCACGTTCCCATTGCAAAAGAACTAAGTTGGCAAATACTGGGGTGCATTTAACGCCCATGGCTACGCCAGCAATCTGATGGAAAAATTAGCCCGCAGAAATAAGGAAATTATTTTTCAGTACAAGTTCCATCAGTTCAACTAGCATGTCAACTGGATGTTCTTATGAGCAAGAAGTTTCTCTCTAAAATAATCTTACCCAATGTCATGGGGAATCACCAAAAACAGGTTAAATAACATCAATAGTGAGGAATAAGAAATTTTCCCTGACACTGATGTTCCTCAGATGCTCTAAGCATACATAGTCAATGTAAGTCATAATAATGGTCATAAGAACATCCCCAAAGTTGACATGCTAGCTGAATTGATGGAACTTATAATGAAAAATAATTTCCTTATTTTTGAGGGCAAATTTTTCCATCAGATTGCTGGCACAGCCATGGGCACTAAATGCACCCCAGTATTTGCCAACTTGGTTCTTTTGCATTGGGAAAGTGAATTCATTTTTCCCTCTCCATTCAATGAAAAAATCTTGCTATATAATCGTTTTTTTGGATGATATTCTAGTTTTATGGAGAGGAAATGAAGAGTCTAAGTCCTTTGTTGATTATCTAAATGAAACCACCACATTTTTTAAATTTACAAGTCAGTGACACATCCAATAGAAGTTGCTTATCTAGATATTCACCTTGACAAGACACATGATGGGTTACAGAGTAACATCTTTAGAAGAGAGGCCTATTTAAACTCTTTATTGCAGTTTGATAGCTGATTTCCAATACATCAAGAAACAAGTGTAATTAAGGGGCAAATGGTGACTATCATGCTTAGTGTGTGATAAAGAGGTATTTGAGAAACAACTTTATACCTTAGTTGTGTTCTTTCTTGATGGAGGCTACCTGCTCAAACTAACATTCGGGTTCATAGTTCATAGGTAGGTTTGTTACCCATCCACTTGTCAAAGCTTCTCTTGAAGAGTGTTAGTGAAGGGCTCTGCCTAATGTAGTTAGGAATTTTGTTCCAAAGCATGGGGAGCTCTCTGTGACAGGAAATCTATCCCTCCAGCATGTTCTATTTATTGCTGTGGCGAGGTTTAGCTCACTAGAGCGTGTGGCTCGCAGTGACTTGGATTTCTTTAGGTGGAACACGTCCATCAATTCTGAGTTGGACATGGCTTTGTAAGTCAGGCAGAGATCACCTCTGAGTAAGCGATATGCCACTGAGTACAGCCGGAGTTTTTTCAGTCGGGCTGCATAGGACATACGTTTGAGGCCAGTAATCCTCTTGGTGAGGTGCTTTTGTGGTCTTTCAAGCTGTTGTAAGTGTCTTGTGAGGTACATCCCAAATGGGGCAATGTACTTTATGATGGGTCTGATGAGTAAAGGGGCACTATAACCTCTATTTCTAGATGCGTACCCCTTAGTAATTAAATGGGCCACATAGAAGGATTTCCTAACTACTTTGGCAATATGATTGTCAAAGGAGAGACTACTATCTACCTGGGTCCCCAGCTCTCTTATTACCTCTTCTATATTAAGGGGGCTGCCGCCTATGTGGTAATTTGTGGGTGTTTTGTTTTTCCCAAACGGGATGACTATGCATTTTTTGGCATTTAGCTTGAGGCCATGACTTTGACACCAGGTGTCTGTCTCAGTAAGGCCTTTTTGGAGGATGTCTGTGTCAGCCGGAGAGTCAATTATGGCTCCCGGTTTATAGTCATCAGCAAACTTGGTTAGCCATAGTCCTCCTGTGTTTGCCTGTACTTCTGAGAAATATATGCCGAACAGTAGGGGTCCCAGAACTGAGCCTTGTGTGACACCACTTGTGACTGGTTTGGAGTGAGACCTGGAGCCCACTATTCTTACCTGTGGGAGTTCTATCTGTAAGTCAGTTGGCAACCCATCTCAAGACGTAGGGGTTTATGTTCAGGCTGGTGAATTTGTCTATAATACCAGAGTGAGGAATGGTGTCGAACGCTTTGGCGAGATCAAGGTAGGCTGTGTGAACCACCTTTCCCTCGTCTATGGCCTTGGTAACTGTCTCGAAGAAGTCAACCAGGTTTAGTAGGCATGATCTGCCCTTAAAGCCGAACTGGGTTGGGTCAAGTGTTTGGAGGTTCCCAATGTCTTTCAGTTCCATGATGATGCGCTTCATAGCCTTGCAGACCAGGCTAGTCAGGCTTATGGGGCAATAGTTACCAGGGTCAGTTGTGGTCCCTCCTTTGTGGAGCGGAATAACCATTGCTGTGCGCCATTCTATGGGCACGTAACCTGTGGAGAGGGCTGAGGTTGAACAGCATGTTTAAGTGGGGGGTTAGTTCGTTCTGTAGTTCGTGCAAGACGCAGCCTGGGACACCATCTGGCCCCATTGATGCTGTGTTTTTGGCTTTTGAAAGGGCTGTTTTCACCTGTGCTTTTGTGATTTATGGGACACTACACTTTTCCGGTACTGTTGTGGGCCCTTTTGAAGGTGAGAGGGAGGTGAAGTTTGCACTGAATCTATCTGCCAGTATGTTGGCAATATCAGTAGGTTCAGTATATTTTGTGCTATTTTGCACCATCTCAGAGCATATCTGCGAGTTGCCACTTAGATTCTTGACATAGCTAAAGAAGGCTTTGTGGTTATCTTTCGAATTCTTGGCTATTTTTCTTTCGAAGTTAGCCTTGGATGATTTTATGAGGGACCTTAGTTTCTTACGGATACTGATCAGGGATGTCTTTCCTTCTTGGGATTTGCTTTTTTTCTGAACTAGTTTCCTCCTTTTGTTGTATAACCTGTTTATGGCAGGGGTCCACCAAACTGGTTTCCTTCTCTTAGGGGAGTGAGTCTTGGTATTGCTAGGGATGGCACGATCCATGCATCCTTGTAGGTGCTCATAGAGTGCAATTGTAAAGGATTCTGCATCTTGGGCAGTGTTATCCTTTAGCGTGGGGGCTGTGAAACTTACCACCTCTGCCTTAAGTAAGGTGAAGTTTGCTTTAGAAAGGTTTTTCACTGTGGTTTCCTTGGTTGAGGGTGGGGGTGGGGTGTGGACATCCAGGGTGATTAGTTTATGGTATGATCTAACCAGTGACGGGCTGAGCTCCGGTACAGAGCACCTGTCGCCCATGTTGGTGATGACCAGGTCCAATATGTTGTGGCCTCTGGTAGGGGAGTTTACCAGCTGATCCAGGGCATTGGAGTTGATAAATTCCAGGAAGCGCTGAGCCTGGGAGTTTGTACTCAAGTAGTTTTCCCAGTTAATGGTAGGGTAATTGAAATCTCCCAAGATCAGGGTTGTTCAGTAGGACCTTCATGTTTTCCAGTGTCTCCAGAAAGGCGGAGTGGTGGTCCTGGGTCATGGAGGGTGATCTGTAGCAGGCCACAATTTGCACTGCAGACTTGCCCGATGTTAGTTGCACATGGATGATCTCGGAGGTATCACGCTGCGCCACTAACCTAGAGGTGTGGGTATCCTTAATGAATATGGATACACCCCCTCCTTTTGTGTTTCAGTCCATGTTCTGTGGCCGAAATGTGTAGTTTGAGTTGTAGCCCAGTAGTGCTGGAGTGCTCTCTGGAGCCTTGAACCAGGTTTCAGTTACTGCACAGATGTCGACGTTCTCCATACTTAGGAGTGCTTCGAGTGCATGCATTTTGAGATTTAAGATAAGAAACGAAGCTATGAGTAGAACAGACAAGTTTTCCACCTAAACTGAGAGTGGGTGAAGGTAGTATAAGCAATATGAGAGATGGAAAAAAGGTAACAAAACAGGGTTTATAATAAGGTACAATCCGTTAGCCCCAACCTTTGTTACAACTATAAACAAATGCTGGAATACATGTTTTGATGCTAGCATCAAGGAAATACTTGGTGAGAAATCTATAGTAATTTATAGTAGAGACAAGAATATTAAGAATCTATTGGAAGGGAACAAAGTTAAAAGATGCAATTCATTTATGTTCAAATGTGGTGCTTGTAAATATGCAGATTTATTAACAAGAGACCTTATTTCTGTATTCACAATTATGACAGAATTTTGCCCTTTCCAGGAAAATGTAACTAACACTACAATGTTAGTCTATGTTGCAGTGTGCATAAGTTGTTACAGTTTCTATGTAGGCAAGACTATACGAAGACTGAGAGACCATATAGCTGAACACTTGAGATCAATTAAAAATAAGGACAAACAATGTTTTATTTTCACACAGTCGTGAGTGTACAAACTTTAAGAAGTTTACCTTTTTTATTACAGATAAAGAATATTCTATAATGAAAGAGGAGGCAATGACAAATTGAAAGTGGAAGAAAAGGAGCTTAAGTGGCAGATAAGATTAAATGCCATGGTAAAACCAGGCTTAAATGATAGTACCTCTACTATTCCTGTCTTGAAACAACAGGCCAACATTGCTTAAATGTGAAAAATCAGCAAAATAAATTGCTTTCTATAAATAGTGAGCATTTTAATTGCTGGGCCTCCATTCAGTCTCCGACAAACTCTCTTAACATCAACCTCTACAATTTTTCACAGCTAATCAACTCTGTAACTCGCCCCTCAAAAAACCTCTCTAACGGGAGTATTCTGGACTGGATCCTAGTCTCCCATCCTCACTATTTCTCAAACAGTGGCACTCTTCCCGATCCCCTTAGTGACCATATACCCATTTTCACTCACCGACTTCCCTCAATCCTACATCGCACCCATAATTATATTACTATCCGTAACCAAAAAAACTTTAACCCAACAACCTTTTCAAACTCTCTAAAATCAATGAACTGGAATGGTCTAAAAACATTATCACTAGATAATGCAGTTGCCCATTTCAACTCAACATTCTTAAAACTACTAGACTCCCATGCTCCCTTAAGGACAAAGAATAAAAATTAAATCCGCCCCTTGGATTACCAAAAATACACTAGCAACCATGAGGCATAGAGATAAAGTCTGGGCACACTACCAGAAAAACAAACCCCCCCTGCTCCATAATGAATATAAAACACTTCGAAATAAAGTAAAAAAGCTCATCATCTCAGATCGACAAAATTACTTCTCTATACTCCAAAACAATAATAAAACTAACCCTCAGAAATTCTGGAAAGGTATCTCTACTCTCCTTAACCCCAGCAAACCAGATACCCCCACCCCTGACCCTAATGCTCCTGAATTAGACTTAGCTACACAATTTAACTCTTTTTTTATTGAATCTATTTCCAAATTGACTTCTTCATTCTCTAACACCAACACACTCCCCAATAACCCCCACCCTCCCCTACCAACACTTTATCCTGCACTGCTACTACTCCCTCATTCCCATCTACCAATTCTCTATCCTCTACCTCCTCTTCTACTCTAACTTTATTATCATCATCACCCCCTAATTCCCCCTCTTCCGACTCCCCTCTATTCCCATTAAAACCTATACCCACTTCTACTATAAAGAAACTCCTTCTGAAATTGAAGCCATGTACCAACGCTCCTGATAACATCCCTTCTTACTTTCTTAGTATAGCGGCTGAAGCAATTGCCTACCCCATTAGCATTTTAATCAACCGCTCCATCCAAGAATGTATAGTACCTCAAATCTGGAAACAGGCCTTTATCATACCTTTACATAAAGGTGGCAACAATATTAATGTTACTAATTTCCGTCCCATAGCTATCCTGTCTCCCATTTCTAAACTCCTAGAAAAGTGTGTCCAACTTCAACTCCTACCACATCTCTTAGATAATCACCTTATAACTCCCACACAACATGGATTCAGACCAAATCATAGCACTATGACAGCCTTCCTCTCCTTCCTTGAAACTGTAAATAAAGCCCGTGACTCTGGCCTAGTTGTTTCTGCCCTACTACTTGACCTCTCTAAGGCCTTTGACACTATCTCACACAGCCTACTTTTAACTAAACTCTCAGAACTTAACCTATCTCCCTCCTCTTTGAATTGGTTCTCCAGCTACTTATCCAATAGAAATCAAGCAGTAAAATGGAAAAAGGCCACCTCCTCATTTCTTAGTACCCCTACCAGAGTTCCCCAAGGCTCCATACAGGGTCCCCTTCTCTTCAATATATTTATAAATGATTTCCACAAATCTATCCCATTCTCAAACATCATCCAATATGCAGATGATTCAACTATTATCTGTTCTGCCACATCTATCCCCACACTCCTAAAACTTACACAAGATGCCTTTTCTACCACAGAGCAATGGAATGAAAAGAAATCATCTAGCACTCAATGCTTCCAAAACCAAATTAATGATATTCACCCCCCTCTAAAGTCACTCCTTTCGATATAAACACAGTCTCGATTACTAGTCAAAATAACTCGCCTCTAGAACTGGTGTCAGAGACCAAGTTACTTGGGGTACAAATTGACAGCCAGCTCAAATTCAACTCCCATCTACAACTAAATATCAAAAAACCCCATCAAAAACTAGGTATGCTTTACCGACAAAATCAGTACCTTACACCTGCCACTAAAATCACTCTCTACCTCCTTCCTTATCCCCTCCCTTCTCTATGGAGCCCCACTCCTAACTAATCTTCAGTCATCTTTAAAAAAGCAACTTTCCTCTTGCTATAACAAAATTGCCAAATTCGCTACCAGCCATAAGTCCTCCACCCACCACTGCTCCTCTCTCCAAAAACTAAACTGGCTAGAACTACCCAATCATCTCACTTACACTCAACTAACTCTTGCCCATAAGCTCATTCTCAACCCCTCCCTCTGTCCCTCCCTTTCTTCTGCCTTTAAAATGCACCTATCTGATACAGTATTAAGGTCAAATAATCAAAATCTATTAGAAGTGTACAAACCTACTCATCCCCCAGGCAAAAACCTTCTATCCTATGGCCTAGCTCGCCTCTGGAACTCCCTACCACCATCCAATCGCACCACCTCTAACCATATTACTTTCAAAAGATCTCTTTACTCATATCTAGCATCCCGGTGGGAATGCTCTTGCTCCCACCCTACATAACTAACACTGGCTATCTTCATTCTCCTTCTCTTTACTCCAGCAAATTTCCTTATTATTTTCCCCTAGCACACACATTATTATTCCTATGGTATTTGCAAAGAATGTACTAGACTGGGCCTTTTAAGTCTATGCTTCCTAATATGCAATGACTTTCAGTATTACTTTGTATTATTCCTTCTGTTAGTATGCATCATCAGTATGTTTCATCACAAGTCTGTATTATTTCTAATGTTTGCTGTACTATTTGAAATTATTTGCTTTAATCTTTTATTTCTGTATAATTATCATTAATAACCTGCTGTACCTAAATTGTTGATAGATAGATAACCTACATAGATTGGTTCTGTATCTACATTTTTGGAGCTTTTCTCCCCAGGACTCCACTGAAAACGGGTTCATTTTGGCCCAATGGACTATCCTGGTAAACCAACTGCAATAAATAAAGAATTTTACGACTTTTCTGTATTTTTCTGCTATTTTATTTTTTTTTTTAATTACGTATTTGACCATTATTCAAGAACTCAGTATGTTTTTTAGGGTTTAGTTATACAGTGATGGCTTTAAACCCATTTAGATATTCATTGCTAACATTTGCATATTTAATGGCTGCTGACATTTGATAGGCTGTTTTATTAAGTGTTGGGTAGATTTAAATGTCTTAAGTGCTTCCAAATGACTCTGAAGCCAGATTGTCACTGGCAAAAGCGCTTAGTTGTATGGGCTTACTTATTGTGTTATCAATAAAGCATAATTCTCTGGCCATTTTTTGGTCTTTTTTATTTTTAATTGCTTTTAAAATCTGTCTAGAATCTGGGGCAGCAGAGGCAGTCAAGAAAGTATCCAGACAGGCAGGGTGCACAGCAGGAACTGCAGACATATTATGGGTCTCCATTTGTAAGAAGTCATAATACCTCCGAGTCTCAGTAACCTGACTGCAGTCCCACTTAAAAATGTCCTTCATTTGCACTATGGTTTCCCCAAAGGTAATGTATTCTCCTGGGGAATCTGTACCATTAGAGTCCTCCTCTAGAGAAGCATACCTCAGAGGGGTGGGAATTTGAGATGTTTAAGTCAGGGATTCATCCACTGAAGACTCACAGGAAACATCAGTAACTATTTTGCCCTTAGGTGTTGAAACTGTATCGGCCTGAGCAGGGGCAAAGGTCTGGCATAAAGCAAGGCATTGCGTAGGCCCCAAGTAAAGCCCTGCCAGTCAGGCACCTGGTCCGATGGTACGGATGGTTGAGAAGGAGCAATGTGTTTAGATGTTTGCCTCTTCTTTTTAGGGGCATCCGACACAGATGTGTCTGTTATGCGGTGCAGGGAAGGAGGGCTGGATGCCGGTCGGCATTCCACAATATCAGAGACAATATCTTCACGAACAATGATTTGGAAAACTCATGGGCCCTCGGAAATTATGAGCCTTGGTTCCCCCTGGTGCCAGAATCTGATGCCTGCAACTCCCTCTGGGACATGCTAGAGGCTTCTTTGATGGCTTCCACCTGGTTAGTCAGTGGAAGGTGCACAGATTCTGACTCAGATTCTGGGCCTTTACCAGCCTTCACAGGTACGGTCAGAACGGAGGGTGTAACAGTAAGACCAGGCCGAGATTTCTTAACCTTTTTTGTGGGAGGCTCTTCCAAAGTTCCCAACATTGGGTCCATGTCCTTGGCTGTGTGTTTCAAGTGCTGATTGTCTAGATATAATTTAAACGCGGCAACACGGTTCCTAAGTGTTTTGGTAACAAAGGCCTGACAGATTTCAGAAGAGGTGTGGTCATGGTCTTGGCCTTGGCCTAAACAGAATAGACAGAGCTCATGCGAGTCTTTATGTAGAATCTACCTTCCACACCAACACTTTCCCTTTCCACCTGACATTAACCCACAAGACAGCAGCAAAAAGGTAACCAAAAATACCTGTGGGGTACTTAACTGAACACTGAAAAGCACACTCACTTCTCCAAGCAAGCGACAACCGGAGCTGGCAGTCGCATACAGACAGCAGAAAAGTTCTGAGGTAGGTGCTTGCTGATGTCCACTTTATGACCAACATACGCAGAGTGGTGAGGGCTGACGCAAGTACCTTCGCAGCAGCAGCTAACTTTTGCATAATGGCCAGACACCCGAGAGTCAACCAGAGGCAGACTCCCTCATGTTACGGATACAGCAGCATATGAACAGAAAGACATCAGCAAATTCCCCGTTTATGTTCAACATAAAAGTAGCATTCACTAGGCTGTATGTCAATCCATGGCCAACACTTTAAAAGTGCTGATCCATTGAACAAATGGAGGAGGAAACCACCTCTGAACAAATGGAGGAGGAAACCACCTCTGAACAAATGGAGGAGGAAACCACCTCTGAACAAATGGAGGAGGAAACCACCTCTGAACAAATGGAGGAGGAAACCACCTCTGAACAAATGGAGGAGGAAACCACCTCTGAACAAATGGAGGAGGAAACCACCTCTGAACAAATGGAGGAGGAAACCACCTCTGAACAAATGGAGGAGGAAACCACCTCTGAACAAATGGAGGAGCAAACCACCTCTGAACAAATGGAGGAAACCACCTCTGAACAAATGGAGGAGGAAACCACCTCTGAACAAATGGAGGAGGAAACCACCTCTGAACAAATGGGGGAGGAAACCACCTCTGAACAAATGGGGGAGGAAACCACCTCTGAACAAATGGGGGAGGAAACCACCTCTGAACAAATGGGGGAGGAAACCACCTCTGAACAAATGGGGGAGGAAACCACCTCTGAACAAATGGGGGAGGAAACCACCTCTGAACAAATGGGGAGGAAACCACCTCTGAACAAATGGGGGAGGAAACCACCTCTGAACAAATGGGGGAGGAAACCACCTCTGAACAAATGGGGGAGGAAACCACCTCTGAACAAATGGGGGAGGAAACCACCTCTGAACAAATGGGGGAGGAAACCACCTCTGAACAAATGGGGGAGGAAACCACCTCTGAACAAATGGGGGAGGAAACCACCTCTGAACAAATGGGGGAGGAAACCACCTCTGAACAAATGGGGGAGGAAACCACTCTTGAACAAATGGAGGAGGAAACCACTCTTGAACAAATGGAGGAGGAAACCACTCTTGAACAAATGGAGGAGGAAACAACCTCTGAACAAATGAAGGAAACAACCTCTGAACAAATGAAGGAAACAACCTCTGAACAAATGAAGGAAACAACCTCTGAACAAATGAAGGAGACAACCTCTGAACAAATGAAGGAGACAACCTCTGAACAAATGAAGGAGACAACCTCTGAACAAATGAAGGAGACAACCTCTGAACAAATGAAGGAGACAACCTCTGAACAAATGAAGGAGACAACTTTTGAACAAATGAAGGAGACAACTTTTGAACAAATGAAGGAGACAACTTTTGAACAAATGAAGGAGACAACTTTTGAACAAATGAAGGAAACAACTTTTGAACAAATGAAGGAAACAACTTTTGAACAAATGAAGGAAACAACTTTTGAGAAACAACTTCTGAAGTAACTCAAGGGCAAGTTATTTATCCCCATGTAGGGGGGACACCCCAACTTAAACATACTTACTCCAAGTAACAGTGGAGAAAAAAAAATGCCAGTTAGTTAAAGCTGTTTCATTAGTTTTTCATTAGGTGGATTGGCACTCGAAGTGCTGCGGACCCATTGATACACTCCCCATTCACTGGTTTAGGTTTCCAAACCGTCTTGTAGGCCTTTTGAGGGATAGAACAGCCATCATTTGCCTGATGCTTACGTGTACTGTTCTTCTCGGGACTACAGCTGCCCTGAACGTTGAGGTCCATGGTGTGGGCTTCTCAGGCTACAGCTGAGGCAAAAATGGTCAGAGACTGGTTTGCAGTAGGGTGTCTGAAAGGCATACCCTCATTCTTTTAGAGTTGCAGCCTACCACTTCAGTTTACTCTTTACACACGGCAGGACTGGGATGGTGTACTTCAGGGACTAGGACTGCTGGTCCCAAATTTTCTTTAGAAACCATTACAATTTATCCAAGGGAACGTATCAGAATGGTGGATGTCATATGGACTAGTATGCTAAGGAATTGTCTGGCTGTTGTGACAAATTAAGCTGACATATCCTGCAAGAAAGCAGTCAGGGAGTCTACCTTCTCTTGTGGTAAGTAAACTTCACTTGTACTGGTATCCAAGACTACACTTCTATCTGGGCACAATTTGGACTACTGCTCACTAACAGAGAAGCCTAGTCTACTGAAACGATCCAGCGCTCTCTGCATCGCTGCCTGGACCTGCACTTTTATCAGAAAATCTTCCAAGTATGAATAAATGCATATGGTCTTCATCCTGCAATGTGTTACCAGTGTGGTTCTGCACACAGCAGCTAAAATAATGGGCAAGGAGGTGAAAAGGAAATGTTTCTTCCCACTTAAATTTCAGGTACTTACAGTGTCCCTTAAAAATGATACAGAAGTAGACGTTGAGGCCTAGTGTCACTGGGTGGGGGCCTAGAAGTGGTAATGGAGCCTACAAAGTCAACATTTAGAACTCTAGAATCTTTACAAACTTTAGTCATGATAAGTTTTACATGTGTTTGCAGTGTCCAAGATGTCAGTTTCGAATAGAACTCTTTTGTACCTTTCCCTGTCTTAGCATGTCTGCTAGAAGCAGACTAGTAAGGCTTTGAGTTCACCATTATTAAGCTTGCAGTCCAGAGGAGCAAAGCCTATACTTCCAGCTGCCCTCAAACATTATCTAGTTAAGAGACTCACTCAAGGTCTCATAGTGGGTGCATCAGAGCAGAGGGAATCAAACCTAGTACAAACTGAGCTTTAGCTTACACAGCCTTAACCCTCTGTGCCCACTGTCAGGTTGGTCTTTTGGAAATGATGGAAAACCTTTTTTTTGTGGTTTGAAAAGAGACTAAAGCTTAGTAACCCCTGGGAATAATCTGTAAAGCACACTAGTCTGTGATTATGCCTGGCCAGTGCTGGTATGAGACGGTCAGCCGGCCTCCCATAATGTTGCATTAAAAGGGGAAGGGTGGTAAGACAAAGCAGGATGAGATTTTTTGAAAAATTGGGAGTGGAAGGCCAGTAAAGTTGAGCTGCCCACTGATCTACCCCAGAATCTCTCTCCAACTTCCTGCTGGGATTATCTTGTTTGTGTGACCTTAATTCCCCTCTGGCTATTTACTGTTGCCCTGTTTATGGTATTAAGGACCGCTGCTTGGAAGGGTAATTTCAGTTGTACTGTGGGATGAGGTGGTAAGGCATGCACTTCACTTACTGCATGCTTCTTTCTTCTGTTCTCCAATTTTTTCCATGTGTTGCATAAAGGGGGTCATAAGAGCAACTCCTAATATAAGGGGGGTATTGAGGAGTAGCTCCTTTACATCCTTGGACAGGGACTGAGTCCTCATCCAAGAATACTTCATGGAGTCATAGTTAAAAGCAGTATCCCTGGACCCATATCATCATACCGACATATTAAGCTGCATTTCCTCATCTGAAAGGCAGTCTGGACATGGCTGAGGAGGGATAAAGACTTTCAATGTTTTGTCCTGTACTCCCTCCACAACTATCTAACACAATCCTGGCAATTCAAAGCCCTAAAAAGCCAGAGTTGCGGAAAAACGTACTTGTTTCCAAAATTTCTCAAGCAGCCTGCATCGCCTGCCATTGTTAAGAGTACTACACTAAACATCCAGTCGTACTCCCTTAACAGAATGCAAGGACACTGTATGTGGGTCTGCTACATAATTTGTGTGTGAAAACATAAATGAGACCTTCATACTATAAAAGTGGTCAGTCCTGTTAAGACAGGAGCTGGGAGTCTAACACTAGCAGTAACTTCAAAGACATCCAAGAAAGGATTCATGGGCAGGAGGGATAACTTACTGATTTGACACACCCCAGTCCAAAAACAACCAAGTATCTCTTCTGGGAGGCAAAGGAATCATCAGAGTGCCCCCGTAAATGCACCCTCATGACATCACCATATCTCAAAGTGATGCATCCTCTGGGGATGAGTCAGAGGCCAGTGTGTTCACACTGTCTATGCCATACGCAAAGGAGGAAGAGAAAATATAACTCTACAAGTAAACACAAATATGTACAAACATACATACGTATACACACACACACACACACACACACACACACACACTATAATGCCTATATCTCCTATGCAAAGTCTACTCTTTCTTTCACAGCACTTACCCATTTCCTTATTTTGCTTACAACATAACCAGACAAGTATGTCTCGTACATCTCTCTTCCCAGTAATCAAATGCTTCCTTTCTCATTTACAACAAACCCAATTTTTCACTTTGTATTTGAAAAGTTTTTTAAACCTTTCAGTCAGACTGTCATACATACATTTGTCTGTGATGCAATATACTTTGTACACTAAAGTCATATATACAATTTGCTGAATGGGTGCCAAAGGTTTTTTTTTTTCTTTTAACTGAAATTTAGCTCTAGCATTGTTACTCTTACATACAAGTCTTACTATTGTAAATGTATGTCTTTATCATATGTACACACTTCTCAACCTGCACATATTGCAAACAGGTACAACAGTGCATGAGGAGCAGCTAAAAAACAGTAACAAAAATATCAGTCAAAAATATGAACATTTAATTAGCATACAATTTGAATATCACACAGCACGTAACTCTTTCTGCTTCCATCAGGAATGTGGGATGCTACTCTTAACACGTTTAAAAAATGCAGTGGTATAAATGAAGGAAAAATATACGCACATTATCAAAAAGACAGAGGAAATCTGTAGATTTAATTAACTGTATTGCAACATTCTGCAATACAAAGTCATTAATGTTTGCTTCTGAAAAGAAATATGTAAGATATATGCCATCTTTCTTTAAATTATTGGTACTACTATTGTGCTGATCATGTAGTGTGGCTTTCTGTGCACTACAAAGTTCAAAAATCCGGTGTAATAAGAGTGGTTCAGAAAACTGTACGAAGAGGTGAATCAAGCCTTAAAATAAGGAACATACATTGTGCAGATGTAAATCAAGGTTGAAAATAGGCAAGTTCCTCCAAGAAAGGGTTAGTTAACAGCTCTGACCATGCTGATGTGCATGCTAAAGCCTGGGTCCTTCCTTTATTAGATAAAACCCACAATGTCCTTGTCCTATGTCTACTTCCCTCCCAGATGTGAAAAACAGCTTGCATACCTCTCAGTTAACTGATTTTTAGCCTCAAGAAAAAGTCCAGTGGCTACCTTAAAATCAGTAAATGAATGTATTCACCAAGCCTGTCAGGGATGCAAATACCTGTAAAGGAATTCACATTCTCAGTATCACTTTGATTTTCACTGAGCTTCTTGTCAGCTCTCTTTTAAGTATGTCATTTTCATTTTACAGATGCCTCAGAGCATATTCTTCAGTCATTTCCTAATTAACTGCATGCAACTACAGTATGACTGTCTCCAGTTGTTAATGCATATTGATGGAGAGAAAAAAAAGCTAATACCTTACTTAAGCAAAAAGCATTTTTAAATACTGGGAAAAAAAAACTTTTTTTCATAGTGTCCATCTTCAAGTATGTTCTCTTAGGGAAAGAGGGGAAAAAAAGTTCTGTAACAACTTACCATAGCAGTAGATCTACTGATCAATACTGCAGTATTCCTGATACAAGGGTGGTTGCCGCTAACATCTGACTGGGATACCAAACCTTTACTTTTCAGTGGTCGGACGTCTGAGGCTTGACCTCGGCTCATATGCATTGAGGTATAAAGTCAGACTTACGAATGTGGAACCTCAGACTATATCCAAAAGCCAGTGGACTGAACACTACTGAGAAAGGGGAAAATGGTCATTTAGGAGGGGTGTTGCCCCAAAGAGTTAAGAAAACTCTCTCATTCTCATGTAATAGAGTAGTGGTTAAAGCAAAGGGTGAGAATAATAAGAAAGTAGAATTAAGTTAGAGAAGAGTGGATGGGGGTAGGATGGAATCGTACAACAGTGTTCAGCAGGACACATAACGTTATGCATGTTCTTACACAAATGTTGCACTACTCCTGACATATGGGTGATTCCCAGAACAGAAGGAAGAGTGGTTGGCTACTGGGTAGAAGAAATGCCTAGCTGCCAGGACAGGGCTGACCTAGCAAAGACTGCCCTGGACCTAGAAAAAGCATACATTTTGTAGTATTTGGTAAAGGTGTGTACAGAGGACCAAGTGGCAGCCTCTAAGATAGACCTGGAATCTACTCCTTTGTGAAAGCCCCCCCCCCAAAGGCTGCACCTCCTCTGGTGGAATGTGCTTTATAGCAACCAAGCACGTTCTTAATATAGCATGGGTAGCAGAAAGTGGCACCCTTAGAAATCCAAGCAGCATGAGTTTGGAGATCAGATGGCCCAGCTTAAGGCTCATAAATGATGCAAACAGCTGGTCAATCTTTCTTTGAAGGATTTAGTTTTGTCCGGATGAAACCCAAATTGCCTGTGAACATCCAGGGAATGCAAGATTTTTGCCCTCCTGCTTTGTAATTGGTAAAAAAAAATAATAAGTAAATAGACTGAATGAAGGACAGATCATTCACTACCTTAGCCATGATGGATGGATGAGCCCAGAGTGTCACCCTGTCCTTGTGAAAAACAAGAAAAGGGGGAAATGGTCATGACAACTTGCAACTCAAAAACCGTCCTAGCCAAAAGCTAGGAGAAGGACAGTTTTCAAACTACAGAAAATAATTGAAGTGGATGATGCTAGTTCAAATGAGTCAGAGTAAGCTTTTCTAGCAAAAAATTATGATACCAAGGGGGAGTGATGGTTTTCCTTGGTGAGTTAAGATGCAGAAAAGTATGACTTCCACCATAGCCATAAGTGGTAGACTACGCGACAGGTTTTTATAAAACAGTAGGCCAAACCTGAATGAAGCAGCTCACACAGATACAGCAGGAAATAGAAGTTATGTTCTTACCATAACGTTCCATGTTAGTTGTCTTCTTCTCGCCTTCTTCTTGCTGGATGGGTTCGGAGCCGACCTCGGCTCCGACTCGGCCACTCTAAAAGCTCGAGAGTTGGTTCCACCGGCTCGAGGCTCCCCTTATATCCCACAATGCTAGGCGAGAGTTACCTCAGATCTCGTTTGTAAGCTAACCACAGCTTATAATAGTAATAGAACAACTCTAAAAGAGTCCACCTCTACAACAGGGAGAAAGAAAGGTGACCTACATCCTGATTCAGGAAATATGCAAACAGCATATGCCTAAGAAAAGAGGTGGTAGAAAGAGAGGTCACAATCACAACTCCTCTAGGTCTGTCCAGGCCAGGGGGAAGGAGGGTGGGACGCAAGAAGAAGGCGAGAAGAAGACAACTAACATGGAACGTTATGGTAAGAACATAACTTCTATATGTTAAGTTGTCTATCTCGCCTTCATTCTTGCTGGATGGGACCACGTCCCTAGCACCTTGTCCCGGGTGGCCTAACGGAACAGACTCCTGAGAACAGTGGAACCAAAGTTAGCTCTATGCCTAGAAGCTAAATCCAACTTATAATGAGAAATGAAAGTGTGAGGAGTAGCCCAAGTAGCCGCTGCACAAATGGTGTCAATAGGCAGTCTGTCTTGGAAGGCTAAAGAAGTAGCCAAAGCTCTGGTAGAATGGGCCTTAGGTTTATTAGGCAGCTTTTGGTGTCTAATCTCATAAACAAGGGTAATCAGAGATGTAAGCCATCTAGATAATGATACCTTTGAAACTGAAAGTCCTTTTCTGCTTTCTGCATAGGAGATAAACAGTTGGTCAGATTTTCTGAATTGTTTTGTTCTATCCAAATAGTACCTCAACTGACGATGAACATCTAGCCAGTGTAATTTTTGTTCAGACCTATTGGAATATTCTGGAAAAAAGACAGGGAGGTCAATGCTTTGATTTAGATTTGACGTTGAGACTACCTTAGGCAAGAAGGACAGGTTGGTTCGTAAGGATACCCTGTCCTTATGGAACAATAGATAAGGAGGTCGACAGCTGAGTGCATGAAGTTCTGAGACTCTTCTAGCTGAAGTAATAGCTACCAGGAAGAGAGTCTTCCATGATAGCAATTTTAAAGAATAGGAGGCTGCAGGTTCGAAAGGGGGGAGAATCAAAGAAGTAAGAACTAAATTTAGGTCCCAAGGAGAAGGAGGATTTCTTATAGGAGGTCTGAGAAGAAAAACTCCTTTCAAAAAGGCTTTGCAAAGCTTGTGGGACATTAAAGCAGACTCAGAAATACCTACATGAAAGTTAGAGATAGCTGCCAATTGAACTTTAAGAGTAGAAGGGGATGAACCTGCATGGAAGAGTTCAGCTAGAAATTCAAGGACTATTTGGATGGAAGCAGTGAAAGGATCTATGTCCCTTCCTTGAGCCCAATATGTGAAACGTTTCCACTTACTCAAATAAATCTTCCTAGTGGAAGATTTATGGGAAGCTATCAAAATATCTCGAACAGAGCGAGATAATTGAGGAAGCCTGGCTAATGTTGGAACTGGAGGAACCAAGCAGTGAGGTTCAGAGAGGGGAGGGAGCGATGTAACTGACCCGATTGATGGATCAAAAGGTCTGGAACTAGGTCCAGATGCCAAGGTCGCTCCAGTAGAAATTGATGTAGAAAGGGGAACCACACCTGTCGAGGCCAGTAAGGAGCAATGAGGATCAACGAGGCCTTCTGAGCGAGAGCTTTCTGTATCACCTGAGAGATTAGTGGGAAGGGAGGAAATGCATACAGAAGTCCCCGGGGCCAAACTTGGACTAGAGCGTCTCTGCTGGGTTGGCCTGGTAAAGGGAATAGAGTGAAATAATGACTGCACTTGCTGTTTTGGGGAGTAGCAAAAAGATCGCAGCAAGGCTGACCCCACTTGAGAAAAATCTCTCTCACAACAGAGTCTTTCAGAGACCACTCGTGAGGCATGAGGATAGCTCTGCTCAATTTGTCCGCTATTTGATTGGACTTCCCGGGGATGTGCGTTGCTATCAGAAAACGCTGAGAAGAAATCGCCCATTGCCACAATCTGAGTGCTTCTCGACACAGGGGGTAGGACCTGGTTCCGCCTTGTTTGTTGATATACCACACTACAGACATATTGTCTGTCTGGATTGCAATCGTTCCCAAGGGGAGAGAGTCTTGAAGGGCTTGCAACGCTAAAAGCACTGCTCTCATCTCCAGAACATTTATGTGCAAGTGGCATTCGTCCGGTTGCCATGTGCCCTGGACCGTCCTGCCCTGATAATGCCCCCCCCACCCGATCAGGGAGGCGTCCGTTGTCAAAGTAGCAACCGGAGGGGGGGGAACAAATGGTCTTCCCAACCAGAGCTGAGGGGAAGACATCCACCACATGAGATGATTTCTGCACGTCTGCATGATCATAATGGTATGGGACATTGGAAGTTGCTGGTATGACCATTGTGTAAAGAGCATCCATTGAAGGATTCTCATGTGGAATCTGGCTAATGGAAGCAGAGGTATGGCAGCCGCCATAATTCCCAACACTTTCAGAACTAACCTGGCTTTGATTCTGTTGTTGTTGAAAAGGAGTGAGACCAGTCTGTGTATGTCTGTTATTCTCTGATCTGTTAGCCTCCCAGACATGTTTACTGTGTCTAGATTTGCGCCTATGAAGGTAATAGTACGACAAGGCGACAAAACAGACTTTTCGCAATTTATTGAAATGCCTAACTTTTGACAAATGCGAAACGTGTAATCCCTGGCCATCAGAAGGAGATGCTTGGTGGGGGCTGTGAGGAGCCAGTCGTCCAAATATGGAAACACCTGGAATCTTTGTCGTCTCAGGTGAGAAGCTACCACTGCCATGCATTTGGTAAACACCCGGGGGGCAGTGGTGAGACCAAAGGGCAGGGCCCTGAATTGAAAATGACTGGTTCCCAGCCTGAAGCGGAGGAATCTTCTGGAGCGTCTGTTCATTTTTATATGATAGTACGCATCCTGAAGGTCTATAGAGCACATCCAGTTTCCTTTTCCCAATAGGGGAAGGATGGACTGCAGCGTGACCATCCGAAATCTTGTTTTCTTGACTGATCTGTTCAAGATACTGAGATCCAAAATTGGTCTCCAGTCCCCTGTTTTCTTTGGAACTAAAAAGAACCTTGAGTAGATTCCGGATCCTTGCTGGTCTGCTGGAACTGGCTGAACTGCTCTTTTTGCAAGCAGTTTTGAAATTTCCAAAACCGCTAGATCCCTTTGCGCGGGTGGAATATCTGGAAGGGATTTTTTTGATTGTTTCGGAATGCGAAGAAAGGGGATTGAATAGCCTTCAGAAATGATAGACTGTACCCATTTGTCTTGAGTCAGGGATAGCCAGGCTTTTGGGTACAGTGACAACCTTCCCCCGACTGCCTCCGAAGGTGGGCAGCCGGGCAACACCTCAGGGATGCTGAAAAGGCTTATCAGAGAAGGCTTCTCGATTGCCCTGGTTCTGCGGAGCCCCCCTGCCTCGAGGGCGACGTCTACCATTGTTATTCCCGCCTCTGCCTCTGGCGGGGTAACGACTTTGTGCGTCAGGCAAAGTCCCTTGATTTTGTTTACGGAACCACATTTTCCCACTTTTCTGGCCGTTGGGGTAAGGCCTAGAAGGAGTAGAAAAACGGACTCCGACGGCAGAAAGAGTCTTGCCATCAGTCTCGCACCTAGTCAAGGTTTCTTTCACTTGAGGACCAAAGAGATGATCCATCAAACGGGGAGTTAGTGAAAGACGTCTTGAAGGGGTCCGCAAAATTGCATAGCCGCATCCAGGCATGCCTACGTAAGGCCACACCTGTCCCTGCGGCCCTACTCGCTCCATCAGCTGCATAAGAAAGGAGGCGCATGGAGGAGTTGGCTATGGAGTTAAGGGTAGCCAGCTGAGTGTTCATTTTATCTTGAAAACCCACAGCTGTAGGATCCTTCAACATTTCACTCGCTTCTTTAATCAAGTCTCTTTGCAGGCAGTGAAATGGCACAGGTAGTTCAGCGAACGCATAGTAAATGTCGCTGACGAAAACATCCGCTTCCCGTACCTGTCCATGGACCTAGATTCCTTGTTAGGTGGATGGACAGGTACTGAAGGATCAGCTAGTTCCTTCTTAGTGGCAGCAGCTACCACCATAGCATCCACAGAAACTCCTTTTGTCAAGAACTGCTTGTCTGCTGGTGCCGTTATGAATTTGGAGGGTCTCCTGGGAGTGGGATCTACTGAATCAGGAGCAGTCCATGCCTTTTTAGCAACCACCTGCATGAGGGGGTCAAAGGGGGGGGACACCCAGGAGGTGGAAGGACGAGAGCCAAACGCCTCAAGATATACAGATTCATCCTCCGAAGGGTTAAGGGCTGGCCAATTTCCCCTCTGCTTCAGGATCTCTAGAATGTCTGCAAAAGAGACATCTTCAGAAGGGGAACGGGGGGAACCCTCAGAATCATCTAAATCTGTATCAGATGTGATTGACTCAGGTGAGTCAATGTGTTTCCTCTTACACTTCCTCTTCCGAGGGGGCTCTTCTGCCAAATCAGGAGAGGCCTCGGAAGAGGATGAGATCCCCACAGGGGGTTCCTGAGGAGCTGGCTCTCTGCGGTCCGGGATGAGGGAGTGAGTCGACTTGACCTGAGGCACCGTAGAGGGAGGCCCGGACGGCGCCGACTGTGGAGTAGAGCCAGGCTCTAACACACTCCGCATGACCTCGAAAGCACCCCTGTCAGGCAAAGCCAGAGGTCCCCGCTCCGAGAAGCTGAGAACCCCCCTCGGCACCGACAGTGATGGCTCCGAGGCCGATGTCGGAGCCGAACTCACCAGTGCGAAGCTCCGAGAGGAAAGCGGGTCGGACAAGGGTCCGATGCCACTCACCCTCGGAGCCGGCGATGGAAGTCCGCCGAGATTCTTCTAAGGAAGAAATCGGAGCCGGCGATGGAGCCGAAGACAATTGTATCGGCTCCGACGCTACCACAGTCTCGGTTCCGACGACCCGGCTCCGAGCTCAACGGAGTCGGAGGAGGAATATATTGATGGACAAGGGCAGGCATCGACTGATGAGTCGGGCTCTGAAGCATCTGGGCTAGTGCCTCGGACTTAAGAAGTCGACTCACTACCCTCTGAAGGTCATGATCCGATAGCCTCAATGACCTAGAGGAATGAGATTTATGGCTCCGTTCAGACAGCAGGGGAGATCCTGGAGCCGAATGAACGGAGCCAAGGGACGGTGACCTGGACCTCTTCCTCTATGTCTGTTCCGAAGATCTGGACGGAGCCGACACGGGAACCTCTATTACCTCGGCTCCAGCCGGAGCCGAGGGAACCACAGAAACTGTGGACTGAGACTCATCGGCTCCAGCCGGAGCCGATGTAGGCGGAGGTTTAGAAGCCTTAGGTCTCGGCTCAGTTGCTGGAGCCGAGGACCTAGAAGCCTTAGAGGGCTTCCCAGAGACAGAAAGGGAATCCTCCAGCTTAAGAAGACCCCTCAGGATCAACTTATTTTTTCTTTCCTGCAGGACCCTGGGGCTGAAGCCGTGGCATACAGCACAGGAGTCCTGCAGGTGCAAAGGCCCCAGGCAATAGACACAAGAAGTGTGACCGTCTGTCAGAGACATTTTCTGACAGCACGCATCACACTTCTTGAAGCCTGAGACCTTTGTGTCTTTAGACATCCTAAACAAAAGTGTAATCACACACACTCAACAAACACACTGATTACACTAATCTACTTTTAAAACTCAAAAAATAAACAATTAACTAAAGTTTACCAAGAGTAACACACACACACAACTAGGGGATGGAGAAAGGCCAGAAGGCCCAAGAGAGAACTTTAAAAGTTCTTTGGAAAAAAAATTGGGATTTTCCGGAAAAACGGAGTAGAAAAACCCACTACACTAAGGGAAATATATTTAAACTCAAAAATATAGGGTTTAAGTGATCTAATTTTACCAAAATTACACTTACCAACAAGCCGGTAGAAAAACCAACACCTCGATGCTGTAGCGGCAAACGAGATCTGAGGTAACTCTCGCCTAGCATTGTGGGATATAAGGGGAGCCTCGAGCCGGTGGAACCAACTCTTGAGCTTTTAGAGTGGCCGAGTCGGAGCCGAGGTCGGCTCCGAACCCATCCAGCAAGAATGAAGGCGAGATAGACAACTTAACATCTTGTGATAAGAGTGGCTACAAACTATGTTCGAGGCACGAATGGGAAAGCCTTTTCTATTCAGCTGTGAAAGATTTTCTAGTAGGGTGTCTCCTGGTCTCTTGTAGGACTTGAATGACCTCTTCAGAGATGTCTTTGGGGAATTAAAATCTTATTGTCCTAAGGGTCAAGTTGAGAGACTGAAAACTTGGGCAAGGCAGCAATCCATTTTGCCGAATTATCAAGTAAGGTCAGATTGAAGAAGTCTTTTCCTGCAATTTCCCTTTGTCAGGTGAAACTTCCTTGGCCAAAAGGGTGCCAGTAAAAGGAAAGCACAGTTTTGTACCTACCATAAATGTAGATGTTCGAGTGTACACCCTGCTGCAGTCATCACACTTGGGTTACCCTTGTCGTCAGGTAGTCCCGCAGTCGGCCTGAATTCCAAAGTCTTGGTCCGGCGTCGGTTGCTGTCACTTCTTCCCTGACGTCAGTGCGCCAGGGGTATATATAATGCATCTGACACCATTTTCTTCAGTTTTTCTTGCCCCAGATGTCAGGTGCCCCCAAAAAGGTGGTCAGTAATTAGTACCAATTTAAGAAATTTAGCACAAACACAACATCCCTCCAGCTATAAGCAAATACATCAGGAAGGTATTGTAAAGATTTAGCCAGTTAGATCAGAGGGGATGGAGGTAGGGTAACTGGACTGCAGCAGGGTGTACACTCTAACATCTAAATTTATGGTAGGTACAAAACTGTACTATGTTCGTGTTACCCTGCTGCAGTCATCACACTTGGGTAGAATCCCAAAGCTAAGGATGGGAGGAGGAGTCAAAGAGGGTTAGAGGAGGCTAGAAGGCCCTGCAGAACTGCAGTGGCGAAGCCAGCTCTAGTCTTAGAGTAAAGTGGTACGTGGTAGTGTTTGGTGAAGGTGTGTACTGAACTCCAAGTTGCAGCTTCCAAAATATCCTTGGTTGGGACACCCCTGAGGAAGGCTGTAGATGTAGCTGTTGCCCTGGTAGAGTGGGGTCTTATGGTAGCAGGAACTGGTTTTCCATGATGGGTATAGCAAAAACGAATGCAATGTCCTATCCATTTGGAAATGGTTTGTTTTGATATAGCCTTCCCTTGCGAAGTTGTAGCATAGGATACAAAGAGCTGGTCAGATTTTCTGAAAACCTTAGTTTTATCCAAGTAGTAACGAAGTTGCCTGTGAATGTCCAAGGAATGCAGGAGTCTTTCTCCTTTGTTCTGTGGATTTGGAAAGAAGGTGGGTAAATGAATGGTTTGATTTAAAGCCACACTGGATACCACCTTAGGCATGAAGGAAGGATTAGTTCGTAGAGAAACTCTGTCTTGATGGAAAATGAGGAAAGGTTCCACTGCCATTAGTGCCTGCAGCTCTGAGACTCTTCTGGCTGAAGTTATTGCTAGCAGCAGGGCAGTCTTCCATGATATAAACTTTAGATCAGCAGAGAAAGCTGGTTCAAAGGGAGGTAGTGTACGTTTTTCCAGAACAAAATTGAGGTCCCATGCTGGTTTAAGTGCTCTCCTGGGGGGCCTAATGTTTTTTTGCCCCTCTGAGGAACTGTGTATGTGAAAATAAGGGTGGATCCGTGTTGTAGTAGGCTTAAATAGCTGATGCGTGGATTTTAATGGAAGAAAAAGAAAGTCCTTTGTGCAACATCTCAGTTAAATACTGTAGAATCTGAGGCATGTGAGGCTGAAGGGTATTTTGGCCTTTAGCTTGGTTCCAGGCGCAAAACCTTTTCCATTTGTCCGAGTAGGCCTTCCTGGTGCTGGGCCTCCTAGCTTACAGAATAACATCCATAACTGCTTGAGGAAGAGGAGCTGGCTGGATGCTTAGGTGATTTGCCATGCAGCCAAATTTAAGGTTTTGAGCTGGCTGTGTAGAATCTGATTGTTTTGCTGTGTGAGCAAATGGGCAATTTGTGGTAAAATCCAAGGTGGGCCCTGGGCCATATTCCTTAATAGTGGGTACCAGTGCTGGCGTGGCCAGTCTGGGGCTATGAGCATCAGTCGTGGTCTCTCCTTTCTGACTTTCAGAAGCACCTTTGTGAGAAGAGGCAATGGAGGGAAGGCATATACTGTCAGGTTTTTCCAACTGAATGAGAGTGCGTCCACTTTCCAAGCTTGATGGTGAAGTGTCCTTGTACAAAATTTTGTTAGCTGATAGCTTTGGGGGCTGGCAAACAGGTCTATGTCTGGGAGGCCCCATTTTTGAGCTATCATTGCAAATACTTGTGGATCCAGTTTCCACTTGTGGGGATCCATGATGTTTCTGCTGAGGTAGTCTGCCAATGTGTTCTTTTTTCCTGGCAGGAACTGAGCTTGTAACTGAACTTGGTAAGCCAGTGCTGTGTTACGCAAGGTCATTGGCTTGCCTGCATAGAGGGTAGGAGTGTGTACCCCCTTGTTTGTTTATGTACCACATTACAGTGGTGTTGTCTGTCCTTATTGTAAGTTGTCCTGGATATAATAGGTTCTTGAAGGCTGTCAGAGCATTCTGTACAGCTAGCATCTCTTTTTGATTGATGTGCAGATTCCTTTGATCTGCAGTCCATATGCCTTGAACGCACTTGTCCTGCCATGTGTGCCCCCCAGGCGTAGTCCGATGCATCTGTTGTCATAGTTTGCCTGGCTGGGGGCAAGGTGAAAGGCTGACCCTTGTTGAGGTGACATGCCTGTGACCACCATAGAAACTCTTGATGAAGGCAGGGAATGAGAGATATCATTGTGTCCAAGCTGTGGCTGTGTTGATACCATACGCTTTTTAGGTACCACTATAAATTTCCTCATATGCAGCTTTGCAAATGGTATTAATAGTATGCAAGATGCCATGAAGCCCAAGGCCTGCAAAGGGTCTTTGTTGCCATTGTTTTGAAATATTGAGTCAGTTGTAGTTGTTTGTCTGGCGTCAGATAAGCCTTCTGGGCCGTTGTATACAAGCTGGCACCCAGGAATGTCATATTTTGTGAGGGTACTAGTTTTGATTTCTTTTCATTTACTGTGTACCCCAGGCAACTTAGAAGATGTTTTACAAAAGCCAGATGTTTTAAGAGGATGTCCTTGCTTTCTGCTTGGATGAGGCAGTCGTCCAGGTATGGGTATATTTGAATTCTTCTTTGTCTGCAGTATGCAATTACTGGTGCCAAGCATTTTGTGAAGACCCTGTGTGCAGTGGATAAGCCAAAGGGCAGTGCAGAGAATTGGTAATGGGTTGAACCTGCAATGAAATGGAGGTATCTTCCGCAACTTTGTCTGATAGGGACATGCAGGTATGCCTCCTTGAGGTCCAACGTTACTAGCCATGCTTTCTTGCCCAACATGGGAAGAAGCTGCTGTAGTGTTAAAATCTTGAATTTGGGTACTTGTAAGAAAGTGTTTAGAATTGAAAGGTCCAGAATTGGTCTCCAGGCATTGTCCTTTCTGGGGACTAGAAAGAGTCTTGAGTAAAATCCTTGGCCTTGCTCACATGTAGGTACCAGCTGAATGGCTCTCATGTCCATGAGAGCTGTAATTTGTTTTTGTGCCTCTGCCCATTGATTTTGTGGCAGGTTTGGCATTCCTCTTTTCGTTGGCAAGGTGTGGAAATGGAATCTGTATCCTCGTAAAATTATGTCTAGGACCCATTTGTCCTTTGTGACGATGTGCCAGTTGTCTGAAAAAAGTGCTAGTTTTCCTCCCAAGGGAGCTGCCAAGAGAGTGTTGCTTGGCCATATGAGGTGTAAGTCATTGAGTTTGCCTTCTAGTAAGTTTGGGGCCTGTCTTCTCCTCCCTTCTGTGTTGCAGTGCCCCATTGTCGAGGTTTATATTGGGCTTGTGGTTGCCCTCTGCCTCTTGGGCATCTGTATTTACCCCTCTGTGGTCTGTCAGTAGCTGGAAAGGACCAATTTTTTGTTGGCCAATTTCTGCTAAAGCGAGGGGGCTGTACCTGTAGAAAATCTTTGACTGTCTGCATAGATTTTGCCTTATCCTCCATTTTCTTTAAGACTTGTTCTGCTTTAACTACAAACAATACATTCTGCTGTAAGGAAGCATCTAGAAGCTGTGCTTTAACATGATCAGGCAGAGTTTGTTCCATTAACCAAACATGCCTACATATAACAGACCCAGTGACAGCTGCTCTGCAGGAAGCCTCTAAAGAATCAAACCCACATTCTAAAGTATGTTTGCCCACCTGTTCAGTTGCATGCAACAGATCCGCAATTTCTTTCAATTCAGACTGTTGAGGGAGTGTGCTCATTTTTTGTCTTAACTGAGACATTAGGAATTGCTGATATTTTAGCATGTGAAATTGACAATTTAGTGCTCTCAAAGCTAGTGTGGCTGAGGTGTAAACCTTCTTCCCCCACCTGTCTAGTGCTCTGGAGTCCCTTTCAGAGGGTACAGGATTTTTTGCCACAGAAGCCTTAGCCCCTTTGGGACCCTAGGAGATAGTCTCTGGGTCAGCAACAGGGCTTTTATAAAGGAATTTGTGGGAGTCAGGCACTCTATCTGTCTGGTTTGGCTGGAGCAGGAGGCAGAGAATCTGGATTCAAACTAGATTCTAAGTAAACATCATCCACAATGTCTAAAACTGGGGGGATGGCAAGAGGTCTGTGCTGGGGGAGTAAAAGAAACTCTCTGAGCCTTTTCTTTGAGTCAGAGTAGTCCTGACCTTCCCAGTGAAAATGTTCCCTCACAGTGTGTAAAGTTTCCCCAAAGGAGTAGTCTTCAGGGGAGAAGCTGAGGGAATGGAATCCTCAGCATCAGAATCTTCATAAGGGGGAAAAGAGTAATCTTGGTCCTCAGAGGAGCCTGAGGAAATAGACACTTGATCAGAGGAGGCATAACCTTCCTCTTGTCTAGGCCTTTTGTTGGGGGGGGGGGGGTTGGGAACCCCTGATTAAAGAGATCAAACCTTCCGCCATTTTAAGCATCTGTTTCTTAGGCATGGGGCCTTGAACTGGAGACTGAAGTGCAGTCTTTTTTGGTTTAATAGGAGTCTTAAGCTTAGGATACGTTTTTATGGTGAGCGTAATCGGTCTGAAGATGCCTTCAGAAACCGAAGTTGTTTCTGCAGCACCGACATCTCTTTCTGCAGTGTCGTTGGTAGGGGCTAAACAAAATGGCTGCGTCGGCCTAGCACTCTCCGCCAAAGTCTCCAAAGTGGTCTCGGGTTCCAAATCTGCGGTAGCCAGGGGCTGCGTAGCAGCCTCACTGAAAACTGGTGAACCGGAGACCGGCCCAGCCGAGGTCTCGGAGTCTGGCTTGGGTCTAGGCTGCCTGTCCTTATCCTTGCGTTTTGTGCGCGGTAGTCGGTTGCTCCGACGGCATTGTGTAGTTAAATTTTCTACCGAAGTAGTGTCATGCGAAATCAAAGCGTCTTTTTATAGTATGTTTATTGAACCTAGCACAAAAGCGACAACCAGTGACGTTGTGGTCTGGTCCTAGGCAAGGTATACAGTAAGTATGAAAATCCTTATGAGGTATTTGCTTCCCACAAGAAATACAATTGTTAACTTTTTCGGACATCGGTCTGAGGCAAGAAAAGTTTCCCCAATGGGGTACTTGGCTTTATTGAAGACTTCGGATCTGAAATTCCACTTCGAAAATCTCAGGAGTCTGCCGACCGGCACTTGCGAACTGCTTCTGCTTCGGGCACCGAGCAGCAAGAAAGACTTGAGAAAATGGCGTCGGATGCATTATATATACCCCTGGCGCACTGATATCAGGGAAGAAGCGACAGCAACTGACGCCGGACCAAGACTTTGGAATTCAGGCCAACTGCGGGACCGCCTGACAAGATAACCCAAGTGTGATGACTGCAGCAGGGTAACACGATGAACATCTTGCATGCTTCCTTTTATGCTTTGAAAAGGATTTTAGGAAGAGGAGGCAGAGGAAGAAAGCCAGAGAAACTTCCCTGCCCACTGGAAGAAGCCATCTGTCCTCCATGTTGTAGGACAAAGTTCCCTGGTGCAGAACTGGGGTAGCTGAAGGCTGGGTGCCTATGCAAAGAGGCCTATCTGAGGACTGCCCAACTGAAGGATGATCATCCAGAAAACTTCTCTGTTCAACGACTTTTTGTGGAGATCCTCCAGACAGCAGCTTAGAGAGTTTGCTAAAACAATGTCCTGAGAAGGAATGTATCTGGCAGTGAGCATAATGGCCAAGTTCCATGCCTCCTGTGCTAACCTGCACAGCTGTACCACATGGCTGTGGTGGTGTGTGTGTATACACTAGGAGAGGCCAGGGTTTCCAAAGGTAGAAGAAAGTCTTAAGAGCTTGTAGAAAAAGCCCACTATTCCTTCAGACTGATGAGTTCCTTCAGGATTCTCCCTGTACTCTGTGTGATAGTGTCCATCCCACCCATGTCTCATACGAGACGTCTGAAAACATTAGAGAAGCAGGTGGTGTGAATGGCAGTCCTGGGTTGAGGATTGCCTGTGTCTTTCATCAAAGCAGCTTCTGTTTGACATAAGGGAGGAGGGGAATCAGGGTGTCCAAGACCCACAGATTTCAGGTACCACTGGATTTTCCTCATGAGAAGTCTGGCTAAAGGTACCATAGGGATGATGGTGGCTACTATGAACCCCAAATGTCTTAGCACCTCCCTAACAAACTTCAGTGCATTTTGTACTCAAGTAGCCTACTACAATCCCCTAAAACTTTTGTTATGAACCATTAAGGGGGACTGACATACGACATCAAGCACATGTAGCAAAGTTCAGTGTTTTAGAGGACTTCCAGTGTCACTGTCTAGCAGCAAGAAGCATACATTTGAACATGGAAAAGATTTTTTTCATTTGTATAATGTCATGGACAAAATACCATAGTCTGAAGTACCTGAAGTGTTGGGTCAAACTAAGCTCTAAGTTACAATTAAATCCCTAAGCGTAGAATTACAGACTAACTTGCATTTGTAGCCAAACCATGCATTACTACCTGAAAATTATGTTAAGAAAATGTCAGACAGGGACTAACGGGCTGCTTTTTACATGGGTGCCAAATGTAAGGGGTTTAACAGGACTTCACTACTACAGTCTGACATTTTGAATTGCACTCAGTTTCCACTAGAGGGTTGCATTAAATCAAAAGGTGCTTCAACAAAGCAATAGTTTAAGGGTGTGCACACTTATGCAACCAGTTTATTGTACGTTTTTTTTTTATTTTTTATACTTTTTCCCCCTAACAGATTTGTTTTTCAACTGAATTGTACAGGTTACAGGTCACATTAAAGGTGGGAAAAGTTTTGAAATGATTTACTCTGGTCTCTGAAATCTTTAAGGGTACAATAAAAGCTTTGGGTGGCATTATGCAGCAAAACATCCTGATTTCACCACCTGGAAGTTTTTTTAACAAAATCTCAAAAAAAAAAAGCCAAATGCAATACTTGCCCGGAATACATCTCTACCAAGTTACTACAAAACAGGTAAACAAATCTAATACATTTCTCTCCAAATTAGGGAAGTATTTTAGTGTTGGAATTATGACTGTTCCCCAAAGAAACTTCTGTGCACAGCAAAGTACATTATATGAATATAAAGCTGTGCAACTTTCTTTACACTTGGAATAAAATGAATTCTCTGGTCAAGGGTCACGACATCACGGAGGACAATATTTCAATTCTGCTTCACAAGCAGTTTATGTTGCTACCTACTACTGGCAGTCTTGCATAACCTTTATAACATTTATTATGATAATTATGTATTTTTTTGATAAATTACTTCTCAACCACCATTATTTTTCTCTACTGTTATGTTCTTTATTAGATACATTAGATGTTACTATTATAGTAAATATAAATAATTTAGATAAATCCATAAGCTTATTCGTCCCTTATGATTTATCAGGACTGAATTGGGTTTTCTATATAAAATCTCTCTATATATTTTTTATATATTTATTTATTATGTATCAAAATAATTTGATAATATTTATGATTATATATAGGAACATATACACATTTATTATATTTATACTTTTTAAAATAAATTTTAAAACATAAGTACTTAGTTAAAAATGAATTTAATTCATATATACATTTTTTATGTATAACCTATCTATATATATATTTTATAATTAGCTTATGAATTTTGGGATTATATTGGGTATCCTGGTTAATAGTATGCTTCAGCGTATTAATTCATGAATTACGACATTAACACATGAATTTTTCATTTATTCATTTTGGCAACCTTTATTTTCCTTACACGTTGTGGTTTTAGACACCCCATTATAACTCCATCGGAGTAACCTACTCACTGTACTAAATGCACTTTCATCAGTGCAGCGTCATGCTGAGTTTGCGTTTTTTTTTTTGATGGCATCCAGGGAGCTTGTTGTTTTCCTGATTTTGTTAACATTTTGAATTATGTAGTGCAAATATATAGTTTTTAGAAGGATACGCTATATATATCTGTACATTCTGATATTCTGAGCTGTTTTTAAATAACTCAAGTTTATAAACTAGATTAACAGCTCGGATATCTAGCGCACATTTGTATACGCACATAGCGTTATACCCTTTACATTTGTTGTAAAATCATTTTGGAAGCCTAATGATTTCAAAAATATATGGTCTTGATTTTGATGGATCTATGAGCTATATAATTTAATTGAATAACACGTTACACAATGGAATACATATATTGTTTGTGCATAATATGCTGACAAGCTTATTTGAGTTCTGGATCAGTCAAGATGGCATAGGCTTGATAGATATTTGGGCGCTAAAAAAAATTCTTTTGGTATGTTTATATGAACTAACTGCTTAATATGAGTTACAACTTCTGAATAAACCGATAAAGTAGATCTCTAGCTTACACGTACTATATTTTACATTTCATATTGCACTTAGCGTAGTAGTAGCGCTGAGCTCTGTTGAAATGAATTTACTAATACAATGGTTTCTGAGAAACAAACAGACTGCATTTTAGTTAATTTATTTTATTGATGCATTTATGCTACGGAGCTGTTTAAATGTGCATTAAATTCTTAAATTGGGTCTGATTTTACCTCTGCATTTTATTGTTTTTTAAATGTTTTTTAAATGTATTTAAATTTTTTTTAGGCTAATGCCTTATAATGTTCATACGATTTATAAACGTGACTCAGTTCTAATGGTAAACGCACCTATTTCTTACGTATTCAATGTGTTTTGTTTCTATGACTACTGAAAGAACAGAATAATTAATTAATCAATTAGGCAGTGACTCTAATTGAACTATTCTTTGGCTTGCACGCCAAAATGTCTCATATAAAATAAATATAAGTTATGTCCTTACCATAACGTTCCACGTGGAGTGTTCATCTCGCCTTTGTTCTTACACCTGGGTTCGGAGCCGATCCTCGGCTCCGTGTCGGCCGCTTGACAAAGCTCTGCATCGAGAAGAAGCTCGAGACCAACCTAACTCCCACAATCCCCCTCTGCCTTTACCTCAGATCTAGTTTGCAAGCAAACCAGCAGAGAACAGAAGAGAGCATAACACTTTCATACCAAACAAGAAAAACCTATTTACATAGTACAACAATTGCTCGAGGCAGAAGGAGAAACAAACCAGGCACCTAATTTGGACGTTCTTCCTGAGGGTGGGAGGGTGGGAATGTAAGAACAAAGGCGAGATGAACACTCCACATGGAACGTTATGGTAAGGACATAACTTCTATATGTGAGAGTGTTCAATCTCGCCGTTTGTTCTTACACCTGGGTAGCATCCCTAGCTCCCTGTTCCTGAGGAACTCAGGGGAGAACGTTCCTGAGCACAGTGGAACCAAAGGTTGCCCTGTCCCTAGAAATCCTGTCCACTTTGTAATGAGAAATGAAGGTATGTGGTTTAGACCAAGTGGCAGCCGCACAAATAGTGTCTAACGGTAGGCGAGCTGCATGAGCCAGGGATGTAGATACTGATCTTGTAGAGTGCCCTTTGGGCTTGACAGGTAAAGTTTGCTCAGAGGCAGTATAGACAAAAATAATACAGTCAGAAAGCCATTTGGACAGGGTTCGTTTTGTAACTGTCATACCCATCTTGGTGTCTGAGAAGGCCACAAAGAGCTGGTCTGTTTTCCTGTGATCCTTTGTTCTGTCCAAGTAAAATCTGTGTTGTCTATGAACATCTAACTTGTGTAACATATATTCCAATTTATTGGAGTGGTTCTTGAAAAATGTGGGCAATTCAATGGACTGATTAATATTATTAACGGAGCAAACATTGGGAAGAAAGGATGGATTAGTGCGAAGAGAAACTCTGTCAGGGTGAAAAATTATATAAGGATGTTGAACTGAAAGAGCCTGAAGCTCCGATACCCGCCTGGCCGATGTGATAGCCACCAGAAAAAGGGTCTTCCATGACAAAAACTTCAAAGGACAGGAAGAGGCTGGTTCAAAAGGTGGTAGCATCAGCTGTGACAAAAGAAGGTTCAAGTTCCAAGGTGAAATAGGAGTTCTAACTGGTGGTCTAATATGGAAAGATCCTTTTAGAAAAGCCTTACAAAGTCTGTGAGCCATAATAGGAGCCCCACTTTCTCCCACATGAAAATTCGATATGGCAGCTAATTGCACTCTCAAAGTGGCAGGAGAAGCCCCTTGGTGGAACAATTCGGTCAAAAACTCCAAGACCTTATTCAGAGGAGCTACTAAAGGATCCAATTGTTGTGTAGTTGCCCAGTGCACAAAACGCTTCCATTTACTGGTGTAAATCCTTGTAGTGGATGCTTTATGAGAAGCCACCAGGATATTTTGAACTGCAGGAGATAGAAGATCAGACCTGGCTAAGAAGGGAAGCGGAGCAGCCAAGCTGCTAGTTTGAGGGAGAGAAGCGACTGGTGGAGAG
Source organism: Protopterus annectens (assembly GCF_019279795.1). NCBI lineage: Eukaryota > Metazoa > Chordata > Ceratodontiformes > Protopteridae > Protopterus > Protopterus annectens. Next base: position 487,707,743 of record NC_056749.1, on the reverse strand, counting down.
CCCCCGACGAGTGGGTCAGTAGATCCGGCTCTGGGTCCAGGATCCAGGGTTCCCGCATTTGGTGTGCTAGAAGAAAGGGAAACCATATTTGATGAGGCCAGAATGGGGCAATGAGGATAACTGTCCTTTGCAGGTTGCTGGCTTTCTGTAGAAATTTTGAAATCAGGGGAACAGGAGGAAAAGCGTACAGGAGACCCGGGGGCCAATCGTGAACCAGAGCATCCCTTGGGACTTCCCCTGGAGGGGGTAATAGGGCAAAACAGCTTCTGCATTTGACGTTCATTGGAGACGCAAACAGATCGCAGGAAGGCTGGCCCCACTTGCGAAAAATCTCCTTCGCAACTGACTGTTTGAGGGACCACTTGTGTGGTAACAGGATGGCTCTGCTCAACCTGTCCGCTATGACGTTGGATAACCCCGGGATGTGCGTTGCTATCAGAAAGCGACCCGTGGACTCCGCCCATTGCCAGATTCTCATGGCCTCTCTGCATAGTTGGTAAGACTTGGTTCCTCCTTGCTTGTTTATGTACCAGACTACAGACATGTTGTCCGTCTGGACTGCAATTGTCCCTAGAGGAAGAAGGGGAGCAAAGTGTTGCAACGCTAGAAACACTGCCCTCAACTCCAGAACATTGATATGCAGATTGTATTCCAAATTGGTCCATTCGCCTTGGACTGCCTGTCCCTGAAAGATGCCCCCCCCCCACCCTATCAGGGAAGCGTCCGTGGTCACCGTTGCTGTTGGAGTGGGTAGCACAAATGGTCTTCCGCTGGAGAGATTGCAAGTCCGAAGCCACCAAGCCAGGTGCGATTTGCATATGTTTGTGATGTAAATTTCGTGTGTCAGGGGTAACTTTTGGAACGACCATTGTGCAAACAGTAGCCATTGAAGAACTCTCATGTGCAGTCTTCCCAAGGGTATCGCAATGAGAGAAGCTGCCATGAGACCCAAAACCTTCAGAACCAGTTTCGCTGGGGATTTTCTGGATGAAAGAAGAAGAGATATATGGTTTTGTAGGGAGGCTATCCTCTCTGGGGGAAGCCTTAGAATTAAGCAATGCATATCCAGTTTTGCTCCTATGAATGAGATATGCTGTGATGGCTGTAGTAAAGATTTTTCGAAATTTACGGAAATTCCGAGATGAACACAAAGTTGTAGTGTGTAATCCCTGGCCTGAATCAGTCGACGCTCGGTGGTGGCAGAAAGGAGCCAGTCGTCCAGATACGGAAACACCTGGAATCCGAGGCGTCTCAAGTGAGACGCTACCACTGCCATACATTTGGTGAAGACCCTGGGGGCTGAGGTCAGACCAAAGGGCAGGGCTCGAAACTGAAAGTGACTGGCTCCCAGCTGGAAGCGCAAGTGGTCCCTGGACGCCCTGGCCATTTTGATGTGGTAGTATGCGTCCTTTAGATCTATTGAGCACATCCAGTCGTCCTTCTGTAAAAATGGAAGGATCGATTGAAGCGTGACCATTCGGAACTTTTCTTTCTTGATGAAGGTATTGAGTTTGCTTAGGTCCAGAATTGGCCTCCAGTCCCCTGTCTTTTTTGGAACTAAAAAGAACCTTGAGTAAGTTCCGAATCCTCTTTGGTCCGCTGGGACTGGTTGGATGACTTTTTTTCTAGCAGCTTTGAAATTTCTGTAGCTGCAGGGCCTCACAGATGGGGCAGCACATCTGAGAGTCTTTTCTGTGGAATTGGGGGCAATAGAAAGGGAATTTTGTAGCCTCTGGTAACAACGCTTTTTACTCAATTGTCTGATGTAAGATTTTGCCAGGCCTGAGGGTACAAAGCTAAGCGACCCCCGACTGCCTCCAGAGCAGGACAGTCGGGCCTCCTCTCAGGAGTGCTGAAAAGGTTTCCCGGGGGGTGTATCCCTGTCACCTTGGTTTTGCGGACCCCCTCTGCTGCCAGGGCGACGTCTTCCACCTCTACCCCCTCCTCTGCCTCTGGAGGGGGTATCACCCTGTGCGCCTGGAAAAGAACCCTGGGGTTTTTGAAACCACATTTTTCCACCACGTTGCCCTTTGGGGTACGGTCTGGATGGGGTGGAAAACGGACTCCGACAGCAGACAGAGTCTTTCCCTCTTGCTCACACCGGTAAGGGTCTCCTTTACTTTAGGGCCAAAGAGAGTGGCACCATCAAATGGGGCGTTAGTAAAGGAAGACTTGAAGGCTTCCGAAATGAACATAAGCGCATCCAGGACTGCCTACGAAGAGCAATCGCTGAAGCTGCTGCCCTACTCGATCCTTGACTGCGTATGAGATCAGCCTCATGCACGAGTTTACAATAGAAGTAAGGGTATTGAGATGTGCTGTAACCTTCTCCGAGACAGCAGCATCTGTAGTACCCTGGAGGGTATCTCCCAACTCTTTGATTAGATCCCTCTGTAGCCGTGTAAAATGGGTCAAATAGTTCAGGGATCGCATAGAAAAGCCGCTGAACTAAAAATGCGCTTCCCATATCTGTCCATAGTCCTAGAATCTCTATTAGGCGGATGGACAGATGAGGAAGATTCCGACATCTCCTTTTTCGTGGCCGCTGCCACCACCATAGCGTCCACTGGCACTCCCTTTGTCAGATAAGCCTTATCTTGGGGGGGCAGTAATAAATTTGTTAGGCTTTCTAGGGACTGGCTCCACTGTGTCAGGTGTCTCCCACGCCCTTCGAGCAATCAGCTCCATTAACTCATCGAAGGGCGGAGTGACCCAGGAGGAGGAAGGGCGAGCACCGAATGCCTTCAGCAAGACTGACTCATCCTGAGAAGGGGGGAGGGATTGCCAATCACCTCTCTGCTTTAGGATCTCCAGGATGTCAGAAAAGGAGACATCCTCTGAGGGTGATTTTGGGGACCCTTCTGACTCATCTAAGTCAGTGTCCGATGTCAATGATTCTTGTGGAGAATCCAAGTGTCTCCTCTTACACAATCTTTTCCTCAGAACTTCCTCGGGGGGGGGGGGCATCCGAAGAAGCCTCCGAGGAAGAAGGGGCACCCTCTAGGGGTGGCTGGGACACTGGTGCTTGACGCTTAGATGTAGCCGTGGGTGCAGAGGAGGATAACGGCCCTTTATGGGAAGGAGAACTGTTTCTGCTGAAGTGGTTGTCTGAACAGACAACACCTTCCTCATGAGTTCGAAGGCCCCCGGGTCCCGAGTCGAGGTATCCCCCGGTTCCGAAGAAGTCGGAGGAATTCCCGAGACAGGCACGGAAGGTATCGACCCCGAGGATGGAACCGAGTCGATCCGAGCCGAGGCCCCGAGAGGGAGCGTCGGAACCAAAACATCGGTCCGACTCTCAGTCCCGGACCCAAGGATGGATCTTCGGCTCCGAGACTCCGGTACTGGATCCGACGGAGTCGAGGTGAACGGTACCGACCGAGAAAAATACGGCTCTGGTACCGAGGGCTCCACAATCACCAGGTCAGCCTCTCCTGGCTCCGAAGACTGGATAGGCCTCGGAGGAGGGACAGGTGGAGATAAGGGAAGGCCTTCGAGTCTCGACACCAACTGGGAGGAGACAGAGAGGAGTTTGGACAAGGATGTATTCTCCATCCATTTCTGCACCACGTGGTCTACATCAGTGTCGGAGAGAGGCCTGGAAGAACGCGTCGAAGGAATCGAAGATGGAGCTGACCTCAAAAGTGTCGGAGGAGGAAGCTCCGTCACCGGTTCCAAGACTCGAGGCTCGGTAACTGACAACAGTTCAACACTCGGCCCCGAAGTCTGTGGAACCGGTGATCAAACCTTGAATGAAGAGCTCGGAGCCGATGACTTGGACTCCGACGTCTTCGATTCCTTCGAGGATTTAGATGCCTGGTCTGATGCATCCAGAGCCTCTTGGAATGCAGGCTTCAAAAGACCCCTATCCATAAGTTTCCTGCGCCTATCTGTCATGACCCTTCCACTGAAAGAATGACAGATAGAGCAGTCTTCCTGCAGATGGAGAGGGCCAAGACAGTAGACGCAGGAACTATGATTGTCTGTGACAGACATCTTCTGTCCACAATGGCACCATTTGAAGCCTGATTTAGCTTTTTCTGACATAACAAATTCCAATCCAGAAAACAGTGACAAGCCAGTAGTAATGTCAAATCCAGTAAAGAAGTCAAAGCCAGTAATATTTGTCAAATCCTGATACTTAAGTCACATCCAATAGTCAAATCCAGTTAAGGGTGGGGTAGGCCCCGAGGGAAAACTCAAAAGTATATAAAAGTAAATAAACTTCTATACGGGACCGAGAAACCCTCGATACACTACTCACACATACACACAGTCAATCTGAGAAAATCTGTATACAAAAACTAATGAAAGAATTATAAGAAATAATCAATCTTAGCTTTCAGGTGGTCCGAGCTCATCAAAATGATGCGATCTTTGCAGCGGCAAACTAGATCTGAGGTAAAGGCAGAGGGGGATTGTGGGAGTTAGGTTGGTCTCGAGCTTCTTCTCGATGCAGAGCTTTGTCAAGCGGCCGACACGGAGCCGAGGATCGGCTCCGAACCCAGGTGTAAGAACAAACGGCGAGATTGAACACTCTCACATCTGTGTTTTTAGTGTTAAATTACATCTGAAGAAGCGTAGTCAGCTACGCGAAAGCGCTTGTGTTTTATACTCAAAGAAATATTTTTCCTGAGGCAGTTTATCTCCTGTGGTGATTCCATCTGGATCTGCAATTATTATGAATATAAAGCTGTGCAACTTTCTTTACACTTGGAATAAAATGAATTCTCTGGTCAAGGGTCACGACATCACGGAAGACAATATTTCAATTCTGCTTCACAAGCAGTTTATGTTGCTACCTACTACTGGCAGTCTTGCATAACCTTATAGAACTCTACTTTGGGACACTCAGTTCGCAAAAACATGCAGTTCATTTTTTTTAAGCTGAACTCTGTGTGTATGTATGCATGCACGTAAGTGTGTGTATCTATAACTATCTATACTGATCTATATATATATACATATCATATATATATATATATATATATATATATATATATATATACACACACACACACACACGTATATATATATATATATATATATATATACACACACGTGTATATATATATATATATATATATATATATATATATATATATATACACACACACACACACACACATTATATATATATATATATATACACACACACACACACACACACACACACACATATATATTTTTGATTACTCGTTTGATTGAATCAAAAATGGTTGAACCCATTCAAGTAAGAACTCATTTGATAGAAAACCTCCACAACAAATGTACTCTACCCTCCACACCTTAAATTACACATACTAACACATGGTCACACAACCACTAAGTAAAGAAAAACACAGTGACTCAGTGCTAGAGGGAAAAAGTACAGTTTTGTACACTTAACATAAATGTCGATGTTAGAGTGTATTCACTGTTGCAGTCATTAGCTTTGGGTTATCTGCTTGCAGTAGCCCTCATGCAGCCTGATTAACAAAGTCTTTGGTCCTGCGTCAGTTGCTGTCCCTTCTTCCATGATGTCAGGTTGTCAGGGGTATAAAACATGCAGCCGACGCCATTACATCAGTTTTTTCTTGCCCCAGATGTCAGGTGCCGCTCCAGTGGGAAGCAATTAAATGTATAAATACAAGGATATACCTCCAACAAAAAAGCAAATACACCAAAAAGCTTTTTCAGCACAGTTAAGTGAGAGTAGAGGTACAGCCAAAAGAAGAAAGGGGGCTGGAGGGAGGGTAACCAGGACTGCAACAGTGAATACACTTGAACATCTATAGTTATGTTAAGTGTACACAGCTGTACCATGTTCTTCGTGTTTCACTGTTGCAGTCATTACATTTGGGTAGATTCCCAAAGCTAAGGTTGGGATGAATTTAAATAGAATTAGGACAAGTAATAAGGCCCTGCAAGACTGCAGTGGCAAAACCAGCTCTGGATTTAGAGAAAATTGGCAAATGACAATGCTTGGTGAAAGTATGAAAAGAACTCCAGGTAGCAGCTACTAGGATGTCCCTAGTAGGGACGCCCCTGAGAAAAGCTGCAGAGGTAGATGCAGCCCTGGTTGAATGGGGCCCTGATGCCCTGTGGGATAGGTTTTCCATGGTGCTTATAGCAGAAATGAATGCAGTGGCCTATCCATTTTGAAATGGTTTTGAAATAGCTTTCCCCTCTGTCCCTGCAGCAAATGCCACCAGCAGTTGTTCAGATTTCCTTTGAGGTTTAGTCCTGTCCAAGTAGAATCTAAGCTACCTGTGAACATCTAAAGAGTGCAGTATCCATTCCCCTTTGCTCTGTGGGTTAGGAAAGAAGGTAGGCAAATGAATGGACTGATTAAGAGCCACACTGGATGCCACCTTGGGCATGAAGGAGGGACTGGTTTTGAGGGACACCCTGTCCGCATGAAAGATGATGAAAGGTTCGACTGCCACAAGGGCCCGTAACTCAGACACCCTTCTTACAGAAGTGATTGCTAAAAGGAAAGCTGTTTTCCAAGAAAGGAATTTTAAATCTGCAGTAGCAGGTGGCTCGAAAGAAAGATGCCAGGCTGGAGTTGGAGATCTCCTGGGTGACCTTAAATTTTTGGCCCCTCTGAGGAACTGCTTGAGCAGTGGGTGAGAGAAGAGGGGAGGCTCTGTGCTATAATGAGCTGAAATGGCTAAGGCATGAATTCTAATGGAGGAAAAGGACAAGCCCTTATGAAGCATCTCAGTCAGGTATTGTAGAATCTGAGGTTAATTGGGCACTGCTGCGTTCATTCCTTGAGAATGGTTCCAGGCACAAAATCTTTTCCATTTTGCAGCATAAGATTTTCTAGTACTAGGCCTCCTTGCCTCGAAAATGATATCCATCACTGATTTACTGAGGGATGGTAAAGGAGAGATTAGGTAATTAGACAGGCTGCTAGGTTCAGGGTTTGCAGCTTAGGGTACAAAATCTGGTTCTCCTGCTGAGACAATAGGGAAGGGGTCTGAGGCAGGTGCCCTGGAGCCAAGCGTGACACTGCGCAAGAGTGGGTGCCAGTGTTGGCGAAGCCAGTCTGGTGCAATTAAAATCATCCTTGGTTTGTCTTGTTTGATCTTTAATAGTACTTTGGAGGGCAGAGGAGGAAAGGCATAAACTGATAGGTTTTTTCAGCTGAAGGATAGAGCATCCAGTTTCCATGCTAGCTTGGTGGGAATCCTTGTGCAAAATTTGTCCAGTTGATGGTTCTGGGGGGAGATAAACAGGTCTATATCTGGGCTCCCCCATTTGCTTGTCAACATGTTGAAAATCCTTGGTTCCCGTTTCCACTTGTGTGGGTCCATGAGGTTGATGCTTAGTCTGTCTGCCAGAGTATTTAGTTTTCCTGGCAGGAATTGAGCTTGTAGATTCACTTGGTAGCTCAAGGCTGTGACCCACAATGTCATGGCTAGTCTGCAGAGGGGGTAAGAATGTGTACCCCCCTGCTTGTTTATGTACCACATGACAGTAATGTGGTCTGTCTTTACCATTAGTTGTCCTGGAAGAATGTGGTTCTTGAAGGCTGTCAGAGCATTCTGTACACCTAACATTTCCTTTTGATTTATGTGCAGGTGCATTTGACTTGGGTTCCATTTGCCCTAAATGCACTCCCCTGCCAGATGAGCCCCCCCCCCCATGCATAGTCTGATGCGTCTGTTAAGATTTGGGCGGCAGGGGGTAATGTGAATGTAAGTCCCCTGATTTGGTGGCAGGCCTCTGCCCACAAAAGGAACTCCTAGGCATAGGCAAGGTATGATAAGAATCCTTGCTTCTAGATACTATGAATGTTGACACCATAGGCTTTTGAGATACCACTGTAGTTTCCTAATATGCAGCCTTGCATATGGAATAAGAAGAATGCAGGAGGCGATGAATCCCAAGGCTTGCAGTATTTACCTTGCAGATAGCTGGGTTTTGTGGTCACTTGTTTGAAGTAGGTTGTCAAATAAATCCGTTTCTCTGGTGTGAGGAAAGCCATCTGGGAAATTGTAATTCAAGCTTGCTCCCAGGAATATAATTTGTTGACAAGGTACCAGGTGTGATTTCTTTTCGTTTATGGTGAATCCCAGACAAGTCAGTACCCTTTGAACAAAGGCCAGATGATTCAAAAGAATGTCCCAGCTTTCTGCCTGAATTAGACAATTGTCCAGGTATGGGTATATCTGAATATTTCTTTGCCTGCAAAATGCAATGACTGGAGCTAGGCACTTTGTGAATAACATGGGCGCAGTAGATAAGCCAAAGGGCAGTGCAGAGAAATGATAGTGCATGTAGCCTGCTTTGAAGCGTAGGTATCTTCTGCAAGACTCCATGATAGGGATGTGCAGGTATGCTTCTTTTAAGTCTAGTGTTGCCAACCATGCATCTTTGCCTAGCATAGGAAGCAGCTGGTGAACAGTCAGCATTATGAATTTTAGAATCACCAGAAAGGTGTTGGAGTAGAAAGTTCCAGGATAGGATGCCATGTAATACCTTTTCTGGGTACCAGGAAAAGTCTTAAATAGAAACCTTGTCCCTTGTCCTCTTCTGGTACCAACTGAATAGCCCCCCATGTTTGAGACAGTACTTGCTTTTGAGCCTCTGCCCACTGATTTGGGGGTAGATCTGGCCACCCGCTTGGTGTTGGTAACATGTGGAAGTGAAATTTCTATCCTTGGGACACATTTAAAACCCATTTGTCCTGGGTAACGAGTTCCAGTTTTTGGCATGCAGACCAAACTTTCCGCCTAAAGGAGAATTCAGTTGGGAAGTGCTTGGGTTTTAAAAGCAAGTCATTGAGACGTTTTCCATAGGGGGGAGTCTTACTACTCCCAGATTTGGGTGCGGAAACCCCCCACTGCTTAGTCTTGTATGTTCCTTGGGAATGAATCCTGGGGTTTCTGCTGTGTCTGGGTTTGACTTGAGAAGACTTGGAAGGGGCTGGAAAGGACCGATTTTTAGAGGGCCAGTGCCTACTAAGTCTTGGAGGCTGAACTTGTAAGAAATCTTTATCACTTTGCATAGATTTAGCTTTATCTTCCATCTTTTTAAGAACGTCCTCAGCCTTGTTGTCAAACAGGCGGTCCTGATTTAAGGGAGCATCCAACAATTTAGCTTTAACATGATCAGGCAAATATTGCTCCTTAAGCCAAGCATGCCTTCTAAGCACAGACCCAGTAAAGCCGCCCCGCAAGAGGCCTCTAATGAATCAAATCCACATTGCAAAGTGTGTTTTCCAACCTGTTCAGCAGAATGCATTAAATCCTGTAATTCTTTATTTTCAGCACAGTCAGGAATCCTCAATTTCCGTTTAAGCAATCCAATAACATGTTGTTGATACTTTAATATATGAAACTGGCAGTTTAAAGCAAAGCCCTAATGGCCAAGGTTGCAGAAGTGTAAACCTTCTTACCCAATCTATCCAGCACCCTGGAGTTTCTCTATCAGAGGGGACAGGATTTTTAAAAGTAGAACCCTTAATGCCCTTGGGTCCCTGTGAAATAGTCCCTGGATCTGCAATAGGATTTTTAAAAAGGAACTTGTGTGAATCGGGAACCCTGTAATATCTGTCAGGTTTTCTGGGAGCAGGAGGCAAAGAATCAGGGGCCAAACTAGATTCTGAAAAGGCATCAACAATGTCTAGTACAGGAGGTATAGCTAAAGACCTATGCTGAGGCAGGAGTAAGAAATCCCTAAGCCTCCTTTTTGAATGAGAAAAATCCTGGCTTTCCCAGTGGAAATGCTCCCTTAGAGTATGTAAGGTCTCACCAAAAGAAAAATCCTCTGGAGGGGAAGCAGAGTGAAGACAGTCCTCTGTCTCAGAATCCTCATAAGTAGATAAGGGCAAATCCAGATCATCTGAAGAATCAGAAAAATCAGAATCCTGGTCAGAAGATTCATAAACAACTTCAGTCCTAGGTCTCTTAAAAGGGGGAAGTTGGCATCCCCTGATTAGAGTTATAAGATCTTCAGCCATTTTTATCATTTGTTTTTTAGGCATAGAGGCCTGAGCATGCGGCCTGGGCATCGGTTTCTTAGGCATGGTTCGAGATTTTGGCCTAAATGAAGGAGGAGACGTCGGTTTAATATGCAAGTCCGTAGGCCTGAATACACCCTCAGAAGCCGGTGCCTGCACAGCGGCTCTGGACCCATTGAAGGTGGAGACATCCGCGGGTTCCACAGTTGAAGCATCTCGCAGCATACCTGACTCCGAATGGGTCTCAGTAGAGGCCTGCGAGTCAGAAGTAGCGGGTATCAAGGGCTGCGACAGCACCTCACTGAGTAGCGACGAACTGATAATTGGCTTAAAAGAAGCGTCATTGGCAGCTTTGGACCTCTGCAGCCGGTCTCTGTCTATCTATGCGTTTTTTTTGGAATCCCTGTAGTCGGATGGCTAACCAATGACATTTCTGGATAATTAAACCCAAGAACCGAAATATTTAGAGGCGAAAATATACAGACGACAGACAGTGAGCTGATTAAACAAAGCACAAAACCGACAGCAAAGTACGTTGTGGTCAGGGCCTAGGCAAGGAATAGAGTACAAAAGAAAATCTTTGTGAGGGATTTGCTTTCCACAAGTAATGCAATTATTAACTTTTACTGACATTGGTAAGGAGCAAGAAAAAGTTTCCCCAACGGGGTACTTAGCTTTAATTGAAGACTTTGGTCCTGAAACTCGAAAAAGAAAATTTCAGGGGTCAGCTGGCCGGCACTTGCGAATTGCTCCTGCTTCGGGCACCGCACGGCAAGAAAGACTGATGTAATGGGGTCTTCTGCATGTTTTATACCCCTTACGTCATGGAAGAAGGGAGAGCAACCGACGCATGACCCAAGACTTTGTTAATCAGGCTGACTGAGGGCTACTGCAAGCAGATAACCCAAATGCAATGACTGCAACAGTGAAACACGAAGAACATCACAAGAATCTACAGATGTGGGGGTACAACATGATGACCACCATTGTAATCCATGCGTACTCTGCTAGACTCACTTCCCTAATAACTCCTATGATAAGAAATGACAGATTTCTACACTTTTCTATCAAATTAATTCGACCATTCTGGATTCAAATCAGACACACACAGACACACCAAATCATTTGCTTGTTCCTATCAAATAAGAACCAAAAACAATATTCTTTCTCAGAGAAAGTACCATTTTTGCCCTTTAAATATTATAGCAAAATATGCATATTTTTGTGTGTTCTGGTAAGAATGCACATACTGAAATTTCAGTCATTTGCTTCCCTAACTGCTACTAGGACATCCAATATTCAGTATAAAGCAGAAACTACCGTTGTGTACAAAATGTAGATGTTCGAGTGTATTCACAGTTGCAGTCATCACATTTGGGTTACCTGCTTGCAATAGCCCTCAGTCGGCCTGATTATCAAAGTCTTGGGTCCTGCGTCTGTTGCGGTCTCATCTTCAGTAATGTCAGGTAGTCAGGGGTATAAAGCAAGCAACGGACGCAATTACATCAGTTTTTCTTGCCTCAGATGTCAGGTGCCCCCCTAATAGGAAGCAATTAAATATATATATATATATATATATATATATATATATATATATATATATATCTATGTATGTATGTATATATATATATACACACACACACACACACACACACACACACACACACACACACAAGGGTATACCTCCAACAAAAAAGCAAATACACCAAAAAGCTTTTAAGCATAGTAAAGGAGAGTAGATGTACAGCCAAAAGAGGTCAGGGGGCTGGAGGGAGGGAGGGAGGGTAACCAGGACTGCAACAGTGAATACAATCGAACATCTACATTTATGTTAAGTGTACACAACTGTACTATGTTCTTAGTGTTACACTGTTGCGTCATCACATTTGGGTAGATTCCCAAAGCTAAGGATGGGAGGAGGAATTTAGATAATATTAGGACCAGCTATAAGGCCCTGCAAGACTGCAGTGGCAAAGCCAGCTCTGGATTTACAAAAAATTGGCAAATGGTAATGCATGGTGAAAGTATGTACAGAACTCCAGGTAACAGCTTCTAGGATGTCCGTGGTAGGGGCACCTCTAAGAAAGGCTGTAGAGGTAGATGCAGCCCTGGTTGAATGTGGTCTAATTCCCTGTGGGATAGGTTTTCCATGGTGCTTATAGCAGAAATGAATGCAATGGCCTATCCATTTAGAAATGGTTTCCTTTGAAATAGCCTTCCCATCTGCCCCTGCAGCAAATGCCATCAACAGTTCTTCAGATTTCCTTTGAGGTTTAGTCCTGTCCAAGTAAAATCTAAGTTGTCTGTGCACATCTAAAGAGTGCAGTCTGCGTTCCCCTTTGATCTGTGGATTAGAAAAGAAGGTTGGCAAATGAATGGACTTATTAAGAGCCACAGTGGATACCACCTTGGGCATGAAGGAGGGATTGGTCCCGAGGGACACCCTGTCCACATGCAAGATGATGAAAGGCTCCACTGCCATAAGGGCTTGTAATTAAGATACCCTTTCTTGCTGAAGTGATTGCTAAAAAAAAGGCTGTTTTCCAAGGAAGGAATTTTAACTTCGCATTTGCAGCTGGCTAAAAAAGGAGGAAGAGTGAGTTTTTCCAATACAAAGTTAAGGTCCCAGGCTGGAGTTGGGCTTCTCCTGGGTGATCTTATGTTTCTGGCCCCTCTGAGGAACTGCTTGAGCAGTGGATGAGACAAGAGGGGTGGTTCTCTCTTGTAGTAAGCTAAATTGGCTGAGGAGTGAATTTTGATGGAAGATAAACAAAGGCCTTTGTGAAGCATCTCCGTTAAGTACTGAAGAATCTGAGGTAAGTTGGGAGCTGCTGTGCCCATCCCTTGAGTTTGGTTACACGCACAGAACCTTTTCCATTTTTCAACATAAGATTTTCTAGTACTAGGCCTCCTGGTCTCCAAAAGAAAATCCAACACTTGGTTACCGAGGGATGGTAATGGAGAGATTAAGTAATTAAGCCAGGCTGTCAGGTTCAGGGTTTGAAGCTGAGGGTGCAGAATCTGGCCCTCCTGCTGTGACAGCAGGGTAGGGGTCTGAGGCAGGTGCCATGGAGTCAGCAGTGACACATTGCGCAAGAGGGGGTACCAGTGCTGGCGTGGCCAGTCTGGTGCACTCAGTATCGTCCTTGGTTTGTCCTGTTTGATCTTTAGTAGTACTTTGGAGAGGAGAAGCAGAGGAGGAAAGGCATAAACTGATACATTTTTTCCAGCTGAAGGACAGAACATCCACTTTCCAAGCTTGTTTGTGGGGAGTGCTTGGTGCAGAATTTGTCCAATTGGTAGTTCTGGGGGGAGGCAAACAGATCTATATCTGGGCTCCCCCATTTGTTTACCAACATACTGAAAGTCTTTGGTTCCAGTTTCCACTTGTGTGGGTCCATGAGATTCCTGCTTAGTTTGTCTGCCAGTGTATTTAGTTTTCCTGGCAGGAATTAAGCCTGTAGATGCACTTGGTAGCTCAAGGATGTGTTCCACTGAGCCATGGCTAGTCTGCAGAGGGGTAAGAATGGGTACCCCCCCCCTGCTTGTTTATGTACCACATAACAGTGGTGTTGTCTGTCTTTACCATTAACTGTCCTGGAAGAATGTGTTCCTTGAAAGCTGTCAGAACATTCTGTACAGCTAACATTTCTTTTTGATTGATATGCAGGTGCATTTGACTTGGGTTCCATTTGCCCTGAATGCACTTCCCTGCCAGGTGAGCCCCCCATGCATAGTCTGATGAGTCTGTTAGGGTGTGGGCGGCAGGGGGTAGAGTGAATGGTAGTCCCTTGCTTTGGTGGCAGGCCTCTGCACAACACAGGAACTCTAACTGTAGGCAAGGTATGATAGGAATCATTGCTTCTAGATCCTAAGAATGTTGACACCATAGGCTTTTTAGATACCATTGTAGTTTCCTCATATGCAGTCTTGCATACGGAATTAGTAAAATGCAGGAGGCCATGAATCCCAAGGCTTGCAGATAGCTAGGTTTTTGTGGCCACTTGTTTGAAGTAGAATATCAAATGAATCAGTGTCTCTGGCGTGAGGAAAGCCATCTGGGAAGTTGTATTCAAGCTTGCTCCCAGGAATATAATTTGTTGACAGGATACCAGATGTGATTTCTTTTCGTTTATGGTGTACCCCAGACAAGTTAGCACCTTTTGTACAAATGCCAGAGGATTCAAAAGTATGTCCTGGCTTTCAGCCTGAATTAGACAATTGTCCAGGTATGGGTATATTTGAATATTTCTTTGCCTGCAAAATGTAATGACTGGAGCTAGGCACTTTGTGAATACCCTGGGTGCAGTAGAAAATGGCAGTGCAGAGAACGGACAGCGCATGTTGCCTGCTTTGAAGCGTAGGTATCTTCTGCAAGATTCCCTGATTGGGATGTGCAGGTAGGCTTCCTTTAAATCTAGAGCTGCCAACCAGGCATCTTTGCCTAGCACAGGAAGCAACTGGTGAAGAGTTAACATCTTGAATTTTGGAATCACCAAAAAGGTGTTTAAGATAGAAAAGTCCAGGATAGGACACCATGAGTTGTCTTTTTTGGGTACTAGAAAAGTCTGGAGTAGAAACCTTGTCCCTTTTCCTCTTTTGGTACAGTTTGCATAGCCATTATGCTTAAGAGAGAGTACTTGCTTTTGAGCCTCTGCCCACTGATTTTGGGTTAGATCTGGCCAACCGTTTGTGGTTGGTAAAGTACAGTTGTGTACACTTACCATAAATGTAGATGTTCTAGTGTCTTCACTGTTGCAGTCATCACTGTAGGGTTCTTCCTGCCCGCAGGCAGCCCTAGGTCGGCCAGAATCCCAAAGTCTGGGTCCGGCGTCGGCTGTGTACTCACCCTCCTTGACGTCAGTGCACCAGGGGTACAAAGCTCCCAGCCTACGCCATGTTCTCCAGTTTTTCTTGCCCCAGATGTCAGGTGCCCAAAAGTAAAGGCTAAAAGTAAAACAAAAATGCAATATACAACAAACCCCATACCTTGTAGCAAATACACCTCAGAAGAAGGGTGAAGCAGGGAACCACACCAATAAAAGTATAAGAGGGGACAGGAGGGTGGGTAACCCAGACTGCAACAGTGAAGACACTCTAACATCTACATTTATGGTAAGTGTACACAACTGTACTATGTTCATCGTGTTTCACTGTTGCAGTCATCACTGTAGGGTTGAATCCCAAAGCTGAGATAAAGGGTGGTAGTTATTGAATAGAAGGAGTGGCTAGAAGGCCTTGCAAGACTGCAGAAGCAAAGCCTGCCCTAGACCTAGAGTAAAGAGGTAGATTATAGTGATTAGAGAAAGTATGCACTGAACTCCAAGTTGCAGCTTCCAAAATATATTTGGTAGGAACTCCCCTGAGAAAGGCAGCTGAAGTAGCAGCAGCTCTGGTAGAGTGTGTCCTAATTTTTCCTGGGATTTGCTTTCCATGGTGACAGTAACAAAATCTGATTCCATGAGCAATCCATTTAGAAATGGTCTGTTTTGAAATAGCTTTGCCTTGGGAATTTGCTGCATAAGAAAGAAACAGTTGTTCTGTTTTCCTGATATCCTTGGTTCTGTCCAGGTACAAGCGAATCTGCCTGTGCACGTCCAAAGAATGCAAGATCCTCTCCCCCTTATTTTGTGGATTAGGGAAAAAAGTTGGCAGGTGAATAGTTTGGTTTAAAGCCACTTTAGAAACCACTTTAGGCATGAAAGTAGGGTTAGTCCTCAAAGAAACCCTTGTCTTGATGAAAAATAATGTAAGGTTCCACAGCCATGAGTGCTTGTAACTCCGAGACTCTCCTGGCTGAAGTTAAAGCCAGTAGGATAACAGTCTTCCATGATAAATACTTTATATCAGATGTGTCAGCAGGCTCAAAAGGAGGCAGAGTAAGTTTTTCCAGGACATAATTGAGGTCCCAGGCAGGAATGGGTGGAGTCCTAGGGGGCCTTAAATTCTTTGCTCCTCTGAGATATTGTTTCAGAAGTGGATGTGGAAAAATTGGAGGATCTGTATTATAATGTGCAGAGATAGCTGAGGCATGTATTTTTATGGAGGAAAAAGATAAACCCTTATGCAACATATCTGTTAGGTAATGTAAAATCAATGGAATATTTGGAATGTGAGGATCTGAGTCCTGAGTATGCATCCAGGTGCAAAATCTCTTCCATTTGCCTTCATAAGATTTCCTAGTGCTAGGCCTTCTGGCTTCCAAGATAACATTCATGACCTAATTATAGACCCAGAATATGCCAGGCTGCCAGGCTGAGAGTTTTGATATGAGAGTGCAGGACCTGGCCCTGATGTTGAGACAAAAGATTTGGAATCTGAGGTAGAATCCAAGGAGGTTCCTGGGATAGAT
This sequence comes from Protopterus annectens, assembly GCF_019279795.1. Taxonomy (NCBI): domain Eukaryota; kingdom Metazoa; phylum Chordata; order Ceratodontiformes; family Protopteridae; genus Protopterus; species Protopterus annectens. The sequence continues at coordinate 487,691,436 of NC_056749.1, read as the reverse complement.
TTATCAGTGTTGCGTACCAAAATTGTTGAGGCCAATTCGGGGCTAGTAAGATCAGCTTTGGTTTGTCCGGTTTTATTTTTAATAACACCCTTGGTAGAAGAGGTAGTGGTGGAAAGGCATACCCAGAGAGGTTCCTCCAACTGAATGAGAGAGCATCCACTTTCCATGCTAGCATGTGATATGTCCTTGTGCAAAAAGTCTGTAACTGGTAGTTGTAGGGAGATGCAAATAGATCTATGTCCGGGCAGCCCCAGGCTTCTGTAATCATCTTTAATATTTGGGTGTCTAGCATCCACTCGTGTGGGTCTGACAGGTTCCTGCTCAGGCTGTCTGCCAGAGTGTTTTGTTTCCCTGGCAGGAATTGAGCTTGTAGGTCCACTTTGCAAGGTAGTGCTGTGTTCCATAGAGTCATGGCTAGTCTGCAAAGGGGGTAGGAGTGCAAACCCCCTTGCTTGTTTATGTACCACATAACTGTGGTGTTGTCTGTCCGTATCAGTAGCTGCCCTGGCTGGAAAAGATCCCTGAAAGCCAAGAGGGCATTCTGCACAGCTAACATCTCTTTTAAATTGATATGTAGATGCTTCTGATCCTCTCCAAAAACCTTGCAGGCCTTTCCCCTGCAAGTGGGCTCCCCATGTATAATTCGAGGCATCCGTGGTTATCACTTGGTAGGCTGGAGGTAGACTGAAGGCTTTTCCTTTGTTTTGAAGACATGCCGTGGCCCACAAATGGAATTCCTTTTGCAGGCAAGGCAAGATAGCAATCACTGTTTCCAGACTGACAATGCTGGGACCATACACTTTTTAGGTACCATTGTATCTTTCTCATATGCAGTCTTGCATATGGTATGAGTAGGATGCAGGAAGTCATGTAACCCAAAGCCTGCAGGAATTTCCTTGCAATTAGCCGAGACATTAACACCAGGCTCTTGAAAGTTGAAGCCAGCTGTAGTTTTTCTGACGTCAGGAATGCCATCTGGGTTGTTGTGTTTAAAAGAGCACCCAGGAAAGTTATCTGTTGAGTGGGTGCCAAATTTGACTTTTTTACGTTCACAGTGAATCCCAGGTACTTGAGTAGATTCTGAACAAATTCCAGGTGCTGGAATAAAATGTCCTTGCTGTCTGCTTGAATAAGGCAGTTGTCCAGATAAGGGTAAATATGAATTCCCTTGAGTCTGCAGTAAGCTACTACTGGTGCCAGGCACTTGGTAAAGACCCTGGGCGCAGTAGACAAACCAAAGGGCAGCACAGAGAATTGGTAATGTTTCGAGCCTGCCTTGAACCTGAGATATATTCTGCACTCCTGTCTGATAGGAATGTGTAGGTAAGCCTCCTTTAAGTCCAATGTCACCATCCATGCATTTTTGCTCAACTTTGGCAAGAGCTGCTGCAGAGTAAGCATCTTGAACTTTGGTATCTCCAGGAAAGTATTTAAGACTGACAGATCCAGGATGGGTCTCCAAGTATTTTGCTTTCTGGGAACTAGAAAGAGTCTTGAATAAACGCCTTGTCCTGTCTCTGAATTTGGAACCAGTTCTATGGCCCTCATAGCCATGAGGGACCTCACCAGTTTTAATGCCTCTGGCCATCCGTTTGGTTTTGGTAAGGTGTGAAAGTGGAATTTGTAACCTCTTAAAACTACATCCAGAACCCACTTGTCTTGGGTTATGTAAGTCCAATTTTGGTGAAAAAGAGAAAGTTTTCCTCCCAGAGGAGCTTCCAGGAGACAGGTTCCTGGAGCCATGCAGGGGGGAGTCATTGAGCCTGTTTCCTATAAGGTTGAGACCTATCTTCTCCACCCCCTGGGGGTGGAAGCACTCCACTGTCTAGGTCTATAACAGGTCTGTGCTTGGGCCCTCCCTCTGGGGCGCCTATATCTACCCCTCTGAGGCCTGTCCGAGCTGGGAAAGGACCAATTTTTAGCTGGCCAATTTCTGCTAAATCTAGGAGGCTGAACTTGTAAGAAATCTTTAACAGTTTGCATGGATTTTGCCTTACCCTCCATTTTCTTTCTAATCTCTTCAGCCTTAGACCCAAACAAAACATTATGTTGAACAGGAGCATCCAGTAATTTTGCTTTTACTTGATCAGGCAAATTTTGTTCCTTTAACCAAGCATGCCTTCTCTAATGACCGTGCCAGTGGCAGCCACCCTGCAAGAGGCCTCCAAAGCATCAAAACCACAGTGTAAGGTATGTTTCCCCACCTGCTCAGTAGAATGCATCAAATCTTGTAATTCCTTATTGTCTGCACATGCAGAAATGGTACACAGTTTTTGTTTCATAACAGACAAAAGGTATTGCTGATATTTCAACATATGAGAACTGAAAATAAATAAGCGTTGAAGCCACAAGACATACGAGGCAGACCTCCACTTTTGAACATCCACAGTATTCATTAAGAAACGGCACTTTCCACACTACAAAAACGATAAATGTAAAACACTCTTAGCGTTTTTCGTTCAGATGAATATCTAAACTTCTTCAGACAAGCACTGACACTGCCAATGCACATATTTAAGTAATTAGTTAATTAAAATACTCCTCGTTCATCAATTAAGATGATCAAGTCATCTCGCTGCTTAAAGTTATAGCTCTCTTTTTACAGATTTACGTGTCATAAGTCTAACTTTATATTTCTTTTAAAATTCTTTTAAAAAACATGTTACCAAATATTGTATATACTTCGTTCTAATACCATTTGTGTCCAACTGCCAAATTAATGCCCCTGAAACCTTTTCACTAAAAAGTTAAAATGTTCTTATAAGTACCTGTTTTTTATGTATATAAAGAAATACATTACCTTAACAGATTATTAAAATTATATACATACAAAAAGTACTAATTCTAAATACATTAAAATCTGTATTGTAATGTTCATAATATGTCTATGTAACCAAACAGTATGCATCACCCACAACAAAAATTGAAAGGTGATAATATTAAATGATAATCAATTAAAAAATGTATGTAAAGTGCCGTTTCTTAATAAATACTGTGGATGTTAAAAAGTGGAGGTCTGCCTCGTATGTCTTGTGGCTTCAACGCTTATTCGTTTTCAGTTCTCAGTTCGTATATTGACAGTCTGGTTACTGGTTTGTTTGGTAGCATAGTTGCACACGCATAGAGGATGGACAACTCACAAGACGGAGATAATTCCTCGCAAGGGAATTTGACAACTCTTGGAATTAATCAACGCACGCTTGGACCGCTTATCGGAAAGGGTAGATACTGTTACCAATACCGGCGGTAAAGCAACGGAGTTTCCAGCTAGCACTGACCGAAGTCCAATCCAGGCGCAGGGAGGCTATACCAACAAAGCAGCGTTACCACCGCGTAGACAGACCGGGGAAGGGAAAACGGCTACCTCAGCATTACCAACTAATAATTTTGATCCTAGTACCTGGCTGAACGACAAATTAAATTTGGACTACACACAGGAAGGCACCCCAAGGCCAACTGAAAACACAAGTAGGTCATCCTTAGTAGAGAAATTAAAACTATTTGATACCAAACTGTTTAAAATTAAAAAACTTCAGTTGGAATTAAATTATTTCAACAGATGTATCAAAGAGAAGATTGTACCTAAGGGACTTAGACATTTTTCTTACCCTACTGGTTTAGAATATGGATCAGACTTTTACAACGACCTAATTGGACTGTATAATAACCATGGGTTAGAAATATTAAAGTGTATGGTTAAACATTATCAACTATCCTTGGGGGATTTGACCAAAGAAACTATGGAAATAGAAAAAGAAATTAAGGAGGACTTGGATTACCATAGGTATGAATTTGAGTACAATAGAACTCTATCCAGTATTGCTCAACAAATGTTAAAACTAAAAGCAACAAAGTTGAAGAAACTAGATAGAGATCTAAAAGCATATAGAGAGGGGTTGGCTTTTCCTAAACCACCGGGGTCACAGAATACGACCAGAAGGTTTAGGACGAACACTAACCAAACTAAAGGGCCAGACCAGCCAAGAGTGCAGTATAACAAGAATACAACGGATGGTTATACGACAGACATTTCAAACAATGACTTGGACTTAGAGAATGGGGAATGTGACCATCTTGGGGATGATTTTGGTAAACCAACCCCAGGATGTTAATGAATGGCATTATACAAGGTCAACAAAAAAACTACAGAGGGGGGAGGGGGGACAGTTGGAAATCCAATCCACCACCTGGACCCAAGAGGCAACACAACATACGCAGTACCAACAAAAATCAGGGTTGATTTTACATGAAACTGTGATCAACAAAGATGGGGCCTTTACTGTGTATAACTATACTGAGTGTTGCATAGACAAGGTATTGGTTGAACTGTTTGCAAAAGGCCTTACATTTGTGCCAACAAAGACCTGTGACATTGTAGAACTTTTAATTGACCTTAAAATGTTTACTCGCAAGTTAAATTTAAGCATTATGTTTGGTAACACACAATTTAACGAAAGTGAACTGCGAGTAACAAGTAGTTTTAATCCACCTCAAAATGTACTGCTATGTATGTTTGAACAATTATGTGAGAATGAATTTAGAGAGATAATTAAAAATTGTTCGAACAGTAGGTACAACAGTAATACATCAGAGGAAGAAAGAACTTTACTCACACTATTTAGGAGTCTCCCACTAAGGGTTATGAAGCCAGATAAGGGGGGTGGACTTGTAGTAATGTATAATATAGATTACTTAAATATTATGTCAAGATAACTCGACAGCGACACTTATGAAATAGTGAGTAGGAATCAACTAAACCAGGCATACCACAATATTAGACTCTATTAGTGACTTGTTCACGGACGGGTTAATTGATATAAAACAAAACACTCACTTAACTTTATTGGCCCCCAAGATCCCAAAAATTTTTGGTATCCCCAAACTTCACAAGAATTTAGAGAATCCACCATTTAGAACACTAGTGGATGCGAGGCAATCGATAACTTATCCCTGCGCAAAACTGGTGGACTCTATTCTTAAAAACTATGTGAAGAAGGAGGACCAAATTTTAAAGGATTCATGGTCCTTTTTGGAAGTAATGCAAACTACAAGAATTTAATAATACCCTAAACTTTCTTACTGTAGATGTGTGTGAATTATATACATGTATCCCACAAGACATAGGTATTCAGTGGGTGGTAGAATTTATTGGATCAAAGGGGGCCACGAGTAATGAGTGTAACCTGGTAGAACAGTTACTAGACATTATATTAAGAAACAATTTTGTTTCCTTTGATAATAAATTGTACTTGCAAAAGATAGGTGTGGCGATGGGGTCCCCAGTGGGCGCAAGTTTTGCAAACTTGGTAATGGCCCACTGGGAGACAAACCACATTTTTAACAATCAAAGGAACAAAAACATAGTTAAATATAAAAAATTTTTGGATGACATCTTTATCCTATTTAAAGGACATGAAGAGCAAGCAGATGAACTGGTTGAGTATTTGAATTCAACCACTACATTCTTAAGATTTACAAAGAATTTTCAAGAAAAAACTATTTGTTTTCTTGACATAGAGTTAAGAATATAGGGAGATACACAGCAAAAATCCACAGGAAAAGTACATACTCTAACACCTTCCTCCACTTTTCTAGTTCACACCCTCGTCATCAAAAGAAATCTGTGGTCAAAGGCCAACTGGTTAGGGCGGCAAAAATGACCACATTGGACGAAGATTTTGAAATAGAATGTGAAAAGCTCCATACAATGTTTTCTTGTAGGGGCTATCCAGGTTCATTCCTTCAAGGAATTTTTCAAGAAGTTATTACTAAAAGAAGGAAAGGTATTTGCACAGCAATACTGAATACCAACACAGTAGTTAACCTGGAGACGAATGTATTTAGCCCAAGGACATGTATAGGTGACATAAGTATGAATATATCTGATAACGTAGGAGGAGTTTCTACTAACATGACAGTGAGTGAAAGGAATTTCAATACAGCGTTCACATTTACTTTTTGTCCGGAAGCACTTGATATTTGTAGGACAGTTAGAAAATATTGGTATTGTTTATCAATGGATAAAGAGTTTTCGAGAATTTTTAATTACGGTCCGATTATAACATTTAGAAGAGGAACAAATATGAAAACTACTTGAGAGGAAACCTAAAGTGAATAGGAGTAAAGGAGGGACAAAAAATGTGGAGCATGCAAGTACTGTTCTTATATAGAGACATCAGATACTTTCACTATCAGGAAGGAGACTTTTCAAGTCAAGGAAACATACAATTGTAATAGCAAAGGATTAGTATATCTAGCTCAGTGTAGACAGTGCCCATCGTTTTATATAGGGAAAACGGACAGACGTTTAAGGGACAGAGTCTACGAGCACATTTATGCAATCACGAAGAACAAAAATGAGAACGCCCTTGCTAGACATTGTGTGCAAAATGTTGGCCATTCATTTAAATTTATGGCTATCAGCCAAATTAATAAGGGGAGACAAAATTTTGTGAATGATAACTTGTTAAAATTAGAACTAGAGAAGAACAAACTAAGTTGGCAGCTTCGTTTAGCAGCTTGGAGGGATCCAGGGTTGAACGAAGTATGTTCAATTGCATGTATTTTAAAAATTAAGAGTTTAGTTAGATAAACAAAATGTTACATATAGGTTTAACATTAGAAGGTTATTGCAAGATAGTACATGTATGGTAATACTGTAGTACTAAGTATAGACATCAACATCTAGCGTACTAGACATGTGAGGTATGTTACTTTCAAGACCTTGAAAAAGATATGAGCATTATAGACACGGTATATAGTTAAAGGTGTGATTGAGGAATGTTTTTTTACCAATAATATACATTCTTTAATTGATTATCATTTAATATCACCTTTCAATTTTTGTTGTGGGTGATACATACTGTTTGGTTACATAGACATATTATGAACATTACAATACAGATTTTAATGTATTTAGAATTAGTACTTTTTGTATGTATATAATTTTAATAATCTGTTAAGGTAATGTATTTCTTTATATACATAAAAAACAGGTACTTATAAGAACATTTTAACTTTTTAGTGAAAAGGTTTCAGGGGCATTAATTTGGCAGTTGGACACAAATGGTATTAGAACGAAGTATATACAATATTTGGTAACATGTTTTTTAAAAGAATTTTAAAAGAAATATGAAGTTAGACTTATGACACGTAAATCTGTAAAAAGAGAGCTATAACTTTAAGCAGCGAGATGACTTGATCATCTTAACTGATGAACGAGGAGCATTTTAAATAACTAATTACTTAAATATGTGCATTGGCAGTGTCAGTGCTTGTCTGAAGAAGTTTAGATATTCATCTGAATGAAAAACGCCAAGAGTGTTTTACATTTATCATTTTTGTAGTGTGGAAAGTGCCGTTTCTTAATAAATACTGTGGATGTTCAAAAGTGGAGGTCGGCCTCGTATGTCTTGTGGCTTCAACGCTTATTTGTTTTCAGTTCTCAGTTCGTATATTGACAGTCTGATTTCAACATATGAAATTGACAATTTAAAGCCCTAATAGATAAAGTAGCAGAAGTGTACACTTTTTTGCCCCATCTCTCCAAAGCTCTAGAATCCTTATCTGACGGAATAGGGTTCTTAGCAGTGGCGGCCTTAACACCCTTAGGACCCTGAGAAATGGTTTCTGGATCAGCAGTAGGATTTTTAAATAGAAACTGGTGGGAGTCACGGACTCTAATATCTATGAGGCTTAGCAGGGGCCGGAGGAAAGGAGTCAGGAGTTAAATTAGACTCAGAAAAGACACCATCCACAATATCCAAAATAGGAGGAATAGCCAGGGGTCTGTGTTGGGGAAGAAGGAAATCCATGAGCCTTCTCTTAGATTCAGAGTACTCCTTTCCTTCCCAGTGAAAATGTTCCCTCATGTCATGTAAAGTTTCCCCAAAAGAATAATCCTCAGGAGGAGAAGCTGAAGGAATGGATTCCTCAGCATCAGAATCCTCATAAGGAGGGAAAGTATAATCCTGTTCAGAGGAAGACACTGAAGAGATAAATACCTGATCAGAGGATTCACAATCCATTTCTTGTCTTGGCCTTTTGTCTGGAGGGGGATGGGAACCCCTAATCATAGTTAGCAAGTCCTCCACTATTTTAAGCATTTGTTTTTGAGATTTAGGTCCAGGATCAGAGGAGGCCTGGGCTTGAATCTTTGTTTTAGAAGGAGTCTTTGCCTTTACCTGAAGCTGCGTAGGCCTGAAAACCCACTCGGAAGCCGGTACCTGCACAGCGGCTCCGGACCCATCCGAGGGAGCATTATCCGAAGGTCCTGAACCTGGAGTATCCGAAGGCCTAGTTGGCTCCTCGTGGGAGTCCGTTTCGGCAAGCAGTTCCGTAATAGCAGACGACAGGGGTTGCGAAAGCGCCTCACTGACAGCCGAACCGGCAGCTGGCTCTGATTGTAAACTGTCGTCTGATTCGGACCTCTGAGGCCTATGCTTATCCTTGCGCCTTTTATGAACTCCGGTAGTCGGAAGCGTGTCAGACGACATGTTATAATTAAATCGCCTCCCAAAGTAATGAAAGCCAAAATCGTATCTCCGTTTAATAGTACATTGATTAAATCTAGCACAAAACTGACAACTAGCTACGTCGTGGTCAGGGCCTAGACAAGGAATACAGTAAGAGTGAAAATCCTTATGAGGTATTTGCTTCCCAGAAACACCAACCAAGTATCACCACGATGTAAAAAAAACTTTATTACAAGAAATAACAAGCGCTTTCACATACACCAAGTATGCTTCTTCAGGTTACAATTCACAATGAAAAATCATACATTCTTGTAGGGATCTTAATTACATAATTGAAACCTTTAAATTGTTTAATTTCCCGCTTTTCTCAGGCAATTAGATTTCAATTCATGAATAAAGTGACTGTTTCTTATGAAACACATTTAAAAGATGAAACATTTAGATGAATTCATTTCTGCTCAGTCAACATTATTTAACATATATTTATATACAAATAAATATAGTAAGAAACCATTGAAAAATGTAAATATAAAATATTTATCCTTATCTATTCATTATTATCAAAATATATAAACTGAATCAATAATTCAATATAATAGCAGTATAAATGTCTAACGAATTCCTTTACTACAAAGATCACGTGGTATCTATTTTATATCATAAATAAAGATACTTCCTACTTTAACTCTGAATATATGCTAGAAACAGATCATATTAGAGAATCTATAAACACACTAGTATCCTAAAGATAATTAAAAATAATCAAAAATAATATATCCATATATATATATATATATATATCCATATATATATATATATATATATATATATATATATATATATATATATATATATATATATATATATATATATTTATGTTTTTTTTTACAACAAACTTTTCTATTTGCTTATAATAAATAAACATATATAATACTAGAAGTAATAATGCATAAAGACAAATAATTAAATATATGTCAATCTATAATTTAATAAACATAAATAATGCATGTGTGAGAAGGTAAAACCAATTTTCTTTAAACTTGAAACTTAAAACTTAAAATTTATGATTATTACTATCTATCATGAAATAAAATCTAATGTGTTCAAATTCACTAAGGTCTGTTATCGTGAGGCCAAAACAGGTTTTATGCTGACTGTGCTATTAAGTCCTGGTATTATATGAGCCTTAAGCCTCAGGATCCATTGCAGTTCAGCATTTTCTAGGTGGAGCATATTGTCTCCTCTTTTTTTAATTGATTTAACTATTTCTACTACACAGAATTTAAAAGTATGATCTTGATACTTATTAATGTGTTTAGCCAACGCATTGGTTTGAATCTGTTTCCTTATTTCATAAACATGATTGTAGATGCGATCCTTTAATCTTCTTGAGGTCAAGCCTATATAATAGGCATCACATTTTTGACATGTAGCTAGGTAAATCACATTGGTAGTGTCACATGTAGCCTTTACCTTAAACTGATATTGGTAATTTAAACCTGGTACAATAAAGTCTAGATCTTTCGTAATGTATTGACACATATCACATTTATTGCATGGCTTTGTCCCTGTCTGTGAGATGTTATCACTAACAGGGTCTAGAATTAACTTTTCACCACATATAAGTCTTTTCAGGTTCTTGCTGTTCTTATAACAGAATGTAGGTGTATTTCCTACTAAAATTCTTATATCTGAATCAATAGTTAGAATATTCCAATTCTTTTTTATTATATTTGTAACATTATAGTTATCATTGGTGTATCTAGTTATAAATGGAACATTAGATCTAGCATTTTTATAACTCACTATATGTCTTGAGTTATAGATCCTTGACTTCCTTTTAGTAAGATGTTGTGCATCTATAACCGGATCTATAGGTATTTGCTTCCCATATGAAATACAATTATTAACTTTTTCTGACATCGGTCTGGAGCAAGAAAAAAGTTTCCCCGATGGGGTACTTAGCTTTGAAAAGAAGAATATCTTTGGTATGAAGCACCAAAAATAACAGGAGTCAGCCGACCAGCACTTGCGAACTGCTTCCACCGCACGGCAAGAAAGACTGGAGAACATGGCGTCGGCTGGGAGCTTTGTACCCCTGGTGCACTGACATCAGGGAGGGTGAGTACACAGCCGACGCCGGACCCAGACTTTGGGATTCTGGCCGACCAATGGCTGCCTGCCGGCAGGAAGAACCCTACAGTGATGACTGCAACAGTGAAACAATATGAACATCGTGTGGAAGTGAAATTTGTATCCTGGGGAAATTATATTTAAAACCCATTTGTCCTGGGTAATGAGTTCCCAGTTTTTGGCCTGCAGAGCAATCTTTCCCATAAAGGAGCAGTCAGTTGAGATGTGCTTGGAAGCTTTAAAGTTAAGTCATTGAGACATCTTAACACAGAGGGGAGTCTTGCTACTCCCTGATTTGGAAGTGGGAGCCCCCCACTGCTTAGCCCTGTGTGTACCCTGGGACTGAATTCTAGGTGTTCTGCTGGTTCTGGGTTTGGACTGAGAAGGCCTGGAAGAGGCATGAAAGGACCAATTCTTAGAGGGCCAATGCCTACTAAATCTTGGAGGCTATACTTGCAGGAAATCTTTTAACAGTTTGCATATATTTAGCTTTTTCCTCCATCTTAAGACCTTCTTCTGCTTTGTTGCCAAACAGGCGGTCCTGATTTAAGGATCATCCAGCAATTTAGCTTTAACATGATCTGGCAAAAGATTGCTCCTTAAGCCAAGCATGCCTTCTAAGTACAGACCCAGTGACAGCAGCCCTACAAGATGCCTCTAGTGAATCAAAACCACATTGCAAAGTACGTTTTCCAACCTGTTCACCAGAATGGATTAAATCCTGTAAAATCCTTATTTTCAGCACAGTCAGGAATCATGATTTTCTATTTAAGCAATCCAATAATATGCTGCTGATACTTTAACACATGAAACTGGCAGTTTAAGGCCCTAATGGCCAAGGTTGCAGAAGTGTATACCTTCATACCCCATCTATCCAGCGCCCTGGAGTCTCTATCAGAGGGTTAGGATTTTTGGCAGTAGTAGCCTTAATGTCCCTGGGTCCCTGTGAAATGGTCTCAGGATCCACAGTAGGATTTTTAAAAAGGAACTTGTAAGAGTCAAGAACCTTGTAACATCTATCTGGTTTTCTGAAAGCAGGAGGTAAAGAGTCAGGGGTGAAGCTAGATTCCGAAAAGGCATCATCAATAATGTCTAGTACAGGAGGGATAGCTAAAGGCTTGTGTTGGTGCAGAAGTAAGAAATCCCTAAGCCTCTTTTTAGAATCACAGTAATCCTGGCTTTCCCAGCGAAAATGCTCCCCAAGAGTATGCAAAGTTTCACCAAAAGAGAAATCCTCTGTTGAGAAGCAGAGGGAAGAGTCTCCACTGCATCATTTTGTACAAATGCCAGATGATTCAAAAGTATGTCCAGGTAGGTAGATAAGGGTAAATCCTGGTCATCAGAAGAAACAGAAATTTCAGAATCCTGGTCAGAAGTATCATAAGCAAATTCAGTACTAGGTCTCTTAGAGGGGGAAGGTTGGCTTCCCCTGATTAGAGTAATAAGGTCTTCAGCCATTCTTATTTGTTTTTTAGGCATAGAGACCTGACCATGCGGTCTGGGCATTGGTTTTCTAGGCATTGTTCGAGTTTTAGGCTTTGAAAAAGAAGATGGCATCGGTTTGAAATGCAAGTCAATAGGCCTGAATACACCCTCAGAAACCAGTGCCTGCACAGCGGCTCCGGACCCATCCAAGGTAGAGACATCTGCAGGTTCCACAGTTGAAGCATTTCGCGGCATACCGGACTCCGAATGGGTCTCAGTAGAGGCCTGCAAATCTGCAGTAGCGGGTATCAGGGGCTGCGAAAGCACCTCACTGAATACCGGCGAACTGGCAACTGGCTTAGGAGAAGCGCTGTCGGCAGCTTTGGACCTAGGCGGCCAGTCTGTCTTTATCTATGCGTTTTTTCAGAATGTCGGTAGTTGGATGGTTTACTGAAGACATATCTGGATAATTAAACTGAGTACCAAAATATTTAGAAGCGTAAATATACCGACGTCGAATAGTTAGTTGCTTAAATAAGGCACAAAACCGACAGCGAGGTATGTTGTGGTCAGGGCCGAGGCAAGGAATACAGTATGAATGAAAATCTTTATGAGGTATTTGCTTTCCACAAGAAATGCAATTACTGACTTTTACTGACATCGGTTTAGAGCAAGAAAAAGTTTCCCCAATGGGGTACTTGGCTTTAGTTGAAGACTTTGGTTCTAAAATTTGAATACGAAAATTTCAGGAGTCGGCCGACCGGCACTTGCCAACTGCTTCTGCTTTGGGCACCGCACAAGAAAGACTGATGTAATGGCGTTGGCTGCATGCTTTATACCAGACTACCTGACGTCATGGAAAGATGAGACAGCAACCAACACAGGACCCAAGACTTTGATAATCAGGCCGACTGAGGGCTACTGCAAGCAGATAACCCAAATGTGATGACTGCAACAGTGAAACACGAAGAACATCATCCAGGTTTCCTGTCATCAAACTTCCACAAGAGTCTTAAAGCAGTAGACAGATGCTGTGATTTAAAGTGACTATCAAATTGAGGCTTGTGTGGGCCTTTGAAAATATTTTTGAAACATGACATAGCAGTCAGCTGACAAGATAAGAGTAGCTTTTCAGTTATGTTCAGAACAATAAAAGCTATCAAAAAATTATATAATGTTGGTGAGCCTTCAGGCTTAAGAATAATATGCATTTATATACAATAAAAAAAATTATATTTTGCTTATATATTACTGCTTCAAAAATATCCAAATCTTGGGAACTAAATCTCATCTGTATCATAAGTAAGACATGTTGGAGGGACAGGTATGTGTTGAAGAGATTACTTACCTGGGACATGCTTCCCATCCATGTGAAGCAGACTTCTTTGAACTTATTGAAGTGCATTTTGGATCAGTGGACAGGGAATTGTAAATTTATCCCAGACCTGTCACCAATGTTTCTGAGAGACGCAGACAGCTGGTAAATGCTCAACAACTCAAGTCGAAGTTATACATGTGCCCTTATAAAAACCTATGGTATCAAAACTTGTCCCGCGCATTTGGGAAGCATGGCTAGGCCCTCTAGGGTTGTTAGCCTAATAATCATCTATGATAGCAGCATATGTCAAAGAGTTATTTTTTTTTAATATTTCAAGATGCAGCTGCTCCACTAACTGGAAGAGTAGGCATCCAATCTACGAAATTTTTAAAGACAATTATGATTATGAGGTAATATTTCCTTAAAACTGCAAGAAACGGTGCTGAATCCTTTTGGAGACTAGGTCATTTCTATGGCGGGAGCAAAAATATATATATTTAAAAAAAAAAGTTATTACTTTGGGGAAAGTCATCTACACAACAACTGGTAGAAAGGGTTAACAAACATAAAAATCAGAAACGGAGCATAAGTTTTGAAAAGTAAAGAAACTGTAGTAGAAGTCAACAATCGTGCAACTTGTGTGCATGCACTACTTTCTCCATTTTCCTCTCCAAGACCATCAAAAAGGCAGCAAAATGCCTAACACACAGCAATGCATACATACAACTAACTCATGAATAGTAAAATGGCCTGAAATTTAAACCAACAGAGAAAATAACCTACCCTTTTCTTTTCACTACATTTTCTGCTACACACTACACTAGAAAAACAGAAACACAATGTTGTCTGCTTTCTAGCATTTCCACTTCTGTCTTGGGACTGGAAATTATTTACATGCAAAATGTGTAACTCTTTACAGTCCAAAAGAAATCACCACTTCACCAGTTCCAAAGGCTTTAGGATACTTTACCCATACCAGTGAAATGTCGTTACCTCAGCAACCTTGAGAAATTCTGAGAGTTTGGTCATTCTAGCCAAGAACTTCTTGTATATATCCAAAGCATCCTTGCATTGGTTCTTCTTCATATCAAAGAATTTCTCTGAAAAAATGGAAGTATTACAAAAATAACTGAAGTGCAGAAAAAAAGGCACAGTAATGAACTGAGAAATGCAGGCAATAACACTGCTTTTCAGTTTCTATTGTTATTACGAAATAAAACACTACTTCAAAGCCATAAAAAAGTCCAGCTATGTACACTTACCATAACTGTAGATGTTAGAGTGTATTCATTGTTGCAGTCATCACATGTGGGTTATCTGCCAGCAGGTAGCCCACAGTCTGCCTGAATACCAGAGACTTAGTATTTCTGCATTGGTTGCTGTAGCTTCAGGACTGACATCTTCTTTCGGCTGCTCACGTTAGGGGTCGCCACAGCAGATCAGCTGTTTCCATTCCTTCCTGTCCTCTGCATCTTGCTCTGTCACACCAACCACCTGCATGTCCTCTCTCACCACATCCATAAACCTTATATTAGGCCTTCCCCATTTCCTGTTACCTGTTAGCATCTTTTTCCAAATATACTCTGCATCCCTCCTCCGCACATGTCCAAACCAACGTAATCTTGCCTCTCTGGCTTTGTCTCCAAACCTTCCAACCTGGGCTGACCCTCTAATATACTTATTCCTAATCCTGTCCATTCTTGTCACACCCAGTGCAAATCTTAACATCATCAACTTTGCCACGCCAAGCTCTGACTCCTGACTTTTTGTCAATGCCACTTTCTCCGACCCATATAACATAGCTAGTCTCACTACCCTCTTGTAGACCTTCCCTTTCACTCTTACTGGTACTAGTCTGTCACAAATCACTTCTGACACTCTTCTCCACCCACTCCATCCTGCCTGTACTCTCTTCTTCACCTCTCTTCCACACTCACCATTACTCTGAACTGTTGATCCCAAGTACTTAAACTCATCCACCTTCACACCTCTACTCCCTGCATCCTCACCATTCCCCTATCCTCCCTCTCATTCCATACATATATTCTGTCTTAGTCCTGCTGACCTTCATTCCTCTTCTCTCTAGAGCATATCTCCACCTCTCCAGGGTCTCCTCTACCTGTTCTCTACTCTCACTACAGATCATAATGTCATCTGCAAACATCATAGTCCATGCTTCAGGACTGCCATCAGGTTTATAAAAAAAAGGCAGCCGATGCTGTTACATCAGTTTATCTTGCCCCAAATGTCAGGAGCCCCCATATATAGGGATCTAAGTTATGGTGGAAAAAAACACCACCAGTAAAAAGTAAATACCAATAGTCCTTGTAAGGGGTGAGTAAAAAAAATAGAGAAGGGGAGAGAGACAGAGATATGGACGCTGCAGGGTGGGAAAAGTACAGTTGTGTACACTTACCATAAATGTAGATGTTTGAGTGTATTCACTGTTGCAGTCATTACATTTGAGTAATCTGCTGGCAGGTTGCCCTCAGTCAGCCTGATTGACAAAGCCTTGGGTCCTGTGTCGGCTGATGTCCTTTCTTCCATGACGTCAGGGGTATAAAACATGCAGCCAATGCTATTACATCAGTTTTTCTTGCCCCAGATGTCAGGTGCCCCCCCTAATGGGGAGCAAATAAACAAAAACACAAAAGTATACCTCCAACCAAAAGCAAATACACCAAAAAGGCTTTTAAGCAAGTAAAGGAAA